>NW_017729022.1:14976085-14989102 GCF_001723915.1 Gavialis gangeticus
CACTCTGCCTCAGCTGTGCAGTGCCTGCCTCTGCTCCAGTCCCACTCCCTCCCTCAGCACAGGGGTCTCGATCTGTCCCCCCCCACCCCTCCGTCCCTTAAAACCAATAACAAAATATACAGGGGTACATGAGCTGAAACTCTGAAGCAGAAGGGGTGCACTTGTTAAAAAAGTTTGAAAACCCCTGAATTATAGGATCAGGGCCTAAAAATACATAAAGGTAAGATTGGATAGCTCAAGACTCGTAGCAGAGGCATCAGCTTAGCACTTCCTTACAACACCTTTATTTTGTCAGTTACTGCTAATTTTCTGGTCATAGTTCATCCATTCAAATTTATCAAAAGGTGAAAATAACTGGGTAGCAATATCTATATAATGCCTCATTATCAATTAAGCCATGTTAAAAGTTATTATAAATTTCCATGCTGAGAAAGACATTGTGCTTTATAGGGCTGCAGCATATCTGATTTTAGCAATTTTTACCATAGCTTCACCTCAATTTTTAGGTTAAGGGATCAGCACTTCACCTACTAGTATTTTGGAAGAATAGACTGATGTATTAAAGATAAAGGGCATTTATACACATACATTTTCATGATCGGACACGCCAGAGATCCGACATGTTAATCAAGTCTGCTCTGCCTGCGAGCTGATACACACAGAGCCATGTCACTTGCAATTGTAAAAGTGGTAAAATGCACATCAGCACAGAGAAAATTGGCAGTGGTGCACTTTTGAACTAAAACTTTGTATTTTAGTTCAAAAGTGGATCACTGCCATTTTTTGCACGCTGATACACATTTTGCTGGTTATACAACTGCAAGCAAAACAACACTGGGCACTTTTCAAAGCACCGAGTGCTGTGGCGTTTGCATGTGTAAAAAATGCCCAAAGATCATAATCCACCTGTAACAACAGTTATGAGGAATGCCACTGAAGTCCACGGAGTTAGCCAGTGTAGGTACAGTAAGGCTCAATCCAAAAGACTCTTAAACAGATTGATAGATCTCTCTCACAACCTCTCATACATAATTTCAGGATCTATGAATCATAGCCATATTGGTTCTAGCATGGATAGAGATTTTAATTCAGCTAATTGCCATAGGTTTAATGAATGTCCCTTTTTTATTCATTCTTATCCTTGCACTGAGAAGGGCAGAACAGAGTTTAAAAGGGATGATCTATTTTATGCTGATACTGATTTTATGCTGATACCTTAATGTAACATGAGCTGGGGAACATGAATCAAAGATACTCCTACCTTTGAGCCACATAACGAGCGCTTAAAACTAGTTTCAGGTGTTAATGTGTGCACAATCCAGGTGTTAGGAGCTCCATGAGTCACCCAAAACTACGATGTAACAAAGCCCTAAGTAAAAGAACCCTTTAAATGGGAAAAGCTGCTGTGACCTTACTCTGTTGTAACCCCTTCTGGTTCTTATATTTTAAGAATGGGACTGAAAAGCTAAAGAAAAGATACCAAACAAAAGTTTTAAAATGTATTTTATGGGTAGAATATTAATGTTAGACTTAACAGTTTCTAAAGTCTGCCAAAAAGAAGGCTCAGGGGAGACAAGATCACAGGGTATAAATACCTTTGTAGGAAGAGGATTATTCTTACAAAATTGTAACATGACAAAGAGTAATGCCTAAAACTCAGGAACACAAAGCATGATGGAGTAATTAAGCACTGGTGCTGTAGAGGAAGGTCAAGGAAAGACATGAATAAAATGATGTAGGAAGAAGGAATAAAAAAACCTCAATTCAGTATTTTGAAAAAAGTGGTACTAACAGAAGCAGAATACAACATGCTCCCTCTACCCAAGGAACAGTTACAGGGACCACTTCTGCACATCAGTCCATACATACAAAAACAAATCTTATTGTCTTCAGTGACCCTCTATATGGAGACATTCTAACATGTACACCATAACCTCCCCTCTTCCTCCGGCAGTGAATTGGTAACACAACCCCATCTTTCTACCTGAGCCCCCCAATTTTGCTAAACAAGAATTAGCAAAGCAAAGAATCAGGACCACAATGACAGCAAGTCTCCCAGTTGTTTGTCCAGATGCAAAAGCCACTTATTTGACTTCCCTGAAACAAAGAAGATTTAAATTCAATCTCAGAAAAAATATTCCTTACTATCACAACCAAAGGACAGTGGAACGGGCTGCCCATGACAGTTGTGGAATCTCTTGCTTTGGAGGTTTTCAAAAAGAGGCTGGATAAGCAACTGTCCAATATGGTTTAGGAATAGAACACACAGGGTTCATCTTCATATGCAATTAGTGTGATGCAATAGACTCGGGAACAGTTTGCATCAGAGTTTATTAGAGCTTTGGGCTGGCAGGGTGATCTCCCAGGCCCCCTGCCAGCCAGGGCTGTATCGCCCTGGCTCAATGTCTTGTTGTCCCAGATGCAGAGTTTACATGTGTGCCTGGGACAACAAGACATTGAGCCAGGGCAGTGCAGCCCTGGCTGGCAGGGGGTCTGGGAGATCAGCCTGCCATCCCAGAGCTGCTTCCCATCCCATCCCATCCCATCCCATCCCCCTACCCCCAACTGCCTCAATGTGCTGCAGAGGGGCTGGCTGGGCCACAAGGGTGCAGGGCTAGCCAGCAAACAGCCTCCACAGAGTAAATAACTCTGCCGTCAGATAGTACTTGTGTCTGGCAGTATTAACCTATGGCAGAGTTACTTAGTTTACTCTGGTCTAATAGCTCTACACGTGTAGATGATGACACTTTAACGTGGAGCTAATTAGGCAACTCCATAGTAAGCATCTTGTGTAGATGCCCCCAATATGTTTGTGCCAGGTTTTGTACAAGATGACCCTAGATGGCCCTTCCAACCCTATGATTCTGTTATTTCTATAGAGAATGGCTGAAGAAGAGATATTAGTAACATATTAACTTAGAAGACACTTGGAAATCACAGTTATAAGTATTGTATAAGAATCTAACCAGAATGGAATTACTGGCCCTCAGAATACCTTTGGGATTAGGATGGTCTTACCTGCTCAGAACTCAGAAGATAAGGTAGCAGTCAGCTGGTGTCATCTGAAAACCTAAGAAGGGGAACTACCAGAAGCAGGAAGCAGAAAGAATAGAGAGAAAACCACATCTCTGAAGATTCAATAAAATCATTCTTTGTATATTGTTCCTTTTCTCTTTGAAATAATTGTGCATATAAAAGTTTGTGCCCAATACATGGACAAGGAGAAGTGAAATAAAAGCCATTTCCGAGTTCCTGGAACATCTTTCGTTTTGGAAAAGTAGTAATCAGCTGGAAAATACCTGTTAGGATTGTTGTTTGTAGCCGTGTTGGTCTAAGGACATAGGCAGACAGGGTTCTTTGGGTAGATGTGATCTTTTATTAGACCAACTAAATAAATATGTATTTAGTTGGTCTAATAAAAGATATCACATCTACCCAAAGACCCTTGTCTGAAAGATACCTTAAGTCTGAAAGATACCTTAAGGCATTTTAAATCCAAGGGTTCAGACTTGGAAAGCCTTCCTACAGCTCCATTCACCAACTGGAATTGTCTTTTAGGAATATATGATAGAACATACTTTATTTGTTTAGCTCTCACATGCTTGCTTGTGAAATCCAATCATTTTTAATATTCTACATAGGAATATATTGTTAAGCTCAGTAAAGCAAGTTCTCCTCTGTCTCAATGTCCTGCAGCATTTTAAGATTCACTCTGTTCTTTTCCCTTTTCAAAGAAACCTAGATATGTATAACTCAATTTATGTGAAAATTCCTTTGGGAGATACAGAGGCAAGTACTGAAACAAATAACGGAGATAGATAAATCATCACATATTAAGACAAAGCAGAAAATCAACATTAATGAGAATGCTGAAAGCGAGACTGTTATTCACTATGCCTGTGACAATAGCACATCCACTCCCTCATGGAGGGAATTTCAATAGAGTGGGATAACCTTCAATATTTCTGTCATACTAAAGAGAATGTATCCAATTTGTTCATGTTTATTAAGAAGGCTGTGGTCAAACAGCAAACCACCTACACTTAGGGTACATCTAGACATTCAGGGAGGTTAGGGGGAGGTTAGATCAAGTTAAAAATGGCCACTCAGTCTAAGGTAAGTCAGGATAGGAGGGCTAATGGGGATGGGGGTCAGGGTCAGAGAGGCTGGTGGGGTCTGCAGAGGGGGTTGGGAGAGTTGGGAGAGCAAGCAGGGTCCACAGCGGGGGTCAGGAGACCCTCTGGACCTCCCTTCCTGATGATGCCAAACTGTCCCCGATCTTGCGAACAGCTCCCAGGGCTGGTTTTCACCAGTCCAGGGAGCCAGATGGAAGTAAGTCAGAGTTGGGGGTGGAGAGGGTGGACTGGGAGGGCGGTTGGCTCTGCGGGAGGGGACCCTCTGATCCTGCCCACCCCGGCCCCTCCATGACTTACTTCCCAGTCCCAGGAGCAACTTTTAGGATTGGGGGCTTTGCTGGGCTCGGGGTGGGGGTTGTCTGTCTGGGGTTGAGGAGTGGGGCTGGGGGGCTAAAAATAGCCTGGTTGCGGGGAGGGGGTGGGGAGCAGAGCCCCAGGCTGAGTCCAGGGGCTGGACTTTCCCAGGCCTGGGGCTCCACTAGGAACTGTATAGAAGTTCAGTTACATTAGTCTCACTGGACCCAATCTAAGTTAGACTACCTCCAAGTTACTGTTAATTTAGATCGGATCAGCCATTTTTAGACTTCCGCACAGTTCGCACCTAGATCTACCTAACTAGGGATCTAAGTGTAAGGTCCACACCTGGGCAAACTAAGTTAGATCAGGTGGCCACTTTTAATGTGATCGAACCTCCCCCTAACCTGCTGGAATGTCTGTATCTAACCTTAGTTTGACTGAAGTCATGGTGAACAGAATGCACCTAAGCTCATGGGATTCGAGAAAATAAACACTCCTAGGCCTGGTTAGTATTCAAATAGGAGACTATTTGGGAATCCCAGATACTATAGATACAACCCAAAAAGTTATAGTGAAACAGCGTGCAAATACTAGAAAACAAACAAACGGCAAGCCTCCATTTCCCCCTGTTATCACTGTAAACTGAAACGTGGGAATAAAATAGGATTTGTATTGGATTCTGGCACATAACAAGATACTGTACCACTGAAGTATTGTTAAATAAACAGGTTTTTAGTCTTAGGATATTTTGCATTTAGATTTGTCTCTAAAAAAAGACAAATTTAAAAATAATGTCATGACCTAAAATGTGTATTTTCTCTCTGAGGAGAAAGGAAAACAATATGGGGCCAGTGTGAACAATACAAAGAAGATGATCTCAAGAAATGAAGATCATCACTCTAAATGACAATAATCAAGAAGTATTTCTAGAAAGGCAAGGCCTAAATCAATCAATATTGGAGAACCAATTCTATAATCAATATTAAGTTCTGTGTTCTTAAAAATTAGCCAGATGAAATCTTCTTTAATGTCCTGTTTTCAGATGAATTGCAATTACAATGAAACTAATTAGAGTCTGATGTT
The DNA here is from genome assembly GCF_001723915.1 of Gavialis gangeticus. Taxonomy (NCBI): domain Eukaryota; kingdom Metazoa; phylum Chordata; order Crocodylia; family Gavialidae; genus Gavialis; species Gavialis gangeticus. The sequence continues at coordinate 14,981,602 of NW_017729022.1, forward strand.
TTGTTGAAGTTCTCAATGCTCCTTGGAATGAATCCAGTAAATTGTAAGCCGAGTGACTTATAGGTAGTGATTTATCATTTGACATTGTTCCTTACTAGCAACAGGAAGAGAGCGAGTATTTAAAAGAAACAATAAATGCCCATGAATTTTACTTTTATTATACTCAAACTGTCTTTTTTCTTTCTCTGTCCTGAAATATACCACTTAAGATATTAATGAAAAGAACATCCTGTATTTACTAACTAGTATGTCTGTCTTGAAGTAGAAAGGTGAAAATTGACCTAATGCCTCAAAATATGTGCATATACCACACACTGTCTGCATATAGAGAACATTGTTAGAATTTGAGTTTCTGTGCCAGCTAGATTTGGGCATAAAGGCCCAAACCAATAACCACTAATGATAATGGGAATATTTCCATTGCCTCTATTGATCTTCTCATCAGGCTCTTAAAGAGGAGAGTTCTACAGAGAGTACACCAACAATGGCAGCACAATCCCTAAGGAGAAATGAAAGGAAGGGCAACAGGAAGTGAGATAAAGGTAACAGTAAGTTGAGTTCAGTGGGAGAAAAGAAAAGGGGCAGGAAGGTAGAGTGAACCTCTCCCCCTCCCCCTCCCCACCCCAACCCTCCCTACCAGGAAACTCTAGATTCAAAGCGAACTGAAATCCCACTAAAGGGACACAGATGAAGCAGCTGTTCATTATCTCACTGCATTAATCATCCAGAGGTTTGAGCTCCTGTGTGAACTGCTTTTTAATTCAGTATGAGAATTAGCATGTTACCCTGTTTTCTTTTTGAGGAAGTTCTTTTCTCTGACTATAACAGGTCACTTTCAGCAAGGGGATAAAATGGGTTAAGCAGCTTACAATTCTTCTAATAAGAGAATTATTAATGGTAACTACCAGATCATGGGAATCCACGTCTTCTTTTGGTGGGCCCAATCTTTCTCCTCAATGATCGTACAGTATAAAAACCAAAACAACAAATCCTAAAATACAAGGTTCTTTTCCATTCTGTTCTATCAGTTTCATCCTATCTTCAACATGAAAGGAAATAAATTGTCTCCAGCAGAAAATCCCATACCCTGCAGATCCCTGGCCCTGTAAGTTCCCCAGTGAAGTTGCAGACCAACCTACTGTCACAAATCTAACAAATAAAATAGGTAAGCACATAATGTCACTTTAGAAAAGTTAGGAATGGGACTCCCCAGATCTTAACCCAGATCTTAACCACTTGGTCAATCATCATTTTAGAAGTGTAACCCATGCTAACAATGTATATATGTCTTTGTCCCCTTCTGACAGAATCAATAGCCAGAAATAGACGTCACCATATCAAGCAGTTCAGCTATGTCAGGATGTGTCCCAGCACAGCTGATCTACTTCATTGGGTGAAACACGTTGGGCATTGTCCCACCTGTTGATTTTGTGGAACAAAGGGAGACATGTTCTTCCAGGGCTTGAGGGGCCCAGTCCTGCACAACCTGGGAAGTCTCATGCAGGATCAGGCCCCTTAAGCCCTGGGAGCACCTGCCTGGCTTTCCCCTCTACAGAGACACACCCTGGGGAATCTCAGGGTGTGCCACTGTAAGTGAGAAACCTCAGCTTTCCCACTTACAGAGCTGTGCACTAGGATATCCAGGGGCTTGTCTCTGTAAGCAGGTAAAACCTAGCCTTCCCACTTGCAAACATGCCCCAAGATTCCCCAGGGCATATATCTGTAAGAGAGAAAAGCCAGGCATGCACTCCCAGGGCTTGAGGGGCCTGAGACTGCAAAGGAATTCGTAAGGTGCACAGGATCAGACCCCTCAAGCCCCCAGAGCATCTGCTTGGGGCACCTGGAGAGTAAAGATGGCCCCAGGCTGCCTGGGCTCTCCCACCACAAAACAAATAGACATCTGCTGCTAAACAGCAACACAAATTAATATCACCTTTATCATGGCCATAAATTTTGGGCATTCATGGTGTGACAAGGAGCATAGATGTCTGTTTTCTTTGTTTTTAGGATTCCTAAACCTGTACGGGTAGAAACAGACATTGCCTTTCACACCTTTGTGCCACCATAAACATTTTTATGGTGGCACAAAGGCATGAAAGGCAATGTCTGTTTCCACATGTAAAGGTTTAGGAATCCTATACTGCCTTCTCTCCATGCTAATTAACCCAGTCATTTAGCCCACATAGTCCTTTAGGTCAATGGGTCTCAACCTTGTTTGTACCAGGACCCATTTTTAAACATCGATAGCCAGTTCCAACCCAGACCCTAGCTCCCCAGTGTGTGGGGCAGGGGGTGGGTATGTGGAGCGGGGGGGGAAAGGGCATGGAGTGCCCCAAACAATCCCTTCCAGGCTGGAACTCTGCAAATTTCCCACTGTTTTCTCCTTTAAAGGAGAATCTATGTTTAAAGTTTATTGTCCCATTTTTAAAGTTTCTTTGCTGCCCTTTCACATATTCTTGCAACTCACTTTTGGGTTGTGAACCACAGGTTGAGAAATGGTGCTTTAAGTTACATGTAAAGGCTTATACTTTTATAGCCAGAGGTCTCACATTCATTTTCTTCAGATGACCCAAACAGGCATATCATGCTTCTGGCTCTGCTGTTTCTATTACTAAGCCATATCTTTGTTTTTGGGGAAAAGAGTAGAACCTAGGAATCCTCATATCCAGCATCCCAATACTATTTTAATTAGTTATGTAACCAACAGATAAAGAATATCATATCTCTACTTATGGGCTACTCCTCATAAAAGATAGTGTGCTTTCCTCTGCTAGCTACTCCTATGACTGATTCTGTGATTTAAGGGTAAAAATCCTGCTAGAAATTGATGAAGAATGTCAAGATGAGGAACCTGAAATAGTTGTAAGTAAATAAAATATGTTTTGCAGTATGAAATATTTTCAAGCTGAGCCTGGATGCTCATTTTATTATATTTTGCTCTACTTTCCCGGACAAGGAGGTCAAAAACAACATGGACTATAAAGAGTGCCTTATTAATTATTCCTAAAATAATTTTCCCCCACTCCCACATCATGGCTGAGGCATATTAGCAAGGGAGCAGTAACTGGAGGCCCCAGGTGTGCATACCCAACTTAAGTCACTCTGACCCAGAAACTCAAAACTATGTCTATGAACAGTGGTGTAACTAGGGCAGGGTGACCAGGGATGCTACCCCAGGTGCTGACCTTGGGTGCAGAAAAACAGATGTTACCAGAGCTGCACTATCATGCTGGCAGCATAGCAGCAACCAGAAGCCACTCCTGTACCGGTGTGTGGTAGCTGCCCTGGGCCCCTGGCTGCATCGTTATGCCTCTTCCTATTAACTTAATTTTTGTTCATGATGTAGGGCTCTATGTATGATTTTATGAAGTGCTAAGCATCTATATCTTGGAACTGCAGGCTTTAATAGCTTTTGAAATAAGGACAGAGGACTAGATCTAATAATGATATCTAAAGCAAAATGTAGGTGCCTATGTGGGTGTCTAACTCTAAACTTGTGATCCAAGCAAAACCAATTTGGCTGTGTAGCAGGATGCCACCCAAGGGCTGCCATGATGAGCCCTAGTGGCTGCCTTAAACCTGCCCAGTTCCTGCCTCCCAGGGTCTTGCCCTACTTCCTCTCCTGCCACACCTTGATGTTGAAAGGTAACAAGGGAAGGCTGCCCTCAGACTTTGGTAAGCTTAACGTGCTCTCTCTCTCCATGCATATTTCCTCAGGCCCTACTTGCCTTAAGGGCTAAATTTGTGGCCTCCTTCCATCCCTATAGACATGCGCATGCTTGATCCAGGGCAAGGCTGCTCTCAGTCCACCTCAGCCCTGCACCGACATCAGGCCCTCTGCCCTCTCTTATGGTCCCGTCTCCTTCCCTGCCATTATGCCCAAGTAACAGGGTTTGAGTTCCTGGTTACAGGCTGCTACCTAGTCTGGGAGGCACTTACATTCCATCGGTGCTTTATTTTAAAGTAAAAAAGTTCTCTACATGCCTAAAGTGCTGGTTCTGGGTGTTCCTAGAACTAGGTCAGCCTGAGCAGCTCAGCGATTAGCACTTACGTCAGCCCAGTCAGAATCCAGAAACCAGGTAATCCTCTCCCACAGTGTCCACAAGAGCCCTCCCAGAAACAGGAGGTCTGTGCTCTAGTCCTGGATCCAGAAACTACGCATGATTTTCACTTTACACAGTAACTGGATTCATCAGTTAAAAGATAAATGCCTAGCTTATGGGTTGATTAAGTTTAGGGCTGAGGTGTCAAGATGGTGGTGTTTCAGAGCATACACAAGTATAGGACTTCTAAGTAGCCAGGAAGTGTGGAGGTCACACACTGCAGAACCCCTGATGTTTAGGTGGCTCCATAATTAAACAGCTGAGAAAGGGTTTTTTTTAATCACAATTTTGTACCCAGATGCCTGAATTCTGCTTATGTGCTACTTTAGGTGGCTATGGCCACTTCAAATAAAGGATTTAGGGGCCTGGCACACTGCAGCAAAGAATTAAAAACTCATTGGGACAAAGAGATCATAGAATCATAGAAAATTAGGGTTGGAAGGGACCTCAGGAGGTCACCTAGTCCAACCCCCTGCTCAAAGCAAGACCATCCCCAAGTATATCATCCCAGTCAAGGCTTTGTCTAGCTGGCTCTTAAAAACTTCCAAAGATGGACCTTCCACCACCTCCCTGTCTAACCTGTTCCAGTGTTTTACTACCCTCCTAGTGAGAAAGTTTTTCATAATATCTAACCTCAGCTTCCCTTGTTGCAACTAGAGACCATTGCTCCTTGTTCTGTCATCTGCCACCCCTGAGAACAGTCTAGCTCCATCCTCTTTGGTATTTGAAGGCTGCTATTAAATCCTCACTTCAATAGGTGTCTACAGGTGAATTTAAGTGGGCTTAAATTTAATGTCCTTAAGCACCATGTGCCCCTGTGGCCACTGAGGGGAGCTCCAGTCTCTGATAACATAGCTGCCAGCACTTGGTAGCCATGCTGAAACCAGAGCCAGCTGCCACCACTTGACAGCCATCTTGAAAGCATACCCTACGCATTGTGACCTCTGGGCTAATGCTTCCTGTGTCAGAGCAGCAGTGTGGTAGAGAAATAGGCAGTGCATGCCTGCTCTGCTCCTGCCACAGCTGTGCTTCGCAACATTGGGTGCCCCAGCTCCTGGCCCTGGCACCGAGGGACAGGGTCCCTCACTCCTCAGGGCTGCCACAGCTGTCCTGCTCACTTGCTGTTGTTCCATGCACCTGGCACTCAGCCATCTAGTGCTGCCTGACTCCCACAACCGCTCCGGCTGCCTGCTGGATGGCTGGTACATGGCCTTCTAGAGCCCCCGCTGCCACACAGCTGCTCCTGCCAGTCCCAGAGCTCCATGGATGCCACTGCGAGGACTGCCATCACCTTCCTGTCTCACCAGCCCCACTGTCTTTGGGCCAGCCACACCAGACAGTACTGGTGGCAGCACATTGTGTTGCAGGAATGGGATGATGATCAGTAGGTAAAAGTTCCAGATGACCTGGGCCACCTTTGAAGACCTGCTGTGCCAGTTCTGGCCCCACCTGGAGTGCCAAGACATGGAGAAGCGCCCAGCCATCTCCACCGACACCCACCTTCCCCACCACCCACATACCCCCTACCTCCTGCCCACCCCTTAGCACCACTCCAGGACACACATGTTTGTAATGAAAACCTTTATTCTCCTCACAACCCCCACCCCCATCCCTCCCACATCCTCCTTCAACCAACAGAGCCCCCTCCCCTCCTAAAACACAGAGCCCCTCCACCACCCTCCCCACACACCACCAACAAAAAACCCTCCTTCCAAACTGAAATCTATATATATCAGTCTCAGTCCTTCTCTGAGTCTCAGAGTGGAGGACTGTGTGAGCCCGGCAGCAGGCAGCCAGCACCCTGGCTGTGGACAGTTCCCCTGCAGGTTGGGGGCTGCAGCAAATGCCAGGGGCTCCTGCAGACGGAAGCTGGCAGAGGCCCTCCTCTGAGGTTCAGGTGAGGGCCTGCTGCAGGGCAGTGGGTGGGACCCAGGGGCCTTGGCTGGCCAGCTACTGCTAGGCCTGGGCCTGGGCCTGGGCCTGGGCCTGACGTGGTGGGGGAACAAGCCCAAGCTGGAGGAAAAGCCATCCTGCTGCGGCAGTGCTGGGGGAGAGGCAGTGGGCCCAGCCTAGCACAGCCCAACATGGCAGGTACAGGGGGAGAGGAGAAGTGAGCCTTCTAGCTCCAACGGGCACAGGCCCACTCCTCCCCCAAGCCCACTCCCCCATGTTGGCCCTGAGCCCATTCCTCCTGTCCCCCCACCACCACTGGGTCAGCCCGGGTCCACTTCCCCCTGCCACAGCAGCCCGGCTTCTCCCCATCCTCGGGCCCAGTCCTTCCCTGCTTAAGGCCCGGGCCTGCTCCTCCCTTCCCCCCGCCACTGTGGTGGGGAGGGGGGCATGGGTCCAGACCTCAAGCAGCAGGAGGGAAGGGGGAGTGGGCCCGGACAGGGCGGGGCCCAGGGCTCCGTCCCTACCTGCTCCTACTCCCATCATTCTTGACAGGCAATTGGCTAGTTAGCCTATAATTACTATTTTTAAGGTGCATTAAGGGAGTCCACGTGAAGACACACTCCCTTAATGCACCTTAAATCAGGCTAATGCGCATTAAATGCCAACATGTAGTCATGCACAGTCTTCTCTTCTCCACAATAAATAAGCCCAATGCTTTCAGCCTCTCCTCAGAAGTCATGTGCCCTAGACCCTTCACCATTTTCATTGCCCTCCACTGGACTCTCCAATTTGTCCACATCCTTGCACCCAAAGGTTGCAAGAGGGCCCAAAACTGGACACAGGACTCCAGATGTGGCCTCATCAGTGCTGAATAGAGAGGAATAATCACTTCCCTTGATCTGATGGCAACACCTACCAATGCAGCCTGGTATGCTGTTAGCCTTCTTGGCAACAAGAGCACACTGTCAGCTGATATTCAGCTTCTTGTCCACTGTAACCCCCAGGTTCTTTTCTGAAGAGCTGCTACCCAGCCAGTCAGGCCCCAGCCTGTACCAGTGCATGGGTTTGTTATGCTCTAAGTGCAAGACTTTGCATTTGTCCTTATTGAACCTGATGGCTGCATCCAGATGAGTGAGCACATGCCTGTTATGGAACCTCAGAGCAGCTTGAGACACTGGAAGAGGCACACTGGGAAAGAAAAAATGTTCCTAAAGCTGCATTTTCACAGCATGGACTCTAAATTTTATACTGGGATTTCCCAGTATCAAATTTAAACACACTGAAGAAAAGCAGCACAGAGCATGCTCCTAGAGTGTTCACTGAGGCAACCAGAGCCTGGGTCCTACAGAGAGATACTCTAGCACCCAGCCAGAGCATCTCTATGGCTGCTGTGTCCCTGCTACTCCAGCACACTGCCTCAGTGTGCTGGGAAAAATAGGAGTGGGGCAAAGCTGCAGCAGTGGATCAGACCCAGGTTCAGTCCCAGGTAAGTAGGGATGTGGAGG
>NW_017729022.1:14994102-14995709 GCF_001723915.1 Gavialis gangeticus
TTGATAAGGTAATATTTTTACTGATTCATCCCAAGCTTTCTCCAGCATTCAAGTGTCTGTATATTCCTACACAAGCAGGTCCAGGAAGGTGATCCTCCCCCTATATGCGGCATTGGTCAGGCCACAGTTGGAGTACTGCATCCAGTTCTGGGCGCTGCACTTCAAGAGGGATGTGTCTAGCGTTGAGAGGGTCCAGAGAAGGGCCACTCTCATGGTCAAGGGGCAGCAAGGCAGGCCCTACAAAGAGAGGCTAAAGGGCTTGAACCTATTCAGCCTTCATAAGAAAAGGCTGAGAGGTGATCTGGTGGCTGTTTACAAACTCACCAGGGGGGACCAGCGGGAATTGGGGGAAGCTATGTTCTCCCGGGCATCACCTGGGGTTACTAGGAATAACAGCCACAAATTGTTAGAGAGAAGGTTCAGGCTAGACATCAGGAGGCATTACTTTACAGGTAGGGCTGCCAGGCTCTGGAATGGGCCCCCAAGTGAGGTGGTACTCTCTTCTACCTTGGGGATCTTCACGAGGAGTCTGGACAGATATTTGGCTGGAGTGATATGATTTGGCTGGGGTGATATGACCATTCCTGCCTGGGGTGGGAGGTCGGACCTGATGATCTGTTTAGGTCCCTTCCGACCCTAAGAACTATGAAACTACACAATCTAGATAAGTTGCCTGCCTTTGCCAGATTCATTACACAAAAATACCTATTTGCTTTTGAAGGATCTTTACATGTACAATTGTCTTTGCATGTATAAAAATGTAGCATTGTTTCTTGTACTATCATTAACATATATTTAAAGGTTATGTGTTTATCCCTTGAACAGTTTGGCATTATTATTAGCTTAAAAACCACAGCTACAAAAGGTCTTTTATGTGGGGTCCATGAAATAGCTAAATACCTGCATGGCATCAAGCTGCAGATCTTCAGAGAACTGGGTATGGGTGGGGAAAGCTATCAAATGAGAGACAAATTAGAAATGCAGGGTGGAAATATTGTTACTTGCTTATGGCTATATTCATAGAATTGTAGTATCATAGAAAATTAGGTTTGGAAGGGACCTCAGGAGGTCACCAATCCAACCTCCTGCTCAAAGCAGAACCATCCCACCAACTATGTCATCCTAGCCAAGGCTTTGTCTAGCTGGATCTGATAAACCTCCAAGGATGGAGATTCCAGAACCCCTCTGGGCAACCTGTTCCAATGCTTTACTACCCTCCTTGTGAGTTTTTCCTAATACGTAACTTAAACTTCCCTTGCTGCAACTTAAGATCATTGCTCCTTGTTTTTTTTTATGCGCCACCACTTAGAGCAGTCTAGCTCCCTTCCCTTTGGAACCCTCCTTCAGGTAGTTGAAGACTGTTATTAAACCCCCCATAAACCACACCCCTGCCCCCCACACCCTTTCCCCCCTAAAGCCCACATCCTCATCCCCAATCTCACACCCTGCATGCCCAGCTGCCAGATGAGACACAAGCTGCTGGCAGCAAACACAGCTAAAGGGGCGACTGCCATGCTGCTGCCTTGCTCCATGCCCACACTGATGGTAGGACATGTGGCCCCAGCCAGAGGGAGCTCCTGGTTCCAGAAACCACTTGGGGAGTTTGG
>NW_017729022.1:14997309-15012605 GCF_001723915.1 Gavialis gangeticus
ATTGTGTGGGGGTGGGAGAGATGTGTGTGGGGGTGGAGACACTGTGTGAGAGTGGGGGGGAACTCTGTGGGGGTGAGAGGACTATGTGGGAGGGGTGGGTCCCCTGCTCACCCCTTTGCACAGCACATTGCCCCCTAACAGCAGCAGCAGGCCATCAGGGTACTCATGGCTGGCTCCTGATAGAGACCCCCGGCGGCTGCAAATGGCATACAGTGTGGGCCCAGCCCACTGGTATGCACCACTGGGTAGGAGCCGGGCCAGCTCTTGCTGTCACCCAGGCTCCTGGCACCACACACAAGAGCTGCACACCCTTGGGCTGCGCCAGGTTCTGCCTCCATGGAGCTGGCCCAGCCTGATGGCACGCGGGGCACATGGAGGCAGGACCTGGACCATCCTGAGGGTGCATGGCTCTTGTGTGTGGTGCTGGGAGCTGATGACATCAAGATCTGGCCTGGTCTTGGCTGATGGCGTGCACCAGTGGCCCAGGCTGCTGCAAGCACCATGTGCAGCCACCAAGGGTCTATCCCGGGAGCTGGCCATGAGTGCCCCAATGGCCCCCACAATCCCCCTACAAACCCCATCCACAAACCTCACACGCAGAAACCACCCTACAAACCCCAACCCACATACCCACCCACAAACCTCACCCCCACAAACTCCACCCCACCCCACCCCAGAATCTTCACCCCCACAAATCTTACATCCATCCCTACATCCACCCACAACCCCCCATAAACCACACCCCTGCCCCCCACACCCTTTCCCCCCTAAAGCCCACATCCTCATCCCCAATCTCACACCCTGCATGCCCAGCTGCCAGATGAGACACAAGCTGCTGGCAGCAAACACAGCTAAAGGGGCGACTGCCATGCTGCTGCCTTGCTCCATGCCCACACTGATGGTAGGACATGTGGCCCCAGCCAGAGGGAGCTCCTGGTTCCAGAAACCACTTGGGGAGTTTGGTGGGTTGGGGGGAGGGGTGGAGGTATCTGCAGGGGGGTGTGTGTAAGAGAGAGAGAGGTGGGGGTCAGGGATGGAGGAGTGATCTGGGTAGCAGATGCTTCCAGAGCCAAGCTTAGAGCCCCCCTCAAGCAGCCTGTGTGGGGGAGACCGGCCTAGAAGGGAAAGGGCTTACCCAGCCCAGCCCTTGAGCCCCAAATGAAGGCTTCCCTGGAACAGCATGGGGATCACTGTGGCCCAGGCACAGGCACAGAGAGCAGAATGTAAGGGTGTGCACTACTCAGAGCCACAAGCAGTGGGTGGGGCAGCTTCAGCTGGACTTGTCTTGGTGCTGGGACAGAGCTGCTGCTGGGAGGGAGCTAGTGGGAGCAGTCAGGGGTTGTGGGTCAGGATGAGGGGCACTGGTGGGGCTGTGGGTTGACAGTGAGAGGCAAGGGCGTGGGCATGGGCAGGGCACTGGCATCCCAGTGCTGCTTTGTGCCCCATATCCTGGTGAGCGAAGGGGGCAGGGGCAGCTCTGATTTTTCTATGATAAAAAAAACCAAAAGCAAACACCAAAGTGTATAGATATTTAGAATTAATTTTGTTATAATAATAGAGGCACTGCTAGGCTTCCAAAATTCTTTAAAATTGAAAATATATAAAAAAAACCTTGCCCAACTGATCTCTCTAAATATAGTGGAGTTTCACTTTAATCACAGAAGAACATGGATCTTGGGTATTTTAATGAGAGAATTTGGGGTTTTGATGAGCAAATTTGCAATTTTGAAACAGGGACCACCAGGATCCCTGTTGGTAAGGCAAGTGGCAGGACCTGGGCAAAGAAGCCTGCCCAGGGACAGCACCAGGGACCTAGCTGGAGAGCAGACAAAGTGGCTGACCTCCTGGCCAGGCTTTGACAATTCAAAGTGGGCCACCACAATGAGCACATCTTCTAGGTGAAGCTGCCCAGATGGCAGGGCAGGACACCAGAAGACAAGACAGCAGTGCCACACAAAGGCCAGCTGTGCAGCCATGGCCCACTGGCAGCTAGCCCAGAGGTGCAGAAGGCTCTGCTACAGTGTCCATACCACAGCCCAGGCAGCTGTGCGGTCCCCGTCTCAGTCTGGCATGCATGCAGCCATGGAGCCAGAGGTCCACGGAAAGTGGATGCTGTCGTAGATAGCAGGTCACAGCCAGAAAGCAGCCCCCGCCAACAGACTGTTGCAGTGGGTAGAGGGTGCAGGGGCCACTCCAGGTTAGGGCTGCTTCAGGGGTCAGAAAAACCCACAGAAAAAAAATGGAGCAGCACATGCATGTGCAGTGCACCCTTGCAGCATAGAAAACACCGGACCTTGTGGTATGTGGCATAGCAGATGTGTTTGAGATGCCACATACTGCACGGCTGGGCTTGTCTGGACGTACGCCATAATATTTCTTTTGGTCCAAGCCTCCAATTTGTCTAGGTCTCTCTGAATCCTAACCCCACACTCCAGTGTATCTACTACTTCCCTCAACTTAGTGTCATCTGCGAACCTGCTGAGGGTGCATTCTATTACATCTTTTAAGCCATTGATGAAGAACTTGAACAAAACTGGCCCCAGGACCAACCCCCGGGGCACTCCACTTGATACCAACTGCCAACTAGCCATTGAACCATTAACTACTACCTTCTAAGCCTGATGATCCAGCCAGTTTTCTATCCACCTTACAGTCCATTCTTCCAACCCATACTTCCATAGCTTGCCTGTGACCACGTTGTGGGTGACCGTATCAAAAGCCTTGCTAAAGTCAAGGTATACCACTACCACTGGTATCCCCACATCCATAAAGCCAGTCATCTCATCATAGAAGGCAAGCAGGTTGATTAGGCATGACTTGCCCATTGGTGAATCCAAGCTGACTATTCCTAATCACCTACTTCTCCTCCAAGTGCTTAGAAATGGATTGCTTGAGGACCTGCTCCATGATTTTTCCAGGGACTGAAGTGAGGTTGACCAATCTGTAGTTCCCGGGATCCTCTTTTTTCCCTTTCTTAAATATTGGCACTGTATCTGCCCTTTTCCAGTCATCTGGAGCCTCTCCCAATTGCCATGAGTTTTCAAAGATGATGGCCAGTGGATCTGCAATCACATCAGCCAACTCTCTCAGGAACCTTGGGTGCATCCCATCTGGCCCCACGGACTTGTATAAGTCCAGCTTTTTTACATAGTCTCTAACCTGTTCTTTTGCCACAGAATTATGATTATACTTTACATTAATCAGGGATCAGATGAAATATAGAAAGAATTCAAGGAGCAGGACCCAGGACTTCCTTCTAATTTAAGTGCAAGAACCACAAAGTTAAAAACAATAGACTCTTTTGCATTTTACTTCCTGGCCCTGTAGAATTGTGCACTATTTTGTTGCATGCTGGCAAAACTTAAGACCGACACTTGGTTCTTTGTAAAGACTAAAATAATATGCTTGCTTAAAGCAGTACACAACACCATAATGCAGTAGTGCTGAACCTCCAGCCCATTGAAACACATCTTTCTACCTGCAGGGCTCCCAAAAGTAAGTCTGGAGATTTGGCAGTGGGGGAATGGTGGCTGCATTAATTGCTGCTCCCTTACTGCCAAATTTCTGGATCTTTCAGGAACCCTGCGGGCTGGATGACATAGCTCTGTATATTCGATCACTGGTCTGCAGTGGGACTGGCGTAAAGGGTCACTTCACAGCCAGATCCAGTGTGTAGGATTGAGCTAGTGCGCATCCAGAACCAGTACGTGGGACTGGGCCATGCACAGGGTCAGACCAGCATGCAAGCTGGATCCAGCACACAGGACTGGGCCATGCAGGGGGTCAGATTGGTGCAGGATTGGGCTGATACACAAGATAGGGCTGAGCAGGGTTGGGACAGCATGTGGCCTGCTCTGGTACACAGGATCAGGCTGGCACAGGGGATTGTACCCATGTGCTAACCCTGCGCAAGGGAACTTACCCACAAAGTAGCCCTGTACCACTCATCCAGCCTGCGGGGCTAGAAGGTTGAGCCACTGCCCTACCATACTTATAATGCTGGAGTTGACTATAGCAATACAAACTAAGTTCTTCTCTATTCACTTTGTAATGTAAAAATTCATTACATTTGAGGTTGGTTCATTCATGCAATATGTTTTCATTTATTTGAATGCATTTAATAGATTGCAGTAAATTTAGGCATTAAAACAAGCTATCATCGTTTCAATTTTAAACAGGTTTGTTTTTTAAAGAAAAATATTTATTTTAAATTAAACATTCCAATTTCCATAAAATAATCAGATTGTTAAATTACAAAATAAACTATTTTTTAAAATCATTGTAACGTGAATGTAATGTGTGCAACAGCAGGTAGAATCAGGGGCAGTCTGCAGAGCTGTGATGTCTGTTAATTTGGACTGCAGCTCCCCAAACCCCACAGGGGCTGGGGAGCAAGGAAAAAAGGAAGAGGAAGCTTGAGATGGGGATGAGAGCAGCATGTACATGGAACTTGGTCAACCCTACACGGAGGAATGCACAGGAGAGCTGGAGATCTCACTGGCTCCATCAGCCAGGATTGTGGACTGAAGGAGTTGCACTCAGATTTGAGGGCAGGTGCAGGCTGCTATTTGAGCACTCTAGGGACTAAAGTCTTGTTTGGGGACACCTCTGGGAGTGTGGGGGGGAGGGGGAAGGGGGCCGAAATTAAGGTGCTGAGTGTATGTTACCACAGTATTGGTGTTTCTTTATCTTTACCTGTTCCTTCCCTTTGGCCCATTAGCTTGTGACCCTAACCCCTATGATTTTCTATACAAAAGTAGGAACTCCCCCTTGCCTCTTGTGCCAGTTTCTGGGGCTGCAGGGTTGGCACACCATACTTTTTTAACCATTCTGTCTTGAATGCAGTCTTGGAAGAATCTTCTAATTCCTTATGTGATATCCACAATTCTTTGACATATTAAACTACATGGGATTTGTGAGTCACAATATTTTTGTACAACTACAAAGATAATTGTGACATATAGATAGTCACAAAAGTCCTATGAAATTTGTACCCACCTCGAGCAAGAAAAGGTATGAAACAACAGTAGCAGCAAGGCTGACACCAGAAGACTATCGGGGTGGGGAAGAAATGTTTAGTGGCTAAAATTGTGTTAATGGTGGTAGACTGTGAGATAATATCCTTTTCATTTTGCCTAAGGTAACAAAAGCCATGGATTGGGGAGCTTGGTATCGACATTTATAGTATAAAAATAAAAGATGAAGCATAGATATGATGTTAGGCAATAACACAATGATTTAATTAAGGAAGTAAGATGTACTGGATGGTGGCTTACTGGTGGCACCTAATTCAAACCTCTATTCCTTTTATTTTTTGTTCTAGTGGAATAGATGTGATATTAGCACCAAGCATTAGAATCTGAACAAAGTTGAATCAGTACAGTAATAGGTACTCTAGCAAAACTTAAGCTACATTTGTATTTTATAACTTTTCACTGTGCTTCTGTTGCCCTAATCTTATTTTAATGCCTTGCCTAAGATTTTATCACTCTTTTACTAAACAAACACTCATTATAAAGACCATTTCATCCCTTCAAGTTCTAAATTAGAGCGGCAGCTAACATTTATAAGACTTTAACATTCAGATATGCAAGCTACCTAACATCATTTGGATAATGGGTTGGGGCTGAGCATAAGTGACAATAAACTAATGCAGATTCATTACAATGACTCGGAGAAACAATATTACATTATAAATTCTAGGTAATCTGTTCCTGTTGAGGGTGGATGTGGTCTTGCTATAAAAAAACAACTATTTTAATACCTGTTCCTTTGGGCTAGAAAAGCTGCTTGTATTTTTAAAGATAAAGTATACTGAAATATGGGGGGAAGGTGGGAGGGATAATAAAAAAGGCATTTTCTGTTTAAAATATGTGACTTGCTTTTCCAATATCTTACTATGAAAATCTTGTAATCTAATTTTTAATTTGTTTACAAGCTGATAAAATAAGCTACAAGAGCCTATATACTGAAAACAATGTCAATTCCTTATGGTGGCACAGGATCCACTGGACATATTTCTTTTTATGACATTGTGACATACACACAAGTGAAACAAAGAATGAGCTCATAATGAAGGTTCAGTGAAGAAAGGTCACCTGTTGTGAACCACAAGCAAGTTCATTAGGTCATTCCTAGCAAGTGAAATGAAAGAATCCCTCTTTCTGTCTACACACAAACTATTCTGATAATACCTCCCCCTATAATAATATCTTTTATCCTGTATATTTAAACTTTTATTATCTAGCTTTCTAGCAGCAGGTTGTAAGTGGAGTCTGACTGAGAAATAAATAGGTACAAAATGACTGACAATCTCCAAAGATGTAAAAATACATACATTTTTCAAACTCACACTGTTAAATAGTTCCAGGACCGATTATTTGAGGAGCTGTCTTTACCTGCAGTTGAAGGCATACAACACCCTGAAAAACTGGGTCTTTATTTTGTATGTTCTAAAATTAGAACCTTATCAGGTAGATTCTTATGTGGGATTACACTGAGCTAAGTTAAGGAAATGTCACCCATACTGTATATTATCTGATATGACTTACTGTAATAGTACACACTGGGCACATCTACACGAGACACTATGTCGCCGTAGTGATGAGCTACATCACCATATGCATCTTGCTTTTGTTCATATCAGGCCTACCTAAGAAAAGCTGAACAGCAGTCTACATTCTGTTATGTATGGTACTGACTGTAAATTACAGTACTTCTGGTCCACTTCCAGGCCCGCTGCCCAGCACGCGGGCCCCTCCCTCCCACCATGCTCCTCTGAGATGCTTCATCTGCTCCACCATCTCAGCATTCACAGGCTGTGCCTGGTACCTCGAGGTATATAGAACAAAAATGTAAAGCTGTGTCTATGGCTGAATCACTGATTCTCCAAATCAGCATTGAATCTTCATATGCGGATTCAGCCAAATTGAATCAGGGACAGTAATCCAAATCAATTAATCAAATCACTGTCCCCTGAACTGGGTCAAATCTGAATCTGAATTGAATATGACCCACTTTGCACACTCCTAGTAATTATAAACAGAACCATGTCAGAATGGCAGGAGGTTTTGAGTGGAGTCCCGCAGGGGTTTGTCCTGGGTCTAGTGCTGTTCAATACGTTTACTAATGATTTGGGTGCTTGCATACAAAGCCTCTTGCGCAAGTTTGCGGACAACATGAAACTGGGAAGGACTGCGAACACGTTGAGGACAAGAATGGAATTCAGAAGAATCTTGAGAAATTGGAAAGCTGAGCTGAAGCTAACAGGGTGAAGTTCAGTGCTAACAAATGCAAGGTGCTACATCTTGGAAAGAATTATCAAAAATACAAATACAAAATGGGTGAAATCTGGCTGGATGGCAGCAATATTGAGAAGGATCGGGGAGTCTTGGTAGATCACAAACTCAACATGAATATGCAAACAGATACAGATGCACAAAAGGCAAACGTGCTTTGGGGAAGCATCAAGAGAAGCATTAGGTGCAGGACATAGGAAGTGATAGTGTCTCTACTTGGCACTGATTAGGCCTCATCCAGAGTATTGTGTGAAGTTTGGGGCTCCACATTTTAAAAAGGATGTGAAAAAATTAGAAGGGGTCCCGAGGCGGGTGACAAGATTATAAAAAGGCTGTTAAAGCAACTCATACAAGGACAGGCTGAAAGAGCTAGGTATGTTCAGCTTGCAGAAAATGCACTTAAGAGGAGACATGATAGCAGTCTTCAAATACTTGAAGGGCTGCCACAAAGACGTGGGAGAGCTCCTTTTCTCTCTTGCTGCAGAGAGAAGGATGTGGACCAGTGGCTTTAAATTGCAGTAAAGTAGGTTTAGATTGTATATCAAGAAAACTTCTTCACTGTTAGAATAGTGAGGCAGTGGAATCGACTGCCTAGGGAAGCTGTGGACTTTCCATCACTGGAGGTGTTCAAGGAGAAATTGAACAGCTACTGGTCAGGAATGATTTAGGCATAACTTTGATTATGTTCTACTACAGGTATTTCCCATGCTTCAGGGCTTTGCTGGTTGCTGCATGTAGCTGGGAGAAAATGCTGTGTCCCATCCTGTTCCTGGCCCTTTTTTCTGCTACGTGTCAGGGTTTTTTTAAAGAAACATTCCTCAGAGACACTGAGTGGAGGCTGCAGCCAAGGCTGGTGATTTTGACTGGGCTGTGCCAATGCTCCTCCTGGGAATTAAAGTCAGAGGTTCCTGGCTAGAGGGTCTTGCCCGTCTGCTCAAGGTCAGACTGATTACCATATGTGGGGTCAGGAAGGAATTTTATCCTGTGGTCAGACTGGTATGGATTGTGAGAGTTTTTGCCTTCCTCTGTAGCTGAGGGGGTGGTCCTCTACCTGGGATCTTTTGAATGTATATTAACAACCTTGTGCAGAAGCAGGACTTTGACTGCCATAATCCCTCTGCTTTTCCTGTGGCAGGTTAGGGTGCTATGTCTTTTGTTGTGTCAGGATTGATGGTAGCTTCACTAAGAAATTAGATTATAGATTTATACAGGATGGTTTGGATAAGGATGATTCTGCCTCCGACAGCGGGTTGGACTAGATGACCTATAGAGGTCCGTTCCAGCCATACTTCTCTATAATTCTATGACTTCAGGGTGACTGTCTCTTAATTCTTCCCCCTGATGTTTACCAGGCAGCTATGAATACTTACAAATAACTACCTTCAAATAATTACAGTAGGGATAAGGGGGGCTACAGTACAAAGAGTAAATTTGGAAAGAAAATTGAAGATTAGGGATGTAGGAAATAGACTAGGAACCCATATAGGTATTACATTTGTACTCGGAGAAAAGCCTTTCTCCCAGCACAAAAGAAATCATATGGCCATTCAAGGGCTTTTTGGGGGGAAGAAAAATGTCTCTTTTGCAAGGAAGTTCTGCCTCATCCAACAAGGTGTATTTCTCCCTTCTCAAACTAATTTCAATGGCTGTAAGCTTTTCTCAGGTGTTGAGGACACTTAGAATCCCACAGTCCTCTGCTTTTCCTTCCTCCCTCCAAGGGAGAGAGAGGGAGGGAAGAAGAGTACTCAAAAATAAACCATCAGGGAGCCCTCTGAGGACCATGTCCCCTCTCCTACCAATCAACTTATTGGCAGGAGAGAGGGGGTCATTCTCCTGCTGTTCACAGCCTAAGATTGATTCCACAAAAATCATGGGACTGAGAGCTATCAAAGAGCTAGGGAACTGGCTGGACAAGGACAAATGGGACAAGATTGGAAAAGAAATTAGGACTGGGAGAGGATGAGAGGGAGCAGGGTAAAGAGTCTGAGGAAGAATACTGGCATAACAAAAGAAGGTGAGAAGGAAAAATACTTGGATTAGAACAAAGAAATTGCAGAGGAAGACATGGATTAGTTGTATAAAAAGACTTAGGGTACTGACATACAAACAGTTTACCACAAGTAAAATAAGGCAGGCTTTAACATATGAAATTGCTCCATGTGCACAATTTTACCCCATGGTGAGGAGCATGGGAGCAAAATGAGGAACCAGTAGAGGGAAGCAAGTGGAGAGAGACAGGCCTGGGACATGCACCATTCAAAGTGGTCAGGAACAGAAGAGTGTACAGCTACTAGATCATACTACCATTCAGAACTGGAATGAAATCCAAGATTCCCATGTTTCAACTTCCCTCTGCTATCAGTAAATGTCTGTGAAACTCATTGGAAGTGTCCCATTTTCCTCTTGTATCAGTCCATGTATCAGGTGACAACCTACTACTTTCAGTTAACTCCAGGGCTAAGTACAGATAGTGAAAAAGCCCAGGGCTGAGTCGATTCAGTCTTTGCAGGCTAGTCTAAACTGCAGAGATTAAACAGAAACAACTTAACAGACATTCACTTTTGATTTAGGAAATGTAGCCACATACCTGCAGTGGCTCAGGCCAGAAGCCAGAGGTGCTAAAGTTTGGCTCTCTAGCACATAGCCAGTATGGGCTGTGTTCACTTCCTCTTCCTGCTGCCTCTAAGGTCTCTGAGATTTGCAGTCCAGAATTATAATAGCAGGACTCTGCAGGGTTGCTCATCACTTCCTCTTCCAGCTTCCAGGTGCCTCTGGGATTTGTAGTCCACAGTTGCAGCCAACAGTAACTTTTTAGTAGGGCAGTGCAGCTCTGTACTCTGGGGAAGGGAAGTTTAACCCCCCCCTTCCCCTCCCTGGCCCCACACCACAGTCGGGGTTTGCCTGGGGGGAGGGGGGCAGTCGCTGCCTTCCCCCTCAACCCTCCTCTGCTGGAGTACACAGCACAGCCCAACCCAGGGCTGGAAAGCATGCTGGGATGCTGGGGGACTGTGATTTAACTTGAACTAGGAAAGGGTCTGGGACAGAAGTTTCATAAACTGTGTTGACCCAAATTAGTTAAGTCAGATACTGCATTCAACCAGGTTTATCTTAAACCAGTTTCAGCCATTTTGGAACTGGTTCAGGTACACTGGACTTCTGTTACAGCTTTAAACCAGTTTCTGGTTACTTAAATTGGTGTATGTTTAACTTCTGTCCCTAGCTCAGTAGTTCAAGTGACAAAGATCTGTAAGATGGATCCAAGGTTCCAATCCTGTCAATAACTGTGTATGAATATGTTGCAATATGATAACATTTCTGTTTCTTTCAGATTGTTTTGTAAAAGCCTAAGATATCATATGCAAAAATACATGTTAAAAGAAAATTAAGGTTCCAAGTTTTGCACTTAAAATTCAGGATATATCAAAATTAAAATTACCAGTGCAATCTTGATTTGGCCCCCTTGTATAAAGGCATTATGGTAGTCCTCAATTACATGTTGACATTCTGTTTTTTCCATAGGATCCTTTTAGTCAGTGTTCAGTATGGACCTGTTTGGGAATGAGCCTTATAAATTAGCCTTAAGAAGTGCAAGAGACAGTTGTCTGTATGAACCCTACTTTGTAACAGCATTTGGAAGTAAAACTGCTTTTCATCAGAAAATACCAATTCAGTGAAATCAAAACTTTTAAGAAGAAAGTGCTAGTTTTGATAAGAGTTTAATGGGAAAGGTTTCCCATGGGGGTTTATGCAGAAAGAGAGAGAGAAGGAGCAAGACCAAATTACCAAACAGGCATTCATTTAGCATATCCAATCCCTATTCTGCCAGATCCAGAACAGGGACTATGAACCTTAGCTTCCCACATTCTAGATGTACTCATTGAGCTATAGAGAGTTTCTTTCTTGACTAACAAATACATAACTATTTATACAACATAAAAAGTCTTCCAACAGGAAATATAGAGAGAGACCCACCTACAGTAATAGAAATTATCATTTAGAGACACTTCCTTACTTAGAAGAATATAGAAATTGGGAACTGGGAAACAGTCCCTTAGTTAGGTTAGTGCAGTGATTCTCAACCAGGGTGATGTGGCACCCTGGGGTGCCTTGAGATCTTTTCAAGCATACCATGGGTTACCACAGAATGTTAGCACTGTTAGGTTTGCAAACATGATTCACAAGACAAACGTAGATATTTCAAACAGAAATCCAAAGTTGTGGTCATTCCAAGTTCTTTGCAATAGAAAACTGCTCTATTATTTTTCTGTAAACAAAAAAATAAGAGTGAAAACTGAAAGCTGGCATTTTCCAAGGGCACTGTGAATCTATCCAGGGGTGCTGCAAGTCTAAAAAGGTTGTGAACCACTGAGCTAGTGAGTTACAGAAAGATAAATAGTCTGTAGAGGTTGTCTGCTGCTCCACAATAAAGTTAATTGTTGTTAGTTCTTTTCATTCATTATACACCTGTATTTATGGAACCCAGGGATCTCTACAGTGCCTCAAATATATGTTATATGTTACGGAAAATGAGAGACACAATGAACCTGAATCAGCCAGAGTAGGACATGACTGGATTTTCAACATCCCAGGCAAGTGTCCTAACTACTACATTATTGGTCTGCTCTGATCAATCTGTATTTTCATGAAAACTTTTGAAGGGTTTGAGCTTTGTCCCAATGTGGAATAGTGTTTTCTTTTTAAATCTTGAGAATTTTCAAGTTACTAGAAAACTGTTTCCTGCTCAACTTCAGTTCAAAGGTGTAGCTTATGAAACAGCAGACTGAAAGGAAAATGACTGAAGGTAAAACTGTCTCACAGTTAAGGCAACTGAATGCTGCTCTAAAGAAATGGGTTATTTTCTTACCTGTACGCCTAGATCCTATGCGATGGCAGGAAGCTCAATTATACCAAAAATTCACAGGTGACTATGAATGATGTATTTCTTAATTTTAGGTTCCTGATTCAAGGTCTCAAAGTCTGATACGTAGAAGCGCTGAGCACTGCAGCTGAAGGCAATGGATATTGTGCTTTGAACATATGTAGTGCTCCATAATGTTGTGCACTCCAAAAAATCAGTTTCATTTTTCAAATTGAGGACCCTGAACTTGTGGACATTTCTGACTTTTGTCAGGCTCCAGTTTGCCACTTATAGCACGGAGATAATAAAGGCCCCTCATCTCCCACACTCACGTAAGGATCCTGATTTTTGAAGTAGCTGCTGTTCTCAAGGACTAGACTCCTGCTTCAAGATTCTGAGCAATTCTACCCGTTAAGACTTTCTTTGCATAGTTCTCAGCAGGGAAACATCCATCACAGATTCTAGGCCTGACTTTTGGAGGGCATCCGCTAACCTCTGATGTAAGGGAGGCTTGTTCCTTTCACAACTCTAATGCCTGTTCTTAAAGGGTCAGGGCTTGGAGCAAGAATCGGCGAGAACAAAAAAGGATTCATCCTGTAATTTGTGATGATTAATTTTCAAGCATTGCTTTTAGGGTTCAGTAACAAATGTTTATTACTTTTTGTCAGTAATTTCCATATCACATTATTTAAAATGTGTAAAGTAGGTGAAATTCAACCCAATATAGTGGTCCATGGACAAAGCTTTATGTACTTCTTAAAACCATATACTATGTGTGTTTTGGGCTGACTGTAATATAACTAGGTCATCTCAAACACTGAGCCATATTTTAGGTTGTCAATAGGGTTAAGAGCCATGTATAATGATGGACAAAATTAAGCTATCATTCATTGCATAGGAAGTAAAAATTAACTGTTAGCAAGTGTGTGGATAGATTTGTTCATACGTTCCAATCACTGACAAATTGTAGATAACTGTAAAAAGAATTCTTTAGATATTAAATTTGCCACTGTGATTGATTTTTAGCTTATAAATCACCCCTTTCTCAGACTTTCTCAAGTAACATTTCTTGAAGAGAAATAGCCAAGCTAATCTAAGAATCAAAATGAGATACCTGAGAGAAAATAATGAATTTCCATTTTGAAATTCTAGTGTATTAAAGGGGGAACTGAATCTAAGTTATTGATAGAAAATATTTTGTTCATTTTCAGATTAAATACATGCATTCAGCTTTTTATGGGGTTGTTATATTTTACAACAGAAAGTTTATTAATTATAGGTACAATAGTACCATACAGGACTGTTACAGTGCCTGGAGTTTGGTCAATAAAAACTTGTGCCTAATTATTGAGATGTTAACTTCAAGAATACTTAGCAGCTCTTAGAAGCCCTGTAGCTTGAAAATTCAACTCTAAAATTAATCCAGAATACAGTTGTGTGTGAAACTTTGAGTGTTTCTATGAGTTTAAGAAACTGTTGACATAATTCCATACATTCTAATAGACTCTCTAATAGACCATTAAAGCATTTTGCCCATGAGTTTCAGAAGGTGAAAAGACATATTGTAAACTTAAACAAGGCAGTCATTCTACAGATGTGCAGACATTCCTACCTCTATAAGAACAGCGTAACAAGTTTCTGCTGGAAACATGTTTCCATAAATGATAGTACTTAATGTTATTGTTTCTTTATAGTGTGATGATGAAATCCCTCTTTCAAAGAATTTGGAAGAATCCAATTACCAGGGTTAGTTTTCAGAAAAAGCCTCTCTCTCACAAAACCAGATATATTCCTAGTTTAATGTTCAGATTTTGTCCCTCAAATTTTATCAAAATTATTTTGAATCAAATCCAAAACACCACTTGTGTTTGTGCATAAACACCATTTTTAATCTCTTTTTTTTTCTGAGGAAGGATGTGTCTGTCCAAAAGCTTACAAATAACAACTTATTTGCAACTGTTTAGTTGGTCTAATAAAAGGTATTGCCTCTACCCCAAAATCATCAAAGAATCCATCACATAGGCTAACTGAAAGCAGTATTCTGATGGATAGCCAACATGGCTTCATTACAGGCAGGTTGTGCCAGACCAACCTTATTTGCTTCTACGATCAGGTAAGGTAACTCACCACCTAGATAGGGGAAATGAGGTTGATGTCATACACTTGGAATTCAAAAAGGCCTTTAACTGGGTCTCCCACGATGTCCTCATGGTCAAACTGGGAAAATGTGGCCTCAACTACTTTATGGTGGCTAGGTAACTGGCTCCGTGGTAGGACCCAAAGTGTGCTGATTGACAGAACTGAGTTATCATGGCAGAAGGTGACCAGTGACATCTCCCAGAGTTCAGTACTCGGACAAGTGCTCTTTAACACATTCATTAACGATTTGGATTCAGGTATTATAAGCAATCTGGCAAAGTTTGCTGATGACACAACTATGGGGGAGCGTGGTCATGCTCAAAGACAGGCTGGCAATACAGGCTGACCTAGGCAGGCTCATGAAGTGGCCGAACCTCAATCTGATGTTGTTTAATACAGAGAAATATAAAGTGCTCCATCTGGGGAGAAACAATCCACAACACTCTTACAGGCTTGATAGTGCTACGCTTGCCAGCACCAAAACTGAATGAGACCTAGGTGTCATGATTGACAACAAAATGAACGTGAGCCACCAATGCGATGTTGTATCTGGCAGAGCTAACCAAACACTGGCATGCATCCACTGAGGCATCTTGAGCAAGGCAAAGGATGTCATCCTCCTGCTCTACTCAGCCTTGGTAAGACCACAATGGGAATACTGCAGCCAGTTCTGGACACCATACTTGAAAAATAATGTGGAGAAGCTTGAGAGAGTCCAAATGAGGGCCACACATGTGATTAGAGGCCTGGAGACCAAGACATATGAGGAGAGGCTGACGGATTTGGGATTGTTCAACCTGGAGAAGAGAAGACTCAGGGAGAACTTGGTAGCAGCCTATAAGTATATCAGGGTGTACATCAGGGCTTGGAGGAGCTTCTATTCATCAAGGCTCCCCGTGGGAGGACAAGAAATAATTGGCACGAACTAACTGAAGAGTGCTTCAGGCTAGACATAAGGACATACAGTCATAGTTTCATAGTTTCTAGGGTCGGAAGGGACC
>NW_017729022.1:15012616-15012934 GCF_001723915.1 Gavialis gangeticus
GCCCCTATCTCTTACCTGTCTATTCGCTACGCTCATTTGTCTCGGCTGGGCTATAGTTGTGGGTGCTGTTTGGTCCGGCAGGCTGATGTCATCTGACCCCAGCACTCTTTCCAGCCCAGGGCAGGGGGTCGGATTTGGTAATCTACTAAGGTGCCTTCTGACTCTAAAAATCTATGAAATCTATGAAAAACTTATTTAAAAGCCAAGTGCCAGGCTCCCGCAGAGAGCTCCCCCAGAGGTGGTACAGTTATCCACCCTGGTGATCAAAAAACGCCTTGATGCCAATTTTGCTGGGGTCATTTGATCCCAGCAGTTTTC
>NW_017729022.1:15017934-15021774 GCF_001723915.1 Gavialis gangeticus
CAGAGGTGGTACAGTTATCCACCCTGGTGATCAAAAAACGCCTTGATGCCAATTTTGCTGGGGTCATTTGATCCCAGCAGTTTTCCCTGCCCAAGTGCAGGGGGGCTGGACCCGATGATCTGTAAGGTCCCTTTCAGCCCCTTACAATTATGAAACGATGAAACTTTGCCTACCTTTTGTGCTCAGATCAACATGGCTGCTGCCTAGATCCCATTCTTCCCCTAGCAATTTAATCATATGGCATGGCCTACATCTAACCTCTTGGTATGAAATGATATTCGCTATCCTAGGAAATAATACTCTTTAAATAACTGAATTAGCTGAAATGTTGTGGACCCAAGCTTGTCCCTTGTCTATACTTGGTTAAACAGTGACCAGCACTAGTTTAGCTACTGAAACAGTATTATTTTCTAATAGGTAAGGTATATGAGTTAATGAAAAACAGATACCATTGAGTGGCTACTGTCGGAGAGTGCACTTCTGAACCAGAGTTGATAAACCAAATAATTTGCTACTGCCAGGTTCAGGAAGGTCAATCAGATTCATCAAGCTTGGTTTTGTAGTGGAACAGGGAGTAAGCTGCAAATTTCACAAGAAATGAGAACGACCACCATACTACTTGTATAGCCGAGGCTTATAAAATTCAGTGTGTTTAGAGTGTTTGAGTTTCACCTTTCATCTGCGAAACTAGTTTTTGTCCCTCAAGAGTTTAAAATCTGAACTTTGGCAACATTTAGCATTTTGAATTGCACAACCAGCATTACAGCAGTCATATTTTGAGCTACTACAAGCAAGTTTTATGAGGTTTTATTTTGCCTGTTGCATTAGTACTTTCCAGCCTACAACAGAACAAGAACTTTGATTAGCTAAGGGTGAGGTAATATGTTTGAACTAGACCACTTAAAGGGCACTTAAACTATGAATGATCACAAGTTCAGGCTCATTAATAACTACTAAGGACCCTCTAGGCATCTTAAATTTATGCCATTTCAGGCAACGGTTATCTCTGAGGCCTGCTACCCAGCACGAATCACCAGAACTTCTGGTGATGAAACAACCAAGTTGAAGATCTCCAGCATCAAAGGAGACACTGCTCCCAGGTGGACTCTACAGACCTAGCCTGACACCTGGGAAGCAGGTGAGCAGGAAAGTGGGAGAGAGAAGGGGAAAAAGGGAGTAGGGGACAGGGTTTAAGTGTGGAAGAGGCACAGGCCCAGCAGTTCCCTTCATGTCCAAATTTGGCCCCATGCCCAAGCAGCATCCCCCAAGGGAAGGAGCTCCCAGGCTGCCATGGGGACCAACAGGGGTAGCACAGGCTCAATCCAGACATATGGGGAGTTGCCATCCTCCAGTGGCTGCCTGGCAGTTCCTCATCCACAGCCCTTTTTCCCCTCCCCCTTCCCCAGTGAGGCCTGATCCTGGAACTTATACTGTGGGTACAGAGGAAAGAAGGAGGGCAGGGAGGGAGCAGACTTCACAACTCCTAGCCATACACCTGCTTGCCACAGGTCAGAGCACTGTATAAAGGATATTAACCCCAAATGTGCAAATGCTTATACTACTTGCTAAATTTTACACCCCCTAACATTTCTTAGCATTAGGATGTGTTAATTGGAATCTGTAACTTCACCCTAAGTGACATAACAAATGTAATCTTTTCTACTGATATGGTGTTTTTTGTGGGGGAAGGGGAAGAGAAAAGTCCTTGAACTTTGTTTTGCATTTTAACTATTTTAGAGTTTGTTTGTTTCTTATTCGAAAGGACAAACAATACATTTATTTCTTGTCTTACTGTTTCTTTGTGCCTAAATTTTGGGCCCTAGTAGACTTTACTTTTATTATGTGATTAATGTGTTAATTGTGCAAAATATGGCAATTTGTGGCACACCAGCCATCAAAGGTACTTTTACATGTGCTCTGGGGGTGAGGGTGGCAGCACCTTAATTAGAGCACCTCCAAGAACTGCTCTAGTTAAAGCACTGCCACTTCTCCTGTATCAGTGTCCCCACACTTAAAAATGGCAGCAGGAGTGCTTGAACTAAAGCGCATACAATGAGCCTTAGTTCAAGCACCCCTGGTGCCATTTTTAAGTGCAGGGATGCTAGAGGGTGGTGTGGCAGGGCACTTTTGGTGCCGGCCACTTTAAGGCCTGAGTCAAGCAGCCAGTAGGTGCTTGATAGTGGTGGCCATTTTAGAACCATGGCCGCCTATATAAACAGAGCAGTTTGCCACTGACAGCCAGGCAGGAAACATTGCCTGCCTGAGCTGCTGTAGGGGAACATCTACAGGTAGGAGCAAGAGGCTCTTGGTCCTGGGCATGACCTAAAACTGCATTCTGCTGGGAGTAGGTGGCCTGGTGGGACTCCCAGTGGCACGGGAGCCTCCAGGAAAATACCAGACCAGTTACCACCCCGGTGGAAGGTGGGTTGGCATGCCTCAATAACCTCTAGCCCCTATATCACTGTGGGTAGCAGTTGGGGCCAGGCATGGCTATGGCCACCTGAGCCCCCACCAGAGAGGGAAGCCCTATAGCCATGATGAGGAGGTAGAAAATGTGGAACCCCAGTAAAGGTAGGCCCCAGTGAAGGGGTAGAGATGTGGAGCCCCAGGGAGGGGGAAACCAGAGGGCTGGGAGCCCAGTGTGTGTGTGAGAGTTTGTGAAGAGTTGCCCCGGGAGGTGCCAGGGCAAGCTTGGCCCTGGTTGGGTAACTGGCTGGCCACTACCCTGGTGAGGGTTGCGGGAGAGGCCCAAAAGATGGTATGTCTGCCACGCAAGGTGTGCACTAGATAAATCCTATGGCTGAAGGGGCCCGCTCTGAGAGGGAGCAAAGCAGTATAAGTTGTCGATGCGTGAAAGAGACCCTGTGAGAAGGGGTGGAGTGTGAGTGGCTCCAGTGAGAGACGGGCAGTATGAATAGGTGTGTACGAGGCCTGATAATGAGCGCTAAGCTTGGTCTGGCTGTAGGCTGGGAGTATTTGTGTCACCTGGATGCCATCTGTGGGGCTTGGGCTTCAGTGTAGGGGAGGAACAGAGCCACAGATAGCACCCCCTGGCATCAGAGCAAGAACGGGCAGCCTCCCACCTAATTAGAACCAAATAAGAAACAACAAGGCATGATAGGAGAGTGAGGCAGGCAGTTATGCATAGGTACCCCAAGATATTCCACATTAAATGGAACTGGGCCCAGTTGATCATTGGGACTGGGTCTGTGGCAGCTTCAGGGTCCAGGACACGGTAAACACTTGCCTAATCCCCAGGATCAGCATCTATCCCATCTAAGAGGGACAATATAATTTTTTGATTGACATAATTATTTTTCATATATAAAGAGAGCTGTCCTGGTGTTTCATACAAGGCAAAGAATATAATGAATATGCTAGTCAGGCTTCTTGTCACTTTCTCTAGGCTATGCCATAATATGACACTTGTCATGAATGGAGTGTTATATGGTGCGTCCTTGCACTACCTCATGAGCAGACCAGGAAAAACTTCCAGCTTAATCAAAGCTCCTTTTCTGTTGCCCAGATTCAGAGAGAAAAAGGACTGTGGAAAAAGATCGTATGTTACTTTAGCTTTTACAAAGAGCCTCTTACTGCTCCATGTGCTTAGTCAGCAAGTCTAAGTTCATCCCTCTCCCCACTTCCATTCATTTATACCATCCATATTTCTTGCACATACCTTTATCCTACAATTTCATGGTAGCACAAGACAAAATGCATGTTTCCTCTTGTTGGCTACTTTAAGAAATTGGTCCCTACTGTTTAAATATGCCACCTGATTTCTGTTTGTTTCCTATAAACTAGGGGCCAGCAGGGGAGGTTATGCTTAGGGGCAACCAA
>NW_017729022.1:15022673-15045265 GCF_001723915.1 Gavialis gangeticus
TCTGCTCAGGTCCCTTCTGACCTTACCAACTATGAAACTACTTGATAATCAGTTCCTAAAGATCTAGAGCTTTCTTAAATCCAAGGAAAGTGTCTCTGTAGAGGAATAGTGTGACACCTACAATAGCCTGTAGAGCCAAACTTCCAAGCAAACTGTAATAATGTTCAATGTTTCCTTATTGTCTGTGGTTACATATACCATTTATCTCCACCCTCTCTGTAATCACCCTAGAGATATTTGAAGATTGCTATCAACTCTCCCCTTACTCTTCTCTTCTCCAGACTAAATAACCCTAGTTCTTTCAGCCTTTCCTCTTAAGTGTTACTTCCCAGGGCCTCTAATAATTTTTGTTGCTGTCTGCTGAACTCTTTCCAATTTATCCACATCCTTCTCGAAGTGTGCGTCCCAAAACTGGACAGAGTACTCCAGGTTAGTCTCAAGTCAGTGCACACACACAATGGTACTGCACAGTATGGTATCTACATGTGCATTTCTTTACAGTAACTAATTGGACATAAATTAGATACCCGCATGATGCAGGTATCAAATTTACACCCACGTTGGTGTAAGTCACCGTATTTCAAACTAAATTGTTATAATGAAAGTTTAGCATACAAGTACCAGTGGCAGTAACTACATTAAGAAAGCAAGTAATCTATAAAATCAATACCAAGGTACAAAAAAGGAGAAGGAAGAAGAAAGCAGGAGAGTTTAAAGTCTATTTTATGCAAGTTTAGTATAGTACAACTAGGATTATCAGGGCTAATTTGTAGCTTTTCATACCCATTAAAAATCTTAGTAACATCGTTTTTATCAATGATGCTTACACCAGATTCATAGATTATAGAGTTGGAAGGGACTCAATGGATCATCGTGTCTGACCCCCTGCCCCTGGCAGGAAAGAGGACTGAGGTCAGACAATGCCAGCCAGGTGATTGTCAAGCCTCCTCTTGAAGACCTCCAAGTTAGGTGATAGTACCACCTCTCTTGGAAGCCCATTCCAGACTCTGGCCACACTTACTGTAAAATTTTTTTTCCTAACGTCTAACCTAAATCTACTCTCCACTAGTTTGCACTCATTATTCCTAGTTACTCCCTGGGGCGCGCTGGTAAACAGACCATCCCCAATTCCCTGCTGTCCTCCCCTGATAAACTTGTAGGTGGCTACAAGGTCACCCCTCAGCCATCTTTTGTAAAGGGTGAACAACCTCTCCTTGTAGGGTCTTTCATGGAGACCACTAATCATGCAAGTGGCCCTCCTCTGAACCCTCTCCAGATTCTCTGTGTCCCTCTTGAAGTGCGGCACCCAAAACTGGACACAGTACCCCAACTGTGGCCTGACTAATGCCGCATAGAGGGGAAGCATCACCTCCCTCGACCTGTTGGTCATGTATCTGCTAATACATAACAAGGTGCGATTGGCTTTGTTGATGGCCTTGTTACACTGCCAGCTCATGTTCATCTTGAAGTCAACTATGACTCCAAGATCTCTCTCTGCCTCTGAGCTGCTGAGGAGATCATCCCCCAACCTGTAAGTGTGCTGGGGATTCCTCCTTCCTAGGTGGAGTACCTTACATTTATCTTGGTTGAATTGCATCCTACTTCATTCCGTCCGTTGATTTAACCTGTCCAGGTTGGCCTGTATCTGCTCCCTGCCCTCCGGTGTATTAACTTTGCCCCATAACTTGGTATCATCTGTGAACTTGGAGAGGGTGCTCTCCACACTCTCGTCCAAATCGCTGATGCAGATATTAAATAACACTGGTCCAAGAAACAAACCCTGTGGGACCCCACTGCTCACCCTCTTCCAGGCTGTGAACA
This sequence comes from Gavialis gangeticus, assembly GCF_001723915.1. NCBI lineage: Eukaryota > Metazoa > Chordata > Crocodylia > Gavialidae > Gavialis > Gavialis gangeticus. The sequence continues at coordinate 15,024,495 of NW_017729022.1, forward strand.
ACCTGTCCACCACCACTCTCTGGGTGCAGTCCCTAAGCCAGTTAGCCACCTACCTGACTGTGTAGGCGTCCACTCCACAGCCCGTTAGCTTCCCTAAGAGAATAGGATGCGAAACTGTGTCGAAGGCCTTCCTAAAATCCAGGTAGATGACATCGGCCTCAGCTCCTGTGTCAACGCAGTGTGCGACCTGGTCATAAAAGGCTATAAGGTTTGTCAGGCAGGATCTACCTGTGATGAACCCGTGCTGGTTTCCTTTCAGCATCGTTTCCCCTGCTGGGCCTTCACAAATGTACTCTTTTTTTCCTAGTATTTTCCCAGGGATAGAGGCTAAGACTGACTGGCCTAAAGTTACCCGGCTCATCCCATCTCCCCTTCTTAAAAATGGGCACCACATTGGCCTTTTTCCAGTTCTCGGGGACTTGGCCAGAGCACCATGAGAGCTCAAACAGCTGTGCCAGTGGCTCAGCAATGACACTGGCCAATTCCTTCAGCACCTGTGGATGCAGGTCATCCAGGCTGGCTGACTTGGAGCCATCCAGCCCTTCCAAGTGCTCCTTAACTAAGTCAGCACTAACCTTTGGCGGTCTGGTGCCTTTTGGACATCTGTCTATGCTCATGGTGGGGAAATTGTTTTGGTCAGTATTAAGGAATACTGAAGCAAAGAACTCATTGAAGAGCTCTGCCTTTTTCTCTGAGTTAACTACCAACTGACCTGATTTGTCCTGCAGGGGCCCTATGCTACTCTTTGCTTTCCATTTGCTCGCTATATATCAGATAAAAGGCTTAAAACACTATTGCCAAATTAAGAGGACACAAGACTAAAACAAAATTCTAGGATATTCAAATACATTGCCCTTTTTATAATGTACCTGAATGTGCTTAGGATTACCACTACTGATTGTCTACTTTATTGCTTTGTTCCACCATCTCTTGACCTCACCCATTCCTATGGTTTGAGTTCAGGATTTTGTGTATTTAAAATAGTCAATCAATCACAGCCTAATGCTTTCCTTTGGAAGTTACAAGATAGCAGAATATATTCCTATATCTCAGTTACTTAAAATTCAAAATAAATGCGTCTTTGCAATTAAACAGACCTCCTTCTTTATGACAGATAGTACTTAGTAGTCTAGTCTGAGACTGGCAAATATCCAACACCCACTTTGTTTGAAGATAAAATAATCAACACATTTAAGTAAGTTTAATACATTGGTATAATTTTTTGCTTCTTCTGACCTTTCAATTTTCAAAAATACTTGGCTGCTTTGTGCAAGATAGAGGAGAATTATCCTGAGAGAAAAAGTGACAATCCATGAGATTCCAATGACTCAACGGTTCTAGTTTCTTTAAGCAAACTAAGAGCAAGGTGAGTTGCACTGGCTCTCAGTTGCACTGGCCTCTTTAATAGTCCTGCTGTCATACTGTTATATGTTTATCGTGGCAGCTGAAAGCACTCTGCAACCAGTACCATGCTATCACATGCTGATGATGCTCAAGAAACAAGTCTTCTGCAACAGTATTTTATCCAGCAGTAGTTGCCTCTGCAGCTGTTGGTGGCAATGGTCTGGTACCATGGTACTGCAGAAACATGCTATTTTAATCCTAACCAACTCTTTCACTGAGTTTCTTTGATCATTCTTTGACTTGAAGGAAAACTTCCAAAGTTCACCTTCACTAAGATTTCTCAGCTAGTGAATGGCGCTACATGCAGAAATGTTCAGGAAGCTGATTACCCAGGTGTGTATGTTTATAAAGTACATAAGCAAAAATGCTCCTTTTCTGTTCAATTTAAGTTACTTATGTCAAGTTAAAAAGTATCCAGTTCACCACAGTCTAAATGCCTACACTATCAGCACTTTTGTTAAACAGATCCTCCTTTCCTATCCATGCTGTAATAAAGGTGGGTAGCTTGGCCCATACCAAATGAGAAAGATGTGATGTTCTGTTCCCTGTGATTCTCATCCTGTAAGGGTAAAGTTTATCTTAGAAAAACAATTTGAGATGGTTAAAGCATCCATTAACCACAGGAATTGTTCCCTACTTCAGGCAAACAATCAAAATAAAAGCTATTGAAATGTATGCATTTCCTAAAGTAGGACTTATGTGTATTCTTTTGTTCTATTATCTACATACTTCTTTTTACGTTGTTTGCTGTATCATTTGATGTATTTTCCCTCCTGTGCATATTTTTAGTTGCCATAGGAACTTTCCTATTTCCTGTCAGCTGACACAGCTGTTTAATAGTATTAACTATATAAAAGGGGGTTGATTCTGGCACTCTAAATGCTGAGAAAGGCCTCAGCTAGGCAAAACACATTTCAGTTTTCTCTTTTTGTTCTTTTCTTTCTATCAACAATATTTATGAAAAAGGTAGACAGAGTATTAACATCTGGAAATGCTGGCTGTTTCTAGTGGCTAAGTGTAGATCCTTTTCAGTCTTGTTTTTTGATTTGGTGTCAGCTTTCTCCTGCTACCAAAATATAAAGATAGGAAATATAATCTTTTGTTTAATTGGCTTGTGGTTTTGGTGTCTTCAACCTAATCTTTCTTTATTTCCTTTTCTAAAGAAAAGAAACTAAACTTTGCTATTAAAATTAATATTAGTGAAATCAAATCATGCCATTAGCACAAAAGTCTCCAAAGAATGTTTTTTGAGAATCCCAGCTCGCTTTCCAAAATGTAATAAGCCCTTTAGCTAATGCCAATTTTTCTACCAGTTATACTGTGTAAGCAGAAGAGAGACATAGAATGACTGAAACTGGCTGGCAGCCATGTTACTTTGACCTGTATGCTGTCACTTCCCGTACCCATATTTTTATCAACTCTAAAATTTCGAAAATACCGATTTTGATCATGAACAGAAACTGTTTTCATTCATTACTTGGATCATGAATTGATACTATTTTCAAGAATAACACTTAATCAATAGAATGTAAAATGGCATTAGCAGTTTTACTTTACTTGCAAATGGCACTGAAACAGCCTCTTTCTGGAAAAATATTAATATTGGAGCAATGTTCTTATTAATTATAACAATACATGAATCCTTTGCATGCTTTTTTCCTAATTTATGCCACTCTACTTTTCTTCATATAACTGAAGAAAAGTGTGCAACTTGGAATGGGGCAACCACTCCATAAATTATTTCAAAACAACTTACATGTTTATAACTTCAGAAAACAATTCCCCATATACGATTAAGTTATGCAAATATTATTCAAAGCCTGCTAAAAATCAAAGAGAATATTTCTATTGAATTTGTGGCATTCTGGATGAGTTGATTTGCACCTTAGAATAGTTAAGTCTATAGGGTGCAAATCTACCCTGCCTTCTGATTGACTTCAGACTAACACAGCTGCCTCATTCTGGATGCATGCCACAGAGTGGAAAAGCCAGATTGTGCTTCCTCACATATATATCACCTCTTCATGGGGTCTTTTTAGTGTTGTGATACCAAACTTTATTTGGAAACAGTCCATAGTAACATACCATGCATACAACAGCTAATGCTAGTGCTGTAAGTGCCTCAGCTACTCAGGTCCCAACATGTGGCAGGTCCCAACACATTCTGCTAAGCGCCTCACTACCATGATCCAAATAGGGTCCCTGACATTCTGACTCTCTGATGCACCCTCCACTGAACCATTTATTATATGTTAAAGAACTTTGCCTTTGATAACCTATTGGCCTCTCCAGCCAGAAGAAAAGACCAATAGCAGGACATTCCCACGCTGACCTTTCACTGCTAAACAGATTCATCTTGGTCCAGGCAGTCTCATTCCTCAAGCAGCTCCACTGACTTCAGCTGGCAATGAAATGAATACTTGTAGTATGGTAATGCAATAAGGTGATACAATATGGGTCCACTGTTTTAGAAAGTAATTTAGGTTGGTCTACAGAGGTCACATTTACACATTCATTTGATCTGGCATCAGTTTACTTGCTAGTAAACTTCTGTGGATTAAGTGCTCCTGGGCAGGGGCCTACACATGCAGGGACTAGGCAATGGATTTGTTGCTCTTATCACCAAACTTCCTGCAGCCCTGCAGTGGGCCCCACTGGGGGGAGCTCCAGGCTCTGACTACAGCTGCTAGCAGCCAGCAGCCATCTTCAAAAGGCAGCCCCATTGGCTGCTCTCTGGCCAGCCAGCTCCCTGGCCAGGAGCAGTGTCCAGTACAGGGACAGCATGTGGCAGCTCTCTCCTTGCCCACTCAGCCAGCACTATGGCTGCTCTAGCCCCTGCCCCTGGCAGTGACAACCAGTGCCCCAGGCTTCTTCTGGCCGCTGTGCTGGCCCTGCTGGCCCACTGCACTGACCACAGCCTGGCCCATGGCCATCTGGGTCCTCCTGGCTCTGTAACATGCAGCCACTGCCTGCTTGGCTGCAGCGCACCATCACAGGGCCACCGCTGCATAGCTGTTGCAGGCAGGGACACTGATGATGGGCTTCTAGATGCCACTGCTGGGGCCACTGTCACCCTTCTGGGCCCTCCAGGCCAACCAGGACTGGTGGCTGCACATTATCCAGCCTACCTGGGATGATAAGCAGTGGCTGGAGATGTTCTGCATGATCTAGGCCACCTTCCAGGACCTCCTCAAGCAGCTCTGGCCCCACCTGGAGTGGCAGTACACTGCCACATGGCCACCCCTCCCTGTGGACACATGGCTGGCCCTCACCTTGCTCAAGTTAGCCACATCAGTCTCCACTATGTGGACCATCTCTTTGGGGTAGGCAAGGCCACCTCTAGGGAGGCTGTCAGGGATGTGTATCGTGTTCTCCAGAGTGTGCTGAGGCCCATCATGCTCCACATGCATGACCCCCTGGCAGTGGTGGTGGGGTTCCATGCCCTGGGCTTCCCCCAGTGCATTGGAGCATCAGGGCCTGGGATGAGACCCACCCCTGCTCATTGGGGACCCTGTCTACCCGATCCTGCCCTGGCTCATGTGACCCTACACCGACCACCAGGACCCCCACCAAGGCCACTTTAACAGCTGCCTGGGATGGACCTATACCCTGGTGGAGTGCACCTTCAGTCATCTCAAGGGATGCTGGTGCTCCTTCACTGCCCACCTTGAGTTCACCAAGGACAACCTGCCTCAGGTCATCGTCACAGCCTGCATGCTGCATAACATCTCTGAGGCCCAGGGGGAGCTGTTCCACAAGGCCTGGCCAGAGGAGGTGTGGCACATGGAGGCCTGGCAGAGGGAGCACCACCTGTGGTAGCGGCAGCAGGACCTCCCTGCCCCCTGCTGAGGCCTCGGGCAAGCTGTACACCCATCAGCAGCAGCCAGGGCACTGGATACAGGAGGCCCTGGCCAACCACCTCCTCCTGCACTCCCCATGAACCCCCCACACTGACTTCTAGCACCATGCTCAGTGCAGATATCTCATAAGAACAAGTTTTTATTCCCCTCGCATCCAACAAAGCCCCTCTCCCCCCCCCAATAAACAAAGCTCCTTCACCACCCACTCCATACACCAACAATAAAACACCCTTTTCATCGTGCAAACTATTTACAAAGTGCTTTGTGTGGTGTCCCGGGTTGGGGGCCATGGGTTGGGAGCACCTAGGGGGCAGAACCTGGGGAGAGGTGTCCAGCACTCCAGCCTCTGGCTGCTCTCTCTCTCTCTCTCTCCCCTCATGGCAAAATTGGGGAACTGTGGTCTCGACAACCTTATGTTCCAACGAATGGGGAACTGGCTCCATGGTCAGACCCTGAGAGTGACTGTCGATGAAACCGAGTCAACATGGTGCATGGTTACCAGTGGCATCCCCCAGGGTTCAGTATTTGAACTAGTACTCTTTGATATATTCATTAATGATCTGGATTCAGGTGTCAGAAGTGGACTAGCTAAGTTTGCAGACAACACAAAATTATGAGGAAGTACGGTCACGCTAGAAGATAGGCTAGCAATTCAGGCCGACCTGGACAGGCTCTCAAGGTGGGTGGACCAAAACCTGATGGCATTTAACACAGAGGAATGCAAGGTGTTCCACCATGGGCCCAGTAACTATTCACATATAAATTTGCTACTTGCATTTGCAGGTAGCAGATTTACACACAACTAGGGTTTTTTACTGCCCAGTAAATGTGTGCACATGTAGACATGTGTGCTTACTGCGCAGTAAACTAGGCTACTGTGCAGTGAAGTGTCTCATGTAGACATGCCCAGAATGTATTAAACACCTATTTTTCCATCTTTTTTAATGAGGTTGAAATGTATTCTTTTTTACAAGTTCCTTTCCTTATAACAGATAATAAAACAGCTGTTTCAGAGACAGAGAGAGACAGAGAAGTAGTATCATTTATTCAAATAATATTAAAACAATATTATAAAATATAAAGTAATGAAAAATATTAAAATAATAAACAAAAATTAAGCCTATCTAGGTGGGTTTCTTCACTTTAGGACTGATTTTGGGAACCAAAGATTGGATGTTTACTTCACTCATCTAAAGATGGACATTAGACTTAACTAAGGCAAAGATTTCCTATGCTAGAGCTTTGTGGGAGGCTTTTAATTACTTTTTCAAGGACGATATGAATCTCATATTTAAATTGCCTGAAAAATTAAACAGAGTTGCCACTTATATACAAAAATTGTGTTGTGCATATATAAAAATTGTAGTGTCAGTATGTTTACATTTCTTCTCTGGGTTAAACAATCAATCTGTTCTATAGATCTTAGAAGCATTTACTTCTGGTATGGCCAAAGTGCGGCTGAAAATGAATTCTAGTCATTTTCTGCTATGAAGTGGCATTTAAATACCACATTTTATTTTAGGAAAAACAGAAATGTAATTAACCACTTACATTTCCCAAAATTTGTCACAGTATGTTACTACCCAAGTCAAGCCAGTACAGGAACTCAAAAAAACCAGGTCAGACAGGCAAATCAACCTACAAGAAAAAAATGTAATAAAAAGTCAATATCCCTTCTATTCTATTCTCAGACACCCTGGTCAGACAGTCAATATAAAACAACATAAACTGGAGAGTCATTGCTGGCAGCAGTCCCCTTGATATGAGGATGATAGTGTTTGAGTAAATAGGGAAGTAATCTGAGAGTCCAAAGATGACTGAGAAGGTCAATCTGAGATCTGCATGTTTGACTGCAGACATGACAAATAGATGCTGGAGATCTCAGCTCTCTCCCTTTGTCTCTCTCATCTATCCACCTCCATAATGAGGCAAGTTTGTTCCAAAAATCAATGGTTTGTTGTACCATCACAGAATCATGGGAGATGATTCAGTGATCAAGTCTCCTGAGGACTGATTTCTTCAGATTCGTCTTCCAGGTGTCCTTGAATCTCTTCTTTTATCCACCTCTAGAATGGTGGCCAGTGGCAAGTTGGGGTATAGGACCTGTTTTGAGATCCAATTATAAGGCATCCTTATGACATGTCCTGTCCAACAGAGCTGGTGCCATATAAACATGGCTTCAATGCTGGTGATGTTTACTTGGGCCAGAATGTTGGTGATTATCCTTCTATTCTTCCAATTGATAGGGGGGATTTTCTGAAGCCATTGCTGATGGTAACTATAACAGGGAGACTAGCTCCAACCCTGTCACGGAGGTTTTGCAGTACTTACCCACCAGGAGTCCAGGAAACTTAGGGCAGGGAGATGATGTCATCAAGTGGCATCTCTCAGTGTCTAAAACCTCACACCTGTAAAGACAAAGAAAGAAGATGAGCCGGAAATGAGTGAAAGAGGGAAACAGCTAAAAACTGTCAGCAGCAAGGTTAGTTCCCCAGAAGGGGACAGAGAGAGATGAAGCAGCTGGACATGGTTGCTGTAATCTATATGGAGGCAGAGAACTTTACTGAAATACTGATAGTGGCTAAGACACCATTTGGGTGAAGGTGGGAAAAAAACTTACCTGAAAGAGGTGTGTGAGTTCTCTTCTTAAATAGGAGGCATCATATGACCCAGATATAAAAGACTGAAAGCTGGGAGGAATTTACTGAGGATTTGACTTTGAAATGAACTACATAACAGTCAGTATATTTATAAGAGTGACTTTAAGTGCAACCTATTAGGTTCTAAGTAAACCCACTGCAGCAGGAACCCTGCTATAATAATTACAGCTATAAGCTAACTACTTTGGTTTATATGCCAGCGATTTTTTTTTGTTACAATTTCTATACATATTCCCCCATCAAGGCGTGGCAGAAGAGTCTTCAAAGGAGGGCCAGCAACGTATTTACCAGGTCAGCTAAAAGCTTAAGAAATCCCCTGAACACCTGGCGCAATAACAGTCCAACTTTCAATGTTCCTAACATGTAATTCAAGTTTAACTCCCATACAACAGGGCAAGGATGACAATAGTCTGGTAGACAAAAAATCTGGTTTGGGTCCTGGTATCATGATAGTCAAAGAAACAAATTTCATAGATATCCAAAGACAGCACTGGCAGTTCATCTGGTGTTGAATATTGTCATCTATATTTACTTTCTGGGAAAAGCAGCTACCCAAGTAGGGGAAATACTCAACATCCTCCAAGGATTGCCCTCCAATTGTAATATGTGGAGGAGTAGCTGGTTGTTTTGGGATAGGTTGGTAAAGTAACTTAGTTTTTGTGGAGTTGACAGCGAGTCCAAGCAATTCATACAATTTGCAGAAGTCATCAAGAGTGACCTGGAGCTCTTCAACTGAGTGGGTACACACAATACAATCATCAGTGTACTGGAGATTAGTAATGGAGGTACTGGTTATCTCAGAGTTGGAACATAGCAGAAGATGTTCAAGAGATTCCCGTCCATGGAATATGGGATGCTGACTCTAGATAGAAGTCTATCAGAAATGAGATGAGGGATAGCTGTGATATAGATAGAAAATAGTGTTGGTGCAATCACACTTCCCTGATTGATTCTACTTCTAATAGTGAAGGATTCCATTTTTGAGCCATTTCTTAGGACAGCTGTTGTCATGCCACTGTGAAAAAGTATGTTAATAGTAACAAATTTTGGTGGGTATCCAAATCTCATCAGGATCTTCCATAGGACCTCTCCATTGATTGAATCACAATACAATCACTCCCTCTCCAATCTCTCAGTTCTAATCCTCAAAGGGAACGTACACAACACCTTTCATACATGAGCCTAAAAACTTCACTTGATAAATCTACTGGATACAAAAAATCATGGACTCAGTATTGACATTGGGTTTATGACACATTACAAACTGCCTGACATCTGATACACCAGCTACTGCCAGACCTGACCTCATACTTTTCTTCCCCCCATTTTCTCCCCCTCCCCTCCTTTTCTGCCCTTTGTGTTCCTAATTTCCAGCTATTTCCTTTTTCCACAGACAACTTCTTTTCTACCTTGAATTACAGCTACTGTAGAGGCAAGGTTCTTTGAGTAGATGTGATATCTTTTATTAGACAAACTGAGTAGTTGGAAAAAAAGTTTTTAGCAAGCTTTCGGGTACAATCATCCTTCTTCAGGCATAGAAGGTTTCTGCTGTTCTGAGACTCCAAGGAATGAGAGAAACTAAAAGTGTGACATGATGTCAGTGAGAATGTAAATAGGTAGAAATTAGGAAAACCAAAAGGTAGAACAGGGAAGGGAGTGGGGGAAAGCAGGGGGAAAAAGCCAAAGGTAAGAGAGACTCTACAGCATGAATGATGCATGCTCCTGGAAGTGGGGGGCGGGCACAGTGACTGCCCTTAGGTGGCAGTGGCGGTGCCATGGTGGTGGCGAGCAAGGAGCTCCTGCAGGCGGCCATGGCGGTGTTGGCAGTGGGGGGGTTGGTGAGCGCCGACCAGTGGTCAGCAACCACCTGCAGACACCGCTAGCTGCATTGGTAGTGGCCAGTGGTGATCAGCAACCGCCCACAGATGTCACCGGCAGTGTTGGTGGCAAAGAGGGTGGTGGTGAGCGGCGACTGCCCACAGGTGCTACCGGCAGCATCAGCGGTGCTTCTCTCAGGGGATGCACCGCCAATTTTAGGGGGTGCACATGCATCTGCGTGCGCCCCCTACGTGTTGCCAATGCTCTACAGTAGCAGTAATTCAAGGTAGAAAAGAGGCTGTCTGTGAAAAACGAAATAACTGGAAATTAGGAAGACAAAGGGCAGAAAAATAGGGAACAGGAGGGGAGGGGAGAAAGAAAAGTGTATGAGGTCAGACTCTACTACTCACAGAATCATATAAGTAGGGTCGGAAGGGACCTTGTAGATCTTCAAGTCCGACCCCCTGCCTGGGCGGGAGAAAAAACTGGACTCAAATGAGTCCAGCCAGGTAGGCATCAAGCCTCTTCTTAAAGACCCCCAGGGTAGGAGCCAGCACCACTTCCCTTGGAAGTCTGTAATTTCTTCCTTACTAACCTTACTCCCTTACTCACCTTTGGCTCCTCCCCCTGCTTTTTTCCCCCCTCCCTTCCCTGCTCTACCTTTTGTTTCCCTAATTTCTACCTATTTACATTATCACTTGACATCAACTTCAAACAGAAGCACACAGAATAAAATTGGAGAATACCTGAACAGCAAATCAACTATTCTGTGTATTGTCCTTTAGGAGACTGGATGGAATGATATAGTTGGGAAGTCCCATGGCAGGGGGAAAGGAAGTTGGATTTGTTACAGGACAAAAGGGGAGCAGAGAGCAACCAGCAGGAGTCCTGCAAGAAGAGAGAAAGTTAAGAAGTTAGGTTCAGTAGAGATGAACCGAGAGAGTCAGTGAAAAAACCACAATGGCACTAACAGTGGCAGTGAGAAAGACCAAAAGCTCCTGGAGAAAGAAAATCTTAGAAGTTCTTCCTCTTTCCATCACTCCATTATTGTGGAGAATGTAATAGAAATTCTGGAAAAGCCAGCAACTCACCCGAGGAAACAGCTGGGGAGTGTGCAGAGAATTCAGCTGCCCTGGCCATGAGGCAAAACAATCCTAAAAACACACTGGCAGCTCCACAGGTGTGCCAACATGTATTTCATGAGCTCCGGCTACCAGAAGTTGTCCTGGCAATGGGAAAGCTGACAGGTCCAGGAAGCACAGAGGCCGGGAACAAAAGCAAGCAGGTGGAATGCTGGAAGTGGGAGAGAGGGGAAGAAGGGCAACCAGAACTGCCCTGTGAGCAAAGGCTTGGAGGAAACTGCCCAAGGGGTGCAGAAGGCAGCAGAGACATGGAGAGCACATCGGTTGAGAAAGATGAGAGAAGCCTCTGAGATGTCAGCTGACCATGAGTACTGCTGGGCAGCAGCTGTGAGAGATTGCACCTGTAGACAGAGTTTAGGAAAGAGAAAGGAACGGGTAATCTGTTCCTTGTCCAGTATAAGACCACACTTGAGCCAGGTGCCACAGAATTACAGAGGGAGCAAACCTCAGAGTGTACCCTGACTGAAAGAGAAGAGGGTCAGAACCAGGTTTGTTCTGGTTCAAGCACTTAAGTGGATAAACTTTATTTTGCATTGGTCTTTAACTCAGTAAAAGACACCTTAAGGGGAGGGCCCTCAATTAGGTGGACCACTAGAGCTGAGGAAAAGCCCAGGCTACTGAACACTGACCATTTGGATTGGGGAGACAAGCTTTGAAACGGTGTACACACCCCAAGCAGGAGGGGTTATGACGACCATTTTGAGGACAGATGTTTTGTTTGGGTTGTTTCTCTGGAAGAATCACCCTTCCAGGCTGCAGGTAGCCCCTCCCCCATCTGTTCCATTTAACACCGATTTGTGACCTGTGCTGGAGACATTCCTGAGGGAGAGGGGACCTGCTCCCATTGTCTCCATTTCCACACCTCTGCAGGTCACTTGAGTAGTCCCCTCACCTGGGAAGGTGATGTCATTTGGAAGCACCGGGCAGGAGCTAATGGGGCTGCTTCTCGTGGGAACTTAGTGATGAGGGTCCCCATGAGGAAGGGGGAGGAGGCATTTTTTTGGAACATGGAGCAAGCACATGGCCTCTGGAGCTCTCTCAGACTCCAGATGAACATGTGAGTAACTTACCTGAATTTAGTCAGTAACAGTGTTCTAGAAACTTGTCAAAAGGCTACAAAGCAACTTCTGTTTGCTCAGGGTATTCTTTTGATACTTTTCTGATTTGTACCTCTCTCCAAGCCTACCCTCGCTCCCCAATAAAGTTATCTGCTATAACAAGCTTTGTGGTACATGCTGGAGAGGGAATGGGCACGCCTTTTTATTTCCTTGGCTTGGCTGACTAAGGGAAGCTACTTTCTGTGCTTCAGGTCAAAAGGAAGCACCCCAAGATCTCACACTGGGTCAAGCACCCTCAAGGTCTAGTCTACAAAGCCTGTGCACCCCAGAGGGCACAAGATCCAAGCAATGACCAGACCCTGGCTGGTGGTGGTGGTTAACCCCCAGGCTTGCAGGTGTGCTCCAGGAAGGGAGTTGGTCAGAAGTTGGCACCCCTGGGGTGTGACGGGGTGCAGTGAGGCGGGTGTTTTGGTGCAGGAGCACTCCCTTCTGGCCCGCCACAGTTTCCTTTTGTACTTACTCAGTTTCTGTTTCTTTACTGGAGTCAAACTCTACAAGACAATAGTAAGTTGCCAACATGAGGCATGCAAGCAGGGTGTAGAGGTGGGGAGAGCTCTGCAGAAGAACCTTAGCAGCGAAAATTGTCCTACAAGTAGAGGCTCAGAGGAAAACTGTGAAATTAAGTAGCCTCCTCTCACAAAATTGCATCAAGTCATGGCAGGCAAGAAATAGTGAGTAACTACAAACAATGACTCACCTGCATTCCAGGGATGCTGGTGCAGGTATGCTAGAGTCACTCGTGGACAGAGAGGGCTGACAGTAAGAATTTATTTTTTCCACTAAGAAAATTCCAGCATGATCCAATATGGAGCAAAATGAATTTAATGGACCATTTGACCAGTACTAAGACTTTCTAATAACATGTTGTGAACAATTAGGATTTCAAAAATATTTAAAAGAGTACGGGATTCCAAATGATCCTTTTTTCACTATACAAATAATGATGGGGTTTAAAGTATTAGTCAATGCCTTGCTCGATCCATGAGTTTTTGACTGCTACCAGATAACAGAGAAAACATAAGGGATTTCCTCTCTTCATAACTCTCTCATTAAATTTCCCTAACAGCTTTGCTTATAAACTAGTAGATATTAATATAGTGTTGGGAGTAAAAGTTTAGTAGGCACCATCCAGCAGAGGGAGCAGTGTAACTTTAAAAAAAATCACTTTATAAAGTGAAGGCCCTTCTGTATCAGATTAAGTTCCAGAGGGCTCACAATCTGCTATTCAACTGAGTCTCCTGCTGCTGCAAAAATGAGAGAAAAAGAAAGAGACAGAGAGTTCTATGCACAAACAGAAGACAAAAATAGTGGGGAATAAAAACAATAAAATGAATGTTCTGAATTTCATATACTAACAGTACTACTGTAACTTGCAATAGTAATAAAAATAAAATTTAAATAAGAGAGAATATTGGGGTGAAATCTCATGAAACAAAATCAAGTTTGTTTTAAAATGCTGATTTTAAAAGAAATAGATGGTATGACCGAAAGATTCAAATACTGTTTTCACTGAAATTACAGATTGCAGAAACATTTAAAATAGTCAGGATTTTTTTTAAGTGAAATTTTAAGGAAAGTGTTTTTAAAAATAAGATGTTTATATAAAAGGAATTTGTATATTATGCTTTAGTATAACTCCTTTTCTGTTAAAAAGCATTGCAAAAAATTATAAACCTACAATTAAAGTTTTGATGATTCCAGGTTAGATTAAACTAATATTTAAAAAAAGAGACTGGTTTTCCATTATTTTTCCCCTCACGGTATAATTCTAGGGTAGAATTAAGGTTACTGGGGAGCCTTGGTTGTGTATTTTCATAGGAACATGAATATGCTTTGATCTCTCTTATTTTGAATCTTCAAATTGCATTTTCAGATTTTATACTGCTTGATTTGGCGATAATTGCAACATTCTTGTGGTGGCTTTTAACCTTAAATTACTAATATGGATTTTCAATCTTAACTCCAATCCAACGAGTTTTTTTGTTCAAATTTTTTTTCAGTGTCCAGAATGATAAAAATCTCACCATAGTTGCTCTTGATCTTTATGTGATTATTAAGTACTCTGGTCTAATCGTGTTCAGATAATTGTGGTTTAAAAAGAAAAAATCCTCAAATGCTTCATTTGTAAGAAATAGTCATACCACTGTGAGAGAGCACTTCATATACTGAAAATTCTAAAAATACAGGAACTACAATAATTAGAGAAATATACACTGAAATAAACAATATAAGTCATTGCCACATTAAAAACAGAATGCATTGCATTAGTGTGGTTACAGCACAAGACTAGGAGTCACATTCCATTCCTACCTCTCCCATTGTCCAAATCATTGACCTTGGGTAACTCACAGCCTCTATAACAGAGCTTTCCCTCTCTGTGGAATGAATACTTACTTCAGAGTAGTGCTATGTGCTTTCATGTTTGTAATAGTTCCTTGGCCTTCTGATGGACAGCACTAATGAAATAAAATAAAAATGAATGTTCCAGTCAGAAACACTGAATAGATATAGGCCAAGAAGCAATTTTATTCAATTTTGGCATGTTTTATAGACTTTACTAGGATTTAAATAACAAGACAACTTAGAAGAAAACTAATTTAGTACTTTGCAGATACATATGTTGAAAGTTCTTTTCATGAACATGCAATAAGATTAGTTGCTGGAACAAAACATCTTAAGTCACAGAATGGAAAAGTTGGCCAAATACAGCAGGTTTTGCGCTTTTATTTTGTATTTTATTTTACTGCTTGATCATAAGCCATTTAGAACTTCAGGGGCAGGTACCAGAGTCAAAAATTAGATCCAACCTTAGAAATCCACAGTACTTATGCAATGTAGATTACTCATGCAACTAAACTGTGACAGTATCACAATGACAACCATCTAGTCTAGAGGAATAAAAAAAAGTGGAATCCAAGTTGCTGCTATCACTGCCTTTATATGGAAGCAACAATGCAGGCTGAAAATGGAGGCTTCAAACCATGAACCATGCATGCTCCAGGCAGCTGAGAGGGTACGGAGGTTCTAGTGGTGGCGGGAGCACGGTGGCAGTAAATGGGGAGCTCCCACAGACGCTGATATGTGGGGAGGAGTGGGGTGGTGAGTGCCGACCAGGGGTTGGTGATTGCTGACAACCTGCAGCCGGTGGTGTCAGCGGTGAGGGGCAGGGGTGGTGAGCGGCAACTGCCTGCAGGCACCGCTGACAGTGTCGGTGGCGCCTTTTCGTAGAGGGTGCACCCCGTATCCATCATCAATGCTCAAACCCACAGCCTTGTCCCTTGTGCATTCATATACATCAGAATAAAATATGCCCAATGCTAGTGTAAAGTATTCCTTTTTGATTTAGGATATAAAATATCTCAGTGCACTTCGCTTTTGACAGCAGCCTGCACATCTATGTTCGGGGTTTGAATCAGCTGCAGCAGTATCAAGCTGGCTGCATCAGTGCTTAAAACAATTAATCCCCCATAAACCTCCAGTGTTGGCAGAGGCCAAGGTTGGGTATTGCAAGTCAGCAATTCCATTTATCTACATCAGCAATTGTATTTACTCAAATCCAAGACAAGGATTTCTACTCAAACAATATAGGCTCAGGCGGAAGCCTGAGCTGAGCCGCTACCTGCACAAGGCCAAAATGGCTTGTTTGGTGGGGAAAGAGGCATGTGACTGGGGGGGAGTGCAAGGGCAACCATGGGATGTGGGGAGGGGAACATGCAGCCTGCCTCCTCCACCTCTTGCCTCCCCCCTGGCCTGGCCAGGAGCTGCTGCCACTACTCTGACAAGGCTGCTGCTGACTTCCTTAAGCCAAAGGAGAACTGCAGCAGAAGGTAAGGAAGGGGGCTGGGCACGGAGTGGTGAGGCAGACACAGGCACAAGGGCTAGGGAATGGAGGGGGCAGATTGCAGGGGACAGCAGAGGTGGGGGAAGCATGGATTGGGAGGCCAGGCATAGGCACAAGGACAAAAGCAAGGAGCTGGCAGGAGGCAAGTACAAGCACAGGGGAGATGCATGGCAGGGGGAACATGGCAAGAGGCAGGCACAGTGGGAACAGGCACAAGCATGGTGGGCAAGGGGCAGGAGAACCAGGGAAGGTCTGGGGGGTCTGGTCCCACCACTGTTTTTCCCACCATAATCGTGGGGGGTTGAATTTAAGATGACCTTCCATTAATCAGATTCTATACACAGAATATTATAATTTTCCATGTATAGAATTTTACTATTGGGAAGGGTTGTTTTAAATTCACAATTGTCATGGATTTAGATAAATAAGGTAATTACTGATATTTAAGCCATTGATATGATTTCTCCTAAATATGGCTTGATTTATACGTTTCATGAAGAAAGGCACACAAAAAAATCAAAGTCTGAAGACGCAATATATTGCAGCATATTATATAAAGACTGTATGGAATCTAATATGAATTATATTAATTTGTAAAATTTGAAACACACAAGGAGGAAGAATTAAGGCTAAGTCTGCTTTACAAAATGCTGTTGGTATAACTGTCAGCTAGGACAGTGAAAAAAAAATGACATGTCTATGTTGGTAAAATCCCTGGTGTAGACACAGCTTTCTAATACAGGATTTTGGTGTATGGTGCATTTCCACTAGGGGGCTCTAACAACATGCAGGATTGGTAGTGCACACAAGAACTAAAATTAATCTTTAAATACTATATTTACTTGAATGCTTCATTTCTATCTAGGGATTTCTCTCTATTGAGGGTTTTATATAGTGCCCATCACACTGGTATCTAAGTATTTCCTTTACTTTAACTATGCATTATCACTGGCTGTTTGAGTGAATTATCTCATTATTGCTGCAAAAGTGATATTATGCTCCATCCTGGCAGCACACAAGAAACACATATTAAAAAGACAATACCCTATTAGCTGCTTAAATTCCAACAGATTTTTTGAGTGTAATAGCAGTACTTTTAAAACCTATATTCTTCAAGAAAGTCAGTTTAGTTGCCACCAAGGTACAAAGTCTTTAAGTTTTGATAAGCATCTAGGATGCACTGTAACTATTAAGTTTCTATGAAACATAAATCTCTCTAGTGTCAAATGTTTTCAACATAAAGCTGTTAGGCACAGAAATAGTTTCTTATCTGGAAGTAAACATTCATATCAACCTGTTTTGCAAAATACAATAGAGAAAAAACAGACTCATGAACAGAAAGGAAGAAAAAGAGAAATATTTTTCATTCATAGGCCGTTGTGGATGCAGCAAACTGGTTCATGTTTATTATGAACTGTCCTGTTTCTATGAAACTCCTTAAAATCTATTGTGCCTACTGAACATAAGAAAATGTACTTGTAAAAGAACTTTGAACATGTGCCTGATCTCCATTAGAGAAATGTGAATGCCCATTATGGCAATTATAGAGTTAAAAAAAATGCAACATTGTAGATTCCCCACTTTCTATAATTCATCATACTATTTTTTCCTTTTGTATGTGAACACTATACTACAGAGGTTATATTCATTAAGGGACTTAGGGTATGTGTATACTGCATCTAGCAGTATAGTATGGAGATACCAGAATTCACTGTAAACTAACTCAGGTAACAGCAGCTGTCTAGATATAGTAACACAGAGATCCTTATGGGCTACTTTACCTTGAATTTAGTCTCCAATTTCCCCACAACAAAACTCCTGCTCAGCTGCCATGTAATCTTGTAGAAACCTGAATTCCTTCATAATAAATTTCTGCCAATGGGCAAGTGCAAATCTACCTACAGTTCTGACAATGCCAAGGTATTCTGAACCCCAATTCACATCTAATCCCCGCAGGATTCTCAAATTATGTCTTACCTCACCTATGATGCCTGACTTTCAAAATGTTCAAACAGCGCAAGACAGAGCCAGACTGGCAGACAAACATTTCATTTTTACTTAAGAGTGCAGTGGGGAGGGCATTCACTTGGAGGTAGGAGACCTGTTTTCAAATCTCAGTTCTGCCTGAGTTGGAGCAGGGAGCTGAATCCAGAGCTCCTGTCTCCCTGGAGATTGGCCTAACCATCACTGGCCCAACTTGTCTGAATCTTTTCTTGGTGAAGCTGTTCCACTTTATACAAATAAATAAATAAGTTTGCATTAAGAGAGAATAAAAATGAGTGATCAACTGAACAGCTTGGCTGTTAAGGCTTGCCTACAATGTAGAAGAATCGAGTTCAAGTCCCTTCTCTAAAATAGGCAGAATGGCGATTTTAACACAGGTCTCCCAACTCTCAGATAAGTGCTTCCCCACCACATATTAAACTACAAGGCCTAATGGTTTCTCTTTGTCTTCACAGCTTAGAATCCCAGAGCAGTGATGGGGCCTCCCTCCAGATGCCTAACCCTGGTACTTCTTCCTGGCCAGAAAAAGTCAGCCTAGCTTGCTGATTTTGAGGATCCCTTTCTTTAGCACCTAACTCTTCATATCATGTAGAACACTCACATGTCTAACAGGGAAATGCCACTAAGTACCAGGGCACATAAAATTGTGGGAATTTAGCTGTCACTTGCTGTTGTTTTTGAATAAAGAAGATCACCTGCAAATGGACAAGGTTTAAGCTATTTAAAAACCAACAACCCCCCCAGTTTTTATCTTATAAAATGAGGTAGTCCTCAGTCAAGCTACTATCAGGGCAACATGCTGCATCAGAAATATAACAGCCTCTCAAAAGCAAAGGGCATCCTGAGCTAATACAAACAAAAGCCACTGCCCAACTATGCAGTATGTGCTTAAATATTATACCTTATAGGTATGGTAGCAGCTGAGGAAGTTCTACGATACTTGGCCATAGGTTTCTGTTTTATTTCTTCCCAGGGGGGTCATCTACAACAGTACCATTAACACAAATGGGAATCACACATGGACAGAGGGTTCAATATAGTGTCAGATAGTGAATTGCCTACATATTGTTTAAACTTTGTTACAGTCGTTTAATAAATTCTTTACAATTAATACTGTATTGAGAACTAAAATGAATTCTGCTTTTAAGATTTCCTGTTATATGGAATCCTGAAACAGGAAGAAATGAGAAATGAAACATCTAAAAATATAACTTGTGTTCTAGATGTGATTATTAGCCTCATCTAATTTTTACATCAATCGATTTCTGAAGCTCTTATTTTATTGATCTCCAGCTAACATCCACTCCATGCAAGGCTAACAAACGCTGATAAAACAATTTTAAACAAATTGCTTTTTTGCAACAAAAGATTTTTCATCCAGTTATAGCGGACTTCCCAACTGGGCTGGCACACAACGATGATCTAAAATGGAGCCACAGTGAAAAATATTTAATTCCCAGACATATTTTCATTATTCTCAACTGGAAGAACATAGTGAGAATGTGCTATTAACTCACCCTTTCTACCTAAGGATTTTATCAAATACTAAGTCAAAGATAGGACAGGATAATGAATAAAGCCTACAGCATTTTAAAAAATCCTTTAAAATATGTTTTTACTATTAGAGTACTATTAGATTCAAAATAAACCTATGGCTTCCTAGTTCAAGATTTCACTAACATTAAAAGTGATCAGTTCACATGAGGGGGTTCCTGAAGTTATATGCTAAAGTTATTACTGTGGTATATACAGTCATCCTGTTTGCAACTAAAGTGAAAGCGAGTATTAAGAGGTTTTCATAGCCATTATTGTCTGTTATATAAATAACACTTTATTAAACAGTGTGTTGCTATTTCAGTTTTAGATCTCCATCTTAATTAAAGCAGATTAAAATTTTAAATAAGGCATGTAGGCGTGAACATGTCTCCTCCCTCCTTTCCCCCCTTCTGCTTCACTATTCTACCCTTTAACCAAGAGAAAAAAAATCCCTACTTTTGAGAGCCAGAAGCTTGCATTCAGCACATTTTTATATCCAAGTGCTTGTCATTTCCAAGTTCTTACAGTGATTCTAGAACTAAAATCCACAATCTTTAAGTGAAGGTCAAAAGTTATTAGCATAATCATGATGTCAAAACACAAGGTCACCTTATTTACTTTCATTCTAGAGGTCTCCTACTTACCAATTATGATATTAATTATGACCCCAGGGTTTCAGTCATAAACAGATAGAAGTGTAGTAACATTTGCAGTTGCACAAAAATTTGGAAAAGAAACATCTGATATGGTTACAGTTAGTAGGACGCATTTATCTATATTTCAATAAAGTGCTTAAAATTGCAGGGGAATTATAGTAAAAAGTTCAGTGACTCGACTTCTAATAGGCTGCCTCAGTCTACTGAGTGGCTGCCATATTGTCATAATCTGGGTAGCTATTGGTAAATTCCACACTATGTTAATTCCTTTTGGTATCTCAGTAGTACTGAAGTATTGCGATTTTTGTCTTTTATGTGAGTTAGGGTTTTTTTTAGTGTGTGTGAGTGTGTATGTGTATTTATACCACCACCCATTAAGGTTTCCTAATCTCTGGCATTGTAAAATTTTGTTTTCAATTGTTCATAATTTGCTGAACTTTAATGGTTTGGCCTTAAATTTTCTACGGCAGATAGCCTCAGGCTGAACTTTTCTTAAAATTTCCCCAAAATAATTTTAGGGTGGTGGTGGGGGGGTGTCTGAGAATGAGACTGAAGAAAAATACAGTATTTTTGCCGGTTAAAAAACCCCCCAAATAAACAGATGAATGTTCTTTGAAAAGATCCAGTGCCTCATGATCACGGATACTGGTTTTCTCTCTTTAAAAATCCCAAATTCTCTGATAAAAATCCAACATTCTGTGATTAAAAATCCCAAAAGCCATGCTTTTTCTG
>NW_017729022.1:15045381-15047841 GCF_001723915.1 Gavialis gangeticus
TTTTGGTTGAACACAATGTTTTATGGATATATTTGCAATTTTAAATCGGTTTGAAGGATTAGCAGTGCCTCAGTCATTACAATAAATTAATTCTAAATACATACATACATATATACATATAGATACACACACACACAGGCATTTGATTTGGGGTTTTTTTATCATAGAAAATCAGAGTTCCCCCCTGCCCCCTTCATTCACCAGGATGCAGGTCCAGCTGTGGCTGTCCCCCCCACACTGCTTTGAGGTGCTGAGGACCCCTGACATGCTGGTGCCCTGTTCCTGCCTGTGCTGTTGCCCCTCACTCCCAACACATAGCCCTCCAACCCTGCCAGTCCTGCTGACCCAGTCTCTGCACCCCACCACCCAGCCCTATTGCTGCCCTTCACTCCCGACCTGCTACCCCTCATCCACCCAGGGTATGAGGAAGGGGGAGCATGTGCAGCAAAAGGGAGGGGGTGGGCATAGACAATGTATGGTGGAAGCCAGGGCACACAGGTGACATGTCAGGGGGCAAGGGAAGGCACATGTACCCCCAGATTTCTGTGCCCACAGCAGGGTGTGAGGTGTGGGGCTGCAGCCTGGTTGGACCAGCTCTGGGCAGGAGCCACCTCTGCAGCTCAGCAGGCAGGACCCAGCATAGGAGGGAATGCCACACCACCAAGGTGAAGCATGACAGCACAGAGCTGTGCCCCCTGCTGTTGCCTGAAGGGCAGAGGGTGCCTCACCTTGGTAGTCATGGCAGCATGGCACTCCCTTCCACACCGGGTCCCACCCACTGGGCTGTGGCAAACAAAAAAACCCAGATCCCTGCTCATGATTATAAGTAAGGAACTGCAATTTGGCAGGGTGTCAGGAATGTACCTTTTACCATTTCCATGAAAATCTGACTTTGAAAATAAACTGCAATTTGTATATGCTCTGTAGACTTTAGCAGCTAAATTTCCAAAGGTTCTGGCTACATGGGTATCTTCAAGCCTTCCTCCCTCCACCCCACTGAGGTAGACAGACTGTGGTGCAGAAGCAGCAGCCTGGGGCTTCTTTTTTTAAATCCCTGAATCAGGTAAAAGGTAAGAATCTCTCCCTCCTCCCCACCCCCTAGTCATGGCACCCCCTTCCTTCCCCTCCATGCTCAGCAGTACTTCCCCTCTCATTCCCCTCTTGCCACTGTTGCTATCCCTGAGCTCTGGAGCTGCTCCTGCCTTCCTGTAGCTGAGTTTGTGGGGAATCAGGCTCAGCTGGCAGCAGTAGCAGCAGGTGGGCTCCTCACTCCCTGTTCCCAGGCTGGTGGAGAACACTCAGGGGTCTTCGGTTGGGAAGAGGAACCCTCCCACTTCCACTGCTGTCACTGTCCCCAGCTAAGCCCAGTTCCCTGTGCAGCCTGGCTGAAGCAGGGCAGTAGCAGCTCTAAAGCTCCCTCCAGAACTAAGTCAGCTGGAGATGGTGGGGACAGTGGTAGCTGTGGGCAGGGGAAGGAACATGTCACTGAAGGCAGAAGGGAGGGGAGTGAGGAGATTCTTAGCTGCTTTAGAACTTTAAAATATCTATGGCTGCTGCTTGTGTGGCATAGTTCAAAAGGGGGATGTGACTATTGCACCTCCTCAGGATCCACTACTGAAGACAGGCAGTCCTCAGGAGAGCATTACTAAGGAGAGTGCTCAGAGCTATCTGCTCTGCCTATTTGCCAGTTTCTGAGGCAACCAGCCAGACCTTGTTCTGTCAGCTGTAAGCCTAGGGTCAGGAATCCCTGAGCTGGAACTAATCAGTGCAGAGGAGGATACTGCCTGATTCAAATGTAAAGGGAACAAGTCAGACAAGCATTTTTAGTCCTTAAATTAATTTCAGAAAGTGAGGCAAATGCCCAAAGTAGACAAGACTTTGGATAGAGAGCCTTTGCTGTTTTGACCCACATCCATATCATAGTTTCATAGTAGCAGTTTCATAGTAGCCAGGGTCAGGAGGAACCTGAACAGATCATCTAGCCTGACCCCTTGCCACAGGCAGGAATGAATGCTGGGTTCACAAGACCCCAGACAGGTGATCATCCAACCCCCTCCTGAATTTGCCCAAGGTAGGGGCGAGGACCACTTCCCTGGGAAGTTGGTTCCAGATTTTGGCCACCCTAACTGTAAAAAATTGCCTTCTGATCTCTAACCTAAACCTATTCTCCACCAGCTTATTACCATTGTTCCTTGTCACCCCAGGTGGTGCTGGGGAGAAAAGGGCTCTACCTATTTGCTGTTGATTTCCCCTGATGAGTTTGTAGGCAGTCACCAGGTCCTCCCTCAGCCTCCTCTTGCTGAAGCTGAACAGGTTCAGGTCCTTCAGTCTCTCCTCATAGGGCCTGTCCTGCTGCCCTCTCACCAAGCGGGTGGCCCTCCTCTGAACCCTCTCCAGGCTGGCCACATCCCTCTTGAAGTGTGGCGCCCAGTACCAGACGCAGTACTCCAACTGCAGCCT
>NW_017729022.1:15052841-15066535 GCF_001723915.1 Gavialis gangeticus
TAGATGACCACGAATGCTCATACAGCTGGGCCAAGGTCTCCGTGATGACCCCTGCCAGCTCCCTCAACACCCTTGGGTACAGGGCATCTGGACCTGCAGATTTAAAAATGTCTAGCCCTTCCAGAAGATGCCTAACTACATCTGCCCTGACTGAAGGCCTGACAGAGCTATCCCCGAGATTGCCCCTACCTCTGGTAGGTGGGACGTCCCGGTCCCTGTTCAAGAAAACAGAGGCAAAGAAACTGTTAAAAATATCAGCTTTCTTGTCTGGTGTAGTCACAAGATTACCGTTTGCATCTTGCAGGGGCCCTACATTGCTTGGTGCCCTCTTCTTGCTCCAAATGTACTTGAAAAAGGACTTTTTGTTGTCCTTAATCCTGGATGCTAGCCTGAGTTCCATCTCTGCCCTGGCATTCCTAATAGCCCTCCTACACTCACAGGCTGAGGAGGAGTACTCCTCCTTGGTGATAGCTCCTCCCTTCCACTGGTTGTATGCCTCCCTTTTAGTCCTCAGGCATTCCTGAATGCCCTTGCTGAGCCATGGGGGTTTCTGAGCACTCTTACCCACCTTGCTTCTCTCAGGGACTGTTATCCTTTGGGCCTGGAGGATCACCCCCTTAAGGTATCAAAAGTGTTCTTAGTTACTTTAACTGCAATCCCCTCCCATCGGTTCTGAAACTTGCAAGTGTGCAAAACATCCAAACACATGACATATGACCAAATGGTATTGAACCAATGTTTAATGTCATGCCATAAACAAATATAAGTCTTATTAAGTACAAAGCACATACTGAGCATATTTTTCCACTGCATCCATGAAATAAACCAGTTTTGCCAATTGTAACTAGTTCATGGCTGGAAAGCTAGCATATAGATGTGTTACATCTGTAAAACCAGTTCACGGGATTCAGTGAAAAACATCCCTATAACAGATTTAACCATTGGTGCTCAACCACTGGTTCACAGGCCGGATTGGCCCACAGAGCCATGTAATCCATCTCCTGAATCTTCATGGGTTTGGAAATTTGGCAGTGAGGGAGCAGTGGCAATTAACATTGCCACCACTCCCCTGCCACCAAATTTCCAAGCCTTACATGGCTGGATCAACCCCAGCTGGGCTGGCTCCACATGGAGAGATCAAGTCCCGCTCCTGCACAGCTGGATCAGCTCCATGTGGCTGCATCAGATCCCGGCTGGGCCAGTGCCATGCTTCGGATCAGGCCCATGGACTGGATGTGGCTGCAAATGGACTTGACACTGTTCATCCAGCTCATGGGCCAAAAACTTTAGGCACTACTCGTTTTAAGCATTAAACCAGATTTAATCCATCACTGCTGGCACCATGCCCAATAAAATATTGATTTCATATCTGTTTGTTATCTGGATACAAATCCTTAGAGATTGTTAGGTTCACAATTCCACTGTTTAGATACCAAAGAAATCCTCCCATTCAACTCCCACCTAATACCCCTATGAACCCAAAGTCCTCTAGGTGTCTAGGTTTCTGCTGGTTGACATACATATTACCACTCAAATCCTGACATATACAAGTAACTTGAATCCCTACAGTCTGTATTTAATCCCCAGTGATAGTCTCAAGCTATATTTTCCTACCTATCTCATATGCAGGTCTTCTTGGAGCACAGTTACCAAATTTCCCTTGAGCAAGAGATATCCATAGGCAAGACTCCTGGGGACGTGCAGAGGTATACACTTCATTATATTAAGTAGCTTAGTGGTTAGGATACTTACCTGTCAGGTACGAAGCCCTGCTCCCATTGATAATTATTTATATGATGTAAAAGAGCTTCAATAGGCTACTTGCAGATGTTAAAAAAAATGGTGCTTTTCTTTAAACTCAGTGCACTCCCACACCAAGCCCAGCACATACCCAGAAGAGGCATTGTGTTAGTTGGACCCGGCTTGCCCAACATCTGTATAGATCGGGTGCTTTAGTGGGGCTTCTGTTGGCTCATTTATCTAATCAGCTATTAGATAAAAGAACCAAAAAGCCCCACTGAAGTGCCCGATCTATACAGACACTGTGGAGCCAGATAAAAGTAATACGCTGCTTCTTCCAGTAAAGCGCTTTTTTTTTTTTTTTTTTTTAACATCTGCAAGCAACCAGTGACAGACTTGACCCTGAATACTCAATAGCCTGATAGGGCAGTGTCTCAGGATGGCAAAGATCTGGGAAGATGTTCAAGACAGGGTTCATGGCTACAATCCTAAGTGGACATAATCACCTTTCTCTGGCCTGGAATCAGGCAAATAACTGCCTAAGCCCCACCACACTTCGGCTTCTCAACACATTGACTAATTTGAGAGGCTTCCCAATAAGCATGCTGGCTTTTGTCAGTCCTCTTCTTAGAAGCTCCAATATCCCCACACATCGTGCAGTAAGTCTAGGCATCTGACATCAAACTGCGAGTAGTGAATATAATAGACTACAGAGTGCTGAACAGAGCACCTTGAAAGTTGAGATAGGAAGCATTCCTGTCCTGCCCACATAGATGAAAGATTTGAGCAGGAAGATATTACTCCTACTCAGACTGTCTCAAAACAGTTAATGAAACCTCCAATTGAAGCAGCACTCCTTAAAATTCCAGTTGATATCACTTAATTCACGTTAGCTGCACTTCAGTTGATACAGATCACCTGTCCACACCTCTCACCACCCTCTACACATACACACAGCATCTGTTCATCTTCCTGCTCATCCCTGCTGCATCTTTCAGGCCCAGCCTACCTGGAGTAGAAAGAGAAGCCAATAATTGCTAGAAGAATTCATGAACACCTAGCTGAGGCTGTGGGTTAGTTGATCTTCTATTTTCTACCTTTCTTCCCAGGAACCTGTGAAGGAGACAGCAACTAACTTTTGATAGGGAAATGTTTGATGAGAAAACAATTGTTCTGATTTGACATATTGCCTGCAGGAAGGCATAGGGAGCAAGCAACCCCTCCCCACAACCCAACAACTCAGAGTCAGTTAATTTCCCTTCTAGCCTTCTTGATTTGGCCAAATTTAATTGCTGTTTTCTTGCCCCTCCCTTACTAAAAATCTGTTGGCCTTTGTTATACAACTCTTCAGTCTTCTCTCTTTCTGCTCCTGTGTTGAGGTGCAATGGCAAAAGTTACTGGCTCCCTGTCCTAGACAGGCTATGGTATGCATTATATAATCCAGTTCAATTAAAGTCTGCCCCCGAGTACTGTAACCTATGATTCCTGGTCTGGCTCCCAGGTCATTTTGGAAAGTTTAAACAACTATCAGCTCTCTGAGACAGTAGTGGGATAATTAGATAAACTGTTCAGCTAATTTTTATCTACTGTTAGTTCAGTTTGAAATGATTCATAGACTTGCTGCAAACAAATCTAAACTAAGTGGTTCTGGGAATTTAACTAGTTGGATTATTGTGTTTTTCCATGTGTATCTCTATCCTTATAAAAGCATTCTAAGGTTCAATCTCAGCCACATGTGCAGCCTGGCTCCCCACCCCCCAGCCATGTGAAGATCACAAGCAGCACAAATGCTGGCTACCTCTCCCCTACACCACCCTGCCCCCAGGAGCATGGCAGGCAGGAGGAACCAGAAGAGAGAGGGTTAGCCTAGAACCCCCGGCCTCCATGGCACATAACAGCAGGAACAATGGAAGGAGTGATCATCAGGTAGGAGCCAACAGGCCACATATTAACCTGTCGCAGGCTGCGTACAGCCCATGGGCCGCCAGTTGGACAGCTCTGTGGTAGGCCATTTTTTTAGTATAAAGGAAAGTGTGGGTAACTTCAGGCCTTGAAAAGCTACCTCAAGGAAGCTGTCTGTGTGATAACAGTCTGCAAGCCCTAAGACATAATGGAAATATTTTTTTCTGCAATATTTCCTTCTGTCTGAGAATCTCAAAGCACTTCAAGATGTGAAACAGGTTTCAGTAGTAATGTGGAGTAAGCAAATGTGACCATGTTGCAGAGGAGGAAATTGAGAGACAAATTATAAAGCTAGACTATGACAGACCTAGAAATATCACCTCAATCTTCCAGTGTCTATTTCTGGGCAGTAATCACTTGACTGCTTTCACTACGCTTCTCACAGCCAGAAAGATTTTGCTCTGTACTTCAGAAAGTTTTACATAAAAAACCGTTTTGCTCAGAGGTAGAGACACTGCTGGTCAGTGTTTGGTAGGGGTACTTCTACACTGAAGGGGTCAGCCGACTCTGAGCTGTGTTCTAGGACAGCTGAAGTGCTAGGAGTACCAGTCCTGTCACTTACTTCTACTCCCTCTGGGAAAAACAGAGTTTGTAAGCATGACACAAGGCTTAGAGCAAGGTGGAGGAAGAGACCTTCCAGGTAAGTAAACGAGAGCAGGAGGCTAAACAGGTCCTCTCACCTTGTAAACCTGCTTCTGTGGTCACATTTAGACTGCCTCTCACCATGCTAGGGAGTGCTGCTGTGAAAATACACACTATCCACTTGCTTCTTCTCCTTGTATACTGCAAACATTTTTAATGACCCCCCCCCACCACACACACGCTCCCCCTGCCAGTACAGCCAGGCTGAATATGCAGCAATAAGCATGTTGAATGTATGAGCCTGGGAGCAGCACTGGGCCTGACTTGGATGCACACCACCCAGCATCTACCTTACATTTTTGGCATTTGGAGCAGACACGGTGGAAGCAAGAGGGTGAACACGTTTTCACAGCAGCAGTCCCCAGCACGGTTGGAGGGCAATGTAGAAGTGTCCTTAGTCACTGTAAGCTAAACTATCAGTAAACCTACTATATTGTTGGAAGAGCTAAACTGAAATTGTATTCCTAGTATAGATACTACATGGAAACAGAAAACAGAAGTAAAAAGGACAGATGAATGTGTAGCTCACATAGGACACTATTTTTAAAGGATAATCACTGAAAAATAACCACCTCAGTCTGTATAAATACTTAAATATATAGTATCCATTTAAGTTATTTTGTTGCAGTATTATGGTGACAGGGCACCTTTGGGTGCCTGCCACTTTACGGGCAGAAAACAGCCAGGTGCCTGATGAGGACAGCCATTTTGGACCCAGGGATACAAGCTGGGCTGCAGTTTACTGCAGAAGGAAATATCAGGCTGAAAGGCTGCTCCAGCCAGAGTCAGGAGGTAAGGGTGGGGTGGAGGTGACCCCTTGTTTTGGGGCAGATGTAAAACTGCACCCTGCTGGGGAAGGGTGGCCTGGTGGGGCTCCTAGTCACATGGGAGTCCCCAGGAAATGCCAGGCCAGTGACCTCCCCCGTGATAGGCAGGTCGGGGCCCCTTATAACCCCAGCCCCACATCCCTGGTGGTGTGCTAACGAGCAGGGGGAGCCTGGGGCTCATTAAGGAGCCCTGAGGCAGAGCCCAGACCAGAGGAGGGACCTGGGGCTGTGCCTAGGCAGCAGGGGAAAGCCTGGGGGTGTGAGAGAGACCCTGAGTGAGAGGGATGACAAGTAGAGAGACCCTGAGTGTGGGTGAGTGAGGAGGCCCAGTGGGGGCATAGTGGCCCAGCAAGGGGCAAGGAGCGAAATAGACCTACAGTCATACAATCGCTCAGTCAACACTCAGGTGAGGGTAGTGGGAGACACCCAACAGACTGCTCCAGGGCTGACCAAGGTGAGGACAGCTAAGCCTGAAGCTGGGTGAGGCCGGGCAGGATGAGTGTGGCCCTGAGAGAGGGCAGTATGAAGAAGGCTGGGTGAGAGCCAGCAGAGTAAATGGGACCCCAGCAAGACAGAGGTGGTCTATGAGTGGCCCTCCAGGGCTGGAGAGAAGAGCTACAACTCTGTGCCCAGTTTGCTCTGCCCACAGGCCGGGGAAGTAACACCAGAGTAACATCTGCGAGGCATGGGACCCGAAGGGAAGGTCAGAGTGGGTGTTAGGCCCTTGTCAGCAGGGCGAGTAATGGGTAGCCTCCCACCTTAGTAACAACTCTCATATTTTTCCATCAAGGTGCTGCAGCCAAGCAAAGCGGGCAGTTACCTCAGGAGCAGGGTGGCTGGCAGAGACCTTACGAGGAGGCCACCCTGTTACAATTACATTGTGTATGATTCCTGACAGCTCCAAGCATAACCTAACTGCAATATTCCCTTAACAATATTCAGTTTTACATTACACTCTGAAATTTGTTTTTTTTATATTAATGTACTGTACTTTGCACATAAATAATAACCAACTACTTATACAAGCATTCTCTATAGCCATAAATATTATTTTTATATAGTGGAATTTAGAAGTCAAGAAAGTTCTTTGCTGGCTTGTTTTCAGACAATAACACAGACTTTAAGTTACTTCTTCAGCAGTATCTTGGTGCCTATAACTATAAAAAAGATGCCTGTAATTTTATAAATTCTTTAAACAGAGGTTACATGGCTTGTTTTCTTAAATAAGGGAAAGAAGACTGATTAGTTAAGGCTGATTTCCTGGAGATGTATTCTTGTAACCTAAGTGTTTTAGTGATACTTATTATTTTATGTATTTTGGATCAAAGGAACATCTTTTAAAGAGAATTAAATAGAATTAAAAGTCATTCCTTCCATGACTCGGGAATGGGATACAGTTAAATTTAAGACCGAAAGGCTGAAAGATAAATATTCTGTCTGTCCTGTCTGGCAAACCTTTTCTTCCTCTTCTCCCATGTTTTCAAATAGGGTCTGAATTGACAAATTTGTGAGTTAACATGGCAATTAAAGGTGAAGCAGATGTTTTAACCAGCATCCCTCATACAAAGTGACGAAGTTCTAGACTTAAAATAAAACCCAAATGATATTTCCTAGATCTGAAAACTTCAAATATGTTTAGTATTTCCTTTAAGACAGTGGCCAGC
Organism: Gavialis gangeticus; assembly: GCF_001723915.1. Lineage (NCBI taxonomy): Eukaryota > Metazoa > Chordata > Crocodylia > Gavialidae > Gavialis > Gavialis gangeticus. Next base: position 15,059,677 of record NW_017729022.1, read on the forward strand.
ATTCTTCACTGCTTTACATGTTATATAATCACCCACAACTGTGCAAGGTGTTACCTGATCAGAGTAGAAGCTCCAGACTTATTTTACATAGTTGTAAATCACTAAATGTGAAAGATAAAGAAGAATCAAGAGGACATACTAAAGCCACCTTATCACTTTAAGAAATTCTCCTAGAAATGATTAACAGACTATATATTCCTTGTGGAAATTAAATGTACAAATTTGTGAATCCGACATAGTATACATGGTTTCACAACTGCTGAATTTAAGTACAATGTCAATAAAGACAAAACAAAGTATTTAAAACCTGAATGGCAGTTAGGAAAAGACACCTAAGATCTAATCCTTAATGTTTTGAACTGTCTAGATAAAAGTATGACTTGACTACTAAGCAAGTCCCAAGTAGGTAAATAATCCTTTCACAAATTACAGCAACAACCCAGTATTCATATAGGTTTTTTCCTCAAAGGGCTGGGCCATTTGAAAACACTTGCCACTTTCTCATCATCCCTGACTTCTCATTAGGGTTACAAATAGGTAGTTATCCTTCAAACTAATTCCAATTAATTAGGATTTCTAACTTCTTCAACAGAGAGACCTGAACTTTCTGGGGAGAACTAGACAATTTTGGCTATCCCACAGCTTTTCAAAGTTCCACAATAAAACCCAGATCTAAACAGGCCCTTAAGAGCTTAAGGCAAAATTTAGGTGCCTAAATCCAAAATTGCAATCCTCAAAGCTCCCATTCAGCTCTTGCCCAATCTTAGAGGTGCCTAAAATCTGGAGGTGCCTCAGTTTTATATATGAAATTCCCAAGGCACCTAATATTCTATTTTTAGGCATGACCAAAGCACTTCAGTCTTGACAGTGTGGCCAGCTTTGTACATATCTCATACGTAAGCCTCACTGAGAGCCGCTCTACACGTGCAGGTAAAGGTTCAATGGGATCTAAGGTGTGATCCACACCACTGCACCTCCTGCCATGCCACATACGCATGGCAGGAGGCCTGACTGTAGGATCACAGATCAGATCCCATCATGCTTTACTGCTGGTGCAGGGGGAGCCATGCACCACTCACCGAGCACCCTGCACCTCATGGCTAGGAGACCACAGCTGCTACAGTCTCCCAGCTGTGGGATGCACCACATATCCCATGGTTTGAAGATGGCAAAGCTGTGGACTCCCGGCTGGGGGAGGGGAACAGACTACACATGCAAATTAAAACTGGATAGAAACCAGCTGTAAAGTTATTACACATTTTCCAGCAATAACTTTATAACTGGCTGGACCTTTTTAAGGCATATAGTTAATTTGCACGTGTAGCCTGTCTAAATTAATTGTACAATTAACCAAGTAATTGCATAACAGATGTTGCATGTAGGGAGGGCCTGAGGGCATTCCTCTGCCTGTTGCACCTGAGAGGCCCTATCCAGAAGGCTTGCTGTGAAAACACTTACAGGATCGGGCTTCACACAAAATGCAATTGTGGCCACTACTTTATTTGAAAGAATGATCCAGAGGTGGGAACTGCTACTGCCATCTTTCTATACAGAAACTCACTGGTTAAAGCATTCACTCACAGTGTAGAAGATCAGGGTTCCTTCAATCTGAGAGGATTCAAACCTCTCTATAAACACACTCAAACCTAGGTTTAACTAGGGTTGACAAGTGGGTCACCAGCCTTAAGTGCGGACTCAGAGGGGGTGCTAGATTGGTTGCTGCCACTGCTGCCAACTTAGCTGCCTTGGCCACTGCTGTTGCCCAGGGTGCCACAACTACTTGTTACACTTCTCTTCCAACACAGTGGGCACATCTACACAAGACATCTAACTGTGCAGTATCCTAGTTTACTGTGCAGTAAGCATGCGCGTCTACCCCTGTGAATGCTTACTGCACAGTAAATGATCCTAATCATGAGTAAATTTGCTACCTGCAAATCCAGGTAACAAATGTACTCACGATTAGTTACTGCACAGTAACATGTGTAGATGCGACCTGGGAGTAAATTTACTCGGTCAGCCCTGCCACTAGGTAGGGAGCCTCTCCTGCCCCAGGGCTGGGCTGCCTATACGGCAGCCCCTGCCTCAGGCCCTTAAAAGCTAGCAGGAATTTTAATCCCTGGCAGACACAGTCAGGGAGCATGAGGGCACTCCAGGCCCATGTCCCCCGGGGCAAGCCACAACCTAGCTGTGCCAGCCTGCCTGGCACTGCAGTGCTGCTGCCTGCCACTGTTCCTGCTGCTGCAGGTGGTGTTCCCGATGCCAGGCGTCCTCCACCCAATGTGCCTCCTCCACCCAGACCTTGCAGAAGAGATGCCCCAGGCCTCACAGACGTTATGTAACACACAGGCTGCAAAGATGACCCGGGGGAGGTTCATCTTGACAAACTTGAGGTGTGTGGTGAGGACGCACCAGCGGCCCTTGAGGTGGCCAAAGGCACACTCCACCAGGGCACGGGTTGGCCCAGGCAGCAGTTAACGTGGGCCTGGTGGGGATCCAGCTGGTTGGTGTAGAGCTGCATGAGCCAGGGCAGGAACAGGTAGATGGGGTCCCCGATAGCACTCAGCTGGAGGTCCAGCACCCCCCCCCAGTGTAAAGCAGCCTCTCTGCACCAGGGCTGGCAGGGCAGAGTACCTGAAGATGTTGATATCACGGGTGCTGCCTGCCCAGTTTGTGCTCACGTGCGTGAAGGCCCCATGGTAGTCCACAATGGCCTGGAGCACCACGAAGTGAAAGCCTTTCTGGCTGTAATAGTGGTCGCCTCTGTGGGGCAGGCAGGTGACATGGATGTGGTTTCCGTCCTGGGCCCCCATGCACTCTGGGAATCCCAGGGCACGGAACCCCACCACCGCCGCCAGGGGAGCGAAGCACATGGTGCACAGTATCCCCCAGCGTGTCTTAGAGGGCACCGCATACCTCCAGAATGGCCCCCCCAGTGGTGGCCTTGCCCACACCGAAGAGGTGGCTGACATACTGCAGGCTGGTGGGTGTGGCCACCTTGAGCAGGGCAAGGACCAGCTGGGTGTCCATGGAGAGGGGCAGACACATGGCAGTATCCTGCTACTCTAGGTGGGGCCAGAGCTGCCCTAGGAGATGCTGTAAGGTGGCTCAAGTCATGTAAAATGCCTCCACCTACTGCTTGTCATCCCAGGCATGCTGGACAATGTGCAGTAATCAGTCCTGGCTGGACCCAGTGGGCCAGAGGGGGCAAACCTGGAGGCCCAGGAGGGTGATGGCCCAGGGGCCCCAGTGGTGGCATCCTGAAGCCTATTGTTGGTGTCCCTGCCAGGGTCCAGCCCAGCGGCCAGGGTCTAGGCAGCAGGTGGGTGGCACCAGCTCTGGGCGGCACACGGTGGCTGGGCAGGCAGTCGATGCATGTGAGGGAGCCCGGAGAGCCCAGGCAACCGTGGGCGAGCTGGCAGTCGGCACATGGGTCTAGCAGGACCAGCAGGGCACTCGTTGTCGCTGCCAGGGGCAGGGGCTGGAGCAGTCATGGTGGACTCAGGCAGAGGCAGTGAAGAGAGCACTGCCATATGCTCCCTGTGCTGTGCATGTTGCTCCTGGCCAGGGACGGGGCTGGCCAGGGAGCAGCAAGTGGGGCTGGCTTTTGAAGAGAGCTGCTGGCTGCTCGTAGCTGCAGCCAGAGCCTGGAACTCCCCCCAGTGGTGGCAAGGGCCCACTGCAGTGCCCCAGAGAGCAAAAGCCAATTGGCAGCAAATAGGCTCCCACTTCCCTGCACATGTAGATGCATGCCTGGGACCCTTTCCTCACAAGTAATTTACTTGCAAGTAAACTGGTGCAGCATCAAATGCATATGCAGACACCCAGTGATTCCTAAGTAGGTCCCTACTAGAGTCCCATGCCATAAAGAACCTTTACCTCCACATAGGTCTAACCAGAAAATTGTCAATAAAAACATGCCTCTGTAATGTTCTTCAGAGAACTACCTCTGTTACTTTTGGTCATGTGCTCATAATTAGAGGTAAAAGCTATGTCTTAGCCGCAGTAAGTTAAAGTTAAAGCATGGAATTTAGCCTTGTTTCATTCAAAGGTAAACTGCCAGCGTGTAACTCTTACCATGGGGTAAGAGAAGGCACAAGGGTTGTTACCACGCAGCAGATGAGGTTCAGTAAGTCCCTGGCCTCTTGTCAGTTATGGGCACATAATTACCCAGCAGATGGGAGCTGGGTTAAATAGCCATATGCAGGGCTCTAGCTCATAGTTTAATTTATTAGATCCATATGGAGATATTGGCTATTCGGGGGTGTGTGTGTGTGTGTGTGTGTGTGTGTGTGTGTGTGTGCGCGTGTGTGCGCGTGTGTGCGCGTGCACGCGCGCGCACGTACCTAAGGTATGATCTCATATATGATTATTGTTCTGTAAGTGGGACCCTAACCAGCAAAAAGTTTAGGAACCATTACCCTAACAACTAGATTACCGGATATTCATAGGATCAGGCACTCTCCACACCTCTTGTGGAAGCTGTTCTGCTGTGCATTGAATAATTAAAGATTAGTCAGACTGGGGCGAAGGGTGGAGGGATGAGAATGTCCGAGTAAGATAAGGGAACTAACTCTGAGTTTCCCACCCCAGTATGAATATTGTAACTACTAAGCTATTATATACAAGTAGGAGAGTCGTGCCTCCCCCCCACCCCTGCAGTCGTATTTTAGAAGAAAGGTGTGGCACATACCCCATCTTTGAGTGAAGTCATTGGTACTTACCTTCAAGAGAGGATTCCAGGCCATGAATCCCAACCTAAAAGTGAAGGTCCTTTGAAAGATCTGAATAAAGAATCCAAGCTCCAAAAAAGGTGGGATTCCAGACAGCCCTGTTCTCAATGTTTCTCTACTAACTAGTTTAAGCATCCTCCTGCTTGTTGTGCTTGTTTTTGGGGCTTTCACTCCGAGGCATCTAATTTTCCTTATGCACTGCATATGCAGCCTAGGTGCTTATTGTGGGGCTTAGGATTCTACTACAGTGGCCAGCCATCTAAAAGTTAGGTGCTACTGTGCCCAGATTCCTTTTTTGGATATGGGCCTAAATAGTTTTCCCCTCTAACTACTACTTCTGTTTATGAACTCTTTCAGGTACAGAATGTAGTTCAATGGCTTCTTTCATATACAAACATTTATAGTTTAAAATTTGGATTTTGCAAGAGAAAATGGGATAATAATCAGAAAATAATACTTCTGATATTTGAAGGTGTAGCTAGGTACATGGGAAATAGTTTTAAAATTTTGTTTTCCTTTTAACTTGCCCACAACACATCAGGTGATGGTTTCTCTTAAACTCTTATTTTCCGGGGAAAAAAATAGTGGGAGTCATAGTGCATTATTTGCATTGTAATAGAACACCTCCCCCCACCCCCCTCAGAAGGACACTTAGCTGGGTGTTGCATACACAGTCAGCAACACTTAAATGCTTCACTTAACCTGGACACTTAACTTGGTGATGCTCAGACTGCAGCTCCTGAACTGCAAGTAGTTCTTCAGTTTATTACCTGCAGTTCTTGTCCAAAAATGTTACCATATTTCTGTTCATTTATTTACTTTGTTTTTACTTTTGTCTTGACTTTTTTTTACTGCATCCACTGGCCATTTCTTGCAGTGGTTTAAAACAAGCATATACCTAAATTGAGTAAATATCAACTAAAGTAGTTTTTTGTTTGGGTTTTTTTTGTTTTGAACTAGGGTGTTTGTCACAATTCACCTAGGGCAGTGATATACAACCAGGGTGTTGTGACCTCCTGAGAAGGGTGCCACAGCACCTGGCCCCTCTGAGAGGAAGTAAGCACTGGCTCCTCTACCTGCTAGGCACCCTGTGCCTGCCCCAGCACACCACTCCCTGTGGCCCCTCCCACCAGCTCTGGGAGCATGGGAGGAGCAGGGGACCAAGCTAAGCTGAAAAGCACAACCCTGGGAGTCCCTGCAAAGCCTACCCCTGCTTTCCCAGTGGCACAGTTTGCCACAAGGCCATTCTGCCAGAGGTAGTAGAAGGGGCTGCGGGGAATGACGACTCCAGGCACTAGCATTCAGGTCCCTGGGGGAACAGCCACGGTAGCAGAGGCAACACTCACTCTATCAGTTAGAGAGAGGGCACGGACGCGGAAAAACAGTGGAAAAGACAGGGCACAAAATGATTCTGCCCTTACTGCCCTCACCTGGCAGCAGCTTCTACAGCCAAGGTCACTGTCACCTCCCTTCCACCTCCTGCAGGGACAGCTGCCTCCTTCGGGGTCTAATGATCAGTCCCTGAGCTCCCCAATCTGCCCCATCGAGCAGCCCCTCAGTGCCAAGCACCATGCTCCAGCCCCTATCATGCTCTAAGGGTGCCATGCCCACCCTGCCATCCTGTGAGGTTCCTTTAGGGTGCAGTGGGATGTTAGGAGGTAAGCACTCTAAGAAAATAATTAAATGAGAAATAAATTAAATTACATTCCAAAAACCTATGGAGAGGTGCCTTGAATCTAAAAGGTTTGAGAACCACTGACCTAGGGCTATCTATGTTGTTTTGACTGTTTCATTAACACAGATACTGCTGACAGACATGGAAAAAAACCCCAAACGGCACTTTACTGGAAGAGGATCATGTCAGTTTGACCTGGCTCCCCAGGATCTACAGATTGCATGCTTCAGTGGGGCTTTTTGGTGCTTTTATCCAATATCTTCTGCTATTAGATAAAACAGCTATTAGATCAGCTATTAGACAAAAGCAACAAAAAGCCCCACTGAAGTTCATGAGCTATACAGACACTGGGTGAGCTGGGTCAAACTGATGTGATTCCTCTTCTGGGTATGCACTGCACTTGGCATGGGGTCATGCTGAGCTGAAAGGAAAAAACTGGGGGGGGGGGGGG
>NW_017729022.1:15066613-15089212 GCF_001723915.1 Gavialis gangeticus
CTTGGGCTGAAAGGAAAAAAGGGGGGGGGGGGGGGCAGGGGAGCTCTCCATGCCTGTAAGGAGGCCAGGCTGTTCATGTGCCTGCTGAGCCAATCAGGACTGAGTGGCACTGGCTTAATTTTATATCTGAGTTGCACCACATCAAAGGGGCTATTCATATATAAAATTAGATATTGTTAAGCATCTGAAGGGTTAGGGCCTAAGCATAGGAGAATAATAATAAGCAAATAAACCAGACAAGCCTGAAGGAGAACCTGGTACAAATTAAAGAATAATATTTAGGATAAGATAACAGAGGCAGTGTACAGACATCAGTTTCTACCAAGAGAACTTCTGCTCTCCTGGTAGAAACCACAAGCGTACACATATTCTCATTTTTCCTCTTGGAACAAAATGGCTGCTCCAAGAGAAAAGTAACTCAAGTACAACCAGGTAGAAATCACTCCTGGAAGAGTCCTGAAGGGAAAATGAATATCTGCACACTTTCCCACAACTTAAGTCCTCCTGGGGAGCAGGAGGAGTGGAGCTTCAGGAAAGGTTCCCATGCCTTCTGGAGTCTGAGAACACCCTAGTCTGGAGAAGGCACAAGGGACAGCTGCTCCAGGCCTTCTCACAGGCTGGATGAGGAGCAGTTGCCAGCTGCTTTCAGCTGGTTCTTCACACACTGGATTCCCAGGTGTGAAAAGTGGGCAGAAGGCTTTGCCCAACTGCTTCATCCTTTTGGTTCCCAGGCACTTAGAGCCAAGTGGAAAGAGCAGCACCATGCGCCCTATGCCTGCTTCTCACTCCAGAGGCCATGGAGTGACAGGCAGTCAGTGGGCTCTGCCCCATTACTTTGTCCACTCAGCTTCAGGGCACTGGAAGCCAAGCAGAGAAAGTGGTGCCATGAGCCTCCTGCCTGCTTCTCACACTGGAATCCTCACTGTGAGAAGCAGGCAGGGACTTTTAACTCATTGCTCCAGTTTCCCTGGGAATGGGAGGACTGGAGCAACCCATATCTTCCCAGACCAAGATCACCCTCATCTCAGAAATGTACAAGGAACAAGGGAGAGCTGTTTCCAAACTAAGGTGACCACCCATCCCTAACTGGGTGAGACAGTCCAAAAATGTAAAATCAAGTCCCAGTCCCAGGCTGAATGACTCCGGGACAGCATTTGTCCCAATTCCTCTCAACACAGTTCTCATGGGTCGCTTAATGACCCCCAGCCTCCAGGGCTCTGTATCCCTGGTTGTACATCACTCAAAGACATCACAAGGTGTGCAGCCCAGTCCTCCAGCGCATGCTCCAGAAGGGTGAGCCCACCCTTAAAATGTCCTCCCCAAGGGACAGCAGCGCTCAGCCCCCTCCTACTGTGTGCGCATGTGTGGAGCTAGAGGGTGGGGGTAGATGGCTCTCCTTACCCCTCCCCCACTCCTCCAGCTGCCCCATGCTGGTGCCCTATGTCATGCTCCCCCCCTTACTTCCAGGCAATGCTAATGGCACAATACCCCCCGCCCCATTTTTTTATGGCATGCATCTCGCTTTTGCATTTTGAAACGGTGGTAACCCCTATTCCAGACTGAACTGTACTTCTCCCTTTTTCAGAACAATTTCTAGCCCTGGAAATTTTCTACTGCTAGAAACGAACTGTTGTACACAGTCTATGTCTCCACACCAAATAACCGACTATCTCCAAATTCTTTTAATGCATCACAAAAAACATTACGTTGTAAGTTTTAAGGAGGTATTTGGCACAGAATATCAACTTTTTTTTTTTGGCATTTTAAGTAAAATCAAAAGTGCAAAAATACAACTTCTGAGGCACTGCTGATTTGAGGGAAAAGTACTATATTCCCATTCCAGTTCAATCACTGCCATTCAGAAGTATAGGGCTCCTTTGATTTTACTTGAAATACTTAATTGGGAGTGTTTCAAAGGGAAATTGAAACTGAGTGAAAGTGAAATTTAATTATAACATCTAGCTTTTTATATACAATGCTCTTCAGTTCCCTGAACAAACACAACAGCTGGACTGGAGGTGTACAACTGTTGTCTTTGCAACTGAAGCTGTATTTACTTTTAAAACCGGAAGTAAACAATGCATTTGTTCCTTCATTTCCATTCGTATCTTCCCCCATCTCTTTGTTCCATTTCACATAATGAACATAGAAATTTTTGTGGTAAGGTCTAACATTCAAATTGCACTAAATTGATTAAGTTGGACTATTCTGGGACTACCCTGCTCTGTGATCTGTAGTCCAACCTATCCTACTTACATACCATACTAGGATGGCTCAAAGTCAGTTTGAGTTCAGTGATATTCAGTTCAAATATACACAGACCTCAGAATGCACAGATATATATAGAAAGATAGAGGATGTATGGAAGGACCAACAGGCCTGCTGAGTTATATACTGTGAATGTTAAAGTATAGGATGAATGAAGAATTGTCTTCCAATCCATATAGGCCTTTAAACGTCATTGGAAAAATACCCATCAAGTATAGTAGCTTCTTTATAGACTCCACCTATCTCAAAAGCACTACTTTGGGGTATACAGCCTGAGGACAGGCGTAGTCCACTTTAGGCAAATATGGTAGTGTTGATCTCCACAGCCAAAACGTTTCTTCTAATTTCTGTATAGTCTTTGCCCATCCCACAAGGACATGTTGCACTTAAAATGAAAACTAGCTTTCTACTTCTGTTTTCTTGTAAATACCACAAGATGACAGTTGTATCCTGCACTGAAAAACATGCCTGAAACCTGCCAGGTGCACACCTTCTATATTAAATGAGGGTTGCAACTGGCCAAGTGAAGTTAGAAGAAGAATTTAGCAGAGAATTAGGCAAATCAGCTCTTTTACTGCCCTTTTTAGTGATGTTTGCAATTAAATATTTGTACGGGGCTAATTTTAGTTTTCTTTACAGGTCTCTTAGACTAGTCAGTCATTGTATAGTAAAATACATAATGAGTGATATTTTTGACCCTAAACTATTGCTATTTGAATGATAAGCACATGGCCTGGAAAATGGCTCCTTAGAAAAAAGGAAAGGAAAGCAATGTTGGAATCAAAAGTTTCTGTGACAATCAGGACTAACTACTAAGAAGAGTAAACAGAAGTGAAGTGGCAGTAGCAGCAGCACCTCCCTGCATAGGAAGGAATGGGGAATAAAGGGTAGCAGGATAGAATATAAGCTCATAGCATAAAGGAAAGGAAAAACAGGACATAAACAGAAAAAGTGAAATAAACCAACAAAACCAGGAAAAAACTGAAATACTCCTAAAGAAATGAGAGCACTCTCAAAGACTAAATATTTAATCATATCTAGAATGTAAATGGTCAATAGCTGCTTGACCCATTTTTAACTTGTAAAGTCAATCTTTACATATAGCATTTGTTTTTCTGCAGTGTCATTAAGGGTAAGTGACAAGGAGTTGCCATGATCTTGCCACTGCCATTTCTCCTTCTACTCGTCTAACTTCAGTGATGATGGTAGAGTTCAAATTTAACAAGTATCCCATCCTTCACTCTGCTGTAAAAGCTGCCTTTTGGGTTCTCCTCATGACTTCTTGGCCCACAGAAGAGGATCACTAAAGAGTTTAGATATAACAAGGGAGTCACTCAGCCTGAAGAGGCTTATAGGAGTGTAATAGGGAAGTTAGAACCAGCACTATCACTAGTAGGAATGAAAGGTCCGATTCTCAAAAGGCCTGCTTCCACTATGTAAAAATTAGGCCTTTAATTTCTTAACCCTGCTTTGCTAAAATTCTTGTAAAAAATTCTTACATTCTCTTTGGAGCCATGTTCAAGGATGGACCCAGGGAGGATGCATTTTTACCTTTTGATTCCTGCTACACCCAAACTTTAAACAAACTGGGCATGTATACATGAGACGCTTAATGCACATTAGAATATCTACTGTGCATTAATGCGGCTGGCAAAAACCATGCTAATCTGAAGTACTTAAGTCTAATGTGTCACCTAAAAAGGGTTGATCTGTTCTAATGCACAGTATCACCAATCATGGCGCATTGTTTAGTACCCGTAATAACCTGTTACCACAGGTACTAAACTTAATACGCCATAATTACAATGCATTCATGAACAGGTAGATGCGCTCATTGCCTGGCAGCACCAGCAGCATTTCTATTCAGGCAGCAATGGAATTCATGGCTTATAATCTACCTAATTCCTTCTAAATTCCTCATTCCACAGGTTTTACCAACCCTCTCTTCTTCTTAAGTCTCCAGTAGTTCCACTAATCATCCTAGACTTTATTCGGTAATTCTGCTGTTTGTTAGCTGTTCCTGATAATATAGCACCTATTTCACAGACCTGCAGACTGTTTTTAACTTTAGATAGAAACTAACTCAGATGAACATTAGCTCAGGTGTGTAAATAATTTTCAGTGAAGCATTGGAAGCACAGTCAAGATGCTCAAGAAGGCTAGATTTTGTTGTATGAATTTGAAAGAGATATGTTAATTCTAATGACTACAGGATTAAACACCTTTTGATTGTTTTTGCCTAGTTCACTGTGTTTTTATATATAATGTATGATATAGCAAATTAATGCCTATTTCAGCTGCTTCTTTTTTTTGCTTCAGTCTTAAACTGAATAATATAGGCCTGGGCCTCTAATATATTAGTAATGCTTCTGGACTTTTTAAACTAGAGAAAAATAGGTGTTGTAGTATATGTGAAGATGCACCACACCACTTGTACCCCGCTTTTCAAAATCTTGAATTAATGTACCATGGGTGGATCTAAGATTTTTGTCTGTTGTCTCAAAAACCAAAAGGTCTGGTAAATGACCAAATAGATTCAGAGGTACAGATGCTTGGTGAAGAACTTGTGCACTGCTGGAATACAGGGTTGCAGGCTTGTCTCCCACATATTTGGAACACTCATGGATTACCAGTATAACTAAGTGCAAGACATAGAAGTATTGGCAGTTCAATAATTTACCTGTTTATCTTGGTTCATATTCACACAGTAATGCTTATCCAGGTATTCTAGGGCAGCACCTCTGAACTCAGCTGATTAGAACCCCACTTCCCCATCCATAATGTTTTTTTCTAATACATGTCAAGTCTGCTTACTCACATCCACATTATGGTTCTCAAAACTCAGTTGCAGTGCCATGATCTACAGGAACCTATTTCAGGGACCAATTTGTTGTATACTGTGAAACAACTTGTCTTTCCTCAAAGCCCATACAGGCAGACGTTATTGCATCACACCAATACACATGGCTATGTCAGCCCAACATACCACTCACTTAAGCTTGCTTGTAGTGGTATGAAACCAGTCATAAGTCCCTACAGGATGAAGCACGTGTATTATTGTACGAGGCAGCTGTGCAAGAAGACTCCAGAGGTCCTTTTGGGATGTACAGTCTTGCAGATCTAAAGGACATCAGTCATAGCGAGGAATCAGACACAACAGATTTGGAAGACTACATCCCAAATCTGATGACACTATACAAGCTGTAAGTGCTGCTGTATCCTATACAACAAAATCCCTAGCAGAGAAAATCTAGCACGGAGTAGTGGGATTGTCATTCCCAGACATGGGATGAGTAAAAGTTACTCCAGAGCTTAAAGGAGAGAAAGCAGACCTACTCAAAACTATGAGAGATGTTTGACTCAACTTGCTGGGACAACAGCACACAATTGAGTCCATATTGCTAAAAAGATTGGTTGCTATTGCTATCAGGAAACTGTTACAGAGCCCAGGTTGGTAATGGTGAATTAAGTGTCAGGCTACTGGTGGCAATTTGTGACAATAATAGACAAGGAAGTTTATGCATACATTACTGACATCAAGAAAGTGTTTGAGATTATGTCCATCTTCCAGACAATGAGATACTCAAATTTGAACTGGGGCCACTTATTTTCCTTCCTGAAGGAACTAGTCTATGTCAACTGCAAGGGGTACTAGTCGCTATGTTTGCACGGTTTAATGGACTACAGGGGGAGGACGATGCACATAAAAGTAGGAAGCACTATTAACACACATCATGCAAGAATTCTGAGACCAGGTATTAACATGTCTGGATAAAACAGGATCTTATGCTTTCCCATGGCATCTCTTGACCACAGTATCATTTGCCCAAATATTAAGGGCCTTTATACTTATCCTTTTCTGAAACTGAGCCATACATTAATACAAGACCATATGAACAGTCAGTTGTGGAATAGGGATAGTGCATATTGGGAGGGCTGAAGACAAAGTGGCACTGCCTCCATAATCCTTTATACATAAATGCTCTGAATGCTAAATGTGTTATTGTGCCCTGACCAAACAGGCAAACCTAGCAGCAAACAGAGTACAATGTGGACACTGATAGGCTCCATAACTGATTCCCCACAACAGGAAAGTGCCTCTACAAGCAACATGAACCTTGGGCCAAAGCAGGATAAGAAATGTACAGGTAACCTCAGTGCTAGTATAGGAATCTAACTAATATGTAATGTTGCAGGTTGCATAATACAACTCAGGATAACATGTTAGGAGGCAATAAGGGTTAGATATGCATTCTGTAATTATTTTTAGAACCCTAGAAGCCCTTTCTACATAATGTACATACAGTATTTGTTCCCGACACATTTTGGATTATGATAGATAAAGCACTGATTTGTCTGCCAAATTATATGAGTGTTACCAGCTAGTTTGGGGTAATGGTGCCGTTTAAGTAGATTGTATAGGTTGCTTACACTGGTTTTTATACATTAATAAAATAAATTTTGCAAACCCACAGCTTCCCCTTTCATTAGAACTGAGCAGGCAACAGTAGGCATTTCAAACAACAGTAAACTTTATTAAACTCACAAACATGAACAATTAATAACTTAACAAGTATGGCTGCCTATCAACAGCAAACAAATTCTATTTAAATACTGCAGAACAATATGCATAAACAAATTAACAATTCCCCCCCCCACACACTTTAAAAAAAAAACACCCACAACAAACAACCTATTCTCTTTACTCGCTTCTATACCTTTTTGTGCATGTAAAATGAGAGGGGATTGCTTGGTTCCCAGCATTCAAGTCCTAAGAGACCATATTTTTAACTTCTTATACTATCTACTGGTCAACTTCATGTATAAGACACCAGAAGAACAATGTCATGAAGCAGTCCCAGCATCTTACGGATAATTTGAAGAGACATTGGTGTGGGGGGGAAAAATGTGCTTACACTTGCATCTGTACCGGTGCCATCACTGGCAGCAGGGTCTGTCCAACAGCATAAGCTTACATGTGAGCATAGTTAGCATGAGCACCAAACTTTATAGGAACTCTCCCGAGTGTGGGCATTTGCACTTATTCAACACCATCATAAATACTGTCAAAGTTCTCCATTCTACTGCCTTCTCCATAACCTTTTTCTCCAAAGCTTCTGCTCCCCCTATGCCAAGTACTCTTTCTGATTCTGCTCTTACTTGGCCTATTTACACAATGGTTCAGAGTATTTCATGCCTCTGCTTTACATTTTGGATATGTCATCCATGACATGCTTCCTTTTAACCCATTACTACATCATCATCTATGTGCTGAAGATGGTGTGGCAGGGTACTTGTATCTTGTACTGCCTGCAATAAGGTATGCAAAAAGTCCATTCATTACCTTCTTTGAAGGTTAGAAATGGTAACAAGTAATACACTGCATCTCCAAGCTGTTTGCATCTCTTACCATTTCTGGTTGTCAGCCCTACTCATTCTTGAGATTAGCAGGCTGGAGACAGCAGACGAAAGGCAACAATTGTTAACAATTTAAGTGTGGGGACTTTTTCGTGCATCTTTTAAAATAAAATATTTAATACTGTTTATAACTCCCAATGGGCAGCAATTTATCATCCCAGGGTCTGTCTCTCTTTCAGGTAGGACACAAACATTTTGGAGATACCTGAAAGGAGAAGAGATGGCATTTTGGGACACTTACAGTGATCCCTCAAAAGTATGTGCAGGGGGTTTTTTGAAGTCTGATGACAGCAAAACAATTGAATACAAGTTTCTTGTCAGTAGCCAGTGGTCCATCAAGGTTTCTTCTACCAACAAAACTACCTGAACAGCTAGAATTTCTGCTGTAATACAAATTTAAAGATATCACTTCCCATGAACATTGACAACCTGCTTACCTAGCTATGGTTTTAAATTGCGTCTGTAAACCAGAATCTACTCAACCACCGCCACAACTGAAATATTTGGCCTTTGCCATCTAGGGCTTCATAAAGCTCTCTGCAGAAACTGTGACACAGCAGCTGCCACAGAAACAAACTAATGCAGCTGGTGACTTTCCACATTAGCCAACATAATTTGAACTCTAATAAATGGTACTTACTCATTAATAATCTTATGTTCATACATCTTACTAAAATTTATTTTATAAAAACTATGCTTATGTGGACTGTAAAAATGTATTAGGGAAAAAAAGTGTTGTGGTACTTTTAGAGTGATGTTATAACCAGAATAGTCCAGGAAATCAAGTGAGGGGGCAAGGATATTTTTTGGGATAGTACCACACTTACCAGAATCCAAGACAACCCTGAATGTAAGATGACTCCCTAATAATTAGATTCTAGACATGAAAAATGTATTATAATTTTCCAAGTATACAATCTAATAATTGGCAGATAATCATAATCTAATCTAATCATAATAATAATCTAATAATTTTTTAAATTTGTCCCCCACCACTACTGTAGCAGTGAAAGCAGCGAGAGGGGAAATAGGCAGCAGCAGGGGAAATAGGGAGGTAAAGGAGAAAGCAGTGGGGGACACAGGCAGCTTGCTCCTTGTCCCTCCACACTTGCTCCCCCTTTTGTGCCCACCCCACCACTTGCAGCCTCAATCCCCTGCCCTTCCTGTCTCCCCCCACCATGGCTTCTTCCCCACCTGCAGCCTCTATCCTCCTCACCCTCTACTTACCCTTACTCTAACAGCAGCAGATTCTACCCTTGCTTCAGCCTGAAGCACAGGGCTACAGCTCTAGTCTGGCCCCATAGCAGTGGTAGGGAGCCTGCACTGCTGCTACAGGGCCTGGCCAAAGCAGGAATGGAGCCAGCCAGCACTGGAGCAAGGATAAATGGAAAAGGAAAGGTGGGGCAGAAGGGGCCTGAGGCTGCTGGAGTGCAGAGATGGCATAAGAAAGATGGGTCTGGGAAAGGAGATGGGGCAGGGCCCAAGGCAGCTGTGGGGTGCAGGCAGCAGTTGCAGCCCTGGCCCCAACCAGGGTTTGGGACCAGAGCAGTAGCAGTTGCCACCCCATAATCAATTGAAGAGGAGCAGCTTTTTTCTGAATATTAAAACCTTATCTTGGAATCAAATAAATACAGATTCTATTACTGGATGGCTGGGAGAGATTTCAGACAAGTTTTTGAACACAAATACTCTGCTTTACATCTGAGAAAGCTCAAGCTGTGTCTGCTTCTAAGTAACAAGTAGGGCAATAACCTGTGAAAAATTTCTATGTGTAAATAAAACAGCCTGCCTAAAGGAATAGAGCAGCGCTATAAAAAGAGCAGAGATATTATCATGGTTAAGGAAAAGACAAGAGAAAGGCACTAGGAAGGATAAACTGGTAAGTGAAAGAGCAAGATCCTTCAGGGCTGAAGAAGGTCATAGAGTGCAGAGTTGAAGGTAGATTATGATAAGCCATAAAGTCAGCGTCTGTATTTAATCCCTGGTTTTGGTGTCCGGTAAAACAAATTAGGAATGTTAGGTCTCAGGCCCATCTTCTGAAGGCGTTTTGTAAACTTCACTTGAGCATGAGAATTGTAAGGTGAGAAAGCAGTTATTTTATGAAATGTGTTCTGCTATCCGTGTCTACATGTCTCCGTCCTTTAACTTTTTCCTGAGTTTGTTCATTCTGCAGTGTTGTTTTTGCCTAGTTTCAGTGAGGGCATTTGATACGCTGGATGAGATGTACCACATTCTGGGACTGCCATGTGTAGGATCCATGGATCCTGATGGTTGTGGGGAGTGTTTAGTATGGTAGCAGTGGAGATGAATTGACAGGTTTTAAAATTTCTTGAAAGCATGAGTATGTTCCATTAGATACATGTTGATCAGCAGGGCGTTGCTTCTGACCATGAGATGGGCCAGGTTCACAGGTTGCTTGAGAGCCAGAAGCAGGAAAGCTGGGAATATTTTTCTCAAGTTCTGATCCTTTTCAACTATAGGCTATAACTGAGGATCCTTATCAGTTCCAGGGTGGGATGGCACATGACAAACAGGGGTGGGTCAGTGGGGGTTTACGTTGCAGTAGGTTACTGAAGACCACCATACTCACAGACAAAAAATAAAAAATTAGTAGTCATCCCAAACACAAAAGAAAAGGTGTAAATTATATAGTCAGGCCCTCAAATACCACACATCAGCTCCAAGGAGAACGCTCGTGACAGTTGCCTCCCCACCCTGAAAAATACTTTGACCCAGCAATAATGCTTCAGCGGGGGGGGGGATAGACCATAGTTTTGAAAGAGCCATCCAAATACTTCATAACTTATTAAAATGCAAAAAGAAAGCTGATTGGCCATCCATACAAGAATTCTCTTTTACAAAAGTGTCATTAAAATAATACAAATGGAAGGCATGACTTACTGGGTTGAGGCTCTGGCTCCTTGGCATCCTCCACAGGTTTGCCCCCTTTTACCAAGATATCTAGAGCAACAGCTTGCTGAACAGGCTGCTCCACATGTGCTGAGGGGCAAGCCACTGTAACTGCATTTGAAACATGGGGCTGTTCTGAACCACCCTCTCTTCCTCTATAAACCCATCTATAAGCCTCCAAGAAGAATGGGTCATAGGACTCATCTGACTTGGTGGCTGGAGAAGTGGCAGCACCTTGTCCAGCTCCACACAAGAGGCACAAACCTGGATCATCATTGCATCTACTGTAATGAGAGTTTCCCTCCTTGGCCATCTCAGAGAGCTGCTTTTACCAAGATGCTACACCCATGGAGATCTTGACTAACTTAGGCCATTGACAGGTGTTAGCACCATATATGCCCTCATAGCACTACAACAATCAAGTGTACAGCTGTTCAAGATGTAGTACTAAAAAGACATTGGCATTTGTAGTGCTGTGTGTAACACCTGCACAGTTATATGTAGCACTACAGGGGGCTCCAGAACCCCCTAGAATCTCAAGAGTCCCCACTCTCCCACTTAAGTGGAGAGTGGCTGGCTCCCTGCTAGCCCACCCAGTGGTGACCCTGCTGCTGCAATGACAGCTATGCCCCTACCCAGTTCCACTAATCAGCTAGGCCACTGTGATTCTGTCTCAGTCTGTAGCCAACAGAGATCCAATCCCTCTCCTACTCACCAGAGCGGGTGATCAGTGGAACCAGGTAGCTGTGTCCCTGCCTGGGCTAGCAGAGCTGGAAAGCTGGGGGCTCTGCCAGCAGATTACAGCGAGCTTGCTGCCTTCCCTAGCAGACTGTTGTTAATCTAGATCCTCTTGGGGTGGGGGTACCCAAGGAGTATCCCTCTATTATTTCCTGGCTAGAGACTGCCTCTGAGAAAAAACTTGGTAGCCTTCTGGCTTACAATGCCTCCATGCCTCAAGTTTTATACTGAATGTCTGTCCATACCCTGAGTATCTCAGGAAATAGTATTTCTTAGACAGTTCCTACAACACCTTTCAGAACTGGGTTTAAAGTTAGAAAAAAATAAATTCAAGGTGCTCTTGTGCTATGATCAGGGAAGTCTACTTAAGTCTTGTTAAATAAATAGATAAGTCTGTATTTACTATTTTAGCATCTTGCATGCAAAACCACCAAGAAAACTAGTTCTTTTTTCATACACCTATGAAGTCCTTACTTAACAAAGAAAAAAAAAAGTTGGCTTCTTAAATTTGTAGAACATAAATTATTAGTTTGGGATTAAATTTAATTATTCACATGAACAGTAACTCAAATGCATAAGTGTTTGCAGGATTGAGTCATGGTAGCACGTCAAGTCGCAAGATATTCCATTCTGAGAACCAGTATTAAGTTGCTTATGACTTTGCCAAACTAACACTTTGGGCTCAAATTTTTCATACCACGTGTCTGCCTCAGGCTGATTTGTTTGAGATAGTTTCAGTAAGAGTAACTCTATTGTTCTGAAGATCAAGATTAGGGAAAAATATATAGTTGTGCTCACATAAGAAGAAAAAAAAAAGTCACTGAAAAGTTCTAGTACCCCCATATTTTGGACTTGGAATTTGGCAGAGTGTTGACTTTGCATCAGCAGTTTTCCTTTTAGACAGTTTTTCCATAGGAACAAATCTGACCAAGCATAAGCTTCTGAAGCATCACTGCACATACTCAGCAGAGAATTTTTCTGGCACTAAAACTGAAGATTTATCCACATTGAGCAGGCTCCAGGCTGGAAGTCTGAAGTCTAAATAGGAATTCCATTGCAATAGCTATTCCTACCTGAGGTAATGCTAGGCATCGAAATTTGGAGCAGGAAAACTCCTTCACTGTAATAAATCCCTTCTCTCGCACCTAGGCAACAGAGAGGAGGGATGTCTGACTAGAATGCAGGAGCGGGGGTGTGGAAGAGATGGACTTCTGGGGATGCTCATAGGAGAGAGAAGTACAAAAGGATGAACTGGCGTCTCATCAGGGATTCAACCATGATGAATCGGGGTTGTCTAGGAAAGAAGACTTTTCTGTAAGATTGATGCCTTATTTGTTCTAAAGAATGACATAGGAACTACCTGAAGAGAAAGAATAGTCTCATGGTTCCCAGACCCCAGGGAAAGCCTAAATAGCAGGCTGTAAACATCTCTCCCCAACTATACATTGATCCAATAAAAGATATTAACACAAATCCTTGCTAGCCTCATGATTAAGGCAGCTGAATACTTCCTGGAGAAGTAGAGTTTATTCCTCCTTCTGCCAAAATAGCCCAATGAAATATTAAGGAACTCATCTACACCAAAAATACTCAAGCCATTTGCTAAGTATTCTTCATCTTGTGTGTGGCACACAAGATGAAAATCTAGCATGCAGAAATACTGCATGTTTCTAAGATCTAGCATGCAGAAATACTGCACTATCCATGACAGTAGTGCTCACCCTTCAGGCCCTGTGGGCTGAATGAGTGGTTTGGGGTTGATTTGTGGGGCAGATCCCAGCACAGGTTCGGTGCACGAGGTTCACCTGTGCATGCAATCTAGTGCTTTGGCCCAGTCCCACATGCTGGATCCGGCTGCACAGTGATCCCATGTGTTGACCCCCTCCCAATCCACCAGCATGATCTAGCTCATAGGGCAATGTCATCCAGTCCACAGGGCTCCTCACAGTGTTGGAAATTTGGCAGCAGGGGAGCAGCAGTTAATGTTGCCACTGCTGCCAAAATTTCCAGATCTGTGGGAAGACCCACAGGCCAGATGACATGGCTTTACAGGCTAGAAGTTGAGCACCATTGGTCTATGATGGTTACATAAGATCCATCACTGCAGTATTTTCACAAGCTTAAGTGGACTGATAATCAAACTGTGTATGTATCCAAACTGCGTGGACACTTTTGGTCTTTATTTCTATGTATCACAATTCTCCATCTTTAAAATTGAGATAATATCACCACCTCATTAAAGCGCTGAGCAAGTAAGTTGATTAGTATAGCATCTAAGGGCTGCATAAATAGTACTGAGCATTACAGAGAAGTTCATGAGAAAATGTATGAATACTACTTTCAAGGAAGGATTTGAATAGTACGCAGGTAGGGACACAAGGGGCCATAGCAGCAGAAAACAAAATATTGAGTAACAGCTTATTCAGCGAGTACTATTCATTCTATGGACTGAGAGGGAGGGTTCTCATAGAAAACAAACAAACAAAAAAACAATTACAATAAGCAAGAAGAACTAAAGGTTGCACATGAGAGAATTTCCTAACCTTTGAGTACCAAATTTTGCAACCTGAACGTTCTTTGAATGTAATTTGTGTAAAATTATATATACACATTTAAATCTTTAGTTGTCTGTATAGAAAACACACTTAATTCTCTTTCTAAATTTAGATCTTTTGACAGACTAAAGGAGGCACCAAATGTTTAACTACTATTTGGACAACAACTATAACAATGAACTTGGCTCCAATGACACTTACCACAAACGTAGTTATAAAAAAAAAAAACCTTGTTTTTAAAACTAGATTAATATCATGTTTTGGCTCAAATGGAGATTGGGGGCTAGGCAAACAACTATTCGCTAAAGCGCCCCAGGGAAAAACTAGGAGTAATGGTTATGAACTCCTTGAAGAAGGTTTCAGACTGGATATAAGGAAAAACGTCTTCACAGTCCATGTGACCAGACTCTGGAATAGATTCCCAGTGGGGCCGGTGCAGGCACCTACACTGGAGATCTTCACAAGAAGACTGGATGTACACCTTGCTGGGGTTATTTGACCCCGGCAGTGTTTCCTGCTCAGAGCAGGGGGGCTGGACCCAATGATCTCACGAGGTCCCTTCCAGCCCTAAACTTCTGTGGATCATGTTCCAGAATTCCTGAAAGCAGGGATTGAAACTGAAAGTCTCCCTGAAGCACTGTATAGATATCAAGCCTGAGAGTAAGATTATTATAATACTTGAACGAACGCTTATAGAGTAAAGCCATGGGGCTAGATTGTTTTAAAATACTCAGAACAGTAACCCTAACCCAAGGCAATGCAGGTCATAATGGAAAGCCAAAAAATTACCCCCAAACTTGAAATGTTTAAAGTGAAGTCTGAGGAAAATAAGTCAATGAAATGCAAGTGATAAACAAAAAATTAAATTCAGAAAGCCTCTCTCCAGATACTGATATCACTTTTGTTATTTTCAGTCTAACTAAATCTGTAGCATTTAAAAATTACCGTTGACTTTGTAAAGTGCATAAAATTAGAGTAGATTCAAAGAGACAGTGATACAGAAGGTAGTTTAGTAAAGAAAGCATACTTTAACTAGAGGTTGCTGAGAACTCCTATCTAGTGCTACTTCAGTCAGCATATAAAACTGTGTGTAACCTATGATCTGAGGATCATGTAATTTGCTGTCAGTAAATCATGTTTCAGAATCTACATTTCTACATTTAAACTTGCAAAAAATATTAAGAACATGATTTAACTATAGCACTGCCTCCCTTCACACTTAAGAGTCCAAAAAGAACTTGAAACAATAAGGGCTATGCTTTAATTGCATGTCTCATAATTCTGTTTTTTTGAAAATCAGTGACAAAACATTGGCACAATCTATCAGCTATTCCATTGCCCAGAACACCCTTTGAACTGTTGGTCCTTGTTAAAAGTCAAAAGTTTCTTTAGTACTGCTATTGTTCACAACAAACATACGTGGGCATACCCTTTCTTTCACATCTCAGACCTACCCATCTCTTTAGAAAAACTAAAACAAGGTGTCCTGACTTCTTAACCACTACACAGGACTTCCAGGGGAATCTAAGAGAATACACCTCATTGTCTCATTTTTCCTCAACTCCATGCAGGGTTCCTTTGCCCCTATGTTCCAGTCCCATCCTCAACCTACTTATGAAAGGGATTATATGATGTGGTTCCCTTTGACAGCAGGGGTCTAGGCTTGATGACCCAGAAAGTGCCTTTCAGTCACAGGTTTTGGGGATAGAAAATGAATGAATCAATACCCACCATTCTCTTGCCTCAAAATTAAATAGAAGCTCTGCTGTTACAAACAAATATTTTATTACACTATCTGGAGAAGACCCTGCCCAGGAGTTCACCCCAGAGCAGGAAAGAGTGATGCCATATTAATGCACAAAACAGGAACTGAAATTGACCGTCCATTTGATAATGCTTTATGTTCAAAATAAACAGCCTCAAAAATGTTTTCTACCAGCTTCTTTTAGTAGTGATTGTTATTTATAACTAGAATGAAGTACAGTATTTTAAGGCAGTGTGATTTTCAAGTTTTTAAATCTAACCAATGGAGTAATTTTTAAGAGAAAAAGAAACTACAACTGTACTCAAGACTACTAGAGTTAAAACAGGAGTATCCAGTTGCACTGGTACTTATTCGCTTGTCAGTAGTCCATACAATTGCATCTTCACTTGATAACCTAAGAACTAACAAGTTAAAGAGTAATAGTTTTTGTTTTGTTTTTTAAGAATACAAAATCTCCTTAGGTAAATCACACTTTTTCCACTACTTTAAGAATTTTAAACCAGCTTGGAGTATGGAAATTTTGTTAAGTCAGTTACCAGTCCATTTTAATTTTACATTTTTGTTTTCTCAAGTGTTTCAATAACATGAAACAGAAAATCATAAATTGACTCATAGACACCTTTCCTAAGATTAAGATAAACACTTCCCTTCTCAACTCAGATTGCATAATGGGCATCTACTAACTAAAGCAACTGCTTACTAACTAAGGTTTCATGCAGTAAGTCATGAGAGTAAATTAAGCAGTGTTTAATTCTGCAGAAATTTAAGGAAGATGAGTGTGAAGCATGCGAGCTGGGTTGCCTGTTGATCATCCAAGATTTTGAGAACCCCTACACAAGAACTGTCACACAACCTGGACTTCCAAACACAATGTTAGGTTATTTCAGTGTTTTTTATTTTGGTTTTTTAATTCCACTGGACTTAAGTTATAATGCTGGTCCATGTTCATTTAGGAAACTTTCACAAAAATCAAACTACAAATACCCTTAAATTTGGAGCCAAATGCATCCCCAAGAGTTCTCTTTTAACACTGAAAGAGAAAAAGAAATTTGGAAACAAGCTCATACTTTCATACTTGCATTTTAAGATATCAAACAAGCTAGTGTGGCTGCAAAAATGTGATATCTTTCAATTCATATGAACAAGTGCAATCACAAAACAATACTTGTATACAGGCTATTCATATGGAAAAATAACTTATTTTCTAAGAGCAACGCAATATTTCTTTATGAATCTATACCAGTTAGCCATTCACAAATTCCATCTAATAAGATATTTACTAGAGCAGCAACATTTCCCTCCCCACCCCCAAAATCCATCACTTAGACATCTAGTTTTAATATCTTTGCATTTCAGGTATGGTAGCCTTGAATATATTACAAGTAATTTTGCTTCACCTATGCGTTATGCAAGAGCTACACCAATTTAAGAATCTAAAAAGTTAGTTATATTCCATTTTCTTGCATATAACCCACACCTTTCCCCTAAAACCAGTTGGGGAAAGATTGGGGTGTGCATTTTAAATGAGGAAAAGGGATCTCCACCAGTCTGGAAATTTGGCAATCAGGGTGGGGAGGGGGTATTGGGGAGACTCCCTCCCCACACTTCTCATCACCAAGTTTTGGGACCAATGGTAAGCTCCCCACCACAGCCATGCTGGATTGGGCTGGAGCACAAGGTTAGTATGTGGCCAGACTCAGCACACGGGGCCCAATCCAGCACATGGTATATGAGGTCAGACCTGGCATTCCAGTCCAGAGCCAAGTCTGGGACTGCCTGCTAGATTTGGAGCCGTGTGCTGGCTCCAGAGCCATGTGCTGGATCTGACTTGTTGTGCTGCCTCAGGGCTGTCCACCAAACCTTGGACTACGTACCGGCTCGAGAGCCATGTGCTGGGTCCAACCTGAACACAAAGCACCATCCTGAGCTCCGCATGTAGCCCTGGAGGCAATACATGGGGTCCAACATGGGACAGTCCCAGGCCCAGCAAGCAGTCCTAGAGGCAGAGCACAGGGTCAAACTTGGTGTGTGGCTACAGATTCACTTACCTTAATAGAAGATTTTTTTTCCCCCTGAAGGCTCCCCTTCAAAATAAAAAGGTGAGTATTATACACAGGGATGTGCTCTATGCAAAACAACAACAACCCCCCCTCAGAATTATAGCAACCCCAAGTATTCAGAACTTAGCACTGCCAAACTAACTTCTTGTGTTTACACACACGCGCGATTTTAAAGATGTATTTGGGATTTTCTCTGATGCCTTGCTGTAGTATTTAAAGTCCGTTTCAGCCAAATATTTAAAAAAAAAGCCATATTTTAAGTTAAATAGCATTCTTGAATCATGATATTTAAGGGATCAAGCATGTAAATGCAGATCAGTACTAATTTCACTTAACTACTTCCGAGTAAGAATTTGTAAAACTAGACTGTGTACTTCATATCTAATTTCCCATTTTGAAGTAGTTGCTTTTTTCATTTGTACATATGCTACAAGAACTTCTTTAACATCTAGGATGGAAATACTGGACAAATCAATAAACATATTTATGATATGTATGCATATAAAATGCAATAGGCTATAGAGTAAATTGTAACAGAGTTAAAAAGGGTTATATACACTAGTGGAGGGAAAAATGTCTATTTTGCTGGTTAAATGCCTGATAAGTGTGTTTTTGCATAATAGTGAGCTATGCAAACACAGAAACAAGTCATCTACTTGGATTTTAAGAAGGCCTTCAATACAGTATCTCATCCTATTCTCATAAACTGAGCGACTGTGACAGATGATTACATGGTTAGGTGGGTGGCAAATTGGCTTAAGAGTCACACCCAGAGTGGTGGTGGATGTATTGGTATCGACTTGGAGGATCCCACTGCCCACATCTTTCCAAGGGGTCCTTGGACCTGTGCTATTCAATGTGTTCATCAGCAACTTGGATGAGGGCATGGAGAGCACTCTGTCCAAATTATGGGGTAAAGTTAAACACGCTAGTGGGAAGAGATCGAATCCAGGCAGATGTGGACAGGTTGGAAAAGTGGGCAGTAAAGAATAGGATGCAGTTCAACAAAGACAAGTGCAAAGTGCTGCACCTAGGGAGAAGGAATCACCAACACACCTATAGGTTAAGGGAGGACCTTCTCAGCAACACAGCAGCAGAAAGGGATCTCAAGAGTCATAGCTGACTCCATGAGCTGAACATGAGCCGTCAACGTGCCAAAGTAATCAGTAAAGCTAACTGCATTAGCAGATGCATCACAAACAGGTCCCCGGAGGTGATACTTCCCCTCTATGTGGCATTGGTCAGGCCACAGTTGGAGTACTGTGTCCAGTTCTGGGCACCGCACTTCAAGAGGGATGTGGATAACTTGGAGAGGATCAGGCCCCACAAGGAAAGACTGAGGGACCTTGATCTCTCCAGCCTCCACAAGAGCAGACCGAGAGGGGAATCTTGTGGCCATTTACAAATTCATCAGGGGGGTGAGGGAAGCAAAGAAATAGGAGATGCTCTGTTTACCAGGGCACCCCTTGGAATAACCAGGAACAACAGCCACAATTTGACAGAGCAGATTTAGGTTGGACATCAGGAAGAACTTCTTTACAGTAAGGGCTGCCAGAATTTGGAATGGGTTTCCAAGGGAGGTGGTGTTCTCCCCTACCTTGGGGGCCTTTAAGAGGAGACTGGACAAGTACCTGGCTGCGGTTATATGACCCCAGTGCTCTTTCCTGCCCAGGGCAGGGAGTCCGGTTTGATGATCTATTGAGGTCCCTTCCAACCCTAACAACTATGAAACTTAACAAATGCACATTGACATGTGTGTTAAGTTCCTAGAAATGCTTGTATCTGTATAGTTCCACTGACAATTCACTGTTACATGAAGTGTATCAATTCTAGACAGCTGTTCAACACCGAATTATTGTTCTTCGTTCTTTCTGAGATTTCATCCTCTAATACACACTACTGTCTGCAGGGTCCCAAGAAATGCAGGAGATAACTGTCCTCTCTAGATCAAACAACAAATTGCAGTTATCAGGACTACACTCAAGATACAGTAAGTTCATTTTCAAGGGTTTACAACTTGCTATTAACCTAAGGAATTTCTATGTTCTGTAAGTAGCATATAGCTAGTAAATCAATATTTTTGATCAGCAGCAACTAATGCTGCTAAGATTCAAGAGCAGTGAAAGCAGGCGCAGAAAGCATCAACATTCCACCCTTCAGAAAGCATGATGGAAGAGTGGCAAGCTGGCAAAAAGTCATGGCCTGGTGGCCATGGGACAAGTTGGTAGCAAGCATAACAAACAAGCAAGGCAGAAGTAGAGGTTCAAAAAATTAACTGCAACTATAGTGCTGGGGAAGAACCAGGCTGGCAATTTTATGCCCCAATTTGTCTTTTTACAATTATTCAGATCTGCACTGTTCACAAAATACTAACATACCAAACAAGCACTGCACAGTTTAACTTCAGGTTTAACCTGTAGTGTTTTTGCTTTCATTTGACATTGTGCAAGAATCTTGAACCCTGAACTAGGTACACAGTAATGGATTATTAAGGAAAGTGTTACAGCAAGTCAGGTTTTTCTTCTTTCCACTGACACTTAATTTGTATGACTCGATCGTGTACAGCAAGAGGAAAGGAGATATTTCATAACCACTGAACGCCACACAGCAAGTGATTGCTACATGTTTAAGATTGTAATTAATAACATCTCCACCATCCACAGAAAGGCACCTGCATTCCACAGCCATTAAAAATGTACCTAGACTAAATCGATTCGAGAAATTGAGCAATACCACAATTTAATAGTTCCTCCTCTGCCTCCCCAACCCTCAAAAAACCCCACTCATTTGGACCCAAAAAAAGGCACGACAATATTGCAAACAGCTTCAGAATCGTATGGCAGGGACCCTGGCCAGCGAGATGATGGGAAGCGAGCCCCCGTGAACGTGAAGCCACCCATGCCGGCTGGCGGGGGCACACCGAGCGCTGGAGCCTATCACAGACATTTTGTACCTTGCGGACGGCTAGGGGGACTCGAAGCACGAGCTTAATAGCCGGTCTGCTCCGGAGGCGACGCGCTAAAATGAAACAAACAGTAATTAAGCGCGGAAAGTGACCTATTTAGCTGCACCGAGAGCATAGGTCCTCCTTGCCCTTCACGCCAGCGCTCCACACCGCGGCCGGTTATATCAGGCGGGCGCCGGGGATGGAGCCGGGCTGCAGCAAAGCCTCCCCCACGGCAGCAAAGCCTCTCGCAGCCCTGCGCTGCCCGGTCCGGAACCCCCCGCCGCCGCCCCACGAAGCCTCCGGTCGGCGGCGGACAGAGCCGCGGGGCAGCCCTCCCTCCGCTCGCCTCCCTCGCTCCTTGCCCCGCATCACAGTCGCCACCGCCTCCTGGTTCTCCGGCGCGGCCGGCTCCGCGGCTGCCGGCGGGCTCTGCAGGCACAAAATGGGGCTGCTGCTTCCATGGGCGCCGCCATTTTGTGAGCGAGGAGCCGCGGCGAAGCGGGAGCCACAGCCCGAGGGCGGCGGCGGCGCGGGGCCGGGGGCTATGTAATGGTTGCACGCCGTGACCCCCTCTAGGGAATCCCCAGCTGACAGTTACGTAAGGGACCGCGCGCAGTTGCGGCGCCAAGCACAGAAACCCACCTCGACCGCCAGCCCGGATACGCAATGTGACCGACCGCCGGGGGGTCCCCGCTTATAGCGCCGCGCCAAGGCACGTGTGCCGCAGTCGTGGGGGAGGCTCTCGCTGGGCTTGTTTCGAAGGCATAAGGCGTGTGAAGCCCGTCGCGTTGCTCTCGCAGTCTTGCCCCACCCCCGTTAAGGAGCAACCCCCCCGGGGCTGGGAGTCTTTAAACCCAAGGGCGAGGTCTCAGCCCCCGAGGGGGGAGACTGGAGCTGCTGCCTGGGAGTTCAGCCCCAACTAGGTAACCCCTGTGGTATATGGACTGTAACCCCCCCCCCGCACGCACGCACACACATGCAACAGTCAAGGTGGGGAAACATTTGCGAAAGAAAAGGTTTTATGCCTTGAAGTAACTTTGTATATGGAGGATAAGGGGTTTCTTTTAATGCTTGCTGGAGGCCATAATATGCCATTGATTTTAAAACATAACTCCTTTCTTACTGTAATGAGAAGTTCTGCTTAAAAACTAAAGGCCTGATATGGCTTTGGATATCACGTCGTTGTGTGACAGGGGCGAATGCTCCCCTGAAGTCTCATCAACTCTAACAAGTTTTCACCTGCAGTTCTGCTTAGGCATGGCCTTGGCAGGGCAGGTGCCCACCTGGGTGACTGTTTACTGTAAAGCAGGGACCGGCTTTAGGGAGAGGGGCTCCTCTGGGAGCCTGTTTATAGTGTATAGGCCCTTGCTCCCATTTACTTGAATGGGAGCAGGAGCATAGCCTGGGTGAAGAGCAGGCATCCCCCTGGGGTCCTACCTGTGTATGTAGGAGAGGGGACAAGGAAGTGCCCAGAGCTCAGGGGAGGTGAATTTACTCCTTTTCACTGTAGGAGGACAGAGTAGAAACAACTGCTTGAGTAGACTCTTATGAACAGTTATAGAAAGGCTGCAACACTGGTCACTTTTTAACTCAGGTGCGGTATTGTGCGTATGTGTGTGTATCTATCTAGATACAGATACATATACAGCCTTTCTATAACCATTCATGGGCATCTACCTGAGCAGTTGTTTCTACTTGGTCCTCCTACAGCACGGGCGGGCAATTATTTTGGGCAGCGGGCCACTTACTGAGTTTTGGCAAGCCATCGAGGGCCACATGACAGGCAGCCCAGGGCAGATAAATAGGAATTTTCTAAAATTTTAGGGGCCCCGCAGGCCAGATAGAATGGCCTGGAGGGCTGTATCCAGCCCCTGGGCCGCATTTTGCCCACCCCGTCCTACAGTGAAGAGGGGTAAATTCACCTCCTCTGAGGAGGCC
>NW_017729022.1:15094212-15095470 GCF_001723915.1 Gavialis gangeticus
GGAATTTTCTAAAATTTTAGGGGCCCCGCAGGCCAGATAGAATGGCCTGGAGGGCTGTATCCAGCCCCTGGGCCGCATTTTGCCCACCCCGTCCTACAGTGAAGAGGGGTAAATTCACCTCCTCTGAGGAGGCCATCACTTGTATATTAACATAAAATGGCAGTAATTGTAGTACACACACACACACACACACACACACACACACACAAAGTACTGCATCTCAGTTGAAGCTACATATATGCAGCACACATACATATACATGTATGTATATATGTATGCACACATACATATACATACATTTTACACACACACACACACACACAACTCTAAATCAAATTATTTACCTAACTGGAAAATTGAGACCCAGGGTGTGCTGTCTGCCTATCTCTCTCACTGGAAGAAAGAGGTCAGACTGCCTAATTAGGTAGTTTATTCTGAACCTCTTAAAAGGAGGGGAGGGAGTGTGCTGGGGGGCCTTTGAATGGGGCATTCACAAAATCCCCCTTGTCATTTTGTGGGACTTCCTGGCTCAAAACCTCTCAGCTCGAGACACTCAGAAGTTTTTTCAAAGTGAGAATTCTCCAATGCCCCTTTCCCTTTTTTCTTTTTTTGTTTTTTAAAAACCTTCAACAGACTCGGTCTAATTTGTTTTTTTCAATTTCAGCGTAGCCCGAGTTAAAAACACTGCATGTCTGTATTTCAGATCAGTCTCTCCTTCCCCCTCCTTCCCAGTCACGGCAGGCACTGGAGCGCCTCGTTCGTCCGCAGCCCGGGAAGAAGGGAACATTTCCCTGGCCCCTAACCCTGCAACAACCGGTAGTAGCCGTTTTTTCCCTTCCCTCCTCGCCTTCTCCCTCGTCTCTTTCCGCCCGGCTTTGTGTGAAGTTTGCGGCACATTGCAGATGAGCCCTTAGCGGCGAGAGGAGCCTATTGTTCCCCGCCAGGAACTGCTTTGCTGGGGCTGAGCTGGATCCTGCCTCGCGAGCCGCGGCCGCTGTAGTGCCGGGACCGGCCTAAGGGGCGCGCTGTGTGGCGCTCGGGCCCAGGCAGCCGCACGGCGGCCTCGGATCTTTTTGTCTGAGAGGGAAGAGAAGTGAAGCCCGCTGCCGCCGCCGCCGCCACCGCTGCCGTAGCCGTAGCCGTACAGTGTGTGTGTGTGCGCGCGCGTGTGTGTGTGCGTGTGTGCGCGCGATTGCATGGAGCCGCGTCTGTAACACACACACACACACACACACACACATACACACACTGTCAATCC
>NW_017729022.1:15096785-15097842 GCF_001723915.1 Gavialis gangeticus
GACCGCCCCCGGGCCGAGGGAGGCGAGGGGGCCGGGGGGAGGCAGGTCCCGGCCGGGCGGCCGGGGCTGGCGGCGGCTGTGCGCCTCTCGCGCAGAGAGCGGAGAGTGCGAGTGCAGTTTTAGTGCAACTCAAAATTAGCGGGCATGTTTAACATCGATAATCGGCACGGAGCACGGGCTAGGAAACGATCCTTGGCGGCGGGGGGCACTGGCGCTGCCCTCCGGGCCCTTTCCGGGGAGAAATAACAAAAGGGGCACCCCAGCCGGTGTGTAATCAAATAGCCATCTTTAGGCTTCAAGGCTGGGGACAGAAATGTAGGCCTCAAAAGAAAGGCCTCGGTGTGTCTGTGACTCTGTCTTGGGGGGGGCCCGGCTGGGACGGCTCCCCTGCCCCCCGGCGGCCGTGGGGCGCCCCCGCCAAGACTCGCACGGATTATTTTCAACTTCTTTGGGTTTTTAATGGGCCGCGGGAGGATTTAAAAGGGGGCGACAGAGGGACTCCCGATTGGTTATTGTCCAGGTAGGACAAACAAAAACAAACAGCCCCCAAAACAGGGCACCCCCACCCCCAACAGAAACGTGCACAGTGCTGCTGGGCAGCGGGGTTCCCCCCGGGGGGGTGGGGGGGTGCAACACCAGGGACTGCCAATAAGGAATGCAACCCTATAGCCCTCATACACAGCCACCTAGATGTGTGTGTCTCTCTATTTTTGAATATATATCTACTTATCTGTTTGCTTTGTGGCTGCCCCTGGTTTTTTGTGAGGTTTGCCACCAGGGAGGCATGTATCTGTGTGTGTTGTGTATCTCTGTTTGTGTGTTGTTGCTTTTTTTTATTATTTGATAGGTCTCTGAGAAGAATCAGTGGGGAGAAATTGCAGAGGGGTTCAACTTTCCCAGAAGTTGCTCTAACGCTGCCTTCGCTTTAAAACAGTATTACTTGCGGTAAGTGCTGCCAGGCTCTTGGAAGAGTGTTGCTGAGCATGGGATGGCTGCTGCTTTTTTTCTTTTCTTTTTTTTTTTTTTTTTTTTTTATTTCCATAGTGTGCTACAATAG
>NW_017729022.1:15102842-15125226 GCF_001723915.1 Gavialis gangeticus
CTTGGAAGAGTGTTGCTGAGCATGGGATGGCTGCTGCTTTTTTTCTTTTCTTTTTTTTTTTTTTTTTTTTTTTTTCCATAGTGTGCTACAATAGAAGTACTGGTACCTGTGAAAATAAGGCAGATAAAGCATGGGTCATGTCTAAAGCCTTATTCTACTGGTTTGGTGGTCAATTAAAAGGGTCCCTATGTTGTGATTGTTTATGTTTATATTTTACAACTGCTAGCCAGCCAAAAACGTGCAGGTGACCCCAACTCTGTAAACAGTACTCATGGGGCGTTTTTATTGATTATTTTAAACAGACAATACAGTAGGACTCCCACTAGCAAATCAAGTTAGTGCGGTTATTGAAACTTTGTTTTGTTATAGAGCAATAAAATGTTTTATTATCGATGGACTTGGTTTCCTCTTTACAAAGCTGGATTTTGGATTAAAAATATATATTTGTTGTATGAAGATGGTTCACTTCTCAGAAGTGGATAACAGCTGTCTGTAGCATTATATGTCTTTTTTTTTTTATCAGCCAGAATTGCCAAATAGGTGGTGGTTGTTGTTGTTGTTGTTGTTTTTTGTTTTGTTTTTTTTCTTACTCATGAATATCAGCTTTCTGGATTATTTTAATGAATAGATGATGGTAAGGTTTATTTTCTAACTTTGCATGGAGCTACTAGTGAATATTTTAATTTGGTGTTTGAAATTATTGTTCAGCTACTAATATTTTTATATTGAATTGCAACTTTTTGCAACTATGATTTGTATGAAAGTTTCTAAAACTAAATATTATATGCCCTCCTTCAGAATTGTTCATGTAAGATGAGGTTTGTCATCTGTTTTTTAAGTGGACGAAATGTTGCCTATGAATTGTATGTGTAATATTTACATTTTTCTAGTACTTTTCAATTTTTTTAATGATAAAATAGATGCAGGGTGTGCTTTTTATTTTAGATAATATATAGAAAATATCCTGTGTGTGTTGTTTTGACTGCACACAAGTTATATCTGTCTAAGGTTTAGCACTCTGAATTAGGAAAGGCAGTAATAGTACAGGTGCACTTTCTATTGGCTGTCCTAGATTGACTTCCAGCTTGAAGCTGTAGAGTTCACAGCACTGTGTGGAGCAGTTATTGAGTTACAGTGAAGTCTGGAAAACCTTAGTCAGATATCTGTATTTGCTGGATTTTTTTTTGTGTTGGCATATGGTTTCTTTGGTTGGTCTGGTTTTTAAAGAAATACATTCTTTTAAAACTAGGTAATATATTAATGACCCCTAATAGGTCCAGAGATAAGGTGGGAATCTCATTTTTGGATGTGTTCCATCTGTTTGTTTTCCTTAGTAATATTAAATATTGGGAGAATATTGCTAAAAATATATTGGATCACAGGAAGTGTGGGGTTTTTTTTCTGATGGACCTCAAGATCTGAAACTAGGCTATATTTTTTTTTCATAATTTACAAAGATCACAGTTGCTTGTTTGAACCTTTCCTCATTTCATCACTATTTTTTAATATGTCAGAGCACCCAAATCTTGCAGTAGTGGGTTATATATCCTTTGGGATAGTTAATGTGTCTTAATTTGTGTTTTGAAAGTACCTATCATGCTGTGGCTATTGGCACAATTCAAAAAATGAGTAATTTAAAATAGAACGTGGCTCATAATGCATTATTTCAAAATAAATTGTATTCTTAGTCAAGGAGATCATATAAGAAAATCCGTGTTTGGTGTTACAAAGCAGTATTGACTGTATATTTAAATGTCCACTTTTTTCAAAAAAGGATGTACATAAATGCTCATAACAGAAACAAATACAATTTTTCTAAAAATCACTTTATTGAAAATAAAATTTTGAATAACTTGCTACAATGAAGAATCTAAAAAAAGCCTATTCTTAATAAATTCCTACCACTTAATGGAGACTGTGCCCAAAATACACTGTATCCTTCTCCCCCATACTTTCTCAAATTGCTATTGTACTCATTATTGTTTATAATCCATTGGAGGCCAGTAACTAAAGGGTTTCTTTATCAAACTTTTTTTCCTCTACATGCATGCATTGGTTTGCTGCTGTTGTGCCTTTTGATAGTTTCATTTGTTTAGTTTAGAAAAGAGATTTCAGGTTTTTTCATTTTTGGCTTGGCAAAACCAAAATCATGAAATGTCCTATCATGGCTTAGTTCTCACGAAGTGCTAGACAACTGTCTTCAGAATATTAGGCCCCTTTGAGGGGTTTCAGATTAGGCATCAGTAATCTTGGCCTCAAAATTTCAAGGGGTTTGCAAACAGACACACACACATTCAAGTCTAATAACTTTAATAGAAATTTCACCTAGTTGTATATATAGAATCCTATTTCTGCTAAGCAGTCTGAATGGGAAATACAAGAGTCCTGGTGAACTTAGTGGGATCTATTTATGTTCACTTAACGTGGATACCTTTGCAGATTTGAAGCCTTGGTAGTTTGTGATAGTAGGAAGTTGCATGTTTCTGTGAGGGCATCTGGCATTCCATGCTGGATGAGATAAGATTTAGAGCTAGATTGATCATTGGTCTGCTTTGCTGTGTTGCCTCTTATGACAATGTCATTTTTATGTTAAATAGCAAACAAGTTAATTATTTGTATGATATACTGGTGATCTAGTTGGCTTTATCAAATTGAAAGTCTTGCGTAAGATATACAGGTGAGGTGACATTTTTTTTAAACTGCTCTTTTAATTTGACTATGGAATTTTGCCAGATGTCTTTAAGGGTATGTGTTAGTCTTCATTAAAGAAATAAGTTTAAAACGTGTTATTTACTGGATCCTGTGGTAACAATTCAGAAAAGTTACATCCCCCCATACAGTTGTATGTGATAGAGACAACCTCAATTATTCCATCTATTTGAATGCATTGCTTTGAGGTGTCTGACAGGTATGGTAATTTATGCACTATAATTCTGTAGTGAGCAGTCAAAAGCCATAGTGCCGATAACCATTGATAGACTCTAGTTGTTAATGTAGTGCTGTAAGTCTCTGCAGCGCAGTTTGTGTAATTCCCTTGGACTTTAGTGCAAATTAGATGTTTCATCTCAATTGAGGTGAATTAGGAAAGCATTTTCCAAATGTTTCTCTGTAGATATTTTATGGGGCAGTAAATGTTGCTCATAGGCATGTTCTTACATTTTTTTATAATCATGTAAAGGGTTAAAGAGAAGTTTTAACATACAAACTGGAATAGTTTTAATAGGATGGATGGTTAGGCCTGAGAACTACAAATAGCGACACTAATGTGGCCCTCTGCATTTGTGTGGAATCCTGTTTGTTTGACTTTGT
This sequence comes from Gavialis gangeticus, assembly GCF_001723915.1. NCBI lineage: Eukaryota > Metazoa > Chordata > Crocodylia > Gavialidae > Gavialis > Gavialis gangeticus. The sequence continues at coordinate 15,106,152 of NW_017729022.1, forward strand.
GGGCAAAAGAGTCTACAGCTATTTTATTTGTAGGCTCTGGGTCTACATCTGTATCCTGGGAGGGTGGGGAAATTATTAAAATTAGAGGTGCAACTAGTATATGAGTCCTGAATTAAAAATCAGTTTGCAGAGAGAAACTTTTTAAAAATAAGTAAGCTTGCCAGCCAACAACATCTAAATAAAAAGAGTAAGAGCTTGCTCTACCTAGTAAAATAAGTTTAAATCTCAGTTATGCAAGTAATTTAAAAAAATATAAATCCATTTTGTACAGTAAACGGATGAATACAAGGATAGCAAAAAGTAAATTGAGTTAATTCTATCCAAACAGGGTAAGGGAATACGAGTAGTTTTTAGAAATACTAGAGAATAAAGTAGCAGTTAAAATAAAATAGGTCAATTAATAAATGAAGATTATGAGATGAGTGATTCTAAAAAGTCCATTGTATTGAAAAAAAAATTCTGCATCTAGTGAGAAAAGTAAAACAAAAAAGAAACTGTGGCAATTAAGAACTGAAGAGCACCTTATAAAAGTAGCTGTTGGTAGAGAATGCACTGGAGACTGTTTAGAAAATTTGAACATAATTTATAAATCAGCTGAGCTGTGAGGGGCCACAGTAATATAGAAAGCAAAAATAGTTCTGATTTGAAAAGAAATGTGATCATAAAAATTAATTTATGGGGCTGTAACTTTTCTCCCTAGCAAAATAATGGAACAAATATTGAGGGTTTTCCCCACTTAATACCTAAACTATAATGGAATCCTACAGGTTAAGCAGCCTCAGTTTCTGTAGAAAAGATTTTTCTCACACAACTGATATGTTTTCTTAACGCACAAAACTTGGTCCTAATCATGCAACAGGACTTGCACAGACCACTGTGGCTTCTGGATGGATATAGGGTTTGATCTATTTGCCAGATCTGCCTGTAGAATCAGGGCCCTAGTGGATAAATGGAAAGTTATAGCAGTAATACATTTCAGATGGTTTTGTTAAAATCCATATGTTGTCTCAATCACAGTCTTAAATTTATTTATAAATATGGACCGGCATGTGAATTAAAACTGGTTCAGGGACCAAAAAATAATGGTTAAGCAGGGAACCAGGGGATGGATGTGTGTCCAGTGAGGTACTGCAATGATTGTTTAGGTTCAGTTTTCATGTCAGTCTTGTAAAACAGTGATTCACAATCAGGGTGCTGTAAGGTCCTTTTAAGGGTGCCACAGGGTGCATAATATTAGCACTGGTAGGTGTGCAGACATCTAGACGTGATTCACAAGATAAACCCAGAGATTGAAAAAATATTCTGACTTGTTGAGGTCTTTCTGAATCCTTTGCAACAGAAGAATTGCTCTATTTTTTCATGTACTCAAGAAACGTGAAAGCTAAGAGCTGGCATTTTCTGAGGGGTACCTGGAGTGTAAAAAGGTTGAAAACCACTGCGGTAAAGAGAAATATCAATGTTAACATGTAATATCTGCCCATAGTCATGTAAATGTGGTCCTAATTCATATTTTAGGGCCTTAGTATATAAATGATGTTGAAGGGAGAGCAAACAGCATACCAAAAATTAGATGATGCTAAACTGGGAAGAGTTAAAAATATTAATGAAGACTGAGAAAGTAAAGAGAGGAGCCTACAGAATTGAGAGAGTGGCTGAAAATAACAAAATGAGCTTTTACTTTGGCACATGCAAGCTAATATATTGGAGGTCCAGTAATCTGAAACAGGTATCCAGTGTGAGGGAATACCGTGGAAAATGGTAATGCTTAAAAGAAGAAAAGAAAAGAAAAGGGCATGAGGATGAACAACAAATTAGATATCAAAGGCCTGATCATTCTGTTTGTTGTATGAGCACTCCACTTCTATTGATATGCATGCAAGTTGTGCATACTACTGATGGGACAACCAGGTCCCAGTTTCAGTGTGCTAGAGCAGCTGTAAAGGCCAACGTATTTTTAGGCTGCATGTGCAGTGGCATCATGTCACAAAGCAATGGGGGAATGGGTCCTCTCTGTGCGAGTCTATTGTAACTACATCTGGCATACTGTTTTTTACTTTCAGCACCTCATTACCAGGTGAGGCAAACTTACAGGAGTTCAGAGAAGAGCAGCAAAATGTTTAGAAATCTGGAGGGACTGATTTGTAAGAAAAAAGTAAGAAATAAATATGTATAGCTTTTGCTAAGTGAGCACTACAGGGGGCATGATAACAGTCTACCAAGTGGATGAAGGGCTTAAATACATTATTCTAAATAATTCCTCTTTCCCCAAGTAAGGGGCTGCATTAAGATATAATGGGGTGAAATTAAGACAAGAAATATTTAAAACTAACTAGGAAGATGAAATGTTTAAAGAAAGGTGGAGAATAATATACCAACACAGTAGGCATTCGTTGCATTGATCATGTAAAATTAGAAACCAAGTAGGACCGTAGTAGGGAGCAAGCAACATTGGTAGAAAAATGGCCTGGATGATGTTAGTGGCTTTGTCCACAGTAAGGGAGACTTTACTTTTACATATCTATGGATTTTTATTTTTATATTCTCAAACATACAGTACTCAAATTATTCTGAGACTAGAGATTGTGTATAGCTGGCATATAGTTCTTTACAATAATTTAATGATTCATATTTTCAGTCAAGCATTTGAAGCTTTGATTTGAAGCTTTAGGAAAATATTTTACATACTTATATGGAGAATTCCATTTTAGTTACAGTAGCATTGTTAGCACCTCATACTGGTAGAGCTTATGCCTCCCTGTTTCATATCATCTGTAAGGTGCACCTCTGCTTTCTGCCTGACTTCAGACTAACGTGGATACCTGCCTTTCTCTGCTGTCAAAGCTAAGTTTATCTTCCTGTTATAAGACTTGATTCTTTGTGATGAAATGTCTCAATCGTGTAAACATCTCAGAATCTCTCTTCGTGTAAGTTATTTGGAGGATGTTTTCTCCTCACGAATTCTACTGGTATTATTCATTTTTTAGAATGTAGCTTTTACACTGTAAAACCTGCACTTTAGGGAGATTCTTAGGGCGGCAGGCTACAAGAAAGCTATGCTGCCTGAAAGCTAATGGAAAAGCACAGAGCTGCCACACAGGTGGCCCTGGTCTCCATAAGGTCTGTGATATCTTGGATGGGAAGGCAAATCCCTCTTCAAAACTGAACAATCTGGTGAAAATTTGGTGAGGTGAATCATATGGTATTTTCCTGGCCTTGGTTCCTTTCTGTGGGCTTTTCAAAGTAGTTGTGTGCATTGGAGCTCCTAAAGTTAAAAATACCAATTTGTTGTCTTTGTTATCCTTCAGTGTTACCACACTGTCACCAAAATATATGTCTTTAAGTACTTAAAGAAAATCAAAACAATTGGGCAGGTGCAGTAACTTAAAAGCTTGTTACAGCATTTGCTCTGTAATAACTTGTGATGGCATTAAGGCCTATTCTGTCTTCTGATGATTGGTGAAAGTTTTTATGGAGGCTGTTTATGATGTCAAACTGATTCAATGTTAAATAGAGCTTATACGTTCAGTTATAAAAATATAGAATTAGCTGTGGTAACCATTTGAGTTTGAGCTATATGGTAAGTCCATGAAAACAAGACTAAGTTTGTTTGAAGAGCAACACTCATTTTTCTCCTGTGAAGGTTATTAAGTCTGAAGTTTCTGAGTTTCTTGTCCCCCAGCCCAGAACCTTTTTTTTTTAATTACTTTTCAGTTACATATTTTAATGTTTCTTTGCACTTAAACCTTAAAATATAAGTGTCTCTCCACACTATATATGTATATAATAAAAATGATATGATAAATATTATTCATTGTCTTTACATGTGAGGTACCTAGGCTCTCAAAGTTTAACCTTTGTGGCTTATGTCAAATGGGAATTTAAACCTGAATATGACAGACCCTTATAGCACTAGATCACTATTTTCCTTAAGCAAATTCCTTATGATCTGTGAGCTTTAGTCAAGCTGTCTATAAAATGCAGCTGTTTATGCTTACCACCTTCGTAAAATCGTTTGAGATGCAGAACTGAAAAATAACTATATTAGCATTAAAAAAGTAGTATTGGCCACATTTTGCAGGTAGGAAAACCAAGGAACAAAGAGGGTGAATTTATAACTTAGACTACTTGTACTTTAGGGTAGGGTTTTTTTTTTTTTTAAATACTGCATATGGTATCTGTCACAGAGGAGCCCCTATGCTTAATTGGTTCCCCTTAGGGCTATTGTAATACCATATATCCCATATTTATTTTTATTTGTAAAGTACCGAGCATTGGTATAGCCCAGATAGCCATTAAGAAACTTGGCTTCTAGGCCTATGTCTAATGTGTACTTGCTGTGTAACCTTAAGCAAGGCATTGACCTTGGCATATCCCATCTATGAAATGATTTTAAAAAAAGATTTCTTTTTTTTCCTAGACAGAATCTTAAGGACCATGAGTTCTTTAATGCAGGGACTGTCTGTCTTCATGTTTCTGTAATGTACTTACTATGCATTTGGATATTTGAAAATAATTACTAATTAGTAATAGTTTGAAAAGATAGAACTATGCGTAAATGGTTATCTACAGTGTGCCATGTGGAGGAGGGGAATGCATAACCCAGAGGAGAGGAAAAAACAGTTCTTTGAAATACTTGGTACAAATCTCTGACAGAGAGGGGCTGACTTTTTGGGAGAAAATAAGAGTGAGAAGGTACTTAGAATAGTGGTATAGCTCTGCTCTGCTTGTATGAGAGCAATCAATTCATGTCTAACAGAATTGGACTGGACTTTCAACTTGAGGTCATCAAGTTGAGTTCTATGCAAATTATCACAAACTTTTCACACTTTACAGTTGAAGCTGTGTATGGATGTTTGAGGTCAGGGCTTTACAAAATAGTTAATACCTGTACTACAAAAAAATAGTGGTGCTGTTACAACCAGGATGGCATTCTACTGAGTGAGACACTAACATGTTTTTCTGCAATGGTGAATTGTCTCCATGTTAGGCCGCTTTTTTTCTTAATTGGCAGTGTGAACTGGAACAAGAAGATAGTGTTAACTGTATTATAGACTACTTAGAGTAATAGAGCTGTGTTATCCTATCCATATTCTTCTTAAAATACTTGGGGGTGGGGGGAGGTGGAACTGTGTGATAATATGCTCACTATAAAAGAGCCTTTTGTGTGTGTATGGTTTTGTGTGTGTTGTCTGTTTGGTTTTTAAGTTTTAGATGGGCCATGGTACTAGGGTTTCATAATAGGAATAATCATCACCATCATCATTATTTTCTCATTGTTATGCAATAGGTAGTATATCAGTTGCCTCTTGCCTCCCACCCCAAAGACTGCTAGAATTCCATGCTGTTCTGTCTATGTAGGCCCCAGTTTTTCCAAATACAGAAGGTTATGTTTAAAGATGTAATTTAACTTATTTGAATTAATCCATAAAGTGTTATGGAATGAGATGGATATCGAGACTGTGCTTTACTGGATTATGATGTATTGGGATAGTTGATCTCTGTGGTTAGGAAACTGAGTTAGCTGAATGATAGTGGTTTAATTTGGCTATAAATTAAGTAAATGCCAAGTCTTTTAAACTTCGTTTGTTTGGTATAATTAAAATGGGCAAGTAAAGTTTGTGTTGTACTTCCTCATGTTGTATGGTTGACATTTTAGTCAGTGGTGTCTGAGTTCTGGTGACCTTGGTCAAGTCTTGCAGATTCCAGGTGGTATCCAGGCAAACAATTCCACGTTGCAAAAAACACTTGTGAAGCCTGTATTTTTTGGCAAAATAGCAGAGCTTTGAACCCCTGGTTTTCCGTGAGTATTTTTCCTCTTCCCATCGCATCTTTTTACTTCTATGAAAAAGCTGAGAAAATTTAGACGGTGTATGGTAAAGATTGGCAAAAGTCAGAAATGACCTAATCAAAGGCTGAACGTGCAGCTTTATCTATGCCTCTATTGCATATGGGTTATGACTGAGGCCTTGTGTATTCTGTGACACAGTGGGACAAAATTCCGTGGCAACAGTATTTTGTTGTATCACAGTGAGATACTCTTCGTTCCTGTTCTTATGCAAACACACAGTTAGGGCTTATAGTTAAAAGTACTAATGGACTTTAAAATCTTGTTTTTTCTAACATTGATTACTTTTGAGGATGGATTTCTTTCTTTCTTATCTTTAGGCATGCTTGCTCCACTTCCCAGGCTTCCATGATGTTGCCCAGGTGGCCTGGCTCAGAAACTCTTTCCTTCTGCATATGTGCCAAGGAAGGGAGGGGAGGTTGCAGTCGGCTTCAGCAGCGCTTCAACCCAGCTCCCAAGGTCTTGGCTGCTGTCCTATTTTCCAGGCTGTCTAGTTCACTAGTTGGTGCTTCTAGTTTTCCCTTCACGGTCTTCCCACATCCTAGCTGCAAACTGGACTTCAGATCTAGCTCTTGACCTCCTAATGACTGTATCCATGGAATGGTCCAGGGAATATGCTCTGTAATTTCTCCCACAGTGTCTATTGTGAGAGAAAACTGGAAAAAAAGGACCACTGTAGGTGGGTCCTAAAAAGTCAGGGGGCTGAAAACTAAGCATTAGGTACCTGTCTGCAGCAAAATTGTTTAATTCTAAGGTACCTAGGGAAAATTTTGAAGGTGAGGAATTTCAGAATTCATAGGACCCGGACTCAGTCAAATGAGGCAGTTGTTTCAGGCTCTTTGCAGGTACAGGCAGGGATTGTGGCATTTGTTGATTTGTATTTCAGCTGTGACTGCTGTAAGGACCAGAAACACAATTTAAAATAATTGAAAATTCTGCTTCTGAAATAGTTTTGTGCAAAGGGTATATTTCATGGTAAATTCTTGTAGTTTACTCTGGATTTGTGGAATAGAGGTCTCAGACTACCGTCTTGAGTATAGTTTCTTTGGTAATATAGTAGAAAATGTTGGGAGTCTCTTTGATTGTAGATAATCTTGTAGTACATGGTATTAAATATGCTATTCTGTGTATTCCATAAGTCATTGAGTAATCATATGCAGGAAAGTATAATTATGCAACATGCTTTTGAGTAATATAACAACATAAGGTGGTAGTAGTAGTAAAAGCATACAGGGCTCCAAAATTAAATTATGGTACTACTAACTATATCAATAATTACAATGCTATTGGTAGTGCTTCGTTAATGCACTTTACACATAATACGCTGTTACTGCTTTAAAGACCATTTAAAAGTGTGAGTTGTTATTATGCTAGTATATATTAGATACGCTAGACAGTTAAGATAGTAAAATTAGTGTAAACTGACTCATAACTTCTATTCTCTTTAGCAGGTCTACACATATAGGTAAGAGCTGCAGATTAAATTTGTATTGGACACTGACATTAGTCTAAGATAGTTTGCCTAGAACCCTGATCAAATTAGTATTGGGGGAAGTTATTTAAAAGTAGTGAAGGCTAATGAGGGGGGATTTTTAATGCATTATTTTTCCAAAACCAACTTGAGCCTTATGCTACTTTAATATGGAAATGCTTTGACAAATTTTAAAACAGACCTATAAAAGTAGATTTAATTTAATGATTGTTAAGAAGTAGTCTTTAGCTTTAGTTCTTAGAGTTATTTTCAGGATACTGTCCAAAGGATTTCTTGTGTTACCTTAATTTCATCAGACGATCCTCAATATTACTGATTTGCAATGCACACTGTAGTATCAAAGTAAATAAAACATTTTAAACTTTTTTTGTATTCAGGCAGTAGTGGTGGGCAAACTTTTAGTAAAGTAGGCAAAATAAGAAAATGAATGTTTATCCTGTGAGCTAAGGAATAAATTTGATTAGTTAATATAATTGCAGTAGGTTACAGAACTCCTATGCTCTGTTACTGATTTGACTTTAGCTCCAGATGCTGGATCACTAGTGAATGAAGGTTGTCCTTACCTAATAAACGATGAGTGGTCTGTGGATTTGGTTGAGTTCCAACATCTTCCTTCTCCCAGGATAGTTCTTTCAGAACGAAGTTCAGGCACCCCTGTGAAAGACTTCGTCGGGTTCTTCTGTCTTTCTGCTTGTGCTACAAATGTTTTGTGAAGACAGGAATTAATTACCAGCTCTGTCAGTCCACACTTCGTGACAATCTTTTATGACCACAGTTTCACCATTTTTTACATAATCTTTATAAAAATGTATAGATGTAATCTTTATAATTACTATTTTTACAGCATCATAAATGTGTGTAATGATTTATTGGCAAATAAGGGATATCATCCTTGCAGAATTTATCACCCTCCCCTGCCCTGCAGATTACAATTATCTTGCAAACCCTTTTTTCATAGGAGTTGCCCTATTGAAGTCAGTGGACTACTTGAGCCAAGGGTGTGCTAGCACAGACCTTTTAATTAGTATATAACATACCATGACAAGGACTGTAAAAAATAATGGGGAGGGAGTAGTTATGAGAGGACCTAGGTATGACCAAAATATTTTATAGTTGCTTAGGTTAGCATTATGGTTGTCTTAATTTTTTTTCTTTAACGATACTGTTGCTTTGAGAAGATTAATATTTATATTTTAAGCAATTGTATAATATATCTGTGTTTTACAAGTAAATAGTATATTTAGAGAGTATGTCATAGGATGATATAATCTAAGTTTGAGTTTAGGATAACTTGCTTTACATTATTCCTGGTATCCCATCTCTAAAATCTGATTTTTGTTACAATGAGTCAACTGTATGAGCTAAAAGGGAGAGAGAAATTCAAGCAAGCAATCTTTAAAACATCTCTAAAACAATCTGCTTGCTTGGCTATACATAAAGCAAGATGTATAGAAAGACCTTGTGTATTGAAAGACCTATGGTATGTAATTTAACCTACAGTTAGAAGCAAGTGCTGTGATATATACTTTTGTTTCTGTTTCTACCTCTGATTGTTCATGAGCTAACTGTTTATCCTAGGCCTCAGACTAATGTAATTTTGGGAAGAATTTTCACATACTGAGTGGAGAATATCTACATGCTGCTTTGATTTTTATGAAACTGTTGATTTCTGAAACTGCTCAAACTTTTAAAAGGTAGGTAATCCTGACAAAGGTGGTTAGTGGGAAGAGGGCAAGTGAGGCAATCAAAGAAAAATAGTTTGGCACCTAACTCTCCTATACAGATATTTTTACTATGTTATACAGATATATTATGCAACAACATAATGCAATAATTGGAGTAATTGTTTCCATTGAAGTAATGGGACTAAAGTAATGGATTTTTGTGGTTAAAATATCATTTAATATGACTGGCTGGGGCAATTTTTCATTATTGCCACTGCATCTTCCTTCCGTTGGATCAACACTGAGAATACAAGCAGTACACATTATTTGAAAGAGGTACTTTTGGCTTTCTCTACCCCCTCACACATGACCTGGGGTAGGCTGGAGAAAGGACATAGGTCATCTTTCTCTTTCTCCTCTCTACATCAGAAATGGTTGTTATCTTAAGCAGCAGCTTGCTGTGTCCTTTTCAAACAGCCATGACTGCTCTCCCGAGTGACTGCTGAGCTGCTGGCAGTACCCCCTGATAATGACAAACTCTGATTTTTGTATTGCATAGGATCTGCTGCCATGGAATCCTGCACCTATGCAGAGTTCTTTTTGACTTCATTGGATAAATCAAGGCCATTAGCAAGGGTTGCACTTCCACTGGGGAAAAAAGAAATATGAGCCTTAGGATTTCAAAATATCCCCAAATCCTAAAAATATATATGTATCTTTTTCCTCATTGTTATGGAGTAAGATTGATTTATTTGTGCATTCTGACTTTGGCATCTAAAAAGTGAGGCTTTTATTCCCATTTCTCTTTATAAAGTCTACAGAGGGTCTAGTGGACATCCAGGGGATCTTGTTATAGCTAAACTGGAAGATTGCTGTCAGGGAAGAGAGGAAGATGTTCCACTTTTAGGGAGGTGGCCAGAGACTAATTCTTCATCTCCACCAGTTAGCCTTGAAAGTTAGAGGGGGAGTTAACAGATGTTTGTAAAAAGGAAGGGAACCTTTTCAGCTAAGATTTGAAATTATTTAGGTAGTTGGTGAGACAAGAAGTATACTGAGATTGCATCCGTGATCTTCTAGGAAGCACTTCAATATTCAGGAACCAAATGAATGGAGAGTGAGGAAGTTAATAAAATCATGGACAGTTGTTTTTTAAGTTAAAATGTTGGAGGAAGAGAGATCCCTTAATTTTGCATATTCAAGAAAGTAGGCAAGAAGTATTCTTCCTTGGATGGGAGAGGCCATAGAAAGGAGCTGCAGTATGCAAAGCAAGCCTGTGAGATAATCCATAATTTGTATTTAGAAAGTAGTATTAAGAGACAACTATACACAGGCAAAGTGCAAGAAGCAGTGATAAGTAGGATGATTTACATAGGAAGTATGGGAGGCAAAGGAAGAATTCAGAATCAAGGTTGATACCAAGGTTATGAACAGCGGGGAAGGTAGGTTTGAGTGGGTCTTTGGGTTACCCTGGTGTCCAGGCATGGGTGGGTTTATACTAGCTCAGCAAGGGGCTTGTAGGAAAAGCATGCTTGAGACATATTTCTCTGACCATAAGAAACTCTTGTATATTCAGGAAATCTAGCCAAACAGAAATGATAAAGCCACAAGTAGATTTGATAAAAAAGGCAGAAAGAGTAAATAGGAGGAAGTTCTTCACTATTACAGAAGAATTTAAACTTGGGTATTGACAATGTAAAATCAATTATTCAGTTTAAACGTAGAGAAAGTATAGAGTAGAGGAAAGTGATTAGAAAACATAGTAGAGATGGATATTTAAGTTGTTTGGAACCTTTTGAGAAGACAGAGTGAAGGTCTTTTAATACAGATGTGGAGCTGTCATCAAAGAGAGCATAAATTGATAGGTATTTAAAAGCAAATGCAATATTACATTTAATTGTGCCAGCTCTTGAATTTATGGATTCTTACATTTCCTGCAGTGGATACTAAAGTACCTAAAAGCTGAGGTGAATTCCACGCTCTCCTTCAGTTAGTTGTAGGGCCTATGAGGCAGTACTTAATTTTGTTAATATTTGGTAAATAGTATATTTTTTTCCTTACAAGTACAATTATTCTTATCTAGTTTGAATGCATTTTGTAAAATTTGTTAAAAAAACCCAACCTTAAAAAAGAGAGAGTGAGAAGCCCTCATAAAAACTTTAGCGTAGTAAATTGTAGTTTTAGACTGCAATTTAGTTAGATTTTTGTTGGTGCTAATCAGTTCAGAGATCACAACTGTGGTGTCTGGCACTAATCCAGATCCTGATGCACAAGGCAAAGAACATTTGCCCTCAGAGAAAGGAAATCCCATGGAAGTATGTCTCAGCAAGATCATGTCAATGAGCAGCAACACTTACTTTTGGATAGTGGTTGGCATTGTTGCTTCTTATTGTCTCTGTGCAACAGCCATCATCTCATCTTGCTTTTCACAGTTACTATCCAGACTAGCCTTCCATACTATTAGCAGCAGAATCTGCTGTGGACAATAGTTGGTGAAGAATTAGAAAGGAGCTGGATTCTAATGTATACCAAAAGTGGGGGAGATAAGGGGAGAAAGAAGGAGGGCCGTTTTTTATCTAAATGCAAAATAAGGTCATTTGAAGGACTCATTTTTCCCCTTAACCTTCTACCCAAAATGGTGTGTAATAGTTGATAGAAAAGAATACTGAGACAGAAATCTCTTTAGCATATGTAGCTAGTATCAGTCACTAGTTATATACAGCACCAGAATTTTAAAACTTTGTTTTGTCTGTCAACATTTTCTTTTGGTATTCTCTGTAACTATCTCTGTTTGGATCTAGATCTCTGAATACAGAAATCCAGCTTCCGAATCCCAGAATGCTGCCCCTTCTATTCCTGTTCAACTGTGTGTGCTTTAACATGTAGAAGGGGAAGGAGAAAGAGGCGGTTGTCTGTCAAGGAAGTAGGAGTAATGTGGATTGTTGGTTGGGGAGCCATAGTTTAGTAAACTGGTTTAGATAGCTGATAAGATTTGGAACTGCTACTTGAGAGGTTTTCCACTTCTATGACAAAATATTACTTCTTTCTTTTTTTGCAAATTTTCCAAAATAAATGTACAGTAATAGGTAAAAGTATATATCAGTAGCTCTCAACATTTTTAGACTCATGCCACACCTGGGTAGATTTGAAGCACCACTCAGAAAATGTTAACTCTTAGTTTTCACTCTTTTTTGAGTGCAGAAAAAAACCAGTTTTTTTTCTGTTGCAAAGAACTCGGACCACACCGATGGATTTTTATTTGAAATCTCTGGTTTTATTTTGTGAATTACATTGTGTGGCACCCTGAGGCACACTTAAAAGGATCTCAAGGCACCTGATGTGCCATGGCATCCTGGTTGAGAATCACTAGTACGTTAAGTTAACTAAAGTAAAATTCACTAAGAATTTAACCTGGACACTCGCTAGGTTAAATTCTTAATCCCCCTGTGAAGATCAAGCTTTGTGAAGTAACTGGGGTGTATGGATCCATAGCAAACATCTACTACTACATCAGGTTGCTGCAAATTTTATTTCAAGAGGTGCCACTTCTCTGATCAATTGTGTGGGACTACACAAGGATTCCAGGTTATCTGAGAAGTGATGCTCTTTTGAACTAAAACCTGCAGCAAACAGCTGAGTGGCTTGTGCTTAATTCAGCAGTACGCTGCCAATTAAGCGGGTTAGGAAACACCCAGAAACAAATGATTTGGGCTGTACTGTACTGGCAAGATGATATAACCCCTACTTTTATTTTGAGTAAGAATACTTGAATAAGAAGCAGCTTCTCCAGTTTGGTGGTGGTTGCTGCTTCTGAATATTAACTGTGAAGCCTCAACTGTGATATATATTTAAAAAATGAGCTATTTTCTACTCATGTTGTAAAGCAGGAAAGTGGACTGTTAATGGAGACTACTTTGCGGTAGTTCAGCAAGCATAATATCAGAGACCAAGCAGTTTATTTCATTTAGTTAAAAAAAAAAATAGATCCATTGAAGAGCACTGTATAAGATAAAATAGCTGATATAAGTGGGGAGACTGTTTATTAGCAATGTACAAAGTTAATTCTGGCAAAAGTTCATTTTGTTTGCATGGTTGTTTCTGGTTGTTTGTGAAAAACATTTCGGGTATTCATTTATCTAAAGGGTATGTTTGCAAAGATCTGCCTTCATATGGAAGCAATTTTTAAGGGTGAGCACAGGAAAAACAATTTCTCTTGACTTACTATATTCAGGTATTTTGGAGGTTTAGATTACAGCAAGGATTGTAATTAGGAGCTTCCTGTGTACAAGATAGTTACTATATCTAGAGGTAATCAAACTTAATGATAAAGGCCAGTGTATTTATTAATTTACAATATAATTGCTAAATTTTCATAATTTGTGTTATTTTCATATGATCTTTTTTTTGCTCGCACCCCTACCTTTTTCTAATCTTTCCCAAACCTGTTCTCTTCAACCTCCTTTTTGCTAGTTAAGTAAATTAAACTCCACTCCCAGAATATGCAATTGTTCTTTTTTTCAGTGGTACTAATCTTAGTGAATTTATTCTTAGCTTTCAGCAGAAGAGCAAGCAAGAAATGCCATGCCTTAAAATTTTGAGTACTGAAACTCTCTAAGGGAGTTTTTAATCAAACAGTACATAGTGATCAATCCATTTTAAGATGAATCTTACAATTATTGGCTCTCCCCTCCCCTCATTTAAGGTCATTTTTCCTATAGTTAGATGAGTAGCCTATCATTAGCTTCTTTATGTGGCACTAGCAAGTATTACTGTTCCCTCTGACTTCACCGAGAGGAAGGCAGAAGTATCCAACATGTGACTTAAATGATGTCGGTTGCATGTCATTTTCTGAAATAGAACGTGGGGAGAAGGTTAATTTTTACGGTAATTTTAAAATAGGAATAAGGTCCTCCATAGTGGGCCCTTATTGGGCCAGTTAAAGACTGATGCCATGTTATGATGGCGTGTGAACTGTCTTTTGCCTAAAACACTTGGATATCTCTACTTTTATCATATTCATATAGATTACATGCAATTTAAAAATGTAAGAGGTACTGAGTTTTCCTTGATTTGAGAAGAAGCACTTGGGTAGAATTATGCCTTGTGTGTAAAGTGTGTGGGCAACTAAAGCTATATATTGCTAATACGATTTGTGTAAAATATCCTTGTGTTACAATTCATGTCATAAAAAAAAAGAAAACTCATGTAGCTCTATTAAATAGAATTGATTTTACTGAAGAAAGAATACTGAACATGTATTCTCATTACAACCCAGATGTATTGTGCTGAACTAAATATTTACCTTTTTCTTCTGTGGTAGAAAATTTGGTGAGCCATAATAGATAAAAGATGTAGTAATATAAACATTAAATATCAAAATATTTAAAAAAATATACAAGTGTATTACTAAACAAGTTGCTGAGAACAATCTTTGCTAAAGTATTATAATGAAATGCACTGTAGTTTGCAGACTCTGGTCAAATCTAGCCTATTAGCAGAGTTTTGCGGTGGCATCAGTTTGGTTAAGAAATTGCTTTAGTTTTTTATTATATAGTTTTTTTATTTTTAGTTTAATGTTTAGTTAATTAGCTTGGCACGAAAGCATTTTGATAGGCTATTAAATTATTTTAAATGTGTAAATTAATTGCTCTAAATTGTTTCAGAGTTGAAAGTTCAATCAAGAACATTTTCCTTCTGTGTCCAAAAAAAACACTGAAACACTTAAGTTCTGACTGATTCTACATGCTGCTTCTAATTTTAAACTAAAAGCTTTTTTTGTTTTAAGTATTTGGTTCTGGAGAAGGCTAGCTTCACCATGAGCTTCATCCAAAACTAATATTATAGGGTTTACAGAAGTTTAGGCCTGGAGGGTGATTGAGCAGCTTCTTTATATTTACAAGATGCAACATTTCCTGGTACTTTTCATAATAATATATTCTTGTCACCTTTTTTGAGCCCCAACACTAACATTGTTTGTAGCAGGCTCTTGAAATTTGCAGGGACAAATTTTAGATTTGGCCTGTGGTTAGTGAGCTGCCCCATGTTTGTCTTATTTAGGTTTGGCTGAATTAGGAATTGTTGAAAATTGCCCTGTCCCTTCTTTTGCTTGCGTTTCTCAGGTAACATTGTGGCATGCTGCCAAATTTAACTAAATTTCAACATTTTAATCTAAAATGAGGTTAGTTTTGCCACCAAAGTAGCAGTAGTACACTGTTGTAGACATATCTGGGAGCTGTTTGGGTCTTGGTGGTCACGGTAAAGGGAATAGCTAGATCTGGCTCCTGGAAGACCACATATATCAAAACTGTCATATTGGCTTAGCTTCCCACCTGTCTCCTGTGAGTGTCACATGGGGCAGAATCGTTCCACTTGCTGATGGAAAGCTTCAGTGACTGCCTTCCTGGACTCAGTATGGGACACTAGGCTTATCCCTCACACTGCGATGACAACTTTTCTTGCAGTGGTTTTATAGTTCAAGTGGTAGAAGTCAGTAGCTTCACTGTGTAATTTGTTGTTGTCCCGATGTAAAAAAAATCAAACAATTAGGAAAATATATAGACAAAACTACCTTAAAATAGGGTTATTTAGGTAGCAAGGTCAATCTCTCAATTGTTAGGAAATGCCAGGTTTATGGGTTGCTTATCAGTCTTTTTTCTGACTACTTATGTTTATACATTATGATACAGTCATTAATTACATGATCTTATTTTTCCCATGATACCTCGTACCTTTTCATGGTAGCCTTCTTCTATGTCTAGGGTGGATATACTAGGAGACTGAAATCTAATGTTTTTTAACCTTTGAGTGCTTGACTCTGTAACTTTAGTAACTTTCTTTTAAATTGTGGTGTTTTTCAGATCTGAATTTTTACATAATGTGAAGCAGTGTTACAATACATATGCAAAAATGAAAAAAACTGTAAATTTCCTGTATCCTATTTTTATATATATAAATGCACTTTGTGTGTGTGTGTAAATAAATAAATTTAATCGCTCATTTCTAGTTTGTTTTTAAGCAGGGTATATGGGGAAAATTCCTTTTCTATCAATTCACTAGGTTTCCTGTTCTGTTCATTCACTAGCTTTCTACAGAAGTTAATCCTTTCTTTAAAAAGATACCATAATTTTATGCTTTTTGTAATAGCCCTATTTTATAATGTTACTAATGAAAATAAGAGACAGCTGATGTTTCATGAAGAAATTTGAAAAAAATCAGGTACATACTCTGTTTTTGTTTTATACCCTTCTTATGAGGGATTATTTGCATAAAAACAAGGTATTTGTTAGGGTTCACTTATTCCTGCCTCTAATCTAAAGTTACAACTCTTCAGAGGTCACATTATAACTAGCAGCTGAGAAAAGCATTATGTGACATTTAACGTTACAACTTAAGATGAGAAATAAATAGCCTGGGAGAGGAGATGAAACTGTTCTTTGTAGTTTTAAAGAAAAAAGAATAGGGAATACAGTGGGGAAACTTTAAAACCATTTCTCATAACCGATCTTTCTGAAGTTTTCTGAAAGTGAATTTTACAACAATCGGCTATATTCATATTTGATATAAGTTAACAAACTACTGATGTGTGTATCGTTGGGCCCAGTTACATGTGTTGAATTAGCCTTTATTTCAGTGATATAGTTTTTGGCATAATACTTATTGCATCTTTTAAAATAATTAATTATTTCAGTTTGCCTCAGAATTTTTGTTTAAAACTCTGAATTCAGTGTTTAGCACCTTTTATTTATGATACTAGGTTGTCTACCTGTAATAATTTCAAAATTTATATTAGGCTTCATTTTATGTGAAACTATTACTGAAAAAGCTACATTATTTTCTGTATTTAATTCTGATAATGAGTTGACTAAACTAAGGTAAACTAAAAAACAAAAAGTACTCATGATGTAACAAATTCATTTGACTTAAAAACTGTCTATTTTTCTTGAAATGTATCCTGATGGAAAATGCCAGTTAATTATTGCTACTGTACAGTGCCCAGCTGTGCCCTTGGACACAAGTGCAGCTCCCGTTGTTTTCAGTTAGACAGATCCAGAAATCTGTTCCTTTCAATGAAAGAATTGGACCTGTCACATCATTAACGTTCAGATCTGATGAGACAGATTCTCTGGCTTAACTGAATTGCTCTTAGTGTAAGATTGGGGATGTGGTGACAAAAGGTCGCTTTTATGTTTCTCCAATTCTGAAGTCTGTCCATGGTGTAAAACAGAAAGTCTTTCTAATTTGTAAGATCTTGCAGAACTGATTTGAGTGTTGGAAGTTACTAACTGGAATTTTAATCTGACACAAGTCACAAAAGTTACTACAGCATCCTGTATTCCCCTCCAGTGGATGTATAGGAGCAGTCAGCAATGTTTTCCAGCAGTGGAGTGGAATGACCCAGCTTAGGTGCAGAAGGTCAGCATTAGGAACCAGTCACTGCTGCTGCCCAACTGTAGCATGGTGCAACATGTTGGGTGCATCTACATGAGACATTTACTGTAGAGTTACCCAGTTGTCTCCACAGTAAACGTCTCGGCACCTACACATGCGATCATGTTAGTCCACAGGAAACTAATAAACTCTACAGCAGGATAGTACTTGAAAATACAGGTACTATCCTGCTGCAGAATTTTTTCATGTGCAGCAGCACATGTCTAGATGCTGATCTGGCTGGCTGAGGCACATGGGTGCTTTGGTGTGGGGGCTGCTTGCCACCTAGCACCACATTGGAGCACCCTCATGCCCCAGCCAGCCCCTTTGCAGTGCACAGAGCTGGATCAGAGCAGTGCTGGGCTGGCAAGCTGATCCCCCAGGCCCTCTGCCATCTGAGGCTGCTCTGATTCTGCTCAATGTGCTATGGTCCCAGATACATGTTCAAACACGGTGCCTGGGAGTCTGGTGTGATATGCACCAGAGTTTATTGCTTCATATTACTTGCATGTGTAGATGTGCCTGTTTTGTGCCAAGTCCCCCCGTTTGGCGCCAAGCCCCCACTACCAGATGCTACCTTGGGTCCATAAGCTGGATCCAGTGGTTCTACAGGATGGATCTTGCCCCCAGAACCATAGTTTGCTGACCCCTGACACATAGGGCATGTCTACAGGTAGGTGGATTTATGCTGGCTTAAATTTACTTTAGCAGGAATGGGCTTGTGTCTACATGTGCAGGCGTTAAAGCACACCAACACCATGTGTGAATTGCAGCGGGGCACAAAACTTGGATACCGCCCCTGGGAGCAGCACAGTTCTGCCCCGGAGCTTTCTCTCACCACCCTCCTGGAACCAAAGATGGGCATTTAGGGTTCCTTTTCTATCAATTCAGTATTACTGCACAGTAACTAATCAGGTGTAAATTGCCATATTTACTGCTCAGTAATTTCAGTTACTGTGAAGTAAATTTGCACATGTAGATGCACCCATAGTATTCTAAAATGCTTTAACTAAGGACCAATTTTAGAAAAAAGGTTAGGTGCTTGGAGTGCACCTTGGGCAGAATTTAGAAGCCTAAATCTGAAATATAAATAAGATACAAGCACTTAATTAAGAGTTGCAGATAGGTGCCTAAACTCAGAAGAGACAGGACGTTAGATGCATCTTTCACATAAGCATTTCCCACTATGTGTCTTCAGATTTCTGCCCTGTACTATAGATTCACCTAGCTATCTGCATTAATCTACAGGGAACTCATTCAAATTTGTGAATACCAGTCCAAGAACCAGGTGCCCACAAGTTAAATACTTAATTTGGTATTAAGTTAATTTTTTAAGGCCTTTTATGGATCTGGGCTTTAATGCATGTGTTCGTCATGACCAGTTATAACTGTGGAGAAAACAATATCTTTTGCATTTTCTGATAGTTTATTTTGCTTTATTTAGTGCCTATCCCAATATCTAAAAGCTATTGCATTATGCAAAACAGGCAGTAGCAATACATAGCATATAGTGAACTGCCCACGCATTACAGTGTTTTACTGTCATAACATGGCATGTAATAAGTAAACATATCATTTTATCAGAAACCTTTGCCTCGCCCACCCAAAACACTCCAAAAAAAAAAAAAAAAAAAAAAAAAAATTTTGCAG
>NW_017729022.1:15125330-15134780 GCF_001723915.1 Gavialis gangeticus
AATTTTGCAGTGTATTTGAAAGTTAAAAAATCTCCCCTGAAAAAGAGATCTGCCTTCATTAGTGAAGTATAACTAAAGACTTCCTTATTCTTTTTGTCTCTTTCTCTGTGTTTCAAATAAATCTATGCAGACTTTGAAACATGTATTGTTACGACCTGGCAGAATGGTGTTGGTGATTCCACAAAATACTTTCTTTTCTTCTGATTTAAGTCAGAGTCATAGCAGTGATGGCTGTATTTATATTCATTTTTAAGTCCAGTTGCTTCCTTTAATTTTACATCTTCTAGAGTCCTAGAAGATGTAAATCCAAGATTAAGTTTTTTTTTCCCTATTCAGCATGGTGGGGGAGGAGTGGGGTGGGGGGAAATCCTTTGTTTTAGATTCAAGTGAAAATGGCAGGGATGTGGATGCGGCTCCAAGTCCAAGCCCAGGGTTAGAGTAGGAGCCACAGCTACTATCCCCCTTGCCACATGACCACCCTTGGCTTCTGTTTTCTATTCCCTGCTGCCTTGCCTTTCCATCATAGCTCTGGCCTGGGACGGGGAGCCCTGAAGCACTTGCTGCCTCTGGCCCCAGTCCATCCACACAACAGCCATTGCAGTGGTGGCAAAAGCTCTGGCCCTGGCTCAGCAGCTGCATGGCTGGGCTAGGTCTGGAGGCAGCATGTACTCTTTGCTCCCTTGCTGGGCTGGAGCAGGGCCCTAGCTGAAGCTGTGACAGGAAGGTAAGGAGGGGAGGCAGGCTACTTGATTTCCTGCTGCCTGCCACCCCAGTACTTGCCCTCTGCTGCATCTGTGGTAGAAGGCAGGATGCATTTAAGATGACCCTCCAAAAATCAGATTCCAGACGTGGAAAGTTATAACAAATTTGTAACTTTTCTGTGACTAGACATTCATTTTGCAACTGCCCCTGCTCCTTTGGCCCTCCCCAGACTCCGGTGATCCTGTTCTGGGGAAGGTGTGGACTGCTGCAGTCCTGTTCCTGTGGGGACTGGAGTAGTGGGGAAAAGCCCCCTGCCTACTTCTCCATTGGGAACTCTAGTGTGAGAAGCAAGGAGGGAACTCTCAATGCTGTTCCTGTACTTGGCTCCTGGTGCAGTGGGGCAAAGCCCCTGCCTGTTCCACACACCTGAGAAAGCAGGCAGGGGGCAGTGCTGCTTTCTCTTCTCAGCTCCTGGCAGAGAGAGCACTGTGGCAAAGCTTTCCAGGAACTCTGGTGTGAGAAGCAAGCAAGAGGCTGCCCTGCTCCCTGCACTCAGTTCCTGGTGCCCAGCAGCTGGGCAGAGGTGATGATACGGCAAAGCCCCTGCCCGCTTCTCACACCAAGAATTCTGGAGTGAGAAGCAGGCAGGAACAGCTGGTGGCTTTTCCTCCACCCTATGGGATGGGTGGGACAAGCTGGTTCTGCAGTTTCCCCAGCCCAGTCTCTGGCAGGCACTGAAGCCTTTCCCCTGGCTCCACTCCTGGTCCCCAGAAGCCAGGAGAATGTGTGCAGATATTCAGTCTCCTGGGAGAAACGGTCCTGGGAGTGATTTCTACCTCATTGTTGTCAGGTTATTTTTCTCTCAGACTGGCCATTTTTCCTCCAAGAGAAAAAGCTTGAATGTCTGCACACTTTGGGTTTCTTCTGGGAGAATGGTGATTCTCCTGGTAGAAACTGAATGTCTTTACATAGACATAGAGTAAATTCAAGGTGAGACACCTTTTCCAACTTCAGCCTGGCAGCCATGTGGTATATAAACTTCTTGAGGCCTTTTTAATTTAGGTAGCATTGTGCTCAAATACCAGATGGACATTGCATAGATTTTTCAGATATGGACCTGGAAGTATCATGATTTATTGGCAAAGAACTACAGTGTACAAGAGGGTTTTGTTTTTCTTTCTTTCTTTTGTTTGCTGATCCGTGTATTTGTGGAGTGGCACTTTCCACATTTCTACTGGTACTTTTGCTGGCACAAATATATAGTGCTGTATATGGTTTTTGGTTGCAAATGTGCGTCTGTTGTGCATATTACATCATCCTTCATTTAAAAAAAAACCCCTCCATAAAATAAGCACTTGTTTGATCAGCTATGTAAGGAAACAGATGAGGTATCTTGCACCCTATCATTGTATGTTCTTCCCAGGAGTGTGAGCTTTTGCAGACACTCTGATATGTTTGTGCTTTCTTTTTTCTTTTCTTTTTTCCTTTTGCTTTTAATCAAACATGCTTTTCATGTGGTACTTCACCCAGATGTCTGAACATTAAATGCTTAAAAAGACAGCATGTTGCAGTGTCCAGGAAAGTGGACTTAGGAGTGTGATTACCTGAACCCTGTTATTTCCCTTACAGCTCATGACAGTCTCAATCAGTGGAAGTCACTAAACCTCTGTGGCGTAGATACTTGACACTTCTTTTGTAAAGCAATCTAAAATTTATGGTCAAATAGCATTGCATATGAACAAAATATTTATTAATTATAAACATTCAAGATCTACACGTGGTCAGAGTTCGTACCATCTGTCTGAATCTTTAAACATTTCTAAATAGCCATTGTTTATTTTGCTCACTAATCCCTACTGTAAGCTCCTGAGCCCAAAAGTCAAGGGACAGGGTGTTACCAGATCTGTTGCAAGCAAAGTACTCAGGTTCTGCAATCTGTTTTTGTCTTGAGCTTCCAGAGTTTGTTTAATGTGTTTGAAAAGGGGAACTGTTATGTTGTTGCACCAATAACGTTATGTATATTGATAAAAAGGGAAACAGTTATTTTATAGTTATCTTTGGAAAATGTGAGGAAAATAGTTAACAGCTTTCTGTCCGAAATTGATAACATTTGGGGGGAAAATCTTGCAGCAAATTGAAATGAGAAATGCCATTGTCCATTAATTGATTGGACATGGGAAATTATTTTGAAGGAATTTGAGTAGAATCTATTTTTTTTCTAAGTAGTAAGCAAAGTTATAGGTATCTGTGTGGCCTATCTCAGAAGCCAAGTTACAGGAAAATAGATGTCTCCTGTTTTTGTGAAAAATTAAATTGTTTCCTGGCTTAAAATTTATGTTAGAGAGCATGCAAGTGTTTATGATGTTTTGCATGCCAACTTTTTTTTACCCCTGAGGTATGTTGGACACTATAATATATGAACACTGATCTGAGCCAGATTTGAATTATTGCTTCAGCACATCTGGGTGGCACTGTGCTCTTGCAGGTGCTGTCTCTGACTTGCTGCAGAATTGAGGTGCTTTCCACATGTTCTTGATTCCATTATTCTCTTTGTAGTCCAAATTCAGTAGCTGTTAAACTAACTTACTGTATGTTTCTGAGGTGTTTTATGTCAGTTGATCAAGCTTCATTAGAATAAAGATTTTAAGTTTGGTATGTACTGGCGAACTTTTTCCTAGCTACTTCTCATTTGTAGTGTTTTCTGTCCAAAACTAGTAGGTTAACTTTCTGGTCTTAATTTCTATATTATATATACAGGGAAGTGCTGTGTAATCCTTCAGAATGAAAGATAGTTAATATCTGTTGCTATGTACTGTACTGTGCTAGCAATAATCTTGTATGGTAGCGATATCTGAATGTCTTCAATGAGATTTGTATAACCCCTGCACTTTAGGATTCCAAACCTATAACAACTCTACCCCAAAGAGTTTCCATTAGACCAAGGAAAGACAGGTAAAGGGTGAGAAGATCACTGTAGGTCTGTGGCAGAGCTGGATGTACAGACCTTTTTCTCCAGTCACCTCTCTTGGCATTTCATTTCTCTTAACTATTTGGATGCTTGCATAGTTATGTAATATGTACCACTGATTTCATGTATTAAACTGATAGATTATCTTTTGGTTTTATAAGTTGTTATACTAGCTGCTGGTGAGCATACATAACCTTTTATTCTCAGTGGCTTGTGACCAGGGATCCTGATTTTTCCCTGATTATTTTTTTTTTTTTTTTTTTTTTTTTTTTAAATGGCAAATTTTCTGATTTAAACTCCCCCCAAATCCGTAATTAAAATGAAAGGCCCCTCTCTCCCTGCTCACAATCCCCCCAGCCCTGCTGGTATCCCTCACCTCCCCGGCCTCCCCTGGCAGGAGGTGGTGGCTACTGCAGTGGAACAGAACCTAGCCCTCCCCCACCTTGCTGCAGGCTCAGGTGGGGCAGCTCCCTGCCACTGCACGCAGAAGGACTGTGCCTCCCAGATCTGTGTGCGGGCTTGAGGTGGGCTGCCTGCTGTGGGCTTGACCTCCTGCCCTGCTGCCCTCCCCCAGGGCCTCTGCAGCCCAGCGGGTGTGACCTGGCGCTACAGGGCACAGCAGGGCATGCAGGAAAGCTGCTTGCTCCTGCAAGCTCCGCGCTGCCCTAGTGACACATTCCCTGTATGAGGAGCAGCAGTGAGGGACACAACCGCATGCTGCTGCCTCTGTTGCTGCCACATTTGCAGGGGACACCTCTGCAGGTTAGCCTGAGCTCACAGTAGTAAGCAGCATTCTTGTGTGGCCCCACTGTGCTGTGGAGGCCCCAGGGAAAGGCAGCAGGGCAGGAGCCTGTCACCCAGGAGCATGCCCAGTAGTGGGGAGCTGCCCCACCGCTCCACTCCCAGGTGAGTCACCCACAACCCTGTCCCATTCCCTGCTAGGGCTTTGCTGCCACACAGTGCACCCCCAAGCCCCGTGCACCTGCTGGCTGGGCAGCAGCCCTAGCCCTAGCCCCAGCCCCAGCCCTGCCCAACTGCCTCCCTTCCTCCCTATGAGTGACTCAAACCCTACCCCTGCACTTACCTGCGAGAGCTGCTCTCCCAGGCTGCCTGGCAGCCACATGCATATACATGCACATGGCGCCCCTTGCCTGACTGCCCTCCTCCTGCTCCCTCCCAGCCCCCTGCAGGGTGGAACTCTGCCAGCCTGCTTTGTAGAACTGCAAAATCTGTGGGTTTCTCCAGTAAAACGAGAAACCCGCGTTTTTTCTCTGGTAAAGGGGAAAAGTCCGCGTTTTCCTCTGTTTTTCTGTGAGAAATGGAAAAACCAGATCCTTGCTTATCAAATACAGAGAGCACGCCTGTGGAGCTGAAACTGTTCAGTGTTGCCTCTCATTCCAGAAATGTCTGTACGTCCATACATTAAAGAACTTTGATGGCTTTCTAAAATACTATATTTTTATCTGCACACATGCAGACTGTGTATGCACAATCATGCATTTACATCTGGACACTTGTCCTCTGTATGTACTTTATTTGGTAAAGAAAATAAAGTAATGGCCATTTGTAAAACAAAGCATATTATGTAGTGAGGTAGCTATTTAAGCCTCTTAGGCCCATGACAGATGTTACACCTAAGATGCAACTAACCAGTTAATTGTATCTTAAATAGAAACCTGGCCACATGTTCAGGCAATTAATGGTACAGTAAAACAGGAAATAAGCCACAAAATTATTCTACAAAATTTGTAATATTTTTGTGGCTGGTTACTATCACTCCTTAAATTTGAACATATGACAGAATAAGCCACTGGTATATCAACTGGCTTTGATGTGATCCCTATCAGCTGATTGTGGGCTGACTGGAACTGCACTGGGGCTTGAATCAGCCTTAGTGCAGTCGCCACCAGCCAATAATCAGCTGATTGTCAGACACCTGGTCGTGATCCTGGGCTCCCCCTATGCTGGCAAGTAGGATGTGGTTTCGTAGATTACATAGACATTAGGGCTGGAAGGGACCTCAGAAGATCATGGAGTCCAGCCCCCTGCTCGAAGGGCAGGAAGTCAGCTGGGGTCATAGGATCCACCTCCGATGGCAGGCTGTTCCAGACCTTGGGGGCTCAGACAGTAAAGAAATTCTTCCTTATGTCCAACCTGAAACGGTCTTGCAGTAGTTTATAACTGTTTGACATTATCCCCAGTGCCGAAATGCATGTGTGGGATCAGGGATCACATCCCATTTCATCTTTAAATGAGCATCTCAGTGGCCTTAGTTTTATATTTTCTCAATTATTTTTTTCAAATCAAAGCAGATGGACTTATAGATAGGCAAAGTTTGAATTGGTAAAATCCAGACTACTTAGATAAAACAATGCGTAATTCTAAGCTGTTTTTCAAAATATTTTAGCAGAGAAACAACTAAATGTATTTCTTCGGTAACTCATTTAATTTTCTTCCCAAGGACCCCCAAACCAACCCACAAAAGTTTCTGGAATAAGAGACAACAATGGACAATTTCACTCCCATAGGCATGTGTGCATGTGTGTATTTGATAATCATAAGCCACTGAAAATGGGAGCTTAGAATGAAAATGCCATTTTACTTATGAATATGCTCCCCTGCATATGACAACTCTAATCTTTTACATGAACGTCACTTTATTTCCTTTTTTGTATTTTGCTGATTTCTAGAGCATAACCGAGTACTTACTGTGTACTTCTTAGCACCAGCCTACTTAATGGCTGGTCTTGCACCTGTTGGTGTGTAAACAGAAGAGCAACATATAGTAAAGTTCTGCAGACTGCCTTTCTTGCTTTCAGTCAATGCAATAGAAAGGCTAAAGCAAATTAAGGAAGGAAAACATTTTACATACCAATAAAAGGGTCACTTATAGTTTATCAACAGTATTTTAGCTGACCATATGGTTGCAGAATTTTATCTTCATAGTTTGCATTTGGTACATATATTTGAGTTCATAAAGTAGCTGTACACAAACTACATTTCTTTTGGGACCCAAAGTAAAATAGCCTTATAAAAGAGAGCCAGATCATGGGGGAGCACTGAATTTGTTGCTTTCATGAACACCTGTGCATTGGTTTTTGTTTTCCTTTAATTTTGTCTGTATCTGAAAAGTGATGTAAGCAGCATCTGGTTATCCTTACTCAGTATGCCTGTGCTGCCAAAAAATCAACAGATTCCTACTGTACTGCATTTCAGAACTAATGAAGACATAATTATATCCCTGAGCAGGAAGAAGAAATTATGCTTTGTTGGGGACTAGTCTAGAATAGCAAGAAAGGGAGAACAAGAGAGCAAAAAAATATTTGGAAATAAGTCAAAAAAAAACCCAAAAAACAACGCCCCCAAACAAAAAACCTATCAGTAACCCGTAAGTAAAAAACAAAACAAAACTGTACTTTCTGTCAGTCAGGTGACTAGAAAAAAAACCACTTCATTTTTGCAGTAATGGAGAAAATGAAGTATTTTGCAGCTGATTAATCAGGAATGAAAGTTGCACTTCTTTTGAAGATTACACATAGCTAAGCTAACCATATTTCTTAAAAGTTTTTTCCCTTTCACTTTACATATGTACTCTCCATTTTTTCGCTACCTTGCTTGAACTTATCGTGTTGATTCAGATTCTCATTAAAGATTATAAGAAATGAAAAGCTGAAATTAAGAACAGAGTTTTAAAATGTATTGTATGAAAATCCATATTAAGAATACAGACATCTTCAGGTGTTCTTAGCACCCCTTTTTGTTCATTTTTAACAATATATTTAAATTGTTTAAATTATTTTAATTGGTGTAAAAAGTAATTTGCTATTATTCTAGCTAACATAACTAAATGATTTTTTTTTCTTTTCCAAAAAGCCACCTTTATGGAAAAAAATAAAAATACAAAAAAAATCGTGATTCCATGCAGACAGATTCACAATGATCAGGGGTGGATTAAAATTTATATTGGACTTTGTTGCAAGCAATACAGTATTATGTCTTCTCTCTCAATCAGCAGATCCCATACATGTATAGTAAGTCATTTGACTTCTGACTGTAACCTGTCACACTGTTGGATCATATAATATGATCCTGAGTGGGTTGTGGGACCATCAAAGCCAAATGTTTCATACTTTCATGGCTACATCCAGCTAACAGCCCTCACTTCACTATCCAACCATTTGTTCTTTCCTGAGGATGACTGGGAGGGCAGTCTGAGGGGCAGAGGAGTCCAGGAGAGTTTTCTGTATTTTAAAAAAACCTTACTGAGTGTGCAGGAGCAAACATTACAATGTGCAGGAAGGCTAGCAAGTATGGCAGAAGACCAGCTTGGCTTAGCAGGGAACTCTTCAATAAGCTAAAACACAGAAAGGAAGCTTATAAGAAGCGGAAACTTGGACAAACATAGGGAGGAGTGTAAGAGCACTGATAGGGCATGGAGGGCTGAAATCAGGAAGGCTAAAGCAGAGTTGCAGTTGCAGCTAGCAAGGGACATGAAGGGTAACAAGGAGGGTTTATACAAATATTTCAGCAAGAGGAGGATCAGGGAAAACATGGGTCCCTTACTGAATGATGGAGGTAGTCTAGTGACATGATGATGCAGAAAAGGTTGAAGTACTCTGTGCCTTTTTCACCTCAGTTTTCACAGGCACAGCCTTCACAACTGTGCTCCCAGACTACTGAAGCTGGCAGCACAGCTGAGGGAAGAGGTGACCAGCCAACAGTGGCAAAAGAACAGGTAAGGGGGCTATTAAGAAAAGCTGGATGTGTTATAGGTCCAGGGCTGGACAGGAGGCACCCAAGAGTGGTGAGGGAATTGGCCAATGTGATTGCAGAGCCTCTGGCCGTAGTCTTTGAAAACTCATCGCAATTGGGAGAGGTCCCAGATGATTGGAAAACAACAAATATAGTGCCCATCTTTAAGAAAGGGAAGAAGGAGGACCTGGGGAACTACAGACCAGTTAGCCTCATCTCAGTCCGGGGAAAAATCATGGAGCAGGTCCTCAAGGAATCCATTTCAGAGCACTTGGAAGAGCAGATGGTGATTAGGAACAGTCAGCATGGATTCACTAATGGGCAAATCATGCCTAGCCAACTTGATGAGATGACTGACTCTGTAGATGTGGGGAGAGCAAGTGTATACCTTGACTTTAGCAAGGCTGCTGATACCATTTCTCATGGTGCATACTTGCAGGCAAGCAATTGAAGTATGGGTTGGATAAATGGACTGTAAGGTGGATAGGAACCTGGCTGCATCATCAGGCTCAGTGGGTAGTAGTCAATGGCTTGATGTCTAGTTGGGATCTGGTATCAAGTGGAGTGCTCTGGGGGTTGGTCCTGGGGCCTGTTTTGTTCAGTATTTTCTTCCAATTGCCAATGACACCAACCAGGAGGGAGTAATAGATACACCGGAGGGTAGGAGTAGGAATGAGAGAGACCTTGCCAAATTGAAGAATCGGACCAAAAGAAATCTCATGTGGTTCAGTAAGGACAAGTGCAAAGTCCTGTACTTAGGGTGGAACAATCCCATACACCAGTACAGGCTGAGGGCTGACTGGCTTAAGCAGCAGTTGTGCAGCAAAGGACCTGGGGTTTACAATGGACAGTAAGCTGAATATGAGTCAACAGAGTGCCGTTAGTGCCAAGAAGAGTAAAACATAATGGCCTGCATGAGTAGCATTACCAGCAGATCGAGGAAAGTGATTCTTATCCTCTATTTGGCACTGGTGAGGCCACATCTGGAGTACAGTCCATCTTTGCCCCCTCTCCTGTCCCTCCCTTGC
>NW_017729022.1:15134839-15162039 GCF_001723915.1 Gavialis gangeticus
GCCCCCTCTCCTGTCCCTCCCTTGCCCTCCCCCCCCCCCTTTACAGAAAGGATGTGGACAAATTGGGGAGAGTCCAGCAAGGGCAACAAAAATGGTTAGGGGCCTGAGGCAGATGACTTCTGAGTACAAGCTGAGGGAAGTGGGCTTATTTAGTCCGGAGAGGAGAAGACTCGGGTGATTTAATAGCGGTCTTCAACTACCTGAAGGGTAGTTCCAAAGAGGATGGGGCTGGACTGTTCTCAGTGAGGACATGTGACAGAACAAGGAGTACTGGTTTCAAGTTGCAGCAAGGGAAGATGAGATTAGGTATTAGGAAAAACTTTCCACTAGGAGAGAAGTAAAATACTGGAACAGGTTACCCAGAGAGGTGTTGGAGTCTTCACCATTGGGGGTTTTTAAGACCTGGCTAGACAAAGCCTTGGCTGAGATGATCTAGTTGGGGCTGGTCCTGCTTTGAGCAGGACTAGATGACCTCCTGAGGTCCTTTCCAACCCTAATGATCTATGATTCTATGATTCTAATCTTGTGGGAATGCACCACATTGATCCTATGTACCATTTAAAATCCTCTGAATTGGCTTTAATGAGATTTGAAGCAGTAAAATGTGCTATTAGTGACTCTCGGGTTCCCTTTCTGACTATGATATGCAATTTCTTATTTTGTATTTGAGTGTAAATTTTTAGCCAGAGTACCCAGTAGAGTTTTAATCTCATACATCTTCAAACAAAGAGATAAGCTCAAAGCTAAAAAGGTGCCAAAACCTACTATCCTTTTTAGTCAGATCTCTATGAATGGTTTTATGCTATCAAGTCAATCAGCATTTTAGAAACTTTGTCACAGTTTGCTGTCCAAACCTGCATTCAGAGTTCTTCTGTTTGTGTGTGTGTGTGTTAAACACATTTTTGCACACCTTCATTTAAAAGAAACATTTAAGGCTGTAATGTGTCCCAGCTAAGACAAGTCATTACTATATATACTGGTAAAACCAACCTTTGTGTGTGGTATATCTCTTGTAACCATATTGGCAAACTGGGAAACCCAGCTGTCTTACGGAGTAAATGAAAACATTAGATCCTAAACCTGGCAGTTTGTGAGAGAGTGCATCTGAAAAGCACAAAGTTAGTTATTGAAAGAAACAGTTTGAAAAAAGAGTTACTTTTTCAAAAACTACTGCTACTATTTTCCTGTCAGGGGCAACTGATATAGCATATTCTTCATGTCTTCAGGCAGGGTATGAAAAAAACTCTGAATGAAAGAGAAATTTAAAAAATGCTACAGGCTTTTTTTCTAAAATAGATTTTGCTTAAAATCTGTGGCATAAATATTCAGTTGAATATGTAACTGTGACTGAATGCCGTGGACTACACTTAATTTAAAAATCAGATAAATGAGGGACTCTTAAATTTGATTGATAGGTATTGGGACCATGTCCTGTCTTAGATAACTGAGAGTTAAATTGTCTAGATTTAGGTAAACCTCTGAAGTGGTTTACATTATTTTGTGATGCTCATGACTGGTGTACTTAACATGTATGCAGCAGAACATAATACAATTTAATTCAGAATATGCTTTACTTAAATTGTAAGCTCTTTAGAATATGAATGTTCTTTTTTGCCTGTGAATAACCTGTACATGTATGGGTCTCTGCAATTAATAGCTGTATTTTGGGTGTTCAGACGTGTGTATAAAGATATCAGGTGAGTCATATGAGATGACCTATCATAGGTCATTGATGCCTTCAACATTGGGAGCTGCTAGGCTGTCAGCCCATTTTTGAAACCTGCATATGAGTCAGGTAGTAGAAAAGAAGTGGCAGTTATGCCTGGTAGACACGCAGGTCGGAGGAAGCAGTTTGCTTTGCATGGCTAGGGAGGGGAAAATGGGTAACCTATGAGTTGGTGAGACCTGCATTATTAAAAAGTTCCATTGGTCTACTCAGTCTAATAAAAGATATCACATCTACTCAAAGAACGTTACCTGCTTATTAGGGCTGTGTGAAGCTTTGGTTGCTGATTTGATTTGGCAGATATTCAGCTGGATTTGGCAGCCGAATTGAATCGGGAGACCCTTTAATCTCTCCGAATCAAATCGGAACCCTCTGAATTTATTTGGAGAGATTCGATGATTTGGACACAGCTTTAAATGTTTTTCGGCTGTGGGGGGACCCTGGGTGCCCTCCCTACAGACCCAGGAGGCACCAGTCCCTGAGCTGGTGGACCTGGAAATGGACTGGAAGTGCTTCTGGTCAACTTCCGGGTCTGCTGCCGAGCGTGCTGGGGACCCCCACCGCAGTCCCATGGGATGCTCCATCTGCCCCACCATCTCAGCGTTCATGAGCCGCCTGGTACCTTGAGGTATGTAGAAAAAATATTTAAAGCTGTGTCTGTGGCCAAATCACTGATTATGCGAACCAGCATTGAATCCTCAGATTCGGACTCGGCTGAATCGATTGGTACAGTGATCCGAATAAACTAATTGAATCACTGTCCCCTGAATTGGGCCAAATCCAAATTGAATACGGCCTGGTTCGCATGCCTCTGCTGCCTATGTCCTTAGACCAACACTGCTACAACCAAAAACCCATCAGTCTAGAAGCACTGAACTGACAGCCCCTACAGTTTGATATAACTCGGAAGCAGTACATCATTACTTGAATCTTTAAAAAGTAACTTTTTCTTTTGTATTGTGATACTGGATGTAAGCAAGCCATTAAAACATTACCAGGTCTTTAACCCAGTTTAATATTACAATATTTCTATTTTTAAAAGCTTGTGAGAAGTTGGTACTGGCTATTGCTCAGTAGTTCAGACTGAATTGAGCTTTTTAGTATGGATGGAGAATGAAGTGTATTCTCTGCAAAATTACAGCATTGGCTCAGAGTACAGCATGAATTTTCTGAAAGTTCACAAGTAATTTATTTAGTTTTGACTTAAAACAAGCTAAGAAATGAGTCTGTTAATATTCTATTTGGGTGCCTTTTCATTTTGAAATATTTCTAGCAGTGGAATAACGTGGACTTTGTAAACTTGCTGTAAAGCTAAAACTCACTGAAAGCTTTTAAATAAATACTATTTAAAGAAGCTAAGTTGTATTACATTAAGCTGTTAACAATTATGAATATATTGACAGGAATAGATCAGCAACTGAGGTCATGTTAACTGAGGGAGCTATGACATCAGAAGTAACTCACCCAAGCAGTCACTCTTTCTCTATAGCTAGCTTGCTTATTATAGTTTTACTGAATCAGTAATTTGATAGTACCTGTTTACAGATGTCAGGAATTCTCATTAGTATATTACTTTACTTAAATGTCCTTGTTCCTTTTAAAATTTCCTAACTGCATGTTAGCTTGGGCATTAAGGGTTCCCTATGGCACTTCTGCCATGACTGTACCACGCACTGAGGTGACACTGCAGGGAGAACTGATTTGGACTTGCTGGGGAGCCTGGAAGTGTAGAAACACTTGCTGAAGAACAGAAAACACTCTCCTTTGGCTCTGTGCTCCAAGTTTGCAGGTTCTCTCTTTATTTACTTGAAGTAAAATTGTAACTTGATTTTCAAAAAGTAATTAGTTTGGGCCACAAATTTAAAATATATTTATGATATATATGCATGTTGAATGGCGCCACTACCATTAAGTTAGGTTGCTTTGGCATTTAACCTGAGTATCTACATGCATTAATATGCCTGGATTTCTTGAGTCTGACATTACCTTAGAATTTTCTGGGTTTGACATGTTTGATTTGGGCACAATTACATCCCTATAACTTCTTTATATTCTAAAAAATAGTATATAGTATTTCTCATCCTAAAGGTCATACTAACATTGTCTTTATGTTGAATTTTACATGATTCTTAGAATGTATTGTCCTTTTCATCTTCAAAATGTTTTATAAATAATCCTATGGGGAGTTAGTAAATATTTTTTCTCCCATTTGGCAAACGGGGAAATAAATGAAATGTGTCTGATTCTGTAGTCCTTACTCATGCTGAGTAATGGTACTGCTCATGATGTAAAGGTGCTAATTGGCCAAGGAAAGCAGCAGGGTCCATAGAGGTTAAGTAACTTGCTCGAAGCCAGAAGTCCATGCCAAATCTGGGAGCAGAATTTAGGAAATTGTGCCTGCCACTTTTGTTCACAAGCAGTTGGATTGCAATGTCCTGTTATTAGTACTGGCCGTACTGTAAAGAGAAAGATAGATGTTGAAGGCAGTGGTCAGGAGAGGGGAGGAGGATTTCCAGTGCTGCCAGCTTCAAGTGTTCAAAATCTGGAGCCATGGCCTCCAAGTTTTAAAATTATCTTCCAAATTATAAAACAGTAATAAACATTGTGGTTTTTATTTACTTCCTGGTTTTGAAAGTCACCACACTTAAAAAAAATTCCTACAAGCCCAATGACTAGAAATTCCATTTATTTTTCATTTAAATGAAAGATGAAATTATTGCACACTCCAGAACTTTAGTTTTAGTAAAAGGTATAAATGTCATGAAATTGCATGAGTTGGCAATGTAACGTTATGCGGAAATTTGATGAGAATATAAATTTTGAATGGGAAGCTTCAGTGTATTTTTGATATTGTCATCCAAGTGCATCTTGCCCCATCTTCTATATACTAAAAAGACAATATGGATTGCAGCCCACTTTTTGTTCTTATATTTACTCACCATATTTTATAAGGAGTAGCTTTAGCCATTTGGTGATCTAACAATTATGAGAGTTTATTTTTTGAGTAGTGGTGTAGTGAAAATCTTTTTTGTAAGCCATTTAAAGTCATACATTTGAATCTTACTCCAAATGCTCTGAAATTTGTAGGAATAAATGCTTAATTAATGCAATGTGCCTTCTTTAGGAATTTTAACTTTGAGTTTAAAATGTTCCATATGTATATGTCTCTGTGTGTTGAGAATATGAAAAGCATCATATTTTAAGTGTGCCTTTCAAGTAACCTTATGTGGTCTTTAGATAGAAATATTTTGATAGAAATATTTTTTATACTTTATTAATTGAACACCAGATGTGAGGTTATATAATATAAGCTGATGGCATTATGTTTTAAAAAAAACATAGAAAGGGTAGTATCATCTGTGAAGCACGCTATGGTATTTGCCAGAAATGGTTGCGTAGTTCACTCTGTGTGTGTGTGTGTGTGTGTGTGTGTGTGTGTGTGTGTGTGGCATTTTAAGTAAAAAAAAAAATGATTATTTGTGGTTGCGTGTGTGTGTGTGTGTGTTTAGCATTTTAAGTAAAAAAAAATGATTATTTGTGGTTGCTTATGTTAACAGTTGTGCTGGTTGATTGCTGATCACATTAACTCTTAAGTGAGAGGCTAGATGCATAGGAAAATGTTAGACCCATGTAAAGAATGCTGACTACTGCTAGTATTATATCCAACTGGGGTAACATAGACTTGGCTGAAGGCTTGTCTGCACTGTGAAATTTACCAAAATGATTATTCCAGAATAAATCTTCTTCCAATAAATTACCAGGTGTGGACAAGCCTCCTGCTCTCTGCATCAAAGACAGTATCTGCACCAAATGTTGCACAAATGCAGCTTCTCTGATGATGGTAATAATGGGTACAGGAGCATAATTAAAGGTGGATGAGGAGGCCAGCAGGTTTGGGCCCTGATTCGGGGGTGCTAGTCTGTATTATGGGAGCTGCAGCACTGGTGTGCAAGGAATCTGTCCCACAACTGTAGAAGGCTGAGATACTACAGCAACAGCTGCAGCCAGATTGCAGTGAGCCTGTCTTATCTCGTGGCTGGTTAGACTCTACCCTCAAGCCCTGTTCTGTAGCACTTGAGCACATTATTTCCTCTGCTCCTGTCCTGGGCACTGAAATAGCTAGTTGTGCCTCTGAATGAGTGTCCTACCTTAAACATTGCACAAACATATTTAGATTACAAACTGATAAAAATGGTACTGTCCTAAACTGAACTAGTTTCACTGTTATTACCACTACTGATGCCTTATGAAAGATACTAGTATAGACACAGTTAAAGAGTGACTCCCCTTTTTAGCAGTTAGTAGGCATGAAGACAAAGTTCCCAACTTGCATCCCTGCCTTGGGAACAGCTGAGTAAATTTTAAGGGTAAATCGTGTGTTTATACTAATGTGATCCTCAAACAAAGCCAAAGATGCATTAAAACTAAATTACACGGACAGTTTTACAGACATTGAAAGACAGAAATATCTTTTGTGGCCTGCAAGACATTCAGCACACCACTACATCCTAGTTTCTGTATTGCATGTGAAGGTGTGGTCTTCAAGACATTAAAATAATATCTCTTTGGATATGATGATCTCAATTTATTTTCCCCTTCATTGGCTTCTGGCAGCATAATGCATGATGTTGGCATATTACATCTTAAATTATCATTATCCATGAGAAACATCCTTGTTTTGAGTTAAGTGCGAGATTAGTTAAATGAGTTTGGGCTTCCTGCCAGACAAGTATGGTCAGCTCTTGCCTTTTCCTTTAACTGATAGTTTATCAATGTGTTTGCCCCAATAATAAACCAGTCATCTACTCAGTCTATTCTGTCAATTGTAAAACTGCTACTGTTACTGTAGCAGTTATACCTGCTACTCAGTAAAATACAACTACAAGATAACTTATTATTTTACTGAACTTCAAACAAGTGTATCAGTTTTTTTTATAAAAAATCAAATTTTTTTAAAATTGTAATTGTTACTTTTGTTTCTTATGGTACAAATTATATGACAGTTTGACTTTCTTTTCTGACTCTTTCCATGTTATTACCAAAAAACCCCCAAATTATAAAAAGTTGCCAGTGTTGCTTCTGGTTCCACAGGATGTGGATGGTTGTGCTCTATAGTTACGTAATGTTGTTTGGAAATTTTCAACTTTATATTTTGAAATGCCTTGCATAACTAATACTAAAAGCTAAAGAATCATTATAATTAAAATTGACTTATACCCAGAATATTTTTCCTTTTTTTTTTCGTTGTACATAAGAATTATTTTGGGGAGGATTTAAGGGTTTTGTTTTACCAACTAGATGTTAAAGTAACTAAACAAGTCTTCCACCAGGGTGCAGTATTTTCTAAGGATTTTAAACATCTTCAGCTAAATATTTTAGTTGGCTTACATATTTGCATTTTACATAGGAAGCTTCAGATCTTACAAGCAAATTAATTTTGTTTTTTTGAGTATTCACATAGGTTTTTATTTTATTTTTATAATGTCATTTAAAAGGTGAAACTGATTTTGTTTATATGTTGGGAGATAAACTAACATATAACCGACAGATTCCAGAACTCTAAGTGTAGACATCTCTCATTTCCTTTTCTTTATTATCCAGAATAGTGCCTAGCCATTCTTGTAAAAAGCTTTCATTCATTAAATTGATTTGCTGCTGTCTATTGTCTATAGCCAACCTTGGACAATAATATCAACAGAGGAGTGAATTTTTTTCATTCATGTTAATGGGATGTTAATCTCAAAACTTAGTTCTCGCTGTTTTAAATTCCTCACACTGCTAAACAGCTGGCCAAAACACAGCCACCCATTTGTGTTATTGAAATTTAATTATAAAGCTCTGTGTATTGACTGTGGGTTAGAGTACAACTGTTGAGATAACACTTTGCGCATTTGTCTTTTGCTAGGCCTATAGAGAAAAGATTTGAGTGATTGATTGATTAACTCTGGTAACTTTCTTCATAGCTATAACAAGTTATTAATTCCATAGATGTCAGTGATTCTATCTCCAGCAGAAATACAAAGCAATGCAAAGCAGGGGTGGGCAATTATTTCAGCTGGGGGGCCGCTCAATGAATTTTGGGGAGCTATCATGGGCTGCAAGGGTAGCCTTGTCCCTTGACAGGAGCTCTGCCCCCTGGTTGCCATCTTGGGACCAGAAATCCCGTCCCTAACCCCTGACCTTTGCTACTGGAAGTCCCTCACCTTGCCCCTCAGAAATACTCTTTTTGGGAGGCAAGCGTTGCCATCTTGGAACCACAAAAAAATAAAATTGTATACTTAACCTACTGTTGACAGCAGCAGCAGGCAGGGGCACGCGTGCCTGGTGCAAGCACGGCTGTCACTGGTGTGTGGCTCTGGCCAGTGCTACACATGGTGGCGAGGAGTGCAGTCTGGCTGGCCTGCCTCTATTGGACAGGGCTTCCTGCGGGGTAGGTGGACCTCCCACACTTGTGCAGCACCAAGGGAAGCCCCATGCAATGGAGCCAGCTGTCTTCATCACTGCCTGCCGTGCAGGTCCTGGGACTCTACTGAAAGTGGAGGGGTGCCCAGCCCCTGCTTTGTGGTGATGTCGCAGGCATGAGCACCCCAAGTGCCCTTGCTTGCTGCTGTGCACCCCTCCCTCACAACCACACCCTGCCCACCTGAGCTTCGTGCTTCTGCTGCCCCCTGGGCATGGACTCCACGCTGCTGCCAGCTTCCGCCCCATGCTTCATGGTCTTGTCCAGCTGCAGCTCCCCCTGCACTCCTGCCTCTTCCCATTGCCCAGAGCAAGTGGGACATCAGGGAATCCAAGCAGGTCCCTCGGTGGCTGCAGCAGTCCCACCAAGAAGTTCTGTGCTGGTTGGGCCAGACCCTTCCATGCACAATGGTGGGAGCAAGGCACAATAGGGTATGTTTGGAGGGTGTATATGTGGATGCCTTCCTCTTACACTCATAGGCAATATACATGTTTAACTACTTCATCTGTCTTGCTGATCACATTAATCTTTTATACCATGAGTCAGATTTACCATTTTTCAATACAACCCAGTTTCTTCTGGAACAGTTCCATGTTTCAGCCAGGGAAGTTTTGTGTCTCAGCAATGCCACTGTTTAGCAGTGTTATGTTATTTTGATTGACTAGGCTGAAAGTGGCTTGCCAGTTATACTGCTAGTGTACATCTACATTAGGGAATTTTGTAGCCTTTTTCCAATATTGGTGCCAGATGCATCATTTGTATCAATAGTGTAAACCATAATATTAATTGGATGTATTAAATGCTTACAATTGGATTGCATGTATCAGCACCCGTTCTATACTGCAGCATGTAACACTAACCAAAGCAGCTGCATAGCTATACAGAAGTGTTGGAAAAGTGATACTAGAAAGTCTTGAGTATAGAGAAGTGAGACAAGATCCTGCCAACGGATCAAAAGAATTTCATAGACAGTATAATGACTTTTTTTATTTTTTCAAGCATCTAAAAAAGATCCTTCTAAGCTACCCACTGAGTATGGCTTTATAATTAAATTTCAATAACACAAATGGGTGGCTGTGTTTTGGCCAGCTGTTTAGCAGTGTGAGGAATTTAAAACAGCGAGAACTAAGTTTTGAGATTAACATCCCATTAATATGATGGCTTATTGATTCTAGAATCTGAATAATCAGAAATTTATTCCTCATCTTTTTTTCTCTTTTTACTACCTGAATTTCTGTACAGTGTGTAGGATTTGTTGTGATTCATTGCAACTTATAGGTGGCTACAATTAAAAGACACTTATGCAAAACTTCAGTAGGACTCTCTTAATTTTAACAGTATAAGAATCTTGCAGTTCTGTTGGGATGTCCAGTTTCTGCACTAGTATGCTTAATTCAAAAGATTTTTCTTTCTTTTCTTTTTTTAATGTTCTTATTCAATAGAACAATTAAGGAAATATTTGCTTCTCAATTGTATGCTAAATCAAGTGTGCTCTGGATTGGCCCTGATTTTCTTTTTTTTTTTTAAGGAGTTACTGTTGGAGATTTGTATTCTGTTAGAAATTATGAATTTTTAAAGGGTATGGAACATAGCAAGCCTTATTAATGGCATCTTAGGCTGTGTGTTCATTAGGAATAAAATATGTGTTCTCAGTACATTTTGGCTGAAAAGTACTAATTAAGGCAAGGTAAAATCTTAGGGAAGACCAGGTAGTTTGTAGTTATAACTGGGGATCTACTTAAATCACACTGGAAGTGTGTTGCACAGCAGCTCATTTAATCTTGCTCTTTTTGCCACAAGCTCACCTGTTGTTGATTGGCTGAGAGTCCCCAGTGGCCCTGCTAGTGAGCAGCGAGGCTACCAGGGCCCCTCAGCCAATCAGAGGCAGGAGGCAAAAAAACACGGCATATTTAAAACCACAGTTTTGCTTCCCAGCTAATCAGGAGCAAGTGGCAGGGCTGCCAGGGTCCCTTGGTCAATTGGTGGGGTAGGGGTGGGAATGGTGGGTGTGTAGTGAAAGAGCAAGATTAAAGAAGCTGCTGTGCAATGCATATCCAGTGTGATTTAGGTAGATCCCTAGTTATAGCACAAGTTATCAGGCTGAAGTTTACTTTAGGTTTATCTCAGCTTTCTAATGTGTGACTATGGCAGGCTGCCTCACCTTCCATAGGATGTTACCTTACTTTAATTATCATTTGCTGGGTAACATTCAGTAACACACATTTTTTACTTACTGAAGCTAGGTCATTTGAGAGAGAGAGCATGGCATATATGGAGCATTAGATATTCCACTTGTATCTTACTAATGGAACATTAAAGCTCAAAAATCGTTATATAGACTGAACTAAAAAGCTTTCACCTGTTTGGTGACAATATTAAAATATCAGTAAAAGGTCTTTTAATGTACATAGTTTCTAGAAAAAAGTATTCCTATCCTGTTTGTGAAGGAAAGAAATATTTGGAGTTGTAGAAGAGGTGTATAAATGGAAGTAGACAAAAGAAAGTTAAATTGTGGCCAAAGGAATTACCTTAAAAATAGCAGTCTTTTACTTGACAGATTTGTCTACCCATCATCATGTACATGTGATGATATCTGAGTGTTTTGCAGTCCTGATTATATTTGTTCTCACAGTTCTTTATAAGAGGGGTGTACTATTTCAGTAGAATCTAGATGCTTCAGAGTTAGGATCTTTACCCCCTTGCAAAGGTAAAAGTGTGCAAAGTATCTGGAAGTATGCAGAGGCTCAGCAAACAGCTTCATGGGACTTCTGACGTGCTCCTGCTGATTGGAGAAGTTGTGCTCTTTTGTAGTAAAAGCTGCAGTAGATAACAGTGGCTCATCCTTAATTCAGCAACCTGCTGGTGATTAATTGAGCCACTCAGATACAAATGGAGAATTCCTCAGTGGAGACACTGGGGGTGTTATCTGTATAACAAAACTGTTCTCTCTCAATTGTATTGGCATCAAACTAGTTAGGCCAGCTCTAAGTGACTTGGCATAGATTACCCAGTGAGCATTGGTTTGGCCACCATCTGTATTTGTATACCAAAATATCTTTCTCTGTCTAGTAAAACATCTCTTAGTGAATTGCTCCAAATGCTGCTGATGCAACTTAATGTGCATGTTCTTGAGAACTCAGTGATGTAAAATAAGAGTGCTGTCCTGATTTTCATAGCCTGCTTTGATGTCGAAACAGACTGCATGGTACATGTAAATGCAAATGTACTTTGCTGCGCTGATTGTGTAACAGGAGTACTGTATTGGGTACTTGAAAGTATATGCATCTGTGCTGTGGTGCACATGCACAGACAGTCTTCAAAGAGCAGGACACCTTTATGGAAAGGAGCTCTTAGTCAGGAAATAGATCTGAATATGTATGTGTTCTTCTTGCCTCATGGAGACCATGATTGTAACACTGGTGCATATAATAGGAAATGAGCTGCCTGTGGTCTTTTAACATCTGTTCACTTTTAATTCTTCAGTCAATTAGTTCCTGCCTCAATCATTCCAAAAATTGTTCTTGTTAACTACTAAGCAGAGATCCGCATTTTTTGTTTCCTATGGAAAAATAGAGAAAAAACCAGATTTTTCCCCTTTACTGGAGGAAAATGCAGATTTCTCATTTTAGCAAAGAAACCCATGGATTTTGTAGTTTTGCAAAAAGCTTGCTGTAGGCTGGCAAAGTTCTAGCCTGAAAGGGGCTGGGAGGGAGCAGGAGGAGGGTGGTCAAGCAGGGGGTGCCATATATATGTATATGCACATGGTTGCAAGGCAGCCTGGAGAGAAGCTGCTGCAGGGGAGGGGTGGGGAGGGACTGAGGCCCCCATAGGGAGGGAGGGAGTTGGGCAGGGCTGGGCCTGCTGCCCAGCCAGGCAGTGCATGGGACTTGGGATCCAGAGCCTTTATGTGTGGCTGCAGGGCCCTGGTGGGGAGTGGGATGGGGCCACAGGCAGCTTGTCCGGGGGGCAATTGGGGTGGGGCCAGTTCCTCACTGTCGCCCATGCTCCTGTGGGGGTGAGGGGACCTGTGCCTCCCGGATCTGTGTGCGGGGCAGGGGCAGGCTGCGTGCTGCGTGCTCCCACCCTACTGCCCTCCCCCAGGGCCTCTGCTGCCCATCAGGTGCAACCCAGCATTGCAGGGCACAGCGGGGCAATGTGTAATAAGCTTTTCTTATTTGTAATGAGATCCACAGGTCCATGATATCAGGCCACTGCTTTGTGCAGCCTTGGGAATAAACCAAAATTGTTAGTCACTGGTTTGGGAGGTGTAGCTACCTTTTTATGAAAGAAAAAGTGAGGGGTTTTTTCCCCTTCCGCTTCATGTGGAAGCAAGCAAACCAGCGGCTCCTTGCCATAGAGCAAACTTTAAAAAAAGAAAGGAAAAATATTGGCTTAAGGTCTCCTGGATGGCTGACTCTGGCTTTACTGGCAGAAGGGGTTCCCTTTCTCCTGGTCACTAATATTCCCCCTCGGTTGTGGCCATTCAAGTGGAGTA
The DNA here is from genome assembly GCF_001723915.1 of Gavialis gangeticus. Lineage (NCBI taxonomy): Eukaryota > Metazoa > Chordata > Crocodylia > Gavialidae > Gavialis > Gavialis gangeticus. The sequence goes on from NW_017729022.1 coordinate 15,147,521, forward strand.
CAAAATGGTTGAGAAGGCTAAGAGGAGAGGAAGCTAGACACTATCTCTCTTGCACCACCTGTCAGTGGTTTGAATACCTGCATGGGAATCTGTTTGTATTCTTGGGTGAAAAGGTGATGGAGCAGAGGAGGGTGGCAAGCACTTCTCAAGTGTTCAGACTGGAGCATTGTTTCCTGCTGTCTCCTTCCTCTGGGGCAGGAGGTCAGCACAAATGACAGCCCCAGGAATGATAACTCCTTTCTCCTTCCCCATAGATAAGGAAAAGGAAGTTGAGGTACAATACCAAAGGGCCCAAGAAGCTTTCTGCCCAGTCACTGAAGCCTGTGGTCCGTGATCCAAACAGTTAATTTGAGAAACAACTGTCAAAACCTCCCCAAGTCCCTCTCCACCCCCCAACCTCAGTCCCTGCAGTTCTTGAGGCGCTTTTGTGACTACTGACAGCTCCAGAGCAGACAGAGCAAAGATTAGGGTGGTTAGAGGCCTCTGTGCCCACTTCATCCCTCTGTTCTGCAGCATGGCCCTCACCAGCTGCTGTGGGGGCTCAGGGTTACTCTGCAAGCCGTATCAGTCCATTTCCGTCTCCCAGTGCAACAGGCAGGCCAAGTGCCTCAAGAATTTCATGCCTGAGGGTCTACCCAGAGTATATTTAGGCTATAATCCAATAATTTAAAGGTGGGACCTTGAAAGGCCTCACTTTGGATCCAGGCCAACACAAACCTCCAGTCTGAACTCTGCTTTCTCGAGCAGGTAAGTTACTTGGAAGAGTAATCCTAAGTATTCATCTCCAGAGGACATTTAAGTCTTATCTAAGCATAAAAGCTGTTGTAAACTGAGTTAGGATGTGAATTCTGAAATGTAGTAGCTATCCCGCACAAAATCCATATGTGGACACTCTTATTGTGCATTGACTGCCTTTGTCTTGTTTAGCTTAGTCTGCTCTGGAAGAAGATTAAGAAAAACTATGCAAAAGTGCTCTGATGCAAATAATAGAGCAAGTATAGTATGAACAGACAAGACAATCCGATATAGTCCCAAATTATATAGTCTTTGCTCTCAGCAATTAACTCCCTCATGTAATGATCAATGTCATCAGTAGACAGAAGTGGGGCGAGGGGTATACTGTCCATGGAAAAGCATATAGGTAGTGTCATGGGGGGGGGGTTCTTTCTGGCATGGGCTTTGATAGCAAAAACATGGGGTGAAAGTACTCCCCAGGATCAATAAACTTCTCTGTCACTCCAGAGAACTACAGCTTTCAGAATGCCTTGCACTCTGTGATGTACCCTGCCTGTGCCTGCCTCTTGCTGCTGTTCCTTTGTGCTGCCTTATGAGGAATGGTGAGAGGTCTGCCTGAGGTGTATTATTCACAAGCTGTGCCTTGGCCTGCTGACTTAGCAGGTTAAAAGTATACCATCCCAGTAACTATTAGGAAAGTGCCCCCCCCCAATTTTGTGTACATATGTAATCCTGCTGCCCCATATGGAAATTGCTAACAAAATCCACAGGTCATAACACTAGGGTTTTGTTTTGAATAAGAATATGAACATTTGTGCTTTTATTTGGGTAGATTCATGAGACTATTAATTAACACTGCTTAATTCCTTGCTTTGCAGGCGGATTGGCTCTATTTAGACCAAATACTTAATTTTCCTTACCTATATAAAGTGATTATAATTTTCCCAAACTATAGAAGTCTCTCAGCTGCTGGTTTCCTGGAGTTGGAGCCACACTTTCCTGGCCACTGATTGACAGGTTTGGATTGTTGCCAGCAGCTGCGTAGATGAGACCTGATATCATAGATTTCCAAGAAAGGAAATAATATTATTTATACATAATTTTTACCACCAACTTTTCATTCAGCTCTGGTAGTAAAGCAGACCTAACAGAAGATAAACGAAAAATACCCATGAGGGGGAACACGTTTATTTCTTCTTTCTCTCTTTGTGTTCTTGGTAATGGGATTAATGTCATAATTCATAACTGCATGTCATATTTACTAACCTTGTTTAAGTTGTTACACATTTTTTTCATTCATAAAAATGATAATTATGTAGCTACAGTGTCCTATTAGAGAGATTAGTCACTGAGTACAGTGTTGCTTTGCTTTTGATCCTAGGCCAGTGAAGTCAAACAGCTTTAAAGCAATCTTCTAAATGTACTTAATTCTATATTAAAGCCAACACATGAATTCAGTATGCTATTTGTGCTGTACAATTATATGTATTTTTCATTCCTAGTGAGGAACTCATTTATGTCTGTGCTTTAGCACCCCAAATTCCTTAAGAAAAAACATGTTCAATTGATATAGCTGGTACAAATATTTACTGTGTTTGTTAAATTAGAGAAGGCAAGGTAGGGATGACTTATAGACTAACAGTTCAGTTCTAGTTATTCACATTTCAGTTGTCACTTGTTTATTTTTTCTGAATGGATATTTATACTTCATAGCATTAACTCATTTTGATTTGTAAACAGCTAAAATATTTTTGGAGTTTTCTTTCTTTGGACCAAATGTGTTCTGGTCTCTCCATCTGGCACCTGGAGGTAGCAACAGATTAGAAGTTCTGTGATCACTTTCTCAAGATTTGAGTCATTCTGATGCAATGCAACAAACCACAAATTTTCAGTCAACAAGCAGGAAAACTTGATTTCAAGTCACCTCTCTTAATCTTGTTTTGCAGTTGTACTTTTTTAGTTTCTTTCCTGAACTAAATAATAAAAATGAGCCTCTCTTTAACCATCAAAGTATAATAATCATAGAAATATATGGCTGTAAAGGTAACTTAAGAAGGTCATCTAGTTGATCAACCTCCAAAGTGTAGTTTTAAGATCATCCCTGACAGGTGTTTGTCTAACCCAGAATTTAGCAGTCTCTATGGCCCGCAGGCCAGATCTGTGACACCCGTCCCTCTGCAGGGCTCTGCTCCTCTGTGGAGGCTGTTGCTGTGCCTCGTATGCACTTCCCCTGCTGCAGAGGGGTCTGGAATTGGCAACAAGGATGAGTGCAGGCAGTTAGCCACTCCAGAAGGCAGGCTTCCAGCCCACAGCCACATCTGTGTCAGTCTCAGGCCAGTGCCAGCAAAAGGTTGCTGCCCCCTAGTCTAACCTATTCTTAAATCTTCAAGGAAGAGGTTTCTGCAAGGTCCCTAGAGTGTTTATCTAACATTTCAGTTAGAAAGCTTTTCTTAATATCTAACGTATCTTTGTCACAAATTAAGCCAGTTACTTTGTGTCCTATTTCCAGTGGATACAGAGAACAGTTAGTTGAGAAGTGTCCTTTTTGTAACAGCCTTTTACATACTGGAAGCCTATTGTGTCCCCTGTCAGAAGTTTCTCTGCTAGGCTAAATACACACAGATCTTTCATCCTTTTCACAGATTTAGTAGATTTTTAGTATCGGAAGGTACCTCAGTAGATCATTGAGTCCAAGGTCATATTTTTTTAATTTTGTTGCATCTGTTGCTCTCACCTGGACTCTCTCACCAGTTTGTCTATATTTTCTCAATGTTTAGCACCTAAAACTGGGCACAGTATTCCAGCTGAGGACTCCCCAATGCAGGGTGAGGTGGGAAAATTATCTCCTGCATCTTACTTACCTTTTGTTATTTCCCTTCCAACTCTCCCTCCCTACCCCACCCAATGGCATTATGTTGTTGACTGGGTTATGGTCTGCTATAATCTTCAAGTCCTTTTCTGAGGATTGTAGGTTTGTGCCAGTAGTGTTACCTGGCCAGTTAATTCTTGGATTTTTATAATTCCCTTATGACTTCTGATATGAGGTACTTCTGTAGTTGTCACTTTTAATGAATTTCATTTGGTTCATTTGAGACTATATCTCTAATTTGTCAAGAAATATTTATTCTGTCTTCTAAAGTGTTTTAAGTATCTTCCAGCCTGGTGTCATCTTCAGATTTATAAGTGTACTTTCTCTATTGTGTTAATGAAAATTTAGAATGGAATAGGACCCTGGACGGACTCCTGTAGGATCCCACTGAAAAGGTCTTCCAAGTTTGAAAGCAAAGAGGACCTATTGGTGATTTCATTTAGCCAAAGGTACTCAGCCTTCAGCTGGTGGAGCCTTGGAATATGGCCTGTGGGGTTCCCCAAGGGTCAGGAAATTTGGTTAATACTGCCACTCCTCCCCACTGCCAAAATCCCAAGCCCCGTGTCATGGGTCAGAGCCTATGCATGCTTCTTCCCCCTGCAAAGCTTGTTTGCAACTGAGCCATCTCCACCCCACACACACTTTTGCCCCCCACTCACAGGTCCAAGCCATGCCTAGTTCCATCTGCCCAGCCAAGCTGGGACCAGAACTTGCCCCTCCCTCCTCCTGTAGCAGCAGGCCACAGCCCCTTCCCCCGCAAAGCTGGATGGAGGCTAAGTTTCCTCCTGGTCCCTCTGGATGGCCAGATGAGTCCCTTCTGTACCTGTCCTCAGTGCCAGCACAGCCTGTCCAGTGCACTGGACAAAAATATTGAGCACCACTGATCTAGACCATTTTTCCCTAATTTGCTTGCAAGAATGACCTGCAGAGCAGTGTTCAAATGGTACTGAAATCCAGATATATCACAGCTGCTGCTTTCTCCCTACCACCAGGCTGATTCCCCTGTCAAAGGAAGTTAGATTGTTTTGACATTTTGATTTGCAACTAAATTCACTTAAAACCAACTGTGAAAGCAGAAGTAAGGCTGCCCTGTGGTGTCTTACACCTTTTTTCAGAACACTGAGTTCTCTGACAGTCAAAACTCTGAAAACAAGAAGCAAATTAGAAGTTAAGGTGGCATATACATGCTTAACTCAGTGGCTTCCCACTCTGCTGGCTGAGGGAATTATCTGCATTCACTCCACTTGCATTCAGCATGTTAGGTGTGGAAATGTATTGAATAGTGAGGGGATTAGTTCAAGGAGTTTAGCAGAGCTGTAATTTTATGATGAGAGGAAGTGGGGGTGGGGAGGAGCAGGCATACCCTTCAGGATCACTTGTGCATAAAGGTCTTAAGGTATCCAGTCTTTAATTTATGTAAGTTGTGCCAATACCAGGGAACAGGACTTTACTTGCCATAAGGATTACCAGGAGGGAGGTAGGAAATCTAGTTTGTTGGTTTAACAATGGGTAAGTGAAAAAATTGTAAAATGGATTTTGTCTTAGCTTCTGTCCTAGCTCCTGTATGGTGAGGGAGAGGAAATGGCTTGTAAAAGAGATCAAGGAAAGTTTTTCATTATTACTGAGAAGTAATCTATATTTGTGTAGATCAACTGTAGATGTTAATAAGACTCTCAGACTTGCATTGCCTTAGCAAAGAGAAGTGCTAGACCCTGTCCTACAGTAGTCACGTGTCCTATTCCTTTAGTGTAAGCATTTACAGAAGTATTATCACCCATAGAGCAGTTTAATTTATACTTGCATCTTGCAAAATGATTTTATGAATAGATCTTAAAATGATCATATATGTTTTGTATAATTAGTAAAAGTCATAAATGCTCAATCTATTAAAGTAAGGTTATAAAACATGCTTTGAATTTGAAAGATACTAATAAGAAAGTATTAACTTAATTAGATGAATTAGTAGATTGTTTCTGGCCATCGGGATCCAGATTTTTAATGCATTCAAACATGCAGATAGTTGTGTAGGTGCTTGATGGAAGTATGTGGGACTGAGCTAGTGTCTAACCAGTATTTATTTCCATACCATACACACCCTTTCCCAAAAATTAGTCATCCAGTATTGGGGTCCACGTCTTACAGGGTTAAATCAGAAAGCAAAAAGCCAATTTTAAATAATTGATTTTTATCAACTTTTCCACTGCATATGTTTTTTTGTTTTTTTTTAAGGAAAGGTATATTTTCATTGGTTGATAGGATAGTTAAAATATATTGATTTACAACTAAATACAGTTTTTACAGTAGATTTAGTACATACGTTTCCTAGGCATACAAACTAGATTTATAGCTTAACATGTTTGGATTGTTAGAAATCCTACATTTGAGTATGCTATAAAATGGTAAAATATATATTTCTTAATCACTGGATGATTAACTTTTTGCTCATATTTGTATCAGGCTGCATTAATATGGCAACCTGAATTTAATTAAACACACAAACCAGCATGTCAGAATTATTAAACAGAACTTTAATTTTTTGGATACAGAAACTGTTTTTCTTTATCAAAACATGATACACATTTACAACTACCTAATTTATTAAATGCTAATATTAACTGTTATAGTATTAGAAGTATGAACTGTGGTTAGTGAATTAAACCAGTTATTTTAGGTCAACCTGGGGAAAATTTTCTAAAATGACTAGATCAAAGTCATTTAAGTTTATCCTTGCCTAATTCTCTTCAAAATGAGAAGGCTATTTTTAATTTTTTTTACCCCCTTTCATGTTTTTAGAATGCAAAAATCTTGTCCCCCTCCCCATTTTGTATTCATAGTCTGGAAGAGAAAAAAACAAGCTTTCTTGCTTTTTAATCTCCTAATTGATTTCTCAGCTTTGAATGAATCAGTCCAAATGAAGAAAATAGTCTTTCTGCACCTGCAGAAGTGGCCATTGCTGGTAAAAGCTGTTTCCAGGTGCTTTGCTCTAGTAACTTCCACCAGTACAGTGCTGTGACTTTCTTTAAAACATCCTCAGTAAATGTGTACTACTTGAATGGTTCACCTCTAGCCCTGAAATTTATTATCATTAGGCATGATTGATGGGTAATTAGTAGATGACAGTGCCATAGTGGCATTTCCCTGGTACTTTGCGTTAAGAATATTGGGCAAGAAAATGAGGTGGAGTAAGTGCTTGATCCATCCACTGCTTTACTGCTTGGAGTTTTACTGTGCTGTCGGGTGTTTTTTGTTTGAACATTTCTTGAAGTTCTTGCCAAATTTCAACTCTATCTGCAGTACAGCAGTAATCTTTCTGTAGCTTGTCCAAGGCTATGGAAATAGGTTTTAATGTATTCAGCATATCTTCTACCATTTCTATCATACCGTATCTATCATATCTTTTTAGTCCAGTGTTGACTACTATAATTGTGAGAATTTTGTCATGATTTTCTGCATGGGTCATTATCAGAATAGGCCATTTCTTAATAAATAGCTCAAAATAGTGGACTACTGAATTCCATTATACATTTTGAGGGAGAGTCAGTTTGAATCCCCCAGTTCTCTTAAGTGAAGCTGAAGCAAACTGTCTGTTACAGAATATTTTGCAGTTTCAACGTTTTCCTATATTCCTGGAGTACTTAAATCTTTGGTTAAAAGGTGCATCAAGTGAGCACTCCACTCATATGTCGTGACTGTAGGGATCCTTGGCAGCGGAGTGCAGTTGTGCCCCCCCCCACTGCTGCTGGGTGCACAGGAGGCACCTTACCTTGGTGGTGCAGCTGGCATGAGGTTCCTGGTGGCGGTTGCAGCAGCACTGAGCCTTTCTGCCCTCCTACGCTGGGTTCCGCGCAGTGGGCGGAAGGGTCACATGCCCTTTCATGCCCCCCTGACACACTGCCTCTGGTCTCGAACCCCTCTCTGTGCATGTAGTGGCAGGGAGCCAGCCACCACTCCACCAGTCTCCTGGACGAGCTACCCCTGGCTCCGTCCCATTCTTTCAGCCCTGGGCACCACCCGAACTGAGCAGTGCCCGCAGCCCAGCCACCAGCCATGCTCCTCTCCCTCCTGCTAGTACCAGGCAATACAGATACTAGATTAATGGTGCTTTAGCTACTGCTCAGTAGTGCACAAGTAGATGCTGACCAGGACCAATTTGCTCCCAGGCACTGGTTGCCTGCTGCTGCCTGGCTAAGCTCTGAAGCTGTGCTGGCTGCAGGGGCTGCTGGCTGTCTCCCTGCCATGTAGAGATTGGGATGTGTCCTGACCCCTACATGGCTGGGTAAAACCTGTTTCCAAGTGCTAAGAAAATTCTCCCAACTACTTAATAAAACTGTCTAGAGAGAGAGGATTTCATGTTGTAAAAATATATCTCTCTCTACATTTCTATCCCTGGCTACTTTCCTTCTATGAGACACGTGTGCTATTTTAATTGTACGGCATTGTTCTTCCCATTTATTTCCATTTAAAAAAAACAAAAGTACAATAAAACTTTCCAGGACTTGCCCAGGATTTCAAAAACCTGGTCAATCTTCAATGGATGATCAGGTTTTATCTCAACTAAATTCCAGGCTACCTCTAGGGACTAATATCCTTAAGCCTTTTTATAGTATCTAATATCTGAATAATGTTAATATTGTTTTCTATTTCTTAGTCTTCCTGTAAAAGAATAGCTTCTCTGCTGATATGCATTCAAGACCACCTTAGTGTCTTCCACGTCAATTTTTAATAAATCATGTTTTGAGCTTACAGTTCAAGTATTTTTATCAGCTGTGTCACATCTACCTTCTAATTTGGTGTGTTGGGCAAAAGTGTCTTTTTATCTTGGATTTTTTGTTCTTTTCCTTCTAAAGCAATTTGTAGTGATTATATGTAATACCCAACACAGACACTTCCCAACATAAAATCTGATCTTCTTGTTTCTGTAGTCAGTCTGCTCATCATACTCTGCTGTTCTTTCTTGTTAAGTGGTGTGCTTTTATTTTTGGTTTTCCATTGTTACCAAATAAAGCTAAAAATGGATCCAGATATCTAACAATCAGTGTACGGCAGTAAAACTTCCCAGGAAAGAACAGAATTTTTTTGATCCGTCATCTTGCCCTACCCACTATTAGATTTAGGTTTTAATTAGGAAGGATTGATCCGAATCAAGTGGAAAGCCTCAATTTAAATAATTTAAATATAAACTTTGCCATTTGCGTTTCAGTTACTTTATGTAACACAGTGCCTATTTATTGTTTGATGCAATGTTTAACAAGTACAACTAGATGGATCCTTCCTATTAGTTTTGATGCATCTTTTTGTATCTGGGAGGGTATAGTAAAATTGTATACATCTATGTAAGGAATTTTAGACCATGATAATATCATGTGCATGGGACCAGCAATAATAGAAATTGCATGCCAGGTGGCAGCACAAGATGAAAATATGGTTCATAAGATGATATCAAGTAATAAAGGACCATTTGTTTTGAGTGTTCATTTTGTTTCAGGTGCACACAAAATTTGCTAATTAGTGTTCCAATAGCTTCATAAAGGGCAACTCTAAATCTTGAGAGGCTAGAACTCCCTCCCCGCCCCCACACACAATTTTCCTCTTGCTCATTTGTGAGAGGTTTTATATTGTATCTAAGTGCAATGTGTATTTCATGTCTAACATAAACAATTAAGTCAAAACTGTACAAAAATCATTGTTAAAAATTATATGCTGATTAACTGTAGGAAGGAGAAGCGGCATCATGGCACAAAAAGCTGTTCTTAAGCCCCTCAAGTTGCCCCATAGGACACCACATCTATACTTCATGGTTTTCTGACCCTTCTGTCACTTTTTTTTCTTGTTTCAAATTTCACAAGCATGTGCTAAAGGTTACCCTATGCAGTAAGATTTCATATACCCTCTACACTTAAACTACAAGCTAAATTGCTTTCATGACACTGGAAGTACTTCAAAACCCCAGGTGCTGCCCAAGTGCCTGACCAGCCTATCTTACACATGTAAAGAAAAATATAATTTTTTGCCACTATATGTTCACATATTCCTTCACCAAGACAAATTACTTCGCCAGCTAGTGTCTGCTAACGGAATTGATCTTGGAGTCTCATTCACTAATTGTGACATTAAATGACAAAATTACCTAGGCAGACAACTGGTTTACTTCAGGACAGAAATTTTCATCTTAGGATCCTATAGATGTACATGCTTATTCTCCCACTTTAAGTACCTGTCAAGTATCCAAATTAGCACTTTGCTCTGGGATAATCAAGGCTAATTTGAGGTAAAAGCTGCACATATAAAGGATTGCCGTGGCCTGTTTTGATGCAAGGCAAAACCTTGGACAATCTATACTAGATTAAACCTGTCATCTGTTTTTAGCCCTAGAGAATACTCATGTTTTTGCCATTAAACAGTTTGTTGCAGTGTCTGGAGTGACAATAAACTGAGGGGTATTTTTTAGCATTCTAGTATATTGAAGTTGGGGATTAATGAAGAGTTTTGCATGCAGTGAGATGCAAAGAGAAGTGATGCTATGCAGATATGAATGTATATAGCTTAAATCTTTTCAGATTCTTATTAATTGTATATTTTAATATATTAGAGAAGGATGAATGATATCCTTCTTATTTACTAGGTAATCAACTTTTTGCTCAGGATTTGTTAAGCAGCAGCATTAGAATGGCAGCTGGAATTTAATCCTGTTGAAATCCTGGAGTTGTAGGCTGCTACCAAAGCCTGCAATTACTTTGCCAGTTCTTCTATGTAGATGCATATCCTTTGGGTCTCTCATGGAATCAAGCTGTTAATACAGTAAATTTATAAAAGCTTGTCCTCAGAAGTTAAATGTTTCCCCCCTCCCTCCCCAATTCTTTCTTCACATAGAAGAACACACAGCTTTTTTAACTCAATTTTTGCTAGACACTTATGGATTCATCATATCATATTGTTCTGTTTATAATGTGATCTTTTTCCCTGTCAAAAAGAACCATCAAAATCAGGCTTACATTCAGGATCAACCTATAATCAGAAAAATGCAGTACTGATGTGTGAAGCAAAAGACACTGCATGGTTCTGGTAAGGGGCATAATGGCTGGTCACAGGTTCAGAATAGATGACCCTCAGCAGCTACTTGAAGGGCCAGCTATTCTGGCGCGATCATCTGCTCCGTATGATAGTGGCTTTTGAGGGTGCTGTGGAAGGTCATATGCTCCATCATAGTGATGGGGCCACCTTAAGGGCCAATGTATCTGGCCTTTAATGGTGCCTACGCTGTTATCTGCTCTGTCATGATGGCAGAGGGGTGGAAGTCTCAGATCACGCAGGGAAAAGTTAAAATTGGTGGAGGACCCAGATCACCACTGCACTGAACTTCTTAGGATCTGCCTGATTTTTCTCTACTGAAGTAGGAAGCAGGTAGGGTAGAAACTCAGAAGCTGTAAGAGTTGGGTGTCAGAGGCTTCCAGAGCTCTGGCTTCACTAGCAGAGCTAGGAAGCCTTTGGCCCCCTGCTCTGGAGAAGTCTGTGTTGGTAGGTCCATGTTGCAGCCACAGAGCCACACAAAGTGAGCTGGCAGAAAACCCTGCCTGGGGGTCATTGGAAGCTGGTCAAAACCAATTGTGAAACAGTTGGGATTCAATAAACTAATATTTTTCTGACAAAACCAAATGGAAAAAGTGATAAAACTCCCACTTCCCTACAACCTTCAAAAGTTTAAGAAATTTTGGATATTGGACATTTTTTTTAAAGCCTAGAGCTATTTTGGATGTAGAGTTTTGGATCCAGGGTTTTGACCTCGCATGTCAGTCAAGCTTGAATCCATTTAAAATCTGGCCTTTTAATCAAGGCCCACCATTTTTTTAAACTTGAGAATGGTTTCCATTTAACCATATTTGTCTTGATACCAATTGATGTGGAACTACAGGCTGAAGATGAGATAGTGAGGCTTGGGCTAAATTCTTTAGAAGATACTCTTTTATTTTAGTATTTTTAGTGTATTTAACACTTCAGGTCCTTTGCTTGCTTGCTTGATTTTGTAAGCAATTTAAGAATTAAATCTGAAATCGTCTACTGAAGTTTGGGGGAGAATAGCTGTTTTTCCTAACCATGCGGTCAGTTTATATACAGGGTTGATTATAATTAGAGCCATAAAATATGAACTATTTAGTTAAATGTTTTAGAAGGTTTTGATAAGTTTATGCCTTAACCTATTTTACATTGAATGCAGATTTCATTTTAGCCTGGTTTATTTTAAAAAATAAAATCTTACATAATTAACAAAATAAAAGTATTAACATTTTAAAAATCCAATTTAATTTAAAAACACCTGTGTGGTGATTTGTATTGTTTTTAAATAAGCTTTAACCTCCCTGGTTTTAAGTCAGAAACCAGCTATGTGGAGTTCACTGACTCCCTGCTTGATCTGGGAAAGTGGCTTAACTCTACCTTATTACTTAGCTACATTTGCAAACCGCACTGACATCTTCAGGTGAAAGGTTCTGTTGTAGATATAGTTTTATTATTACAGATGGTGAAAATATGAATTTACTATGTTAGTCCTGGTCTGTTTACATACATGTACAATGTAAATATTTTTAAATTGCATCATTTTCATCTTAGATTCATATTTATCAGCCTTATTACTTATACCATCATGATAGTGATTTTTGTGGAAGCCTTTTGAGAAGAAAAATTAGACTTTCCATGCAGGTGTTGTGTAACAGCAAAATTTGCAGCTGTAATTCTCTACAGTTCTGCTAGTGAAAGCTCTGGAATAGGACAGCCTGGACTGTATGGCTGTTACTATTGGTGGAAATGTGTAACTAGTAAATTGTGGTACTATGTGTGCTAATGTAGATGTTACCTGTGTGTGAGCAGTCTCCTAGGAATCCTCTGAGATATTGGCATATGTCTCTATACTCAGAAGGCTGAAGGCAAAAGAGTAGGCAGAATTTTTCATTAAGCAAGAGCTTTTCAACTTTAATTCCCAGTAGTTGCTAGCTCTATCAGAGAGAGCATAGTGGAGACTTTAGTGTAGACGAGGTCTAATAGTCTTTATTGCATCTGAGCCTGTCAAATATGTTGACAGATATTGGAGCACCCAGGATACGCTAGAGTTTCCATCAGTGGTAGCTTGGGTAACTGCGGCAATACTGAAAAAAAATTAAAAGTTTTCCAAACATTGATAAAATCATCTTGGGTACAAAAGACTGAATTATAAGAGGAGGTGGAAAAGGACTTTGTCTCTTTCTTTGGACCCAAATATGAAAATCCGTGCTCAAATGATTACTTTTACTTAAATTAGTGAGAAGTGATTTTATGTGATTTAAGGAAATTGCTTAACATTCTGTGTTTTGGCTTAGGCATCTGTAAAATTATTATGATAACATATACTTTAGGTGGCAGTGTTTAATGTGTGACATACTTTTGAGGTCTTCTGATGAAAAGTGCTAAATAAGTACACTTAATTATTTGTGGTGTTTATTGGTCATGTTGGAATACTAATTATGATTGCAAATTTGTGATCACCGTGAAATAAAAATGCTAGGAAAAATTCCAAACCTAATTCCTAGACAAATGGGTCATTTAGATTTGTTAATTGAAACTTTTTTTAATTTTGAAAGAGTAATAATTTTGAGTAGTTTTCTGCTTCAAACAGGATGGACAGTTTTACAGTTCACATCTGTAGATCTCAGACAGAGTAACAGGCTAAAATTATAAGGAAAAATTAGGTTGGGTACTAGGAAGAATTTTGTAACTGTGAGGGTGGTTAAATACTATAACAAGCCACCTGGAAGTGATGGCATCTCCATAGTTGGAGCTTTTCAAGTGCAAGTTAGATGGCCACTTGGACTACGATGTCCTGTTTTGACCAGAGGGCTGAACTAGATGACTACCTGAGTTTTGTAACAACTGAATTTTTGTCTATTTGGGAATTCTTGTCTTTTGAGGAGTTTGAACTAGAGAGGTTTTTACATGTAAAGTAAGATTAAAATATGACAACAAAAGAACCTGAATACTTTTTCACTAAGCCGGAGTGGCCAGTCCATGGAACGCATGCCCACAGGTGGTGTGGGCAGCCTCTGTGTGTGACGTAGCTGATTAGGGGGGGAACAGGGAATGCAGGAGCAGATAGGGAACAGAGGAGAAAGCAGAGCAACAGATCAGGCAGGGGAAAGGTATTAGAGTGATACTTGGAGGGTGCAGGGCTTAGCTCGTGGCATGCCTGCCAAAAAGTTTGGGCCCCAGTGCACTAAATTGTCTACTACTTGGAAAAGGTCCTTTGTGCAAGGTTTATGTTGTTGTGTAGAAACCCACAACAATGTTTCCTTTCACCAACATGCAGGCATTCCTTTCTCCTTTCCCAGCAGGATGCTGCACATATTGTTTTTGCATGATCTCAAAAATGTCTGATTTCTGCTCAAACATTATCTCTCACATTAATTGCTGTTCAGAAGCAAAGCATGCACTTTATTGGAAAGAAGAATTTCAGAGCTGGGGTTTAAATTTATATAAAACTGAAATTATAATGGGAAATGAAAAAATATGTTTATAGAATTATTTACCATGAAGGTTGTGAGAATAGCTGTTACACTGTTTGTCATTACACTGCAATCCAAAAATATAATAATTCTCCCAAATTTTAAAATATTTAAGTGACCTGAAAAGTTTAGTGTCTCAATTAATATAGAAAATCCATTGCTTTTCAAGTAAGCAAGCTGTACTCTACTTCTGCACAGATTCCAAGCATGTGTTTTAAATTAAGCAGGTCAACTTATTTATGTTGACTTTCATGTGACTCTGTATGCTTAGTTATTATGCTGAACTGGGCTTTATAGGAGAGAATCTGATTCCTTTCCACTGCTGCAATATGGATGAACCTGCCCTTTGTTATAAATAAAAAAAAAAAAAAAAAAAGAGGAGCGAGAAA
>NW_017729022.1:15162105-15183895 GCF_001723915.1 Gavialis gangeticus
AAAAAAAAAAAAAAAAAAAAAAAAGAGGAGCGAGAAATGAAAAAACTGAACTCTGTTCTTGGTAGATGTAATGCATTTCATTGCACCCTTTCTCTGTAAATATACCAATTAAGTAATTTTCTTAGGTTGATGTGAGAAGCAAAGCGAAACTATTTGGAGTTTTACATAAAACTGGCTATTTATAGTTTGGAATAATTTTCCTGAAAAATTTTAATAAGGCCCTTGAAAAGGCACAAGGGAATGTTTTTCTTTTTCTTGTTATGTTTTTTTCTAATGAGCACATTAGCTGTATCTATTTACATATTAAATAACAAAGTAATGAACAAGAAACAACAAATAGTCATCTGCATAATATGATACTTACTATAATTTGCAACCAGAATTTTTGGAGAGGTCTAGAACTGAGCTACCATGGAAACTTGCCTTTCCATGAGGGTAGCCCTCCAAGCTAAAGTCACCAACAGAACATGGATTTTGTTCTTTGTGTCAATTCAAATCCTTGTTATGCAGTAATATAAATATTCACAATAAAAGGAGCATAATTAATGATGACAGTTATACATGTATTTCAGTTTTATATAGTTATGGTCTATATAATGTTCTTTCTATAGTTAGTTTAACATATGTTTATAATACTTGTAGTGTTCATGTCAAGATTTGTTTCTGTAATGTATGATATAAAAGGAAAGACGTATAAGCTATTTGTAATCATATACAACATCCATTAATATTTTTAAAACAGACATTAGCTAAGTATTTAGCAAAATGAGTGACTAATTTTTAATAGAAATAACTCCTTGAGCTTTTAAAATGTTTCAATCATTGCATATGTTTTGAACTGTTGAACTGTAGGAGTTTTCATTTATACTTATTAAGATTATTTTTATATTTTATAAAGTATATTTATCTCACTAACATTATGCTCATGCCGTTGCTGCCTAGGTGACAGTTCAAGCTTTGAATGTAGAAGAAGCTTTCAGGCAAAGGGGGAAAAAATCTATCTGAAAGTAACTTCCAGGCTGGGGGGGAAATTGTAAGGAGGTTCCCCAGATCAGACTGGATGAATAAACACCCAAAAGTGATACGAGTCATAAGAAAAGGGCTACAAGGAGTGGACGGGAGGGGGCTGGGGAGAGGGGCAGGGAGAGACTGATAAGTTGAGAAAGCTCTACCTTAGAGTCAGGAAGTGTAGGGAGATGTAGAAGTTTCTAAATGTTTAAACGAGTTAGACTTTGCTAAGGGAATTAGATAGTAAAATATTCTTTAGCCATATGAAAAAAAGACAATGTAGGGCTTGGGTAGATATTAAAGGTAATCTAAGTATTCCCAAAAAAACAAATGAATATTTTGCCTCAGTATTCAATTAAGGGGATGATGTTGGGCCACACAGGTAACAGGAATAAAGATATGGAAATGGAAATTACTGTATCCAAAAAGGGAGCAAAGATTTAATGTGTCAAACTAGATAATTTTCACCCCAGGATGCTGAAAGGATTGGCACATGAAATTGCAAGCCCAGTAGCTAGGTTTTTACCACGTCTATCAAATAAGGCCTGGTACTGTGCAACTTGAGAGTGGCAAATGATAATGCCTTTATTTAAAATGGGATGCAAAAGGAAGTGATCTGGATACCTATAGGCCCATGAGTTTTGCCTCAATAGTATGTAAGACTAGAACAAATTTGAATGAAAGACTAATCAAAGACAGGGAGGCAAATGAAAAATGGGATAAAATGTAGGGCATATGAAATGTAGATTCTGTCAGATTGACTTGATAACTCTGAGTGGGGGGGAGATTTTCTATACAAGAAAAATATGGAAGAACTACTTCACTGAAGCATTTATGATGCCATATGGAAAATTTACCAGTGAAGCTGAGAAGACGGGTGTTAATATGAGAATTGCAGGGTTTGTAAGGATTGCCTAAATGATTGGCAAGATAGGGTTGTATTGGAAGGGGAAGCATCAGGTTAAACAGGTTACAACTGGAGATCAGACTTGGACTGATTTTTAGTTTTAATATATTAATGACCTTGGTTCTAAAAGGAGTAATATCCTAAACTAATTTGCTCAAGGAAATAAAGCTGGTAGGAATCATCAATACAGAAGAGGACTAGGACACCATACTAAAAGATGAACTTGAGTACTAGAGTAAAAGAAATGAAATAGAATTCAGTAGTACAGAATGTAAGGCCATACACTAAAGGACTAATGAGAATTTTTGCTGCAAGCTGGGAATGCCTAAATTGGAACTGCCAAGGAAGTGAAATGCTTGAGTATACTAGTCTGTCACTTAATGACTCAGCCACCAACGTATGTGCCTGTAAAGTATTTGTAGAAGGCTTCAGTGACACCTCATCTGGAATAAGTTGTTCAAGAAAGATTTTGTGGAAGAAAGCAGCTAGGATAATCAGCAGAATGGAGAGAGTATCTTGCCTTGTTTTGTATAGTAAAATGAGAACTAAACTAAATGAGGATTGTTCTTTCTAACCTCCACCCCCTCCTTCCAGGGATATATTTAAACACCAGAGAGAGAAGAGCTAATGGACAACTTAAAAGTTTCTAACTATCAGAGTAGTGAAGTTTTTAAGCAGCTTTACAATAGGAGTTGGGAGCAAGAACTAGTTTTACTTCATTTTAAGATGGACCTTGATCAGTTTTATGAAAGTTACTATCTGCTGTAGCAGGAGACTGGGCCTGATGAACCAGCAAGTTCTTTCCAGTGATACTGTCTTGTATCCCAATACTTTCTGAGAAGGGTGAAGGGAGAAGTGCAACAACAAGGACCAATGCCCATATGCACAAATACAAATGCAGTTTTGGGGTCCACACTCCAAGAAGGATGTAGGCAGATTGGAAAGAGCCCAGTGGAGAGTAACAAAATTGATTAGATACCTGGGAAGCAAAACTTACAAGGAAGGGCTGAAAGAACTAGGGTTATTTAGTCTGGAGAAGAGAAGACTTAAGGGGGGATTTGATAACAATCTACAAATACCTGAAGGGTGTTTATAGAGGGGATGTACATGGGATTTTCTCGGTGGCTTAGGGAGACAGGTCTAGGAACAATGGCATCAAGCTGCAGCAGAGGAAATTTAGGCTAGAGATTAGGAAGAACTTTATCTGTGAGGGTGTTCATGCATTGGAGCAGGCTACCTAGAGAAATTATGGAATCCCCATCCTTGGAAACTTTTAAAAGCAGGTTAGACAGACACTTGACTGGGATATTTTAGTTGGATGATCCTGCCTTGAGCAGGGGGCTAGACTACATTACCTTTTTCAGTCCCTTTCAGCACTGCTTTCCTATGATCTTAGGTGGAGATGTTGTATACTAAGGTTTCCTGAGTCACATTTTCATGTTGCACTTGCTATTTGTGATTCCTAGCTTCTGTGAACAGAGAATTCAATGAGAACATGTAGAATGAGTTAACAAGTGTTGCCTCATTTATGCAAGCTGATAACCTTAGGTTTGGAAATGTAGTGACTTACAATACCAAACTAATACATCAAAAATGGATGCTTTTTAGCATTATTTTCCTAATAGTGTTAGTTTGGAAAAAGATGAAAGTGGAACTTTCTCTGCGCTTTGTGTTAAATCAGTACAGCTGATATAGCCCAGAAGTCACCTCTCAAGTAAAAAGCGTGTGTGTATAGAGAGAGGTGTTGTCTTGCGTGGAATTGTATACATGTATGTATGTATGGGCACATGCGTATATAGCATAGCATATAGCTGTGCATAGCTATATGCACAAGTACAGTACTGTACCTGTGGTGGATCTGTTTAGACCAGTGAATTTGTAGTAGGAAAAAGCAAAAATTAGAGCAAAGAAAACCTTTATATTGGCCACTAATAATGAGTCCATTACAAGCATAATACTAATATTTAATAATAAATAGACATATTTATTACATCCATTATTATATCATTAGTAGATGCAATACATACTTTCCACATCAGAGATGGCTTCTGGGACATACCAGCTGTGTTGATTTTATCACAAACCCAGAGAGAGTTCCACTTTTATCCTCTCATTTGTCCTTCTCCAAACTGATACTATTAGAAAAGTAATACTAAAGAGCATCCATTTTTGATGTACTAGTTTGGTACTGTAAATTTCTAGAGGCAGAGAGAGGTGTTGTCTTGCATGTAATTATTTTGTCTTCCTTCAATTCGGAACAAGAGCAAATGTCAAGTAGCTGCTAAAGGAAGCTCATGTGATTATTCCCACTTTGCCCAACTCATGTACAGTTGCCAGAAGTATGGAAGAAGTTTCCCTCCTGATTGCCCAGCAGCCTCCTCCTAAGCAGAAGACATAAGTGGGGGTAAGGGGAAGGTGAAGAGTTTGGTGTAATGTAATATGTTTAACCCCATGCCAGGTGAAGGCTAATAAGGGGGGAAAAAAGAAAGGTGCAAGAAATATGAGGGTTCAGCACTTTGATAATAGTAATTAGTCTTTTTGTAATAGCTCCGTCCACTGTCTTATCGGTTTCTGATTAGTATTTCTGCTAAATTCTACATGTTCCAAGTTTTTATTTGTGGATCCTTGAAAAAATTCTGAATGCAGGTGCAGACATCTTTGAGTTGTAAGTGTAGGTATTCACATATTTTTGATTGGTCATAGTCATCATTCACAGACCCCTTAGATATAGTCTGCAGACTGCTGGGGGTCCTCAGGCTTGAATTATTGTGTTATTGAAAACACCGTTTATATTTTAGTTACGTGCATTTATAACAAGTAACCAGGTTGAATAATGTTTCATTCTGAAATAATAAAGTATAAGTTATGTTTTTTAAATAAATCAATCTTAGAAGTTTCTTGCTAAATAGAAACTTAAATTTTGTAATGTAAATTTGAAGATAAATACTGTTCATTTGTATTTTTGCTGTGCTGTCTATCCAGTTCCATAACTTGTTTTGGTTTAAATCTTTAAAAGTGATTAGTAACTTTGTGTTCCTTTAGTTTCGGGTGTCCAGATTGAGATATTATTAAAGGAGTTTGATCTTCAGGAGGTCCGATGATTCATTCTTTAAAAATTGACATTAAAATCTTTTAAAAACGTCTCTGGTTAAAAATCCAAAACTTATTTTTCAAAAACTATGCTCTCAGTTTCTCATTTAAATGTTGTAGGGCTTTTGCTTTTGATTAAATATTTGAACAAAACAAAACAAACGAACAAAATCTATGCTTTACCTCTCAAGATACAGCACAGATATGACTTGGATTAAAAAAAAAAGAACAGCCATAAGCTGCATTTGCACTTCTCAAATTCTTGGATTGGCTAGGGGCCACAAGTGTTATCCAACCACTCTCATTAATAGTAGTCTCCTGCAGGCTGCCAGTAAGGTGTCCTGCAGCCCAGAATAGCCATAGTGCAAAGCTGCTGTCTGTTCCCATTGTGGTACACACATTATATATGAAGGCCATAGCACAATACTTTGAATTTCCCACAGCAGTCACTCTCTGTAGACTCCTTGTGTGGCATACCAATTCAACATTCTGGCCCTTCATTTTATTAATCTTATTAATCCCTCTTAATACGTATTAGCTTCATCTGTCTTTCAAGGCCTAATCTTGAAGTCACCAATGTAAGCTAAAGGAATAAAAGAGGATTGAGACCTATACAGTTTAATAATAACTATTAGTACTTATATACAGTGAAAGAACCACTCTAAGATATTCATTCCTGTAATGCTTATTTTCTGCCCTTTGTAGTCAAAATACAGTATTTATAGCCTTGGGTCCCAGAGAAATAACTTTCCACTCATTAGCAGCTTAACTGAATTTGCACACACAATTGATTGTGTGCAAGAGCTGACACAGTCACGAACCTGGTGGTAACGCAGCAGAGTTTACACAAATTCCATAATGATAACTTGCTGTCCTGTGGGAAAGAAACTCCGACTTTGGTCATACCTAGAATTCCTGTACCCTGAGAGAAATAACACCTTGCACTCTTCCCATAGCAATTTATAAACCAGACTAGTAGATCTAGAACAGAATTGTAGAATTTAAAATGAGTACATTTAACCATAAAATTTAAACTGAGTTACATCAGTGCTTTTCTCTATAGACTAAAATAATAGGTCACCTTTGTAATATTTACTGTATGGCTAGTTGCTACTGGCAGATGTTAACATAATGGCATGATGGGGGTCTGAGGGATTTTATGCGCCACCTCAAAAGTTGGGCTTCCTGCTATGCAGACATATATGGCAGGATGTGTGATGTTTCAGATGAGCAAAAAATTCCTCAGATCCCTGGACTGCTGGGGCCAAACTGGGACTTGGGGCTGTCCCCTCCCCAGTCCAGGGAATCAGATGGGGTGGGAAGGCAGGAGTTGTGTGTCCTGGGCCCCATGCTGGCTCTGTGCCTCATCCCAGGGTTCAAGACCTGGGGTTATGTCATGCCTGATCATAATGTTCAGTGAAATGTTGGGGTCAAGCACAGGACAGCTTTGGGTCCCAACTGGGGATCAGGTGCAGGGTGTAGAAGTTATGTTCCCAACCTCAGGGCCAAGAGTTAGAATGGGGCACAGGACACCCCCAAATCCCTGGGGTCAAACCTGGGGCTGTCTCCTGCCTGATTCCAAAAATGAGAGAGAGAGTGGCTGTGTCTTGGACCCTGGGGCTGCTGCATGCCTAATCCTGAGATTCAGCTGAGTGTCAGGATCATCAGGTACAGAGCAGCCCCAGATCCCATTTCCCCATTAATCACATCTGCCAGGGACCTTACTCAAGACCAAACAGTGTAACTGCAAACTTCCATGTAAGAAGAAAAGGTAATAGTTTACTTAATTATAAGACAGGACAACAGGCCCAGATCTGGCCCCTGCCAGAATTCTGTATAATTAATCTCTGATAAACAGGATGATCTAATTCTTGCAAACTTTGACCATGGCACACCTCAGATTTTATTGCTACATAAGCCTCCGCCCTTCTCCCACACACAAAGAGGGAGGGAGGTATTATAATTCCTTTTTCCAGAGTTAAAGTTAAGTAATTACAAACCCAAAGGGTTCCAGAATGATGACTCTATGCCCCCCCATCATGATATTTTAAAAGAAATAAATGTGTTGTGTTTGCACTCTAGATTTTGAACCTTTATCCATTCATGTTTTTTAAGTTTTTTTTCTTTGTAACCTTGAAGCTGAAATTCCTTCTGAGAGAAGGGCGGAATAAAGAGAGTGGAGACTTTGTATATAATTGCGTGATTCTGGGAGCTAAGGTTTTATAAAAAATATTGAGTATGATGAAGCTCTCAATAAAATTGTGTGAATTGGAAGCACTAGAAAGAAAAAGAAATTAATAATGACCTGAAAGTATGTAAACTAAACAAGCAGAGGCTAGGTAGAATGGAAGACCCCTGAATGTTTCTTAGGTTCTTGGTAAACAGGTTATTGGGCCATGTGTTTTAAGTACCCAACAGTTTTCTGTATAGACATTTTATGTTCTCCTATGCAATACTTTTAAATACTATACTTAACCTTCAGGTTGTAGAGGTTTGTTGGTTTAGGTCTGGTCTCAGCATATAATCATATGCTTCTAGAAAAAGGTTCATCTTTATTGCCTTGGGTATGCCTATTGAAGTCAGTGAAATTATTCATGGCCCTAATACACAGCTCTTTGAAGTTTTTGTCATGTCTTTTATTTGATTTCAATGGATTTGGAGTCAAGACTCACAGGAGTAAAATTAAGCATGTGCAGAGGTGTTTGCAGGAGCAAGGCCAGAGTTTTGCATCTTCTTTGCTGTCACTATAGGGCAGTGATTCTAAAATCACAGTTATGCAAAATCCTTGTAAGGGTGATGCAAGATGCTCCTCTATACTAACATCATTAGATGTGTAAAATCATTGGATCGTAGAAAATTAGGTTTGGAAAAGACCTAAGGAGGTCATCAAGTTCCACCCCATGCCCGAACTAGGACCATCCCCAACTAGATCATTCCAACCAAGGCTTTGCCTAAGGTCTTAAAAACCTCCAAGAATGGAGATTCCACAACTTCTCTGGGTAATGTGTTCCAGTGTTTTACTGCCCTCCTAGTGAGAGAGCTTTTCCTAATATCTAACCTCAACTTCCCTTGCTGCAACTTGATACTTGCTTCTTGTTCTGTCATCTGCCACCTCTGAGAACAGTCTAGCTCCATCCTCTTTGGAACTACCCTTCAGGTGGTTGAAGGCTGCAATTAAATTCTCCCCTCAGTCTTTTCTTCTTCAGACTAAATACGCCCAGTTCCCTTAGTCTCTCCTCAGAAGTCATGTACCTCAGGCCTCTAACCTTCTCTGGACTCTCTTGAATCTGTCTACATCTTTTCTGTAGTGGGGGTACCCAAAACTGGACACAGTACTCTAAGTATGGCCTCATCAGTGTTGAATGGAGAGAAATAATCACTTCCCTCATTCTGCTGGTACCGTTCCTACTATTGCAGCCTGGTATGCCTAGTCTTTGCAACAAAGGTATTCTCTTGGCTGGTATTCAGCTTCTTGTCCGCTGTAACTCCCAGGTCCTTTTCTGCGGAGCTGCTGCTTAGCCAGTTGGTCCCAGCCTGTAGCGATGATTGTTCCATGCTACATGCAGGAGTTTGCACGTTTGCTTATTGAACCTCATGAAATAATATCTTTAGTCCAATCCTCCAATTTGTTGAGGTCTCTCTGAATCCTGGCCCTACCCTCAGCATATCTAGTACTGTTCCCAGCTTTGTGCCCTCTGCAAACTTGCTGAGGATGCATTTCATCCTGTCTTCCAGTTCATTGGTGAAGATATTTAACAAAATCAGCCCCAGAACTAGCCCCCAGGGTTTGACGTCAGCTGCCAACTAGACACTGAGCCAGTGATTGCTACCGTCTGAGCCCAACAATCCAACCAGTTTTCTATCTGCCTTACAGTCCATTCATCTAACCGATACTTCCTTAGGTTGCTTGCAAGAATGTTGTGAGAAGCCATATCAAAAGCCTTGCTGAAGTCAAGGTGCATCACATCCACTGCTCTCCCCACATCCACAGAACCAGTCAGCTCATCACAGAAGGCAATCAGGTTGGTCAGGCATGACTTACCGTTGGTGAATTCATGCTAATGGTTTCTAATCCACATTTTCTCCTCCAAATGCTTAGAAATAGATTCCTTGAGGAACTGCTCTGTGACTTTTCCAGGGACCGAGGTGAGGCTGACCAGTCTGTAGTTCCCCAGATCCTCCTTCTTCCCTTTATTAAAGATGGGCACTATATTTGCCCTTTCCCAATGGTCCAGGACCTCTTCTGACTGCCGTCAGTTTTCAAAGATGATGGCGAGCAGCTCTTCAGTCACATTGGCCAACTCCCTCAACAACTTCAGGTGCATCTGTCCAGCCCCTGGGCCTGTACACATCCAGCTTTTCTTAACAGTCCCTTATCTGTCCTTTTGCTACTGTTGGCTGGTCACCTCCTCCCCAAACTGTGCTGCCAGGTGCAGTGGTCTGAGAGCTAACTCTGGTTGTAAAGACTGAAGTGAAAAAGGCATTGAGTACTTCACCATTTTCTTCCTCATCTGTCACTACATTGCCTGCCCCATTTAGTAAGTGACCTGCACTTTCCTCAGGAAAACCTCATCAAAACATGCCAACACATCTCCACCATCCCCAAAATAACTACACCCCACAACAGAACCATCACCATCCCTGGCTCTTACATCTGCACCTCCAGTAATGTTATATATTTCATCCAGTGCACTAAATGCCTCGATGAAAAATATGTAGGAGAAACCCAACCAACAATTGCACACCAGACTGAATGCACACCAAAAATCTATCAAAGACAAGAATACCCAACTACCTGTGGGGGCACACTTCTCACAAGACAATTACTCCTCCTATCTTTCAGTTCAAATCCTCAAAGTGAACTTACAAAACGCCTTTTGTAGATGAGCCTCTGAACTTCATAAATCTACGGGATACAAAAAACGGACTCAATATAGACATTGGATTTATGACGCATTACAACCTGCCTGACATCTGATTCATCGGGTACCTGTCAGCCCTGATCTCTTACATTCTTCTTTTCCCCTCACCTTTTCTCCCTTCCCCCTCTACTTTTCTGCCTTTTGTCTTCCTGATTGCCAACCATTTCCTTTTTCTTTAAGAGCCTCTTTTTTACCTTGTACTGTTATCACTGTAGTATTTCCCTTTGGTCTTTTTCCCCCTGCTTTCTTCCTGCTCTCTTCCCTGTTTTATGTTTTGGTTTTTTTAATTTCTACCTATTTATATTTTCACTGACATCCTGTCATACTTTCTGCTTCCCTCATTCCTGTTTTCCTTATTTTCTACTAATTCCTTTTTCACTGACAGCCTCTTTCTACCTGGTATCCTATCACTGCTGTCTCCCTTTGGCCCTTTTCCCCCCTGCCTGCTTTCCCCCTCCCTTACCTGTTTTACCTTTTGCTTTCTAATTTCTAACTATTTACATTTTTACTCGCATCCTGTTACACTTTTAGCTTCTCATTCCTTGGAGTCTCAGATAACAGAGACTCCCTGTGCCTGGAGAAGGGTGACTGTACCCAAAACCTTGCCTAAAACTTTTTTCCCCAGCTACTCAGTTGTTCTAATAAGAGATACCACTCAAAGAACCTTACCTGCCTGTGTCCTTAGACCAACATGGCTACAACCAAAAGCCCTGCACTTTCCTCTGAATCCTAGGCCTACCCTCCAGCATATCTACCACTTCCCCCAGCTTGATGTTATGTGCAGACTTGCTGAGGGTGCACTCTACGCCATCTTCCAGGTCATTGATGAAGACATTGAACAAAAACAGCCCTAGGACCAACCCCTGAGGCACTCCATTCCACACTCTCCCTTTATGACACTATCTCCACTCTTTTTCTGTTATGTGATCTCACACAGTATCAATAACTTGCATGTAGAATTTGAACAATTCAGCTCTTACATTTTAAAAACACACAGATGCTGGTTGTATTGGTAACTTTAAAAAGAACACTGTAAAATTATTAAAAGGTGTAAAGTAAGCAGGGGAATTGAGTCATTATTGATTCCAAGATGAACGTGAGTCATCAATGCGACGAAGCGATTAGTAAAGCTAACCAGGACTCATAGTAGAGATGATATCTTTTATTAGACCAATAAGATTTTTGCTAAAAAATTTCTTAAATCAGGCACAAACACCCTTCATCAGGCATTAGAGAAAAGATTGTAAAAGTTCTCCTGGGTTGAAATGAAATTTCATATTTCATAGGATTTCACAGAGAAGTCAATAGATTCACATCATCACAGGAGGTGAGAGGTTCCTGTGAGGCTTCATACCAGCTGTGAACTGACTGCCCAGAGGAGTTTTCCATCTATTGACGATCTACTGCAAGTCCTGATTGCTTTTTTCTCTAGACCAATACACCTACAAACTTGATACCTGATACACTAAAGCTAACTGCACTTTATCATGTATTAACGGGTGCATGGCAAACAGGTCCAGGGAGGTGATATTTCCCCTCTATGTGACATTGGTCAGGTTGCAGTTGGAGTACTGCATCCAGTTTTGGGTGCCACACTTCAAGAGGGATGTGGACAACCTCAAGAGAGTTTAGAGGAGGGCCACTCGTATGGTTAGGGGCCTGCAGGCAAAGCCCTATGAGGAGAGATTCTAGATCTCTTCAGCCTCTGCAAGAGAAGGCTGAGAGGTGATCTTGTGGCTGCTTACAATTCATCAGGGTGGGGCAGCAAGGAATTAGGAGATGTTCTGTTTACCAGGGCACCCCTTGGAGTAATTGGGAACAATGGTCACAAATCGACGGAGAGTAGATTTAGGTTAGACATCAGGAAGAACTTCTTTACTGTAAGGGTTGCCAGAATCTGGAATCGGCTTCCATGGGAGGTGGTGATCTCCCCTACCTTGCGGTTCTTTTAAGAGGAGGCTAGACATGCAGCTGGCTGGGGTTGTCTGACCCCAGTGCTCTTTCTTGCCTGGGCAGGGGGTCGGACTCAATTATCTGCTGAGGTCCCTTCTGACCCAAACATCTCTGAATCTCTGAATAGAAAATGATGCCTGTCCTTTCTGATTTTCTTCCTTATGACCAATGCATTCAATGATCTGACACCCAGCAGCGAATTTATAATAGTTAAATGCTGTGGAATGGGAGTGATTGGTGCAATGAACTTTAGATTGTGGCAGATTTTAAAGAAGAATAAAGTATCTTCTTTGGTAAAATACAATAGATTATTTAAGCAAATATGTAATTTTTTGGATTTACCAAAACATGAGTTTTGGTAAATATTAGGTTTTATGCATGATCCATCACTAACAAAGAGTGATTGCCGTATGTAAACTATAAATTCTGCTTGATTGAAAATTTTTGATAAAAGGATTGAAACGGGAAGAAGCAAATGGAATCAGAAAGAAGGAAAATGAACTGGAAGAGCAAAACTAAGGATTTAGGACAGTCTAGGGGGCAGGGAAATTCCTGGATTAGGTTATCACGCAAAAAGAAAACCTAGTTGTTCATAATTTTTAGGAATATTTTTTTAACAGACATTAAATTATAAAATAAGTAACATGAGTGGGTTTTTTTATTTCAAAAGATCGTAAAGGAAGCAATATTGAAATATAATTATAAGTCCTACAAATCAGAAAATGTAAAGTGATATCACAGTTAAGATTTCTGCTGGGTCCTTAGTTTAGTTGATGGAATCTGGTTAATCAAGAGACTACTACACCAGTGAGTCATATAATTATGCTTACTATTTTATATAATGCTTTACATGTTGAAATATTGTACAGATATTAATCATAGTTATTTGCAATGCAGTGCCTAATCACAGCCTTTATTGACTCTTAATTTCCTTCCTTTTATTGGATTAACTAAAATCTTTAACAATTTATTTCTGTTATGAAAATTTATATTTTACTTGATTTTTAAATTCATGCTTTCTTCAGTGAGTTCTATGAAGAACTTAAGCACGTGCCTAATTGGAAACTTTGGTTTTCCTATTGAAGTCAATCAGAATACTTTTTGTGTTAAAAGTTTAGGCACATGCTTCATTACTTTAGCTGCATATACATGTTCAAATGATCTGGAAGAATTCTCCCAGGTTTGTTCTCCTGGTTTAAAAAAAAAAAAAAAAAAAAAAAAAAAAAAAAAAAAAAAAAAGTACCTGGGAGACACCTGAACAGACATTTATATGCTGAGCTGTTGAAGGGCAGAGAGTTTACAGTGCTGATGCTGCATAGCCAGAGGGCCCTTGTGCACACCTCTCAGAATGCTTTGCAGACTCTCTCAGTCTGCCTGGTAACAGTTGGCAGCAGTACACAGAACAGTCCTGACTGGCTGAACCAGACTGCCTTGCAGTCTCACTGCAGCACAAAGTGGGGATTGTGAAAGGGGGTTTGTTCTGCTCCCTGCTTGGCTAGGGCAAAGCAGTCCAAGCTGAGCAACGTGCTCTTTCCTGGGCAGGAGGGTGGTAGACAGGAGCAAAGCACCCTGGGCTACTGTGGCTTCTCTCAGAAGAGAACACTTACAGATATTTGCTCTCCTAGGGGAAGCTCTCAGGAGTGATTAACTCTGGTTGTTCCCAAGTTATTTTTCTCCTGGAGTAGCCATTTTTGCTCTGAGAAAAAAATACTGAACATCTGCAACACATGGTTTCTCCTGGGACAGCAGCAATTCTCTCAGAAGAAACTAGATGTCTGTATGTGGCCTTTGATCATACAAGATTCAAGTGCCCTCAGCCCCTGTTTACAATAGTGGGACTTAAGAACCACAGCATTTTTCAAAATTGAACCCTTTGCTCAGAGGAAAAAAATTCTTATATCAATAAACTAACAGTTAAAGATACAAAATGATTTCCTTATTTCCAAGAAATTGTAATGTAAGGCTTAATTTTTGCTAATGCTGATGTACATAACTTCATGCTTCTGAATTGTTCCACTGAGGTCATTGGGTCTTGGATGTAAAGATTACCCGTTGTGACTTGTTTGAGTTTTGAGCATATATGTTTGAAATTATATATTAGATCAGTGTTTCTTAACCTTTTTGGACTGAAAGCACCTCTCCATAACTCCTGTGAGTTGAGTGGCACCCAGGTTCAGAAACTAATTTATATATTACAAGGTTTACCTCCTTTCAGAGGGGTTGGGCAGTGGGGGAGGGGAATTAGCCAGGGAGAAACAAACCTGAACCTATACTTCTCTTCTTATCTCCTCACACCTTTCAGATAAACTCACTGTACCCGTGGGTGCCTTGGCACCCTGCTTGAGGATGACTGTGTTATAGTAAGGTCTGAAAATGAATAGTTTTTCACTGTAAATTAATGAAGATAAAACATTTTACCCTGCTACCACCACTTTTATCAATGCAGTCCAGTCTGTGTATGGCTTTTGTTCTCAAACCATTCTGGTGTATAGTGTTATCACATAAATAACACATTCAGTGTTGCTGTATGGAAGATTCTGAAGCAGTTGCCTTTAAGAGTTAGAACTTCTAACCGTGTTGTGGTATTTAGTGTCTTATTCCATTTTATTTATGAACCACTATTTGAACCTCTCAGTTATGCTTGTATATTGTCCCTTACTTTAGATATTATGATCTAGTGATCCTCTCTGGCCTTTAAATTCTTTGAATATTTTGTCAGCTATGAAGGATATTATTGATTAAATGTTTGTAGTAATGTTTAACTGGTCAACTGCACAGTTATTTCTGGTAATAAAATCAACAATGGATGTTCAGAAAAAGAAAATGTGTTTTTTCACAAAATGGCTAGATATAAATTTTTAGCCAAGGAGTGTTCCTGAAAATGTGAACATATTCAAATTATAGTTCCTCTTATTGCCTTTTGTCACATGTATGTGTTTATACAAAATTGTATTTACTCAAATACAAAACAAGGTTTTTTCCCTGATCAACCTTGGGGGGAAAAGCCCCTCATTTTACATTAATACACAAGGAAATCTCACTAAGTACGTTGTCTGTCTTTAAATTGCTGCCAATTTAAACCAGAATGTATTCAGTAACAGAAATCAACTATGAAGTTGATTTAAATGCAGCCAACACTGAGCATGACTATAGAGCACATGGTTTATACTGGGCAAACATGCTGATGGGAACCTACCACAAGGA
Organism: Gavialis gangeticus; assembly: GCF_001723915.1. Classification (NCBI taxonomy): domain Eukaryota; kingdom Metazoa; phylum Chordata; order Crocodylia; family Gavialidae; genus Gavialis; species Gavialis gangeticus. Next base: position 15,177,190 of record NW_017729022.1, read on the forward strand.
TAGGTTAGCGCAGCCCATCTGGGTAAGATGCATGGTAGCACCCAGTGTGCTCACTTCCCCTCAGCACCAACCCTTTTTCAAGTCATGGTGAGCCACTACATTGAATACTTTTTAACTTCTGCTTCACTCCTGCAGCTGAGTTGTGCTTTTCTTTCCCATTTGTAGATTACTATGGGCATGTTTATTTCAAAGCTAGTGTTTTCAAATTTGCTCCTCGCTTCCTGGTCGTCAGGGAAAGCAGGGTCTGACAGTAAGCGGGGGAGGGAAGTAGCTGGGGAGAGGCAGAAGGCAACAGGGCTACCTGACCCTCCCTAGACTTGTTTTTCCCTGCTATAGCAGTGGTAGAAGGAGAAATTCAAGGCAAACCTCTAATAATTAGAGTTTATGCCTGGAAAATTATAACAAATTTATAAATTTTCCATGTATAGAAACTAATTATTGAGGTGGGGTGGTCTTATATTCAAGTAAATGTGGTAGCTTGCGTTTATACCACAGTTTAATTAACTTTTTTTTTCCAGAAAATGTCTGTTTTTGTAATTGCTGTTTCCTTCAGTAATTCAGTTCTTGGGGGTTAAAGGTGTTTGTCAAACCACAAATATTAAAAATCCATGCTTTTTTATTTCAGGTATTTGGAAAAGTATGAGAAAGTACATCATTTTGGGGAGGATGATGATGAGGTACAACCAGGCAATCCAAAGCCACAACTTCCTATTGGTGCAATTCCATCTTCCTACAATTACCAGCAACACAGTGTGTCAGGTAAAATTTTTGAGGGGGGGAAAATAGTATTTATAGTTTTTGTTGTGTAAGATGGGACAGGCTACTCAGTAGTTTCTAGATGTATTTATAGGTTTATTAAGAATAGCAGCTTCTTGAGTAAGTCAGATCATTATCTAGTGCAAACTAAATCATTTCCACTGTCAAGCAAAATAAAACAAACATAAATCTATAAGTAATTGCACACACCTGTGCTCCAACAAGTATGGGTAAATTGTTACCTGCCTTCAAACAGACTTCCTTGAACATCCACAATTTAAAGATCTGTTCTGCCAAGGTAAAGAATTAGTTTAGGAGTTTTTCCTTGATGAATTTCTTCGTAAAATTTCTAATTGTTTAATTCTGAAGTCAGCTGATATCAGCTCTTAGGTCAGAACGTGAGAAACCCAGAAGTCAACAGGGCATCCAGAATCTACCACATGGGGATTTGCAGATGAAAATGCAAATCTGGATTAGAATCCAGAAACCAATTAGAAGTGGATGTCATCTCTGCAGTTTAAGCATAATATATTTTTTATAAAAATCTGAGTACTTAGAAAACTGCTTTCAACTTGAAAACCACTTCGAACCTTCAGTTTTAAGGTAAAGCATAATGTAGTTTTCAGCTCTGAAATGAAAAAAGGGACAAATATGTAGCTGGCCTTATTCGCATCCAAAGAAGGAAGACCCTGATATTCTTGCTGAAAGCAGATAGAAAAAGAAAAAACCCTGAGACAAATTAAATTTTGGGAAATATGCTCAAGTTCTATAACCCATGTGCTAAATACAGTTATCAGTTGTTTACTTATTCTGTTAATATGAGTACTTGTTTTATTGGCTCAGTTTTAGAAACATTGTTTTCACTTTTTTTTTTTTGTTAGATTACCTTCGTCAAAGTTACGGGCTGTCTATGGACTTTAATTCGCCAAATGACTATAATAAATTGGTGCTTTCACTGTTATCTGGACTCCCAAATGAAGTGGACTTTGCTATTAATGTGTGTACTCTTCTGTCAAATGAAAGCAAACATGTCATGCAGCTTGAAAAAGACCCTAAGATCATCACTTTGCTGCTTGCTAATGCTGGGGTGTTTGACGACAGTAAGTATATAACATTTTCACAAGCCAAGCAAGAGGATTCAGATACATACATAGTTTTAAATAACCATCAGTTTTCATGTTCGGTAAAATTTTGTTTTTGACTGAATTGTAATAAAGTTGATGCTTAGTTTTCTTTTTTAATTATTCCATGGTAACTTGTGCTTTGTAAGTGTTACATAACTTTTTTAGTTCCGGTAACTTAAAATATATTTATTCTACCGAAAGTTAATATCATGGAACACTAATTTTAGTAAAACATAAATTAGATTTTTGGTGGTATGTTTAAATTATTTAAGTAGTAGTTATAATATTTTTAGCATTAAATTTATGTTGAGATCCTAATGTTAAGATTTGTGTGTTTTCTGGTGAAAACCTAGGATCCTGATTATTTTTTAAAGATACGTGTTTAGTATAACTTACAAAATACAGCATCTCATAAAAATGACACCAAATTGGAATTCTGATAGAAAGAGGTTTTTCTCAGTTCCTTAATAGAAGATCTAGAAATAAAAACTCTAAATCATCCAAATGCTCAATCTTGGTTTAAGAAATACTTAGTTGAGATGCTTGCATTTTACTATTTAAAGAAAATTGTAAATATTTCCACAAAAATATTTCAATATCAAGATCTATGTTGTGTAACAAGCATGTGGCCTCCTGGCCAACCTAGATTTTGTTTACTGGAGGTTTTTTGGTCAGGAAAAGGTATAGCTAAAATATTGTAAAATCACCTAAGTGTCAATAGGTAGAACTTAACAACTCCTGTATGAAACTTTTCTGTCAAGAACTAGTAACTTCAAAGGTAAAGCTGTTTAAGCAAATTATGAAATATGCATTTTTTAACTAACGGGTATTTGGAAGTCTCTTAGTAATCGGTATTTGTGAGTGCCTATGTACAGACTCACAAAATGATGTGTTAGAGTCACTGTCTTTGTGAGATATTATACTATCAACTTTTTAAATTAAAATAAGTTTTTACTTAATCATTTTTAATATGTAATATGTCATTTTTGTAATCTGATGTTAATTCTGGTCTAATTTCTCTCCGTTAGATTTTTCAGATTATGTATGTGTGTTTTCTTAGTAGGATGTTGTTCTACAAGATTAAACTATTCCTCACACGTACCCAGACCAAAATATTGTCTGACTCTGGGCCAGTCGCAAGGACTCCCAGGTACAAGAAATGATTCAAGAGAGGCTGAATTTAAATCTGATATCCTAGTTAGTGCTTCCAAGAGGCCCATCCTTAGTTTCTGAATTTAAATTGTTGTTGTGCTGAGTCAGGATAATTGTTTCTTCAAAATCACTTTTATAGGGGAAAAAAACCTATAAATGGTGCTTCAGCAGTTTTTGGATGTTCTTTTGTTTTGTGACTTCTTGGACACTGAAAGATTGGAGAGCTCTTTCTCCTGTTTGCCTTTTTAAGTCAAAACTATGATTTTTGTATGGTTGTTTCATAACTGGCCTACTAGTGATACCATGCTAACAGTCTTCCTCAACTGAAAAGCACTGAAACGAGGACTAAAAGTACGAGGATAGTACTTTTTCTATAAAGGAGAGGCAAATTTATAGTGTTTTTTTCTATTGTTGGGGGAATTATTTTTTACATCCAGCAATGAAGGTCTCAGCAAAATATAAGACTGATGTGCCATGTTTCACCAATAATACCCTGTAGCAGGGCACTAAGGTGCCTGCTACTCTTCTGAGCAATGAGGAAGGAGCCCAGGTGCTGGTTGCTAGGGCAACCGGAAGGAGCCAGTGACTCATACCTGTCAGCGGTCAGCTGACCGGAAGGGGCATGGCCTGGCTCCCATGTAAACCCCAGAACTGAGTTCAGGGAGGCAGTTCCCCAATCTTGGGCCATACCTACAGTCTGGCCTCTCCTCTTAGCTCAGTCTGGCAGAGCTTCTTCCCCTCTGGTTGCCAGCAGGGAACTGCCTCCCTGTACTCAGTCCTGGGGTTTAAGTGGGAGCCAGGCCCTGCCCCTTCTTGTCATCTGACTGCTGACAGGTATGAGTCACTGGCTCCCTCCGGTTGCCCTAGCAACCAGCACCTGGGCTCCTTCCTCATTGCTCCCCAGAGTAGCAGGCACCTCAGTGCCCTGCTACATACCTCATTGCTGACTTTCTGGATGTGCTGCACTTAGTTGTTGCCAAATACATTTGGGTTCCCCGGGCCTTGGTCCTAAGCACCTGAAAATGGGACATAATCTTCATTCAAGAATATAACTCGTTATTTATCCAGTTTTGCAATCTGTCACTCTGACAGAGATGGAAAGTTTTGGCATTTAAAAAAAATTATTTTAAGCTTACTTATCTCTGGTTTTTTATATTGTGAATTTATAAAGCAGAGATGATGTTTTCCTATCAGTTTTTATGGCACCTAAAAGAAAGGAACTGCAGGCCTAGTTGTTTTAATCGTGAGCACTCTATACAGCAGTAAATCTTTTGGTAATTAAGCAAGGAAATCTAACTGTGGATTTAGGTTAAATTTGCATAGCATCATTATTTTAATTTTGTGAAAACAATTTTAGGTGTAAATTAAGATTGCTCATGGCTTATCTAAAGTTAGTATGGGATTCAAGAAAGTTCAAATTTGGCATACCTATAATGCAAAGTTTGCTGCTGCTGCTTATTATGATTATTATTTGCTTTTTGTGATGCATGGTATTTTTGCTTAATTTTGTTACCATTTTATGTTTGTTTCATTTTATATTTTTTAGAAAAGAATTATATTACATGTGGTAGGACAGCCTTCCCCTCCTTTTCAGAAGTACTCTCTCAGTATTTTGAAATTAGTGATTCATTTTTAACTTAAAACTCTACAATGAATTTTGGAAACACACTAATATAAAACCTTCTTCCCATTGGCAAGTAAAATCCTGCTAAATAACTTGTTTACATCCTCAAAATATTTACGCCTTGCTACTGAAGCTGTAGAAGTTGCGGTCTTGGATTCTTTGGGCATGTCTACACGTGTATATTAATATGATGCAATGAACTCTGGTGCTTACCGCACCAGAGTTCATTGCTCCCTGGGCATGCATGTAAATGTGCACCCGGAATTGTAGCATGTTGAGCCCTGGTAGCAGTTGTGGCTGGCAAGAGACCCAGAGGGTCAGCCTGTCAACCTGGGGCTGCTTACCCCGGGTCAGTGTGCTGCCAACAGGCTGGTTAGGGCATGGCCAGCAGCCAGCCCCCGCAGTGAAGCACCCTTGTGTCCCAGCCAGCAGGGGCAGCATTTACATATGCACTGCTGCAGTTTTTTACTTTGCAGTGGGGATAATATTTGTTTTTACAAATACTGTCTTGCTGCAAAGTAAATTAGTTTACTCTCCAGCCTTATAGGCCGCACACGTAGATGCATAGCGGTTACTGCGCAGCTAATTCATCTACTATGCAGTAAATGTCTCGTGTAGACATGCCCTTTAAGGCCACGTTCAGATAAGTGTGGATGTTTGGTTCCCTGGGAACAACTAGCAGCAGCGCACCTTGTGCCGCTGCTACTTATCTCTGGGGAACGCCCATGCCACATGCACTTTGGCGCATGGCAGGTTACCCTGGGTAGGGTAGGGGAGGCTGGAGCCAGAACTGGGCTGACCCCAGCAGCCTTACCTGGGGTCCAGGGGCTTTCTGCAGCAGTAGTGATTCTGTCACACAGAGCCTGGCTGGCAGCTGGATCATGGCTCTGGCTGGCCTGTCTCTGCTATTGAGCAGTACACGCTGTCCTTGTGTGCGCTGCTCGCTTTTTTTTTTCCTTTTTTTTCCCATGGGTTTTGTTTTGTTTTGCTTTGTTTTGTTTTGTTTTTTTGTTTTTTTTGTTTTTTTGACCCCTGGATATTGACGTCTGGTTGTATAGTATGTAACACTGGAGACATGTTTGCAGTGTCACTTCCTGCATGGCTATGCTCATCTGGACATGGCCTAAGATGCCAAGTGTTGCTTTATTTTGTAACATTTTTCACACATCAAAAATTAGGAAGAAGGTTCTATTTTAATATTACTTCATATGATGCTAATTAATTATATATTTCCAGAATGCTAAATAGTTCTTTTCGTGTTAGTTAGAATCTGGTGAACTGTATGCAGTCTTTGCTGCTTTCAAGAAGCAATAGACTAGAAAGACTGTAGCATTGGTTTTACCAGAGGAGCCAAGATTTACCAAAAAGATTCTGGTAAAATGCGCGCATTTCTTTTAAGTAGCAGTGATGTCCAGACATTTTTTTTTGTTGTTGTTAAATTCCACTACAGGTTTTTTTCCTTAATTTATAGTTCCAGTCTAAACTAGGAATACTTTTTACTTTATTCTGTGCATAAGACTTAAAACTAAACAGTCACTTCATACTATTGAAAAAAACTCCAGAAAAGTATTTCATGGCTATTCAAGGCTTTTCAAATATTTACCTCAAAATAGGCTGTAATACTTCTAATTAGTGGGTTGAATATACAGAAATTGAAATTAGGGTGGCTTGCTACAATTTACTGTACAGGTACACTAGGCAAAAATAAACATTGTGAGTGGTCTGTAATATTATTGGATTTTATTTGGATTATGGATTACTAGAAAATCAAATGGAAAAGTGTACTTTTTTTTTTTTTTTTTTACTGAATGTTACTTTTTATGCTTAAAGCTTTAGGATCATTTTCTGCTGTATTTGGAGAAGAATGGAAAGAGAAAACTGATAGAGATTTTGTTAAGGTAATTTTAAAAATATTAAACTACTTTTAACTGTACCACGGGTGGAAAATTCTAAATCTCATAATGTACCAAAATGGTTTTAATTAAAAGGTTACTTTGAACTATGCTCAAGCTTTATACCTTTTCGGGAAATATGGTTGGCTGCGAAATCA
>NW_017729022.1:15188895-15189640 GCF_001723915.1 Gavialis gangeticus
ATGTTACTTTTTATGCTTAAAGCTTTAGGATCATTTTCTGCTGTATTTGGAGAAGAATGGAAAGAGAAAACTGATAGAGATTTTGTTAAGGTAATTTTAAAAATATTAAACTACTTTTAACTGTACCACGGGTGGAAAATTCTAAATCTCATAATGTACCAAAATGGTTTTAATTAAAAGGTTACTTTGAACTATGCTCAAGCTTTATACCTTTTCGGGAAATATGGTTGGCTGCGAAATCAAAGTTATTTATAACTTAAATCAAGATTCTAGAAACTGGATGTTAATAGGAAGAAAATAATTAAGAACAGGGAAATAAATATAAATTCTGTATTTTTATAAAAGAGTTGAAGTTTGAAAGGAAAAGACTGGCTGTATGGTTTATATGGCAAAAGAAAACAATACTGGTATTTTTAACTGCTGAGATGAACAAAACAGTAGATTAAGAAATGGGTGTTGTGGCCAGTTTTTAAGAGATTTAGACAACTTTTGTTCAGTTAAATGTTTATATTATATCTAGGTGTGCTCGAGGCTTTTTTGTTTCCACTAGAGGGCATGATCTACTAGATTAATAATGGAGCAACATAATTTCAAAGTTACATATCACTTCGTTATGTGTAAACGTCTCTTTGCCCTAGAATAAACTTTTTATGGTGCTGGGTAGCATCTGATTTGGTACATATTTAAAAGCTTTGACATTTTCTGTTTGCTTAAGGAGATGGGGGTAGGGCTTGGAGAGCAGTTC
>NW_017729022.1:15189651-15194917 GCF_001723915.1 Gavialis gangeticus
TTAGGGGAGGGGGGGTTGAAAACTGATTCCATAACTGGTTTTCAGACAGCTAATATTAAAATAGGAGAAATTTTTAAATGATTTTGATCCTTCATACTGTTTGCTTTCATGTTTTGAAATGTAGTAAACTAGTTATTGCCACCTGTCTTTGTAGTTAGGTTTCTGCTTAATTTCTTTCTTACTATCAGTAGAATTGCAGTTTTAACATTCCAAACATTAAAAAGGAGTATGTATTTGTGAAAAAAATGCTTTCTGTTTATCATATAGTTTGGTTTAGTTTCTTTTTTACAAAACTTAGTTTTGGGCTAAGTTGTTCAATACAAGTTCCTGTTGAATGTTTATTGCTAAAATATGAATAAGTGCCCTCCCCAAACAGTGAAATTGAATGAAGAATATTAACACTCATAAATTTATTAATTTAGCTTGGAGATATGCTAAAGTAAAGTAAAAGTAAGTCTAAAAATGTGTGCTTGATAATCCTAGTCTTTACTTTTTCATAAAGATAGATACTAAAAAATATTCTTGGAAGGAGTTGTTTTTTAACTGCCTGGTGTTTCTGATTTTTAACATCTGCTGAATGTGAGACAGCCTGTCTGTACAGTAGTTGGCTAAGAACAGCATAAAGCACAATGTCTAGATATGTAAACATTTAAAATGATGTGAAATTATTAAATGTTTGTTAATTATATCATTTTAAATAATTATAGTACATGAGAACAGATGGTTTTAACAGTCTCTTAACTGAGTGCTAAGTAGAACCAGCATAGCTTCAATAAGGTTTACTAATAAGGAACTTGGATGTACTCCAAGACCTATCTATCAGCAAAACATGGTGTATAATACCACACTACAGTAAGACATTGTTGAAAGTGTGCCATAAATTAACACTACCTCTAAAAATTTCTATATATGCCAGGAATACATATTTTTTCATAGAATCATATTTTAAGCAGTGAGTTGACCCCAGTACTGGAAGCCGTTTTATTCAGGGGCTGTGCTTTTGTGTGTAAGAAGAAACAAGGGGGGAGTATTAGAAGCATTGTTAGACCTCTCAATTCCAGTACTATTCTCTTGATGTGGAACCAAGATATTATGCCTGTACCAGCAGGGATTTTGTATTCATTCTTTTCATTTTTGGATAATTTTTACATCTTTGAATTTAGCAGAATGGTGCTTACATAGGTCTGTGCTCTTTTGTTCTCTTTTTTTCTTATTCTCTTCTATGTTTTGGTGTTTCTGTTATTTGTGCTGCCAGGTATAACTGCCTTTTTTAAGGTTGCTACTCAATTCTCCTGTCATTTCAACAATGTCAGCAAACAACAAATTCAGTTAAAGATAAGAATAGCTTTCATATGGTGGTGACAAAGAAGCACTCACCACTCACATAAACATACTAACAAAGGATAAACTAGATGAATGAGGTGTTTTAAGGGTGTCTAGAGAAGCTGATAAAGTTTTTTCATACTGAAAAATGGTAAAATAGGTAGAGTGAGATGCAGAATGATATGATATGAAGGAAGTAACATGCAAGTATTGTGACAGACTTGTAAGGGGAGAGTTTTAAAAGTGGGAAATTTGAAACATGGATTCAAAGCCACATTTGAGTGAGTAATTTAGCCATTAGCCTATAATCCGGAGGGTGAGTGACATTTTTTTCTGTGTCCTCCAGCTGCATTTGAGTGAACATACTTCATTTATTATTAAATTCAGTATTGTCTGTGGCAGTTAGGCATGCTCTGAGGATATCTAATGTACTGAATCTGTGGGGACTTCTGGTGGCTTTAGACACTAACTCCTTTCTATTCTGAGTCACAACAGAGCTAAGCCCAAAGCTAGATGGTTAGGCACACACACTGGATCATTTCTGAGCATGCACAGAAGCTCAAGGTTAGGCACCTAAGGAATTTTATTTCTTTAGATGCCTACTCTGACCACGGACAGATTGAAGCATTGTGAAACGTTCAAAAACGTAGCAGTACCAGGCGCAGACAGACATGGAGAGTAAGGAATGTACTCCTCTCAGCTAGGTTGGGAGTGTACTCTCCCATCACAAGGTTGGCAGGGTTGCCTGGCCCTGCAACTCTGCTCTGTTCCCCACTGCTGGGCCCAGGTTGCCACCTGAGGTTAAGCTGACAGCTCAGTCCCAGTCCCCATATACACTGACAGCCTGGTCCTGGAGGGGTGTAGGCAGGTTGTACTTGCCTGGGGCTGTATACTGACTTTCCTTCCTCCCCCTTGTAGGATGTGGTGGAGAGTGAAGTACTGAAGGATGAGAGACCTCCCTCCCCCAATAAGTGCTGTGGCTTACTAGAACACATTACATGTGATACTACAGAGAAGTTCCTGTTTCATCCAGGAATATTTCTGTAGCACTTGGGCCATTGTTGTAGGGCTACAAGGAATGTTCACACTTGTCTCCTTAACTTCTGTAGGACTTCAGGGTTATTTGTAGCACTACAGATGCAATGTACGTCCATGGCCTGAGTTTTGGGATGATTTGAAGTGGAGTTATCTGAAAAACTTCCTGCAACTTAATTGTCTAAACTCCATTTAGATCTTAGGCGTCTAGCTCAGGGGTTGTCAACCAGGGCTGCACATACCCCCAAGGGTACTTGGGAAGGCCCTACGGGGTATGCGCAGGCGATGACAAAGTACCACCACCCACAACTCTGTGCCGCCACCTCCCAGGAGCAGGAGTGGGGTGGGGCAAGGATAGTGGTGCCCTTTTGTGGGCTTGACAGGCTCTGACTGTGCTTCCTACCTCCCTGCTGCTCCATGTCTGGCCTCCGGGGGTTCACTTGTTAAAAAAGGTTGAAAACCCCGTCTCTAGCTAACAAAGTTATACCTGGCCTTTAGGTAGTTAGAATCCTGAGTGTCACTGAAAGTCAGCGTGACTGGTCTTGAGAGTTGTGTAAGCACTTTTCAAAATGTTACCCTTTGAATATTGTATTTTGTATAGAATCCCAATACTTTATTCCTAATACTGCTCTTGTAGAAAGAATCATCCAAAGAGATGAATTTAAAGTGAAGGGAAGAAACTTAATTTTGCATGCTTATCAATTACTGTATTTACTCAAATCTAAGATGATTTCGTATGAAGATGATTTCCCAGTAAACAAAGTCTATACATAAAACATTTATAAATCTGTTATAATTTTCTATGTATAGAATCTAATTACTGGGGGGCTGTCTTTAATTCATCCCCCTACTGTTGCACAGGGGCAGGCGGTATAGGAAGGTCAGGCAGCTTGTCCCCCTCTCGTGCCTGGCCCCCTGCTACCTTTGCCCCCTGCCTCCCTCCTGCAGCCTCAGTCCCCCTTCCTTTTCTTCCTCTGCTCCCCCTCTTACCCCTCCCTCCCAGCATCTGCTACCCCACTTCCCCCTTGCCTCAGCCTCTGCTTTCCCCCTTTCCTCTCCTCCCCCAACCTGTGCTTTCTTCTGTTTCCCCCAGCCTCTGCTCTCAACCTTCCAGCTCCCCTTTCCCTTGCTCTGCACCAGCAAGCTCCATTTTTGTTCTAGCCTGGGCACTGAATACAGCCCCAGCCCAGCTCCCATAGCAGTCTTGCAGGGCTGCGTGCCACTGCAATGAGGCCAGGTTGGGGCCATGCTCAGTGCCCCAGGCTGCACAGTGGACGGAGCATACTGGTGTGGAGCATGGGTAAATGGGGGAGGGAGAGGTGCAAGCACAGCAGTAGAGGCTGTGTAGGGAGGGGAGATGGAAGAAAGAGGCTGCAGGGGGGAGATGGTGGAGCACAGATGGGCTGGGAGAGGGGGGCCAGCAGTAGCTAAAGCCCCATCCCTGAGTAGAGGCTGGAGCCAGAGCTGCAGCTGCTGCCTCTTCCCCACCCGCCACCGAACACTCTTCTGTTTGACTCTTAAGATGAGGGGCTTTTCCCTCTATGTTAAATGTCTTAGAATCAAGGCAAGATGGTACATGTCAGTTGGTAATTGAAAGTAATACATGTTTTTAAAAGGTATTGGCGTCTAAGTATATTACCTAAAAATTCTTATTCCAAATGCAGTTTTGCAAGCATGAATATTAAATAAGTTTAAATGAGTTACAGTTCTAATATGCTGGCAAAATCTGTTTCCTTTGCTCTTATCAAACATCAGGTTTCCTTCTTTTTTCTCATTAAATTGCCTACTAAAAGATGTGTAAGTTAACTTGAAGTGTTGGTTTTAGAGATATAGAGGTTTTTATTTTCTCTGCTTTCACAATTCAGTTTGTAATATCTTGGGGGCACTTAAATATATTATACATTATAATTGCAATAGATTGTGGAAATTTAAATGAGAATTTTGTTTCGTAAAACTGGTTTGGTTTTTAACTCTCATCATGCACGTATTTAAAAAATACTGTTCTATACAGTACACCTCTGCAACATGGGGTTCCAGGCTAGAGCATTAGGTTTGTGTTGCATCAAAGTTGATGTTATCTTTATGTAGAATTTAGATTATGGCTGTATGGGAGTTTGGATAGGGATGTCTTGGGTAAGGGGGCTGGGCTAAATAACCTCTGGAGGTCCCTTCCAGCCCTACTTTTTCTGTGACTTCTGTGAGGATGGAGTAAAGAAAAATGGTCATTAAACTTCCTTAGTGCATTGTTCCTTTCATCCTAGAGCATCTTTGCAGGTATGGAGAAGTAGTACCACATCCAGAGTTACAATTCACTTCTTCCAAGGCTCCATTAAGCTAAACTTTACTATGCCTTTTCATACAGTGTCCAGCTGTCTAGTCAGTGGTCATTCTCTAGCCAGTTGAACTAACTTGTTAACATCAGCCACACCGAATTACAGAGTAATAAAAGCTATCATCTTATTTATTTATTTGGGTACTCATTTGTTTTTAGATTTAGATGCCACCTTGTCCAAAGAAGAATAATTCAAATGGTTGCTGATTGTGTAGTGTCACCTATATAAACTAAGGAGCTTAACTTTAGATTGGGGGTGGACAAAATACAACCCATGAGCTGAAACTGGCCTCAGGAGAGGCTTTGTCTGGCCCCCAGTGGGTCCCTCAAACCCACCCAACCCGAGCACCGTCTGGTGGTGGCATGTCCTGCCACCCCCTGGGCAGGCAGCGGGGCTGGGGTGGCTCCACAGCTGGACTGCCTTCCTAGGCAGCCCAGGCAGCAGCTCCTTCTGGCTGCCACTCCTCTGGCCCCAGCCCTGTGGTACCAACAGGGATCCATGTATATAGCACTGCCCTGCCTTTGCCTGCTCCAGACTCACCTGAGCATCAGTGGCAGCGTGGGGCAGAAACTGTT
>NW_017729022.1:15199917-15200995 GCF_001723915.1 Gavialis gangeticus
AGGCAGCCCAGGCAGCAGCTCCTTCTGGCTGCCACTCCTCTGGCCCCAGCCCTGTGGTACCAACAGGGATCCATGTATATAGCACTGCCCTGCCTTTGCCTGCTCCAGACTCACCTGAGCATCAGTGGCAGCGTGGGGCAGAAACTGTTGCTCAGCATGGGGGAAAAGCGGCTCCTCCCCCTCACTGCTGCTGGGCTCTTCCTGCTGCAGCCACCTGAAGCCCACACTGGACTGCCCTGCATCTCCACCACCTATGGGCTGCCCAGCAGGACAGCAGTGACAGCACAGAGCAGCTGGAGGGCAGCCGCAGCAGGAAGAGCCCAGCAGCAGCGAGGGGGAGGGGCCACTTTTCCCCTGTGCTGAGCAATAACTTCTGTCCTGTGCTGCCACTGCTGCTGCTGTTCAGCCTCGGCAGGTGAGTCCGAAGCGGACACAGGTTGAGTTGGCACTGAGCACGCGGGTCCCCACTAGTACTGCGGGGCTGGTGCCAGCGGCACTGCCTGAGCTGCCTAGAAAGGCAGTCCAGCTGTGGAACCACCTCAGCCCTGCTGCGTGCCTAAGGGGCGGCAGAACATGCCATGGGCAGGTGGTGTGGGGCAGCCTGGGATTGGGGCTGTGCCCACAGGTTCCGGCTGATCTGCTCCAACAGGGGTCCAGAACGGGTGCCAGGCAGGGCTGGGAATGTGTACTGTCGATGGTGATGGAGAGGTGCCACAGGGTACGTGGGCTCTGGGCTGTTGCAGGGCAGGAGTGGAGATGGGTGACTAGCTCGGGGGGGGGTGGATGCAAGGGTCCCATGCACACCCCACAACCACACCTTCCCTCACACACAATCACAGACCCCACATACACCCCCCACCCCTTCTCATGTGCACCCCCCACACATGCACACACCCATGTGCCTCTGGGGGGAGCCCCAGTCACTGCTATGCACACACACCTACCACACACTCACCACCCTCTCCTTCCACACACCCCACAGCCCCCCACAAACCCCTTACCCACCCACATTCAAACACCCCTGCCACAAATCCCATACCCACCCATCCATACTCCCCCCTCCCAGTTCATACAACAC
>NW_017729022.1:15205995-15210016 GCF_001723915.1 Gavialis gangeticus
ATGAAACAATGGAGAAGTTTGTAGCCCTTCACTTGATTTTACCTTTGTTTAACTGCTGAACAAGCTGGCTGAGAATGAGCTGCAGACTTCACCTTCACCCAGCCAAAAAAAAACAAACCCTATTTATTCCCAGGAGACATGGTATGCACACACACCTACCACACACTCACCACCCTCTCCTTCCACACACCCCACAGCCCCCCACAAACCCCTTACCCACCCACATTCAAACACCCCTGCCACAAATCCCATACCCACCCATCCATACTCCCCCCTCCCAGTTCATACAACACTGCAGGAGCATTTGCACATAATTCTAATAATTGAAATGATCTTACCTTGGACACCAGGCTTGTGTCATTTTCCATAACACTTCTGTAGCATGCTCAGGCAATCTGCCTGGTGTCAGAGGTCCCCTAGTGGTAGAACTTGTCTGCCTTCAACCCTGGTCTCTACTTTTCCCTCCTATTTCTCTCCTGCCACAACTTGATCTTGAAGCATTTTTAACTGGGGAGGTGGATGGCAGAGACTGGGTAGACTCTTCTTGATATCTTCATCTGGTGCGCTGTTCTTTGGGCTTTTCTGCCCAAATGCTATGAGGTGAGCCCCACCTTTTAAGGCAGCCCCAGTTAAGCATTAAGGGCAAAAATTGTGATTCCTAGCCCCCATAGCCCATGCCTTGTAAGTGTTGCCCATTATCATCTTCTGGAGGACCATTGCCTCAATACACAGTCTGGCCTCCTCAGGTTTACAAGCCTTTGTTGGGGTTTCAGCCCTGTTCTGTTGCTGGGCTCCTTTTTAGCTTAGGCCCACATTACTGGGTCCTGGCATATGAATGCCAGTCTTTTCAGCTTCTGAGTCCCTGACCCTTGTTTTGCTCTCTCTTGGGCTATGGCCTCTGGCCTTCTTGGCCCCCAGCCATCTTTGGCTTAAACCATGCCTTGGCAGGATGCTAAACCTAGATGCACCCTGTTGGTGCCCCACTGTGGCCTCCGCATTCCCCCTTTTCAACCACACTCAGTCAACAAGTAATCTTAACATAAAAGTCAGTTGCAGCCGTAACAAAAACTTCTTCCCACCCAGGATTTAGTACATCCAAAAGAAACAGATAAAACAAAAGTCCTCTCTCTGCCTGAGAGAGCCTCACAGAAGGGCGGGAGCCACCCTGGTCTATGACGCAACTTGAGCTCTCTGCATCTGGGTCATTGTCTTCTAGTGTCTAATAAGAATGCTTCCCAGTTTCTGCCCCTCCTAGTAGACACCTTCCCTCATCACCAGCCGGGTTTCTCTCTTTCACATGCTCTTGATCTTACTCTTCCTCTCCCTCTCACTCCCTTTCTCTCTCTCTCTCATCAAAATAACAGGGGTAGGGATCCCCTGTTACAGCTTCCCTTCAAACCAAATCTGTTGTCTTTGTAAATTTAAAACAAATGTCTCTCTTAATCTCCATTCTCAGTATTTCCTATTACCTGCCAAAGTGTGCCTATCTGATAAATGTAGATTCAGCTTAGTCTTAACTACATTGTTTCTCTAAAACTGGCCTTAATCTGTTGACACTGATTCTTCCCAGGACCAACAATAAGTTATATACTCTAACAGTTATTCAAACCAGCAGGAACTCCTTCCTTTCAGATTGGTACAACATTTGCCTTCAGTCAGCCCTCTTGTTTCTCCTTCATTTTCTCATACCTTCTTATTCTTTTGCTTCTTACGCTTTGAATGGCACCTGTCTCATCAGTTTTCAACACCTCAGCTGTGATAGGGTCAGTTCTTGAAGTTTTCCCACTTTTTTAACTTTCAGTGCCCTTTTTTATATCTTCACTACGGGTACCCATTCTGCCTTGTCCATATACCATATTTATTTGAATTCAGGATGAGAATTTTTCTCCCAATCAGCATGACACACGTAGCTCATCTTGGATTTGAGTACTGGTCTTGTGCAAGTGGCTGCTTAGCTCTGGCTTTGGCCCTGAGGTCAGGGCCAAAGCCAGAGCTGAGCTGCCACCTGCCTCAGACTAGATTGGCTTGTTTGCTGGGGGAGGAGGCATGTGGCTGGTGGGAGTGCGGGGGCCTGTACCTGCAGCTGCTCCCCACCTTGTCCCCTGTGCCTGTCTGCCTGTCTGCCCCCAGATACCTCCCTCTCCCCCCCTCCCCCACACCATGCTTTCCTCCCCCCAGATACCTCCTTCCCCTGTACCCTCTGCTCTGGCTCTGATCCCTCCAGCCCCACGCTGGTCCAGCCAGGAGCTGCTGCCGCTTCTCCCTGGTCAAGCTGGGCTGGGGCTGGGCTGGGCCAGAGTTGCTTCTGACTGGCCTGGAGAAACATAGCTGCAGCAGAAGGTAAGTGAGTGTAGTGGGGGAAATAAGCTGCAGGGTGGGCAGGCAGGTACAGGCATGGGAGGACAAGAGGTAGGAGTCTAACCCCTCACCCCTTGCCACTGCTTTTTCCCCTGCAGCAGTGAGGGGTGGGACAAATTTAATATGATCTTCCACTAATTAGCTTTTATATGTGGAAAATTATAATACATTTATAATTTTCAATGTATAGAATCTACTTAGGTGGGTGTTGTCTTACATTTGGAGTTGTCTTGGATTCAGATAGATACAGTACTTCATCATCTAGACACAAGCATTCTAGAACTGCAGGATTTAGCTCTTTCTCTAAATGCTTCCTTCATACTTTTGGCACCTTTTAGAATTTTTTTTTTCATTTCCCTAGCAATCTTTCTACTGTATAATTGGCCTATTTCTATTTCTGTACAACTAACATGTTCGTTTTTTTCATGCCTCCTTTTTGAGCCTCTTCTTTCCAAATGCTTGCTTTTCCAATCTTTGTGGTATCTTCACTTCTCTGCATAATGCTTTGACTTCTGCTTCCCCAACAGTCTTAGTTTCTCTACGCTTTCCCTCTAAGAGTCTTCTTTAATTGCTAGTCCACCTGTTCCTTATTTGTTTTCCAACTTCCTCTTCACTTCCTGGAATATTTCTAATGTGTTCTGTAGTGATATTTCTTCATCATCAAAATTACATGGCTTGAAACTCCATCCCAAAACTACCATGTGTGCCTCCCTCTGAGCCGTCCTTTAGTTTATCCAAATCAATTTTTGCTCTGGTTACTCCCATCTTTTTCTTGGACTTTAATTTTCCCATAATAGTTCACAATCAGTACTACACTTCTCACTCTTTTATAGATTCTTACATTCAACAGTAACTGTCTAGGCCTTTTACTGATGGTAATGTGGTCAGTCTGGTTTTTGATTACACCATCTCGTGAATTCCATGTAATCTTGTGCCATGTCTTTATGTGAGAACCAAATATTGCCAGTAATCAGACTGTAGTTCACAGAAAGTTTTGACTGCTGTCTTTTGCCAACCTGATGCTGTAGTATCTAGAACTATTTACTCGTTTATCATGTTCACTTTCTACTTTTGCATTCATATCTCTCAGTATCAAAATTCTGTCACGACCCAGAATCTCCATTTACACTGCAATTCAAGTGTTAATAAAAATCTGTTCCTTTTAATCTTCTTTCTTCTGCTGGTGTTTATGAGTATATCACACTTAGGCATTGTTTTATCTAAGGCAATACTAAGTGTTGTAACATTTACCTCAAT
The DNA here is from genome assembly GCF_001723915.1 of Gavialis gangeticus. NCBI lineage: Eukaryota > Metazoa > Chordata > Crocodylia > Gavialidae > Gavialis > Gavialis gangeticus. Next base: position 15,209,611 of record NW_017729022.1, read on the forward strand.
GAAGATTTTGTAAGCAGATTATTATGTAGTCCAGTGGCATAGCAAACCTGTTTTGGGTGTGCGAAGTGGGCCCTGTTCAATTCAGATTCAGCCTGAATCAGGGAGAGTGACTTGATTTGTTGATTCAGATCGCTGTCCCTGATTTCAATTCAGCTGAATCCGAATCTGAAGATACAATGCTGAGTCAGAGAATCAGTGATTCAGACATAGACACAGCTGTAAAGGTTTTTCTACATACCTTGAGGTAGCAGGTGCAGCTTGTGATTGCTGTGATGCTGGGATGTATGGAGCATCCCACAGGAGTGTGAGGGGCCCCCCATGTGCTCGGTGGTGAACCTGGAAATGGACCAGAAGTTACTTCCAGTCCACTTCCAGGTCTGAAAGGGAATGTGCTGGAGGGCCCCCT
>NW_017729022.1:15215016-15235280 GCF_001723915.1 Gavialis gangeticus
CCCCCCCAAACCTAGGAGGCACCAATTGCTGAGCTGGGGAGGGGGCCCATTGTGCTTCTCGGCAGACTCAGAAGTGGAACCAGAAGTACTTCTTGTCCACTTCCAGGTCTGCTGCCAGGCGTGCTGGGGAGCCTCCTGCACTCTTGTGGGATGCTCAGTGCACCCCAACATTGCAGCATTCACAAGTTCCTGCTACCTACAGGTATACAGAAAAACATTTAAAGCTGTCTCTATGTCCAAATCTCCAAATCTTTCCAATTCTCTCCAAAATCGATTCGGAGGGTTCTGATTCTATTTGGAGAGATTAAAGGGTCCTCTGATTTGATTCAGATTCAGAGATTCGTCCACTAAATCGAGCTGAATCTCTGCTGACGGAAGCTTTTCTCAGCCCTAGTCTCTATGCTTTGCTTGTTTGCTTGAACATCTGGAGTGTAAGAAGTGGTTATTTCTGTGATTTCTCTGCTTTGTTGTCAGTGTGTCTGCTGAATGGCAGCAAAGGAGACTTGCAACTTCCTTGACTGTCCTGTTTCTAGCCATGTCTAGACTAGACCAGGGTTCACAAACACAATACATGTAATATATTTAGAAATTATGAATTAGGAGTACATCCATGACATTTTCCATTTCTTAAACCTGATAGGTCTGGGTCAAACCCTTTTGGAACTGTTTCTGCCTAATCATTCGCTATATTTTCTCTGTTGTCTTAATCGAAAGTACATTTTGCGTAGATCCAAAACAATTATTAGTCTAATACTAATTTTCCAAAGTCTGTCACAAGCCCCATAAACTATCCTGATCCCAAAACTCAGATTCCTGGCACAGTCATTGTGTGCAATAATTGTACACAGATTTCTTTTCTTCACAGAAGTGTTTTTGAAGCGTAACTAATATTTGTAAGCTCATTGACTTCCTCAGAAGAAAGGTAGTATAGAAGGATGCAAATCCTAGCCTTCAGAGTATAATTGATAAAGATTAGATTCATTAGAAAAGGGGACCAAGGTAAATCACATATTTGCTTAGACTCAGTAGTGCTTTTCATCTTCAGAACAGCTTTACAAACCTTAATTAAAACCATGTGAATCAAAATACACATGCCTGATGCCTATAAAACGGAATATCCTGCCCAGTAAACTAAAAGGTTTATTTGGTAGGAGGAATTTCCGCTTCCTGAATAGAATGAGAAAAAATGTAATTTTGAGCAACAGTCTTGTTTTTTCTATACACTGAGAATTTTAATATGTGATTTTAAATAAGTTTAGTTTAATTGATAAAAGAGTAGTCGCACAACTATCTGTATGTTGATTGTACAACCGTCTTACTGTTGATTAGTTTAAATCTATATGGAATAGATTAAACCAAAATGATCCATGTGTAAAACCTTTTTCTATACAGAAGCTTGCACAACTGAACAGTGAATGTATAGCTACTTCCATTTTAACCCCAACTTTATTACTAGCTAGACACATCCCAAGATTTTGGGTCTTGTGGGCTTCCCATTTCTAAACATTTAGGTCAGAAACAACATTGGCAATACTGTTTGAACAGAGACACTAACACACCACTTCAAATCAGTTTCAGGTTACTTTGAGCTATGAAGCACTGGAAGCACATTTTCAGCTGAAAGTCAGTACTGACCTTGCTTTTTTGTAATGTGAAAGTCAAGGTTGTAAAATGTTATGGCTTTTTAGGTGCAACAGACTACTCTCTTTGACTTCAGATTACTAGATAGCATGAGATGTACACAGTTTTTAAATCTGAAAGTATTTTTATCTGGACTACTAGCCTGTATGTTGAAAGAGGCCAGTGGTATATTGTTGGAGAGTTAGAATAGCAGGTGTCTTGGAACTGTAATACAATGCTTTTGCCCAAAGTTGTAGATTCATGCTGGTAAAGACCAAGGCAGGTTGTGAGGAACCACATGGGGATCTGGCGCTATTGACCAAATGGGCAACTAAAGGGCAGATGAAATTCAGTATAGATAAGGGTAAACTGATGCCCATAGGCAAAAATAATCCAAACTATACCTACATTATAATGGGTTCTATATTAGTTGTTGCCACACAGGAAAGAGATCTTGGAGTCATTTTGAACAGTTTGCTAAAAACATCAGCTTGGTGCTCAACAGCCATCAATAAGGCAAGCAAAATGTTAGGATTTATCCAGAAGAGAATTATAAACAAAACAGAAAGTAATGTAATGCCATTTTATAAATTCATGGTGCGTCCACACCTTGAATACTTCACCCCGTTTTGGTTCCCACAAATCTCAAAAATGATATACCATATTTACTCAAATAAAAAATGTCCCTGATTATTAGCCAACCTCTCAGTAATTGGATTCTGTATGTTGAAAATGTATACACTCGTTATAATTTTTCAGGTATAGAATCTAATCATTGGAGATTTGCCTTGAATTTGTCCTCTTCCCACTGCTACAGCAGGGAAAATTTAAATCTGGGGGGCAGGTAGCCCTTTTGTTTGCTGCTTCTCCCCAACTTTTTCCCCTGGTAGCCCCTTTTTCCCGTTCTTACTGTCAGACCCTGCTCTCCCTGAGCACATGGAAGTGAGGAACAAATTTGAAAAAACTGGCCTTGAAATAAATGTAGCCATAGTAATTTGCATATAGTACTCATACATTTAATGCATCCCAGAATTAATGCATATTACTTTTTTTTTTAAACTGCTGCAAGTTTTAGCACAGGTACTCCATAAACACACTTGAGCAGCACTGGTACCTACTTAGAGACAGTACAAACATATTTTTCACAAAAAAAAAAAAGTTTACATATGCACACACACATACCTGTCTCATGACTAACATAGTTCACTTGACAGTCCAAAACACACATCTACATTTACAGCATGATCATCCCCCTTACAGTAAATGCACCATACACCTACACACATGTGCTCCTGTGTGAGAGAGTTTAGAGAAAACACAAACTGTGCATGATATTAGTCCAAAGCCAAAGGCTTGTGATTTACTCCACGGTTCATTGACTCTGGTGGGGACCAGCCCAACAGCATTTCAAGCCATGGTGACCTCACAGCTCAGCACTGCTCAGTATATGTGTGTACTCCAGTTACCTCCTGCAAAGGATCCATGTGCTAATTAGCCCCTGACTAACAGCTGAAACTAGGGTTCTTAACATGAGACCTGGTCCAGCTTCACCTCATAGAGGGTGGGATATGTGTGCCAGGCTGAGAGAAGTGCTGACAGAGGGATTGTGGGTGGACTGTTTGGGGCCCCCATTTTGTGATGCTTTCATAGCATTTAAGGCTGATGAAGAAACAGGAATTATTGGAAATGGGAAAGAAAGGAACAGTTCAGCTGTGGGAGTGACAAGGAAGTCAGAGTGTATGCAGTGTAGTGGCTCACCATGACTTGAAAAAGAATTGGTGGTGAGGGGGATTGTGCTTAATGGGCAGTACCATATGTCTTATTCAGATTTGCTATACTAAACAATCCTTGTGGTAAGTTCCCATCAGCATCTTAGTACCTTTTTGGCTAGGGTCAAACTGAGCAGTTGTGGGAAGCCTTAGTGTTCTTGATCTCTATGGGCGTAAGCTGAGCATTCTGGTCTACGTGGACAACTTGGTCCTCCTTGCTGGTGATGCCAAGCCACTGCAGAGTATGTTGAATGTCAGCTCCAAGGTGGTTGAGTGGATGGGACTCCACTTCAACACCACTAACTGCACCTCCCTGCACTTCGACTGCAGGAAGTAAAACACTGTCCTGGACTCCGTCATCACCATCCAAGGAAAGCAGATGAGGTGCCTGAGACACAGAGAGAGCTGAGTCAACCTGGGGACTCCCACTGGAGACTGGGTGAAGCAGACAGTGGAGGAGACCATTTGTAGGATCGTGCAGGATGCCCAGAAGCTGGACTCGTCTCTCCTGGCCCCTGACAGAAGATAAATGTGGTAAACACTTTTTTCATCTCCTGCATCGCGTTTGTCCTGAGGAGCTCAGCGGCTCCCAAGATCCCCATCAAGAAGGTGGACATCAAGATACAGCAGCTACTGAAGAGAAGTGGCTGTACCTACAGCTGTGGACCAACAACAAGGTCCTGTATGTCTCACATCAGCAGGGTGGTGCTAATTTGCCCCGCATGGGTGACCTCTGCAACATTGTGGTTGGTCATTCATGTCTACCACCTCCTGACCTGCCCAGACAAGATGATGAACAGCATTGTCACCAGCACCCTGATGGAGACTGCCCACAAGAGGATCACAAGGCAGCCCACCCAATGCGACCTGGCCACCTTCCTGAGCAGCTTACTGGAAGAAGAGTTCAACTGAGACAGTGGGGACTTTGTCTCGCTGTGGAGTTGAGCCCTCAACACCATGTACCATCTCGAAAAGCGCATCAGCTGCAACTGGACTTGGACCAACGAGCACCCGGAGCTGGAAATCTCACTGCTCCCAGCCCCTAACACCAGCCACATTGCCGTGACCCTCCTAGAGAGGTTCCTGAAGGATGTCATGTGAGCAAACTATGCTGGGAACCTGAGGGCGAAACCTGACAAGAGCAGTGTCTTCAAGTTCACCTCAAACGTGACACAAGCAACCATTTCATGGCCAGCAGGAGCTTCATGCAGTTTGTTGACTGGCACTTCATCCACCACAGCCACCTCAACTGCCTAGCGCTCAATGGTGCTGTCCAGTACGGGTACTACAACAGGAGGTGCTGATGCTATGGCTATGAGACTCTCCCCCATATACTGTATGCAAGCCGCACTCCAGAGCTTATCAACTGTGCCACAATAAGGACCAAGTCTGTCAACTACACCATTCCTGGCTGTAAGAGCCAGCTGTGCCCGGACATCGTTGTGACCAACGAGGACAGCAAGAGCGTGGTGATGGTAGATGTCACCACCTGTTCGAGATCCAGTGGCAAGCTTTGTTTGAGGTGTGAAAACAAGAGGAATACCAGCTGCTGGGGATACAACATGACAGTTGAGGTGCTAATAGTCGGGCTGCTGAGGGCATGTGACCTCAGCATTGAGAGTGTCCTGCGCACCTGCGGTGTATCCTGCCAGTACGCCAAGCTGATGCAGAGCCTCAGTGGTTGAAGGACGTCTGTGTAAAACACGTGGATAGCACCAGTATGTGGATCCCACCAGACTGCTGGCTGGAAGCTACACAGAGGGAACCACTTGAACCCTCCCCTCCCACTCCCACCTCCCCCTACCCACTCCCCTGCAGCACTGAATTTCCTCCAAGGACTTTTAATTCTGGACTCTTCCCCACCCCAGCAATTGTATCCTGCTTGTTATTTGTAACTGTATGTCTTTTCTGAACCTTCTTCCTATTACAATGTGGTGTTGTTGTGCAGGGTCTCCTCTATATTCTCTCTTTTGTAAGAGTCACACCCCCTCCCTCCCCTTCTCCATCCCCCTTCTCCACCCTGAGTTTAGTTGGCTGCATGTTTCTTAGGTAACTTAAGTTGTATTCCCATCCCTACCCTCATCCTCTACTGTGTAGCCCTCTGCTTGGGTTTTTCTGTATTTCCTTGTGCTTTGAACTTGGTCATTTTGAATTTTGATATTTTCTAATAAATTAAACTTTTGGCACCAAGGGGAGGGTGTCAGGGCTGGTTCTGGCCCTCTTGGTGCTAGCCTGGTATTGCAGCACCTTCAGTCCTGGTTCCAATTTCCTGCAGAAGGAACACCTGCCTGGTTTGGATTGTTTTTTTTAGGGCCACACACACAAAAGGTTCACATCAGCATATTTGCCCAATGGGTGTCATGCATTTTATAGTCATGGTCAGTGTTGACTGCATTTAATCAACTTCACAGGAGCACATCCTGCTTTTGGTAGCAGTTTCATGATGGACAATGTATTTAGGGAGATTTCCTTGTATGCGATTATAAGGCGAGGGCATTTTTCCCCCCTTGCCAACTGGGAGGGAAAACCTCATCTTGTAATCAAATAAATATAGTAGGCGAACTAGAGAAGATACAGAAAAGAGCAACAAGGATGAATAGTTGTATGGAGGGGATTCCATATGAGGAGAGACTAAAAAGGCTAGGCCTATTCAGTTTAGAAGAGACACACTTGAGGAGACATAAGGACTTACAAAATACTAAATGGTGAAGAGAAAGTAAATAGGGATTTCTTTTTCACACAGCTTGTAATTAAAGATTAGAACTCATTGCCACAATATGTTGTGGAAGCTGACACTTCAGAAGGCTTATTCAAAAACATTGGACAAATTCTTGGAGGAAAGGTGTATCAGTAGCTATTGAGCATGGGAGTTAGCAGTACAGCCTCTGAATCAGAACTTCCTAGACTAATATGTACTGGAGGCTGCAAGTGGGAGAGAAACTATGGGAAAAATCCTGGTCATACCCTGTTCACTCTCCTTTTCAGCATCTACTGTCTGTCACTGTGACATGGGATACTCTGCAAGATGGACCTACAGTCTGACCCAGTACAGGCACCCCCTGCTTAGTGCTCAATTGGTTCCTGAAAAACTGAGCATTAAGTGAAACTAAACGCTAAGCTAAACCACCTTTCATTTTCACTTTTCTAAAGCCACCAAAATCACTTCCTAAAGTCACCCAAATCACCAGAATCAGGGCTGTCAGAATTAGTGTCAGTTTCAATGCCAGCTGTACGATGCCTTGTGAACGTTATAACGAAACTCACTGAGTGCTAAGTGGAATTGGGTATCAATGCAAAATGAGCGCTTATAGCAAAATAGCATTAAGCGGGGGTTGCTTGTAAATGGCAGTTTTTATATTCTTACATATAACTAATAACAACTGCAACTTGTCATTACAGTTTCAATCTTTTCAAAGAGACTTGAGTTGAGGTAGAAGTTTGCCATTTTAGGGCATCTATTCAGTGTTTATCTTTTTAAACGTGAGCATGATTAAAGGACAAAGTCTATGACATGGTTCTAAGATTTTCTTTTTTTGTCTGGAATGAAATTTGCAAATTTACCTTCATCACGGTCCGAAAGTGAAGTGCCATAAAGGCAAGATTGTATTGAAAAATTAAATTCAGGACAGTCTTTTTTCTTTCCACACATCTTTAAAACTGATCACAAAAATCTGTTCCTTGAATGTCTCAATCTCTTCTTAAAAGGGAACCAGCTAGCTCAAAGTGAATATATGCAGCACAAAACCTGTTCTCCAGAAGATTTATCTTCATGTTCACACTTCTGTTCCTGTTTGTTCCAAAGCAGTAGAGACAGACAGACCTGTGTCTGATTTTTAACAGTTCAAAGATACTCAAGTAAAAGGTAATAACCCTTACTTTGTCAAAGTCTCCAGCATGGATGTTTGGAGGCGGTATATTGCCAAGTAAAGATACAGTTCCTTCTTCAAGGATGTTATAATTTAGATAAATGTAACATACAATAATGTTCTCAAGAGAGTAGGGGTTTCAACTTCAGTACCATGGTATCTGGTTTAGTTAATTACATTTTGTGTTCCAAAAATTGCTCTTATCATTTAGCTGGCAGTAATAATCTTCATTTCTTGTGCAAAAACTGTTTCCATTGTTTTATTCTGTGGCTGTATTTCAAGAGTGTGTAAAGTAAACCCTGTATATTTTCATCCATTTCTGAGCCTGATTGTGCAAAGCCTTGATGTTGTGTTTAATCCTGACCAGTGAGAGTAGCCACATGGCAATAGTTTGTAGAACAGATCTTAAATTTTTAAAGTACGTTGAATTCCTATATGGTGGAATTCCCAGATGTTTTGATATGCTTTGTAATGTTTTTTCATTACTTCAATATTAGCATTTTTTCCACACTGGCATGTAGTCCCAGTTTCTCTGCTGTTATGATTAAACTTGTAAAGTATAGGAGAATGAACTATACTTATCTTTGGTGTCCCTTCATTTATAATAATCTAGAGACAAATTTTATATGTATTATTAGCACCACCTTTCTCTACATGTAAAAAGAATACTACTACTAGTTCAAAAAAAGAATAGTTTACAGATCTGGTTGGTGTGGATGGTGAGCCTTTGCTGCATTGGGAGGGCAGAAAGAAGTGTTCATTAAAGCAGCTATAGTACGTCAGACAACTTAGGTTTTATTTCTTATGAGTAAAGATTGTACCAGTAGTTAGTCTGTAAGATGCAGTCATAACAAGTGTGAATGAAAGAGATTCTTTTTAAGGGATATTATTATCCATTTTAAAGCATTTTAAAGTAATGGATGTAAAACAAATAGTGTTAAAGCATCACCCTTTAGAAATACAGTATAATTTTTTATTCTGTTTTCAGTTTTGGAAGGATATTGTTGAGGATAACGAAGTACGTGACCTCATTTCTGACCGAAACAAATCTCAAGGTGAGATATCTTGAATAAACTGATTAGATGAGTTTTAGTAAATATGGAAAAAGAATGTCTCAAGTTAATGCTTTTTTTTGTAGATATTCCATCAGAAGAATGGATATGGGAATCCTTATTTCACCCACCTCGCAAGTTGGGCATTAATGATATAGAAGGGCAGCGGGTACTTCAGATTGCAGTGATTTTGAGAAATCTTTCCTTTGAGGAGGGAAATGTTAAACTTTTGGCAGCTAATCGCACTTGTCTTCGGTTTCTGCTGCTCTCTGCTCATAGTCATTTTATATCTCTGAGACAGCTGGGACTTGACACACTAGGAAATATTGCAGCAGAGGTAAGGAGTTTCATTTTGTAAAAATTAAAATATCACTTGGAGAAGTTACTACTTCAATAATTAATCAGCTGGATTTTCTTAACTTTTTTCTTGTGATTTTGAAAAAAAAAAAATGGTGAATAATGCTTTTGCAGTTTCAAACCAGAAGACTTAAATGGAATGCAGTGGCTACCCGTAAGATACAGAGCAGACTCCCCAGTTTGTCTGAAAAACATCCTAGTGAAGGAATTTGAATTGAATTCCCATAGTATAGAAGGAAAATGTAATTGAGTGACGTTAGATATTAAAAATATTCATGCAAGTTATAATTCATTACTTTTATAAAATAATACAATAATATTTGTAATTGATAGTAGACACTAAAATACTGCTCATGGTAATGGTCATTATGGGTGCCTATACACAAGTGCAGAGTCTGCTCCGACACACTTTAATTACAGTGCATCAGAGCAGACTTGATTAATTGAGTCTGTTGGAGCGTGGGAATTACCACGCTCTGGCCAGCTTCCGCATCCAGTGTATCAGCATCCCTGCATTTCAAAATGGCAACGGGAGTGCTTAATCTAAAGCTCATGGAGCGTGCTTTAGATAAAGCACCCCTGCTACCATTTTGGGGCACGGGGATGCTGGTATACGAAATGCTCCCGGTGCTTTAATTAAAGCGGCTTCTGGAGCCACTCTAATATAAAGCACCACCCCTCCCCCAGAGCACATGTATAGATGACGTATGAGACCAAGAAGAATTTAGTGAGTTCACATACACTTGGATATATCAAACCTATCTTCAGAGAGGGAATCTTTTTCTGAGAATTTAAATATAAGAGGAAATAGTAACATGCCAGCTGAATTTGTATTATAGCATTATACACCACAGATAAAATATGTTAGGATATTTCATACGTCTTTAAATTGTGCAGTGAGAAATAATAAGAAAGAAAACAGTGCAGTGGTCATCTATGAATAGAAGTTTGACTATCTTGTGTTTCCATGAATATCTGCTCTGCCATGGAGTATGAGATTTTGGGGAGAGTTATTGTATTATTTGTAGCATTTAGGATCTCTAGTTATGGACTATGGGCCCATGATGCTAGGTGCTGTATAGGAAGGGTAAATAAAATTCTACCATATGCCCTTTGTCAAGTGCTGCTGTTTTACAGAACTCTATAAGATATTCATATCTATGTAGATGATGACCCAGAAATTAAAATTTTCTCCTGTCTCTAAATACAAGAATGAAAAAAGGGAGGTTTGTATGTCAAGAGTGTAGCATGCTACCTTCCATTACCTTAAAATAGAAAAAAGGAACTGCAATTAAAAAAAAATAGGCACTGAAAACACAGCTTGTCTTATTCATAGAAGTGAGATCCAGTTCCAACAAATATTGCACAGTAAAGATTTTTGAGAATTGCATTTGATTTACAGATTTAATAATCTGAACGATTGTGACCATGGATACAGCGTAGAATGCAGTGTAAATAATGTTGGGTTTCTTTGTCTTACCAGCTTCTGTTGGATCCAGTTGATTTCAAAACTACCCATCTTATGTTTCACACTGTTACAAAATGCCTGATGTCAAGGGATAGGTTTTTAAAAATGAGAGGTAAGGACTCAGACTGTCTGTCTGTTTTTGAAAATAGTGAGATAATAGTTTTGACTGATTAAAGCTATTTTATATGTTTTACAGGCATGGAAATCTTGGGGAATCTTTGTAAAGCTGAAGATAATGGTGTTTTAATTTGTGAATATGTGGATCAAGAATCCTACAAAGAAATAATATGTCATCTCACTTTACCAGATGTTCTGCTTGTAATCTCAGCACTTGAGGTGCTTTATATGCTCACAGAAATGGGAGAAGTGGCCTGCACAAAGATTGCTAAAGTAGAAAAGAGCATAGGTGAGGGAAAATAAAAAACAAAATATCAGATTTGTTGTTTATAAAGGAAGAACTAACAAAATGTCACGTTCAGGGCTTTGAAAAATTAATGTGTGAGATTGTAATGTGTATATTGCTTCAAGTACTTTTTACATATTTAAATCTGTTCTTCAAGAAGGATTGAAAATAGAATCCAAAGCACAGCAGAATTCTTGTCTCCTTGTACCAAGAAAAACGCAATGTAGTTATATAAAGGGAGTGTCAGCTTAACACAAATCAGCTCACTGTTTGTTTTCATATCATTGTTGGTTTTGTATTTAATGTTTTAGATACATTAGTGTGTCTGATTTCTATGGACATCCAGATGTTTGGACCTGATGCCCTTGCTGCTGTAAAACTTGTTGAACATCAAAGCTCCAACCACCAAGTAGTGCCTGAAATCAGGACGCAGGTAGTGGAGCATGCTTCCTCCCAGGCCCATGGCACAGCTGTGTCAGGTTAGTACTGTTGCAGACGACCCTTTCTATTTCAGTAGAACTTCCTCTACAGGATGTGTGATTGTCAATCTGGCAGGGAGGGTGTATGTGAACATACATAACTATAGTACTGTATATAATTTAGTGATTTATTTGTGCTTAAATGCACCAACTTAGATGTACACATTTTGAAGTGTTGCTGACAAAGTGAATATTAAGTTAGTCTTTGGGGTTTTTGTAAATGAGTAGTTCTTGTAATTACATGAGAGCATTGTGAAGCAACATGGAGTCTTAACATTTTTTCAAAGCTGTTAATCTTGAAAATTTATTAAATGAAAATAACCATAATTTTTTTTTTTAATTAACCTATGCTTGTCAGCAAAGTATCTCTTATGGATCATTTCTATACTTCATAGATGGTATTAAGTACATTTTGCATTGTATTATTTGTGAAGTGCTGGTAGGCGGCAGTGTTCAAAAAGCGTTCTCAAGTACTGGTTGAGGCTATAAAAATGGAGGAAGGAGCTAAAGGAATTATTACAGATGAAAAGCTGAAAAAAAGCTTCTCCTGAAGGCTGTTTAATTTGTCACGTGAACCAACTTCTGCCCTTAAAGCTTGAAGAAAAAAATAATTCATTTTTTAGGTCAATTTCAAAATGTTGTATGCTGATGATGATTACTATTTTTTGTAATTTTATTTTAGGAGTGAAATTCTGCTTGCATTGAAGTGAGTGGCAAAACTCCCTTAGACTTCAGTAGGGCCAGAATTTTTTTCTCTTAGATGCTTATCTTTGACACACACAGTATTTGAAAAGGATTTTTGCTTTTAAATTGATGCACAGAACTATATCCTGCTGCTGTAAGAGTTCCTCTCAGAAATTGACATTTAATATAATGGGAAAATGTCTGTTCCAATGCTTTTCACAAGGATATGTGTGATGTCAATATAGTGACATTCAGGGTGATTCATACAATTAGAGTACAACTTGTTATGGTTTTTTGAAAACATGCACAATTTATTTTTAAAAGTCAGCCCTTCCCCAGCAAGCAGCTAACATGTATTTTTCTTTTTCCCATGAAATTTTTAAGTAGCATACACTTTAAAGACCTTTACAACTTTTCGTTGGTTTTCAGAAATTTCTTTCAGGGTATGAATGTGAACTGTACTAAATAACTAAAACCCATGCAAGTCATAGTCAAATCAAAAGACTTTAGTACTTGCTTGTTTAGACACAGCAAAAAAATATTTTTTCTCCTTCAGTATCTTTTCATTTTCCCTGTTGAATTAAAGGGATGCTTATTTGCTAGATTTCCTACTCAGAACCTCAGGCAGAAGGAAGGAGTAGCATCTTAAAGAATGCAAAATAAAACAAAGCAGGGTGGTACCTTACAGACTAGCTGGGTTAGAGAGGCGTGAGCTTTTTGTAGGCGATGATGTACTTCATCAGATGCTATGAATGGATTGTCCATTCAAAGCATTAATAGTGACCTTTCATAGCATCTTATGTCTCCTAAAGCTCATGTTTCTCTGACCCAGCTAGTTTGTAAGGTACCATCCTGCCTTGCATTATGCCTGACTTCAGACTAACAAGGCTAATCACCTCTGTACTCAGAACTTTTTATCAGTTAATCAGGTTCCTCTTCCTTTCAAAGCTACCTTTATAAAAATGTTAGTTCACAGTGATTTTTTTACAAGCCAGAAAAATCACCATCCATGAAATCTTGACTTTTCGTTAACTGATTGAATTTCTAAGGCCAAGTTTTCTTTAAAGACTATTGCATTGATGTTACTGCATTAATGTAGGTAGACTGATGCAGGTGTAGGGGAATTTTTATAAGTGCAGCTTAGTTAATAAGTTCCCAGAGTAAGTTGTGTTGGTATAAAACCCACTTAGGTCCAACTATGAAGACTGTATTGAAATGCTTGTATTGAATAGGTTACTTAGACGTTTGTGTTGAAGGAGCTAATATCCAAAGCAATGAAGGATGATGGAATAATCCCATTGTCAGTCAGACTTGCAGTCTACAGGGCAATGATTTTCCTCTGCAAACTGAAAACTCAGTAATACGTGCATAGGTGTATGTGTTTATACACAAGCCTGTCTTAAGGCAGTCCCCTTAGTACGTTTAAAATTACATTTAGTTATCTCATCCCATCACTTGCAATTTTTTCAGAAGTTTATCTTTTGGTATAAATTTGCCAACTTTGGGCTGCTCTTTCAGATTTTGTATACAAAAATTGGGCAAGCTTTTTAAGCTAAGTGAAAGGCTGAAAAAATGTTGTCTAGCTTCAGATATTTGAGACTTAAAGATAAGCTGCTTTTGAGTTTTTTGAATACAGAAAGTTCAAAGATCTAACATCTTCCATATAGGAACACACTACTAACCTTTTAAAGTCCTCTTGAAGCAGTAGTTCTTCCTTGAGAGAGAATCCATACATATTGCACTCTTTGAGCATATGGTTCACTGTCAGAATCTTTTGGTCAGCAATGGAAAACCCTTGTCTGTGGCTCATTCTAGAACTAGGGCCCCATGTCCATTTGGATCCTTTATATTGTAAAAATGTAGCTAGCCCCCAGGGCCTCAACAGCAACAACAATGAACAACTAGTAAAGGGTATCAAGAAATGGAGCTCAGCTGCTCTCTCTTTCTTTGCCCAAGGCCTCTGACACAGGTTCCATTTAAGGCATGATGGGATCTAAGCTACAGTCCTAACAGTTGCATCTTCTGCCATGCAATGGGAGCAGTTGTGTCCTGAACCCTAGGGCTGCTCCATGCTGGATGTGTCTCAGGATCTGTCATGGGCTAGCCCCAACTAACCACATGTTTGATTTAGGGTGTTCTACAAATAAGCTACAAATTTGCTGCATGTTATACATGGAATCACTTTTGTGGCTCATTTACTGCATTATCATGCCTTAAATTGACTTGAACATGTGACCGGGTTACTATTTAATTCACAGTTAACCTGTTAATCATGTCTTAAATGTAACATGTCAGAAGCCACATGGAACTGTGGATTGATAAAATCATGAAGTTGGAAGCGACTTTGATATCATGCAGTGCAACCCTTACCAAGACACGATTCACAGTTCTTGAAATATCCCAGACAGATCTCTGTCCAGCTTCTTGAAACCTCCCTGTGAAAGAGATTCCACAGTTTCCTTAGGCAGTTTGTTTCAGTGTCCTGCTATTTTTACAGTTAGGAAGCTTTTCGTGAGTGCTTTTATTTAAGTCTGCTTGTCTATAGTCTAAACTGGAGTTTTTCAACCTATGGCCTGCGGGCTGAATGCAACCCATAAAGCCCAGGTGAATGGCCAGTCACCAGCTGGAGCTCACTGGCACATCAGTGTGGCTCCTGCCAGAGGTGTGTGTCAGTGCAGGGTCTGGGTAAAGCCCTCACTGACTGGTGGTTACCTCAGAGCACTTGCTGCATATGCAGAATTCTAACAATACTCTCCTGTGCAACCCTAGATATACTCTTCTGATGTTAAAGTTTAGCCTCTTGTTTCATAGTTAGTAGGGTCGGAAGGGACCTGAGCAGATCATCAAGTCCGACCCCCTGCCATGGCAGGAAAGAGTACTGGGGTCAAACGACCCCAGCAAGGTGATTGTGAGAGAGGCTTGAGCACCACTGTTCTAAACCAGTTTTCTCATGTCCTGTCCTCTGTGGCAAAGGAGAAGAATTTTTCTCCCTTTTTAATAACACCTTTTCATCTATTTGAAAACTACTGTAATATCTTCACTTCTTTCTTCCCAGATTAATGACTTGGTTCCTTCAGTCTTTCCTTATGTGCTTTACATTCTTACCCCTTCATCATTTTTGTTGCTAGCCTCCAGATAGTCTTCAGTTTCTCTATGTTCTTCTTAAAATGCAGTCCCCCCCCCCACTGAATGACAAGTCCAGCAGAGGCCTAACCAGTCCCAAGTGGAGTGCTCCTAGGTCTTGCATACAGTTGTTCTGTTAATGCAACTCAAGATCGTATTTATATTTTTCATGACTGCTGACCCACTGTAACTGTCATCCATGTGAGCATAACAATTTTCAGTATTTCCTTTGTATGATGATAGACGCTTTGGAATTCTATAATGAGCCTGTACAGGCTCCAGTCCTATGAGTTTATGGGTATTCTCTATTCCTGGGGATGTCAGAGAAGATCAAGTACCATCCACTCTCCCATTTTCTGTACACATACAGCTCCTAGTTTTTCCAGTTGTGACAGCTGAAAAACAACAATCTAGATTGGTGCGGTCCTATTGTGCTGCTAAGAGAGCAGGACCTAAACTTAAAATTGCTCGGCCTGTCAGCAGAAAGTGATCCTCTTCTGCTCTTCTCTTGAGACCTCTTCCACTGCCACCCAATCAAGTTAAAGCTCATTTGAGTAAAATAGAGGCAGAATTAGTGGTATTCTCCTGACCACTAAATATATAGAGTAGATGCCCTGGGATCATATTTCTACAAAGCGATATTTTGTTCTAGAGAACTCTAGGTCTCAAAGAGCCACAATTATTGCAATAAGTTATCCATATCTAGTCTGCTAAGTCCTGGATATGTTTGACAGCAGGATTGTGTAATGATGAAGAAACTGAGAAATGAGTAGCTGTAATGACTCTATAGTCTGTAAGGTGGGAGTTCTGCAAGGGCACTTGTGGTTCAGGCATGACCCCAGCAGACACTGCTGGGCAAAAGATTTCTATCTCATACGCATTCCACTTATCTGGAATGGAATGCATACAGAGAGTGTATTTCTAAGATCTCACAGACACTAAGGTAAGTGACTTTTTCTAAACTTAACAATAAAAATAATTCCCAGGAAGGGAATAAGCTTGGACCTTATTCACTGTTCATCTACATTCATCAAAGTTAGATGGAAGTTCTATCTCCTTATGTTCTAACTTTAAAAATGGTATTCTGCCAATTTGTAAATGTACACTCAGCAGTTAGGGTGAAACTTACTCTTCTCCACCCTAAACCTGAGTAATTTATCTCAGTACAGAGACCTAAGTACATGTACTTCTTCAGCCTTACCTTCACTAATAAAAATAAATATAATCAAACACTTGGACATAAATAACAATAGTAAAGGAAAAACAATTTCCAAATATTTTTTTCTGCTGGGGAAAGGAGTGGAGAAAGAATTGCATGTGAAAGATGCTAGTCATGTATATACTACTGGAAGGTGCTTGGATAATGCAGTGAAGGGGGATATAGGACTGGGGTGAATTTGACTTATTAGGATAGGCACACTGGCTGCGTCCACACGTCATGGACTTTTGGTTATCTGAGGATGACTAGCAGTGGTGCACCTTTTGCCACCTCTACTTTTCCCTGGGGAATGCCTGTGGCAAGTTAGTCTGGGGGTGCTATGGGAGGCTGGGGCCAGCAGCCTTACCTGGGGGCCTCCCAGGGCTGCAGCAGCAATGATTCTGCCATGCAGAGCCTGGCTGGCAGACACAGCATTGTAGGTGTGTGTGAAGCAGGCGGTATTAGATTCAGATTCAGCCTGATTCGGGGGACAGTGATTTGATTCACTGATTCGGATCGCTGTTTTGATTCGGAGAATCAGTGATTCGGCCATAGACACAGCTTTATATGGTTTTTTGTTGTTTTTTTTCTACATACCTCAAGGTACCAGGCAGCTCGTGAATGCTGAGATGGCGGAGCGGATGGAGAGTTCCATGGGAGCGTGGAGGGTTCGCCAGTGTACTCTGCGGCAGACCCAGAAGTGGACTAGAAGTACTTCTGGTCCAGTTCTGGATCTGCTGCTGACTGTGTGGGGGATACCCCTTGTACCCTCCCCAACTCAGTGATTTAGCTGCAGGGGCACCCTGGGTGACCCCTCTCCCCCCCCAGGCCCAGGAGGCACCGTGTGCCAAGCTGACACGGGAGAAGGCCCCCACACGCTCCGCAGCAGACCTGGAAGTGCTTGTGGTCCACTTCTGGGTCTGCCACAGAGTGCGCTGGGGAACCCTCCGTACTCCCATGGAACTCTCCATCTGCTTTACCATCTCAGTGTTCACGAGTTGCCTGGTACCTTGAGGTATGTAGAAAAAACATATAAAGCTGTCTATGGCCGAATCGTCAAATCTCTCCAAATCAAATCAGCGGCTTCCGATTCAATTCAGAGAGATTAATGGGTCTTATTATTTGATTTGGATTTGGATATTTGGCCACCGAATCAGACCAAATCTCCTCTGAATTGAATCGGCAACAGAAGCTTTGCACAGTCCTACAGCATAGCTCTGGGCTGCCTGGCTCTGCTTTTGAGCAGCACGTATTGCCCGTATGTGCGCTGCTCTGCTTTTTTTTTTTTTTCCCCCCAATGGGTTTTTCGACCCCTGGATTTCCAGGGGTCAAAAATATCCTCCGTGCTGCTTCCTTGCCACTGCATACTGCACAGCTATGCTCATCTGGATGTGGGAACTGGGCGCATCCAGATGAGTATACACGTGCGGTATGTGGCACTACAGACATGCTGCATATACAGGCATTCCCAGCACTGCTAATTTGCACTGGGGGTGGGACTGATACCGGGAGATCCCAGTGTAAGAAAAAGAAAATGTGCCTAAAAAAAGTGGGGCGGCGCATGTAGTGGCAGTGCACGCCACCCGAAACCAGAACTCAGCTGGCCGTAGCCATACTCTGGCTGCCAGCCAGGCTCCCTGTTGCTGGATCACCATGACTGCAGCCCCCAGGACTCCAGGTAAGGATGCTGGGGCCAGCCAAGATGCTGACCTCAGCCTCCCCTACCCCACCCAGGCAACTTTCCGCTCACCACAGCTGTGTGCTGCTGCTGTTTGTCCCTGGGGAAACGCACGTGTGCTCATCTGGATGTGCCCAGTGGGTGTGTCCCCACATGCAGGCGCATGAGCTTGCAGCGGTAAAAAAAAGTAGCAACCCAAATTTGTGCTGTTACTTTTTGCCACTGCACACATTCATGCACATGCAATTAAGTGTAGGGCAAATTGCCTTGCTTGGGAAAACTGCCATTTCTCCGCTTCTCCCAACTCTTCCTGTGCTGGAGTAAAGGGTGGGGATGGGACTAGAGGAGGGGAGATGCTCTGGCTGGCTGCGAGGAGAGCATTTACTTGGAAAACTGAGACTGCGTGTTTGCCAGTGCATGCACCTAGAGTGTGCCATGCCGCTTTTTTTTTTGCTATAGTTTTTTTTTTTTACACCAGGAGTTTCAAATTTGCAGCATGGCAAACAATCGGACGTGCCCAGCATGTGGTTTGCAGTGCTTCAAACAGGTTTGAGGCTCCAGAAATTACACGTGCCCGGTATGTGGGAACACGAAATAGTCCTTTCCTACTTTTGAACTGAACGAGTCATTATTGCAATCTCTGTGCCAATTTTAATGAGACCTTGTGCTGCTGCTGCCTTGCTTCAGAATGTTGGCCTGTTGGCCTCTGCATTTTGTGCAGAGACCTCTATCAGTATTTAAAGGAAGTAGATGATGTCCTTTGCTGCTGTTTGACTCACTTCCCCATTTACGATGTTTAAGTGGCATAGAGAGCCTTATACAGGCCTCTGCCCCATGTACTTTGAGATTGGTACAGAGTTACCACTCTGAGCTGTTTAGCCATTTGTGGAGTGTACTTATACAAATGTGTAGCATATATATGATATACCAGTGTAAACAGTGACTTGCACCATAATAGTTTATCTCCAGTTTCAAACCAGGGTAAGCTCTACCAGTGCAGATAGTAGTTTTATACTAACACAGAGCAGCTACAATGATGAAGATACACCAGTCACTAAAAAGCATAGGTGTTGAAGATCCTTAGGCTTCAGCACATTTTTTAAACAACTTGGCATGCCTTTAAATGTGAATTGATTTAAAACAAATGAATTGTTCAGTAAGCTATGGACTTTTTAGGACATGGAAGTGGGATATTCTTTAAATATACATTTATTTATTTTTTTTACTTTAAATGCCTATGCAGCTTTCTGTGCTTACGCATAATTAAATAATCCTTACGTTTTAATTCTGTCAGAATAGATTATGGGTCTTTTGTCTGTCTTTTGTTGTGGGGAAGCTTTCAAAGATATAAAAAGAAATTTGATTTGAAATTTGTTTTTAAGTACTGAATTGTAGAGTACTGTTTGTGTTGCACAAGATATTTAATAGTAATTTACATGCACTGAATTTTGCAAGTAATTATTATGTTTCAGCATATATATTTTTTCCATTCTTCACAGCATCAAGAGCAGCACAGCATGTTGCTCCACCACCAGGAATAGTAGAAATAGACAGTGAGAAATTTGCATGTCAGTGGTAAGTTTTATACAGATATTTTTTGAATAAGAAGAAAATCAAAGGAAAATGCCTGTATTCATGTCAGGCAGTTTTCTAGCTGGTTTCTATTCAGGGTTAGGAAGTCACATTTTTATGGAAAATATAAGTGAAAACATTCTGTCATATTGCTTTGAAGAAATCTGAAAGAAAAATATCTACCAAAAATGTTCACCACGTAACAGATGATCCTGCAAACTAGTTGTCCTTTGCTGAGAGTATAGCTTAATTCCATAACTTCATTTCAAAGCAAATCTTGCAGTAAAATCGTAGATCAGTATTATCAGCTTCATCTTGTGCTACTATAGCAATAGAAAAATATTTCTCAAATATTAGATCTAGACTCCTTGGGAGGCCTAAGGAAAAAAAATGAACATGAAAGCTTCTCACCCCAAAACTAACTTTTTGAATGTTTTTGTCGGTAAAAATAATGTTTGTTGTTCATCAGTTATACAAAAAAAATACTTGGTTCATAACCTTCAAGTAGAGCTGGGTTGATTTTTCCCAAACTAGAGCTCTTACATGTCCACTGAAGTTCTTTTTGTATTAATCTGTTTTGATACAATTATCTAGTCTTGTCGCTCCAAAAACTATAATATAGTATAAATAAATTCCTAAGATGGATCCAGATATAGTGTTGCTTCAAATATTCATTTATATGCAGATGTCTTGATGGTAAAGTAAAGAGCATTTCAGAGGAAACTACACGGTTGCTTAATTCAGCCCTACAGAGAGATTCTTTGCTTAGTTACTGCAGTGTAGAAAGACTAACATAGACGTTTTTGATTATTTAGAAAAAAGTAGCTTATATTTAAATACTTCAAAATCCACCAATTATTGGAACCCTTCCATTTTTTCTTTCGAACTCCACGTAATGCTTCAAAACCCCATAGCTTTGTACTTTGTAGGTCAGATGCATACTAGGAGCGCTCAACCCCTGGCCCACAGGCCAGATTCAGTCCGTCACACAGTCA
>NW_017729022.1:15240280-15249438 GCF_001723915.1 Gavialis gangeticus
TGATTATTTAGAAAAAAGTAGCTTATATTTAAATACTTCAAAATCCACCAATTATTGGAACCCTTCCATTTTTTCTTTCGAACTCCACGTAATGCTTCAAAACCCCATAGCTTTGTACTTTGTAGGTCAGATGCATACTAGGAGCGCTCAACCCCTGGCCCACAGGCCAGATTCAGTCCCTCACACAGTCATCCAACCCACTGGGCTTCCCATGGGTATGAAAATTTGGTGTGCAGTGGCACCATTTCCCTGCTGCCAAATTTTCAGACCTGCGGGGAGCCCCAGGTCCTGCATCCTAAATTGGGTGTCCAGTATGAGTTTGCAGGGCCAGGTGGAGGCAGCATGGGACTATCCTGTTGCGCAGGGCTCAGTCCAGCCTGTGGATATGCTCCCTTCCACTCATCTAGCCTGCAGGACCAAAAGCTTGAGCACCACTGTACTATACTATTGCTGTCTGTGCCTCAGGAAGAGTAAGGGACATTCCCACTCATGCCTGGGGTAAGTGGTTCTGTATGCATTACTTCTGTGCTGTAGCTTTATACTGTGATAATAAAAGCATATGGCATGGGCTGAGTGTTGGTGGGGACAGTATATTACAATGTCATTTTCAGCATATTAAATTAGGAGTGGTTTTATATATAGTCCAAACTCTCTACTTGGGCAAAAAAAGTGTTTCAATCCTTGAAAAAAGAATGTCCATGTTATACTGTATTTCACAGCATGTTTTATTTCTCCATTTTTAGGTTGAATGCACATTTTGAGGTGAATTCAGATTGCTCAGTCTCTCGAGCAGAAATGTACTCTGAATATCTCTCAACCTGCAGTAAATTAGCTCGAGGTGGAATTCTGACATCAACTGGATTTTATAAATGTCTTCGGTATGGTGAAAAGTTTATACAGAGATAAACAAGAGCTTTTAGGCTCATAATGCTATTCTGCAACTTAAATACTTTAGGGAATACCTACTCTGAGAAGAGTTTAAAAGACTTCTCTGATCCTCTAGCATTTGGAATTTTAAGTGAAACAAATTTTTATAGTTCAAAGTAATTGATTGTTTTCTTTCAACCACTTTGTGTTTGGCCGTTTATTTATTTCTCCTTTAGCTGTTGAGGGTTATCTTTTTTCACTTTTGTTGTCCAAAATGCTAATTCTGGTGGACCTGGCAGTCCCCAGAGAGATAACTAAGAGTATCTGAGTATCTCATCGCGTTGTGAAAATGCAGAAAAGACTGGATTTCATCAGAAACGGGCACAGCTATGGCTACTAAATACCCATTGAAAAATACTCCACTTATGAAAAATAAAATAGAGACATTCCCTATTCTTCCCATTTTTGCTAGAGGTTAAATATATAACTCTTTCTTGAGGGACAAACCTAATGATTACACCTTTTAAAATGGAAAGAAGACTTTCCACTGTTCAGCTGAATTTGCTATAACCATTTTGTCTGTCTGCTCAATATTCTGTGATGTATAGAAGCCAAGCTTCAGTAATTTACCACCTATTTTATTCAGGGGTAAATTAGTGTAATTTAGCTTAATTTACCAAGGAAAAGGAGAAAACAGAAAAGCAGTTGCTGCAGATCATAAGGCATGTGAAAATGCAGTTAAGTGCCCCCTCTTTACCCCTTAAAACCATATAATTGTTTATTCCTTCCAAAACCTGATTAAACATGAATAATCCCTAGATTCTAACTTTTGCATTTAGGTAGACAGTGTTTTGCTGTTGGACTTAAACTTAGTTGGCAGCTAATACTCTATTTTGATTATGTATTGTGCTCTTTACTTTTTATATATTTGTAGTCATCCTTTCTGCATATAGAACAAAGCTCAAATGTTAAAAAAATAAAGGAACTAAGAGTGTAAACAAATTGAGTCACTACTTTTATTAATGTTTCTGTATGTTTGTGTTTGGCAGAACTGTCTTTCCAAATCACACAGTGAAGAGAGTAGAGGATCCGAACAACAATGGACAGGCACATATACACGTGGTAGGAGTAAAAAGGAGAGCTATACCACTTCCCATTCAGATGTACTATCAGCAGCAACCAACTTCTACCCCTGTCGTCCGAATTGATTCTGTTCCTGATGTATCTCAGTCTCCTTCACCAGCAGGTATTATTATTACTATTTTACGTTTTGCATTTTTTATAGCTGGTGTTGATTCTGAAACTGGTTAAACCAAGTAAAATTGAGAGAAAAGTAATTTGACAAGTTGCTGTTAGTATTGCTTTACCTGCTCAAATACTACCTTCTGTTTGACACCTGACGCACCAAGTCCACAAATCACATGACAAACCACTGCTTTTGCCACTACTGATTCAAATATAATATAGCTGAGCATAGAAACTGCTCTAAGGAAAAAAAATGAAAGTTTGGACTTTATATTATGTATATTTGTATGGTTTTACATTTGAGCTTTGTTTTTTTTTTTTAATTCAGACTTTTGATTATTTTGTGTTTAACAGGAATCCCGCATGGACCACAAAGTGTAGGAAACCATTTTCAGAGGACAACAGTTAATAACCAGTGTTCAAATTTAACAGCAACACAAATGTCTTTTCCAATTCAAGGTGTTCACACTATAGCACAGACTATTTCAAGAATTCCACAAAATCCTTCAGTTCACACACAGCAGCAACAAAATTCTCCACTGACTGTCATACAAAATAAAGCTCCAATTTCCTGTGAAGTAGTCAAGGCCACGGTAATACAGAGCTCTGTTCCCCAGTCTGCGGTTCCTGTTACTATTGCTGTAGGAGGAGCAGCATCTAATCAAAATCACAGCAGTGCAGGACCACAGCCATCTGTTACTGTTGTCAGTTCTCAGACATTGCTTCACCACCAACCTGTAATTCAACAACAGTCTCCACTACACGCAGTGGTACCAGGACAGATACCATCAGGCACTCCTGTTACAGTAATTCAACAAGCTGTACCTCAGGGTCACATATTTGGCAGAGTACAGAACATACCAGCATGCACTTCAGCAGTTTCACAGGGTCAGCAGTTAATCACGACATCGTCACCTGTGCAGACTTCATCTCAGCAATCTTCTGCTGGTAACCAGCAACAGGACACAGTCATCATAGCACCCCAACAGTATGTCACGACATCTGCGTCCAATATTGTTTCTGCCACTACAGTACAGAATTTCCAAGTTGCAGCCGGGCAGATGGTTACTATTGCTGGTGTCCAAAATCCACAAACGTCTAGGGTAGGATTCCAGAATATTGCGCCAAAGCCTCTACCTTCTCAGCAGGTCCCTCCTACTGTGGTACAACAGCCGATGCAGCAACAGCAGCAGCAGCAACCATCGCAACAAAGTGTAGTGATTGTAAGCCAGCCAGCTCAACAAGGTCAAACATATGCACCAGCCATTCACCAAATTGTGCTTACTAATCCAACTTCTATTCCACCTGGTCAAACTGTCCAGTTGACTGGGCAGCCAAATTTAACTCCGTCTTCCTCACCATCCCCTGGACCAGTTACAAATAACCAAGTCCCTGCTGTAATGTCATCTACATCTACCACTCAGTCACAAGGACCCCCTCCTACTGTTAGCCAGATGCTGTCTGTAAAGAGACAACAACAGCAGCAACATTCACCAGCACCATCACAGCAACAGGTACAAGTCCAGCAACAGCAACCGATACAAATGCAGGTTCAGCCACAGCAAGCTAACGCAGGAGTCAGCCAGCCTAACTCCGGTGAATCTAGTCTGATAAAACAACTGCTTCTTCCAAAAAGAGGCCCTTCAACTCCAGGTGGTAAACTTATACTCCCAGCTCCACAGATCCCTCCACCTAACAATGCAAGAGCTCCTAGCCCTCAGGTGGTTTATCAGGTGGCCAATAACCAAGCATCCAGTTTTGGAGTTCAAGGACAGTCTCCTGCTCAGCAGCTACTAGTTGGACAGCAAAATGTTCAGCTGGTTCCGAGTGCAATCCAGCCCCAAGGGGCAGTACAAACAGTACCCATTTCTAATTTGCAAATATTGCCTGGCCAGTTGATCTCAAATAGCCCAGCAACTATTTTCCAAGGGACTTCTGGCAACCAAGTTACTATAACTGTTGTGCCAAATACTAGTTTTGCTCCCGCAACTGTGAGTCAGGGAAATGCAACTCAGATCATTGCTCCAGCAGGAATTGCAGTGAGTGGAACGCAGGCAGGAGTTGGGCTACAGGTGCAAACACTTCCGACTACTCAAGCACCTCCAGCTGGACAATCACCATGTGCTGCTGCTGCTCCCCCATTCAAAGGTGATAAAATAATTTGCCAAAAGGAGGAAGAAGCAAAGGAAGCAACAGGTTTACACATTCATGAACGTAAAATTGAAGTAATGGAGAATCCCTCCTGTCGAAGAGGAGCTGTGAATGCCAGCAATGGAGATGCAAATGAAAATGAAATGCAGGTGGGAAGTCTTTTAAATGGGAGAAAGTATAATGACTCCAGTCTACCTCCTTCTAACTCAGGGAAAGCTCAAAATGAGGCCAATCAGTGCTTACAAGTCAGTAATGGGCCATCATTAGAATTGGGTGAGAATGGATCTCCTGGAAAGCAGAACTTTGAGCAAATGGACACACAGGAAATTAAAAGTGATTTGAAGAAGCCCTTGGTTAATGGAATCTGTGATTTTGATAAAGGTGATGGTTCTCATTTGAGCAAAAACATTCCAAATCACAAAACTTCCAATCATGTAGGAAATGGTGAGATATCTCCAGTGGAACAACAAGGGAATTTGGATGCCACACAGCAAGATACTGCCAAAGGTGATCAAGGGGAAAGAATTTCTAATGGGCCTGTATTAACTTTGAATAGTTCACCTGTTGTAAGCGGTACACAGGAGTCTGCAAAACTGTTACCCCAACAACTTAGTGGTACCAATACTGATTTACCTAATGGACCTCTAGCTTCAAGTGTGAATTCAGATGTGCCTCAGCAACGCCCAAGTGTAGTTGTCTCTCCACAATCTACAGCCTCTGTTATACAGGGGCATCAAATCATAACAGTTCCACACTCGGGATCCAGAGGGTCCCAATCTACCCTGTCATCTGAAGTTCGGTCTACTAATGGCACAGCAGAATGCAAAACTGTAAAGAGGCCAGCAGAGGATAATGATAGGGAAACTGTTCCAGGAATTCCAAATAAAGTAGGAGTTAGAATTGTTACAATCAGTGACCCCAACAATGCTGGTTGCAGTGCTACTATGGTTGCTGTGCCAGCTGGAGCGGATCCAAGCACTGTAGCTAAAGTAGCAATAGAAAGTGCTGTTCAGCAAAAGCAGCAGCATCCAGCAACATATGTACAAAGTATGGTCACACAGGTAGGTAACAACACTTTTTCATGTTTATTTTATCAGATGATATTTATATAAGAAATAGATATGTGAAAATGCAGATTTGCTAATCTGATATTCTCCTGTATGTAGTATTTTTAAATACTGTAAGTTATGGTTCATGGATTCTTGCATAGTTAAGTTCTTCTGATGATTCTCATTCAGCTTTTGATGCCAGTTTTATTAGTATAGTATAAATGTATTGAAGAGGATTAACATCTAATAGGTTACATCTCTCTAATGGATTATGGGAGAATGCACGTGCTCACTGTTCTCTAAATTAAATTGTGTTATTATTTGGAAAGTAAAGCATAGTTCCTTGTATCTTGGAGTCTTAAAAATATTTGCCCGTATCTAGCCGCCACCACTGAGGATAAGTATCCTATAAAGTAATAATCTCAGTTGTGTAGTATTCTGTATAGCCTTCTTATACATACCTATGTTATAGGTTTCATAACTGTATTTCTGATACATGAATGTCAAGTGATTGTTTACCTAGCTATTGTATTAAAGCTTTTCATGTCAGTGTCTTCTAGCTTGTTGAAGTGTGTTAGTTTTTGCCTTTGGAGATTCTTAAAAGATAATAAGCTCATAAATGTTTCACTGCAGCAGTTAGTAGAATACAGTGCTCATTCATTAGTCAGAAAGGATGTAGTTGTATTAACAGCCTTTGACTCCAGGCAGTTATACCTTGTGGACACTGTGGGTAGAACTGTCTCATACATCACATTCTCACATGCATCAAATTGAAAGGGCATTAGTTTCTTTCTGTGGCTAAATTTACTTTACCATTTAGTATGAGCTTCCTCAGACCTCATGCCAGCATAATATATGTTCATTCTTTGTATGACTTTAAGCACATATTTACTCAGTTCAAAATTGTTCTATCTCTAAAATTCATTTTAGTTAAGTATTTGCACAGAAAATACTTACTCTGAGAATGATTTAAAGAAAATTCTTTCAGATTTTGGATTAGAGTAAGTAATGGCATCAACAGATTTTTATATGGTAAGAGGCAGGTAAAATGTAATGAGAGAACCAGGGAAATTCTTAAGGGGTTAGTGCTCTTATAACTTGAGACAAGATTAAGTATTTGTTCAGTCCTTTTCTTTTCTAAATCCTTTTCAGGATTTAGTTGATGTGACCTTTATGGCCCAAAACTAAACTGTAAGTACAGTCCAGTTAAAACCATCCTGAATAATCAGACGTTATTTTCTGTCACTATGTTAGATTTTTCACTGACATATGTTTTGTTTGCGGGGGGGTTGCTTTTCTTTTTTTTGCTTTTTTAAAAACACAATTCAATTATAATAAGTCCTTGGCTTCCTTACCTGAGGGAGAGAGAGGTCTTTTACCTCTCTCTAAAAACGCAAATAATTTTTTTAACAGTCATAAAACATGTTTGTGAAAATATATTTTGCAAGTATAAATAAGTTATATAATGTAATCCTTGGTCATTTTATTTATCTTTGGTATGAATCGAAGTTGTTTGATGGAAAAAATATCTATGAGCAGCAAACTTAAGGTTCATCTCATCTTCACTAGTCAGAATTTCCCTGGTATGTTTTCATCAGCTGAAAATCATGCATTGTATAGTGTTATAGGGGTTGTGCAGTTTGGATTTTTTCCTCTAGCCTTGCTAAATTCATACAGATACAGGCTGTATATTTGTGATTGAACTGTTGGGGTCTTTTTTTTCACTAAAATAGGTGACAGCATACTTACTTTCTAGACAACTGACTGATGTGAATTAAGAATTATTTCTGAGAATAGTTAAATTTGACATTTTCAGAATGTTAAGAAAGAGTAAGAAGACTATGACTTAATTTTTCCCTCTATGGTATATTTAAGCATATGCCTGTCATAACAAAAAAAAGTTGTGAGGTATTTTTTAAAAATGGGTAAAACACCCCTTTTTCCCTTGTCACATTCTCAGTATTTCTGTTGTGGTCCTTTACCTATTCACACAACTATGCTGGCAACTGCGTTTATCAGCTGAGGGAATGATGCAGATGCAGGTTTCACTGAAGCTGTTGAGAGTTATTTTAGTCGGTCAACAAATAATGTCGCCTTCTGTCTGCTTACCCTTTTCCTTCTGTCTACAGGCTGTCTTTAGCTGCTTAAAATATTTAGGTTTATGAAAGAAGACCAGTAGTTTTAATGGTCACTGTTTTTGATGATGAGCCCTAACTAATTGTTTGATTTGGTACTGTCTCAGGACCAACTACAACTGGAAATCTATTGTACCTGGCACAGAGGCTGAATAGTAGATGCTATTGTTCTGTTAAATTATTTTAAACACTTAACTCCCATCTCAAATTCATGTTGAGAGTATGAGCAGCATATTTCTTACGGACAGAAATCAGGGCTGTCTGGCTGGTGGTCTGCAGGCTGCAAGTGGCCCATGAGGGGTTAAGTTGCAGCCCCGGAGTTTCTTCTCAGCCACTGCTCTCCCCATCACTTCCCTCACTCATACCAGAAGTCTCTCCCTGTCTTTTCTCTGGCTTTTGCTGCCTGCTCCTGCTCCAGGAGGTGGGGCAGTGCAGCAGGGAAAACTGAGGTTGATCCTGGAGCCATGCAAGTGCACAGTGTGTGCATGCAAGTGGTGGTGGGCATGTTGTGCAGCAGGTTGGGAGGGAGTCTGTGCAGTCTGGGGGGGCCTGTGGCTTGTCCTGGTATGGCCTGTGAGTGAGCAGCTTCTCTGGGGTGTTCAACCCCTGGCCACTTAGAAGTTGGACAGCTCTGATGTAAATGTTGGGTTTCAGAATAGTTTTGTGAGAGGACCGAGGACAATGGGCAGGAGATTGTTATTGCCTGAATATGTACAGTTCTGATTATCAGCTGTTTTGCCTGCTTGAATGTAGTTCCAAGAAAAGAAATGCAAAACTTGGTTCATAGATAATACCTTTTTATTAGACCAACTCTAAAAATTGCAAAAAAATTGTCTTTTTCTGCAAACTTTCAGGCTCACGTTCCCTTCCTCAGGCTCAGGGAAAGTTTGAAGATGTTAAAAAGTCCCCGTATGTAGGAAATACACTTCATTTTTGCACAGAGGAAGCTGAAGATGGAAGTGTGTTCCTCTGGGTCCATAAGAGTGTCTTTGTGAGTTGCTGTTTGTTGTGCAGATAAGGCAGGATTCCTTCGCTGGTGGTGTCAGATGGCAGACAGGCAGGGAGGTGTAGAAATCTTTCTTGTTCAGCAATGACGTTTAAATCCAAAGTCGGTTAGAACTTGGCATTTTCCATGTAAAATGCACTGCAATAAACAGTTGCAAATGGTGTATTCTTAGATGCTGTATTATCCAAAACCAAACCCCCAAAATACTTCAGTAAAATGTTATCTGTGTGCTTCAATGTTGAGCCCATAAACAAACATTTCCTTCACTTAAATCAAAATACTGTAGAATCTGTTTAATCTCAGTAATTTTAAACAAAACAAGGAACAGTTGAAGCAAGACCTCTGCCAAGTACCTGTCTAGTGTGTGCTCTGTCCTCTGTTATCTTTTCATTACTGTTGATGACACAATGAATGAGAGGAAATAACATGAGATGAGAATTAAAGAAGGATTATGAGGTTACTTACTTTCATTACACAAACATTTCTTGGTATGTTGCTGTTTTAAATGAGAAAATCAGAGTTAAGTTAGAGAACAGTAGTTAGGATGGGCTGGGAAAGAAGCTGAAAGAATAGGAGAAGGAAGGTATTGGTTATATACCATGTACAAAGATTAGCACATTCACCAGCTACTAGGAGAAAGGGTGAGTTGAAGAGCAGCAAAAGCAAGATAGAAGTAGAAATGTGTGAAAACAGGAAGTGATAAAA
>NW_017729022.1:15254438-15265614 GCF_001723915.1 Gavialis gangeticus
ACTATTTCAATAATAGTTAATTCACGTGGAAACAGAGGTTGAAAATTTCTGCTCAGCGACCTGCAACACGCTATCTTGTTTGCTGAACGCTGATAATATATCATTGCCATAATGGATATGACTTGGTATGAAGTGTGAGAAAGAAAAGGGAAAAAAGAATCAAGGATTGCCTGGAGGACAAGGAGGAAATTGGAGGGTGGAAGCGAGGCCAAATGTCATAGTGTGAACATGCAAGTTGTATTTAGTTGATATAGGTAAAATAAAGGGAAAAGCTGTTTTGATGTAACCAGGCTATTAAAGGAATGAAGAACACAGACTCAAGCTGTGTGGAATACAGCTTCTTGCATACATAGGTATCTGTATTTAGACAGTGTTACCATATTCTCTGATGCCTTCCTCTATTTTAAATTGATTTCTTTAATTATACAGCTCAGCAAAGCATGTTGAAAGGTATCTAAAATAATCATATATAAAATATAAAACCAAATAATATTTTTATAGATTAAAAATATACAAATGTCACCTTGCTTAATGGATCATGTTGAAATACAAGCATGTGACACAATAGCACTACATTTTTTTTTTTTATATATGTGCAGCTGCATTTAGACAAGCTTTTAATATGTAGTCTGAAGGAAGGAAGGAACTGGCATTTTTTATTTGGATGTTTTCTGGATATAGGTTGTTAGTTCCCTGAGATGTTGTGCTGGACTGATGGATGAAGAAAGAAAAGGAAGCAAACAGTTACTTACCTGTGCATTTTTTTATTCAAGCTCTTATAGAACATCTGTTGAACATAACCAACGCTGATTCTCCCAGTTGGTTTGAATTTCACAGCAGTGCTCTGATACCATGCCAGATTCTCAGATGTGAGAAAATTAGATTTAAATTGCATATCTGGCTTTTAAAAAAGTATTACTCCCTGTTAATCACTTCTGCCTCTTTGTAAATATGCACTCCATTTTTCTTAAGCTAGCCCCTTTGACTCACTCTTGCATGGGAAGTAGGCTGCCAAAACTGTTGGCCTACCAAAGATCAGCAGAGCCACCATGCACCAGAAAGCAGGTGCACAGCCCCAAAAGGTATCATTCTCCCTGATCCACAGAACAAAGCAGCTTTTCCATCGGAGATACTAAAATACAGAAACTCCTTTCATTGCCATTCACTCCTGAAGCATGCTGTTTCAATGAGATTTAAAACTTCAGTAATCCATTATCAGTAAAAAGAAACTTTATCTTGAATACCTACTTACTCACCTGACCCTTCCTTCACACCCAAGCAGCCCTGCTTCCTTCATTTTCAACTTCTAGGCTACCTTTTGCCACAAGTTTTACTGTTTTGAGTAAGCCAGGTACATAGAGTGGAATTTTGAAATGCACTAAGGCCATGATTGTATGCTGACTTGTTTAGTCTGGTGACAAAATAAGTCTCCACTCACTTGAGCTCTGTGCATCTCCAAGTCCCGCAGCTTAGGGCACTTTCCACTTTAAGAAGCAAGATAGCTGGAAAAGCCACCTGCAAGTGGTTAGGGGGGTTAATGAGAGCCTCACCTGATTAGGCTAGTCTTAGGAAGGATACAAGCCCCAGCCCTGAGGTGAGCAGGTAGTAACATCCTGGAGGCTTCTGCGGGAACATCTCAGAAGGATGGCTGCCAGTGTGGGGAGTACAGCCTGCAGCAGTCTGGAGGCTTGGGAAGGGGCTAAGTAGTAGAGGAGGTCCAAAAGCCTAGAGAGAAGCTAAGAGGGGGACCAGTGAGTCCAGGAGCCCAGTGAGAGAGGCCGAGCATATTGAGGAGCCCAGAGAGAGTGGCTGAATGCATAGAATGAACAGCAGTGAGGGACACCAGTGAGTGATGATGACACCTGAAAGGCTTGGGGCATGGTGTAGGGGCTAATGAGCCATGCAGTTAGCCCTTAAGGGAATGATCATGGGCACCTGGTAGCCATTAGTGTGTGATCTAGATTGGGAAGCCCTGGAGCAGCCTCCTTTTATATAAAAAAGCAAAACATCAAGGTGTGGTAGGTGAGAGAAGGAGTGACTGCCCAAAGGAGAGCAGAGTGGATAAGGGCAAAAAGGGCCTCCAGGGACTTCATGGCCACCCCTGGAGGCGACCCTGTTACAGACAGATGTAACAGTTGACATATTTCCAAGTGAAGCACACTTGGAAACTTTTCAGAAAAGAAATGTTTCAACCAAGGGGCGCACATAACCTGTGCTGCTCCTGGCTGGAATATTTCAAAATGCTGCAGGAGTCCTCTAGGTTGCAGCAACCTGTTAGGCTCCCCACTCCTCTCTTCCCCACTCCCTTCACAGGATTGAGGCAGAGAGGAAGGGAGAGTGAAGAGATAAGTAGGAGGTTGGGGGCTCCCCAGGCACACAGCTGGGATTCTGATATTTTGGCTACAATGTCCTCTACTTCCTCTTTCCCCCTCTTAGCTAAGTGGAGAAATGGAGGGGATAGGCTGTAAGGCTTGGCTTTGGTGGTAACAGGGGCCACAGAAGAAGGGCAGGGGGAGTAAGATGGGCTCTGGGCCTGGCATGGGCAGGGGCCCCATAAATGTACCTGGCAGCTGGAGAGTTGATAGACTATCCACCCACTCTGTCTCCCTCATGTAGACATAACCAAAATTGAAACTCTCAGAAATATTTTACAGTTTGGCTACACTGGGTTTTTAACCACTTTGCCAATGCATCTGTGTTAATAGTCACTTGCACTGATGCAGGTTACTCTGGACAGGTTTAGCTGCCAATTTGATTGGTACACTGTAAGGTTTTGTATGTATATAGCTAAAAACTCAGTGTCTGTAAGGCCTTATATTAGTACGGTCATCTTAAAAAAATGAGGTGCTCCTATATATTTTACAGGGTAGGAGATCCTTGTTTCTGTGCTTACACTTTTTTCTAAGATGTTTCCACTTGCCAGTTTTCACATAGGTGCCTCTGGTTGGGGAATTAAGGGTATGATTTTATAATGGGCATTGAGATTCATAATGCCACACAATTTGGATAGATGTAATACTTTATAAGAATCTTGGAAAATTTTTTGTGGCATGAGCTATGGGTCCACTAACATTTTATAAGACACCTGAGGTCTTGATCCAACAAAAGCATTTAAGCATATGAATACTGCTGCTGAAGTCAGCAGTATCTAACATCCTGTTTAAAATGATGTATGCACCTAAGATCTTGCTTAGATTGGGGCGTGTCTGAGTTTGCTTAAAAGCATGAAATGTGCCAGTCTGCTTCCACACCCACACACACTTTAAATTAATATCCTTCAGAGGCTGCCATCATAGGAGCTTGCTTCCAGCTCCATGGGTGAGTGATCATACAGCTGCCTCCAAAATTAGCCAGTGGTTTAGCTCCAAGTGTGTGCTTAGAGAGTAGCCATTGTTATCTCTGGCCACCAGTCATGGTTATCTCCATTGCAACAGTCTCTGGAAGCAAGATTAAAATCTGTATTCTTTAGATCCTTTTCTCTCCTTTTGTAGAATATATTTATAGTGTGTTTGGATTCTTGTGTAAGTTTTACTATGTGCATTGGAGAACACTTTACGGTAGTCACTTTTATAGTTTCCATCATAGAAGTCAGTTAGACATTTTCTGTACTTGGGATTAGACTGAATTCAGACCTTTGGAGATGGCAGCCTATGTAGCTCAGCCAGTTCTGAGCAGAATTTAACACAAACTCCTCATGTCCTGGTTTTCCGTATCTAAACTTGAGGTTTTGCACTAATGTAGCTACAACTTTTACAGGCCATCGTTGACTAAATCCCAAATAGAGAGGAGTCCTTAGTCGAGGCATGGGTGAAAAGCTTCTTGTAATCATTAAAAAAAAATGACAAGAACCCGTATACAAATGTTTAAAGAGTTTTAGAAATCCAGGACACGCTACTTTAAAGGATACTCTGGCAGAAACAGGAGTTTAAATAAATCAAGTTGACAGTGTCCCTTTAACTGTAGAGAGCAGTGTGGCTGCTTTTAAGGATTGACACCTATCACCCAGAAGTGGCTGAGCAATTTCAGCATGCATTTACTAGTTTTAGGCAGTCTTTGCACAATTTGTTCCACACTGGTGGGCCTCAAGGAAATCGGTAGTTTCCTCCATGGTTGTAAGTATCAGTCTTCATGAAAAAAATGTCTGTTTGGGCCTACATTTTTAAGGCAATTTTTGATTCTGCAGAAGGGAAGGCACTAAATAAACACAAACTACTTTTTCTGTGAGTGCAGTATATGCTCGCTCTGCTAAATGGGAGACTTTGCTTATGTTAATGTAAAGAGAAGTAACTGAATTGTTAAATTCTGGAAAACACAGTAAAGAATGATCCATTTGGAGCCCGAGTTATATAAATGCTTTAGCCTGATCTGCATTCTGCACATAGATACATACCCAAGTAACTGTATGAGTTAAGAATTTTTCTTTAACCAGTGTTGTTACCCTTATACAACCCATAGCAGATGCAGGTATTCCACAAAAAAAGGTGTCTTTGTACATTAATGTAATTTTTCTGCTGGTGAGAATAAGCTTTCCCATACAAGCACCTTTATACCAGTATGGATGAGACTCAAGCGTGAGTAGTCTTATCTGCCTTAAGTGACTACTTATCTAAATATATCTTTAAATGTTTGTATAATTGGGATAGGACCTATGTCCTGGAGCAAAGGTGGGACAGGTGTTATTTGTATAGGCTGGCTTGTGTAGTTGTTTTAGTTTCTGCCCATCCCTTTCCAAAGCTAGTGAGGTCATGCTGTTTAAAATTATAATATACAGATGAATGGAAATGATATAAGCATGGGTAAATAAATATAAATAAAGCAAACAAACATCAAAAGAGAGATGTTGTATATTTTGTTATTACATTGCAGTGATAATTATGACATCTGTGACTGTTGTTTTTCTTTTCCATTAAAAATATAGCTGACTGGAATGCCACAATCCCATTTTTATACTGTGACACATCTTTAATTGTTTTAGGGCTTTAATATGTAGAAACCCTTTTACTACTTTTGGAGAACAATGGAATGGTGTCTTGGGCAAACAAGAAACAAACACCAAGAACTTGACCAGATGCAGATTTTGTGGGTTTTATTGTAGATGGCACAGGTAGCAATGCCTATAGTTACAGTTGCCTAACATCTTCCGGGATCAGGTCGTTTTCATTATATTTATATCTTTTCCAAACTTAAAATGTTTTGAATTAATTTTCCATGCTGTGCATCTGCCTCAGGTTGAGTTTTTTAAACAAATTATTTAAGCAGAAATAGCCGTTTCCAAAATGATTTAGAGAAATGTATTTTTACCAAACTTAAAAATATTGTATGGGTGTTTTGCTGAGAAGCTATGGTGGTTCAGTGTTTTAGAGCATGGACATAACACTTGGCAAGGGAGATTGTGCAGTTTGCGTCCCCGTGAACATCTGCCAAAGTTTATCCAGAAAAGCCCCACGTTTCTGCGGGGGGGTGGGGAGGAAAGGGGCTGTATACACACTAGGTAGAAACTTGTTAGAGTTTGATAGCTACATTTGCCAAAAATCCCATTTGCACTGTGGCCGCACAGTCTT
Source organism: Gavialis gangeticus (assembly GCF_001723915.1). Lineage (NCBI taxonomy): Eukaryota > Metazoa > Chordata > Crocodylia > Gavialidae > Gavialis > Gavialis gangeticus. The sequence goes on from NW_017729022.1 coordinate 15,260,000, forward strand.
TCATGGTACCCAGGGACTTACCAGATTCCATATGCCATATTCATCTCCAAGGTGCAAGGGCTGAGCAGGAATTCCCTGGTAATACGCCTGGCTGCCAGGGACTGCTGTGATATTAAATACAGGAGCTGAGTCAGTGATTCGCTGGTGGTAGCCAGGCAGCGAGGAGGAGAAGGAAGAAGCTGTCTGACTTGAATGCAGAGGAGTGAAGAAAGGATGGGAGCACTGCCCCTACTCGCCTGCCACAACTTTGATGTTGATAGATGGGGGAGGCAGTTCCCTGTTGGTGGTCCCAGTGGGGTTGCAACCCTGGGTCTTTTTTTGTGGGGCTCCAAAACTCCCCTTTACCCCACCTGGCTGCCTGCCAAGTCTTGGTGTTGCTCACCGCCCTTCCCCACTGAGGTACCTGGCCACTCCCGCAGAGCCTGATCTTTACCCACGACTGTGGGGACAGCCTTCCTCTCCCTGCTGTGCCTCTCTGGCCAATTCTGGCTCCTTGAGCTCCACCCCGGGGTTTTTCCTGCTGGGTGGCTCTGTTGGACACTGGGGCTTCTCACCCTGAGCCCCGCTCCACCACTCCTACCTGGCTCTGCTGCCTGTGGCTCCCCACCGGTGTCCTGCTTCTCCCTGCCAGCATTCTGCTCCTCTTCGCTTGGCTTCGCCGTCCAGGGCTCCGCGCTGGTGTCCTGATCTTGCTCGCAGGCATCCCACTGCTCCTTGCTTGGCTCCCCTACTCGCCTGACCCTGGCAGCCTCCGTCTCTCCTCCCCAGCAGCTGGGTGTCTCCCCAGCTGCCTTTTGAGCAGCCTGCGCTACTTCCAGGCTCCACCCCCAGGGATCGCTGATCTGCAGGCTCAGGCAGCTGCGGAGCCACCAAGCCTGCATTTGTGTCTTCCCCCAGCTGCTGCTCATACTGGCCCATGCACTAAGTATTGGGGCTCATCGGGTGGGGTCCTGAGACATGCTGAGGAGGGGGGCTTTTGTCTCCCCTCCCACAGTGACCCATAGGAAATTATTACTTAAGGTAGAGAAGATGGGAAGCAGTACAGTATTTTAAAGTAGGTAATGAACTGACCAAATGGTTTGATGACACTAGACATTTTTGAAAATGGGAAGCATCAGGTTAGAAGGAGGTAATGACGAGTTCATCGAGGATTGGGGTTGATTTTATTTAACAGATTCATTGCTGTTACACACAGGTAATTGGCATAAAAAGTAGGTGTATTCTGATAATTTGCTTGATGATCTGGAGCTAGAGGTACCATCAGTACAAAAGCAGATCAGGAATACAAGAGTAATTGGATGTCTTAAGGACTTGATGACTGCATGTCTCTGGAAACATGCAGGATCAGACTGAGAGGCTGCACACTCCTGCCTGCTTAGTTTATCAGATAACCCTAATGCAGTCAAGAGTACATGCTGTTGTTGTAGTCTTTCCTGCTCTGGCTCTTTGAGGTGTGTGGGGCAGTTCCACCCGGCTGTGGTGGTGGGTGCCGCAGCACCCCAGTTAAGAACGACTGAGGTCATCGGAGGCAACACAACAGTTGTTCTCAGCTCGGGGGCCACCAAAGAAAAAAAATTTGGCCAGGAGGGAGGTGCCATGAATCTAAGAAAGTTGAGAACTGCTGACTTAGAAGATGTCCAACTATCAGAGCAGAGAGGTTCTGGATCAGGCTTCTAATAAGAGTAATAGACCTAACAAATGAAACCTAACAAATGGAAAGATGGAGCTCACTCAGGTTAAGAAGAAATTAAATGATGTGATTTTCCATGATAGCAAGAGACTAGACTTGATCTAGGAGGTCCTTCACAGTTGTCTTTTCTTCTCACTTGTATGGGGTCTGATTTTCATAATTACAGAGTTCTTGTAACTATAGGCAACCCCCACTTAGTGCGCTTAATTGGTTCCTGAAAAAACGAACATTAAGCGAAACGAGCATTAAGTGAAACCCAAAGTGTTTGGTGACTCAAGATGGCAAGCGCGAGTGTTATAACAAAACTTGCTAAGCGCTAAGTGAAATCAGGTATCAATTTCAAATGAGTGTTATATAAGTGCAACAGTGTTAAGTGGGGCTTACCTGTACTGCCTGTCTTGTCACAGAAGCTCTGCTTCAAACAGTGCTGTATTTCGGAGTTCATAAAGTTCTTTGGGATTTTTTTGCTGATTTTGGCAATTCCAGTAGTGCTCATACGTGATTTTGCCGAAGTAGGAATTGGCTGTGTAGCAGAAGAGAGTATTCTACATCACACCTGAAAGAAATAGAAGGAAAAAAATTACAAGCACTGTATGCAAATTAAACGTATCACAATTGCTTGATTTGGGTTCCTTTAAAGCTGTAATCCAGAAATTATAATAATAAAGTTGCAAACACTTTAGCAAAATATTGTATGCAATCTTTGAAAGTTGCTTGGAAAAAGATAAAAAATGAGCTCTGCTTTGAGGCATGAAAGGAGGGTATTCAGGCTCTTTGTATACAGACTCCTGTTTACTGTTCTATCTTTAGAAAATGTTAGGGATAATAAATAATACTTCACTGCTTATGGTAGAGGACTTACTGGAAGTCATGGATGGGAATTATGAGTTCCTTTACTTTTTAAATGAAATAGATAGAGGACTCTCTGTTGTCATCCTGTTAATAGTTCAAAGCATGGGAAGACCTACATTTTGATGTAAACAGCATCCTGGAAGGAAGAGAGAAGAGGATAAATATGGGGAGCATCTTTTGAGTGTGGTGGAACCTACCATTTAGCCTTAGAAAGGGCACAAACCAATGCTCCCGTCCCCCCTTTTTTGTATTTCTTAATTTATATTCCTAACTATTAAAAAATAGTATCTTAAAACACTGAGTAGGAGGAATCTGTTTGCTTGTTGACGTTTTACTTCATTTTATGTATCTGGTTAAAAGGCTTCTGAAATTTCTTGTAAAAAGAATATCATCTGGATTATCTTACGGGTACTCAGAATTTATACAGTTTGCAAAGTTGCATAAGAAGAAAAGAAGTTTAGTTTCCTTTTTAATAGTTTTTGGGGGTTTTTGATATTTGTGTTTATCTTGTACAGTAAATATTATCTCACAGACAAAAATGTATTAGTGAGACAATTTAAGCATTCTGCAATAGAGCTTAAATTTCCTGAAAGAGCATAGGGCAGTGTTAGATAGATTGACACCCATTTTACTTAGTCTTCTTTCAGCAACATTCTCTTCTAAAATTAAAAAGTAAGGTAAGATGTTCCTTGTGTTGATGGCTGACTATAGAGCTTTGTGCATCTGGCTTGTATTTATAGTCTCAGAGTTTGGGTCTTTTTCCTAAAGATTCTGTTTGCCTCGAAGCAGTCATAACTGTTGCTCCTTTAGGGCCCATCCCCATGAGTGGGAATGTGCATGTTCCCTGGGAACAATTAGCAGCACCTGGGCTGGCCCCAGCAGCCTTACCTGAGGGTTCCCTGGGCCCCCAGCAGCAAAGATTTGGGCACACAGAGCCTGGCCAGCGGCTGGATTGTGCCTCTGGCCAGCCAGGCTACTGTTTAGGGTGGCGCAAACTGTAGCCATGTGTGCTGTGCGGCTTTTTTTCTGGCAAGGGTTGGGTTTTTTTACACCAGGATCTTCCAGTGTCAAAAAAAACTGTGCCTTGCTGCAAATTAATAGTGCAATGACCCATCTGCAGTGTCACAAATTGCACATACATGTTCATCTGGATGTGCTCCTAGAGTTCATAAAAAAAAATAGTTAGAATCTCTATACACAAATAAAATGTACTGGGTTATTTTACATTGTAGACTGTAAGTGGGTTTCTTTTTTGTTTTCAAATGTATCTGGTGATTTTTGGTGCTGCTTTTTTTTTTTTGGCTATTGATTGATCTATCATCATTTTTAAAGTGAGTTGAATCTTCTGGAAAATTACTTTATAGCCTTAGTGCTGTCAGTGTATTGCTGTACATAATATTCTATGTAAGCAGAACAGCAAATGTCTGAAGTATATGTGTTGTTCAGAATTTTTTAAATTCATGTTTTAAACTGAAATGATTTATGGCATAACTTTTATTTTTACACTACCAATGCAATATAACTATATTAATCTACACACCCTCTTTATTGCTAAAGAACAGAAAGTTAACTTTTAATAAGCTGCCCGTGTAGAAGTAGAATTTTGAACCAGTTACTGTGTTCTTCTTTTCAAATTCTGTATTTGAATTTGTGCATAAATTACGGCAATTAATTTATCAGAGAACAAATGCAGAATATGATAGTTAACATATCATGTATTCTTCTTGTTTTACTGTTATACCCAACATCATGTAGGAGGTCATTGTATTAAAATCTACAATTCATTGTTGTTTAAGCATAATATGAAAAGGCAATAAAATAAATAGGGATATATGCTGGCTTCTAGCATGTTGTCCTTAAATTTATGTCTTTGAAACTTTTCTACAGGGCACACCTGTGACATCGGTACCAACAGTGCAAGTACAGGGACAGCAGATCAATTTGCAGCCACCCTCATACACTGCAGCAAGTCAGCACGGAGAGCAAGCAAAAAAACCGGGACAGAACTTCATGTGTCTGTGGCAGTCATGTAAAAAGTAAATGGCTATTTTATTTAACAGCATTTTATTTATGTACTAAAGATGCTTATACATGGAATGCAGTCCATGAATATACTATCCATTACCTTTCCTTCTGTCACCTTATACTGTGTGAGTTACCTGTGGACAAAGGAAATATTAAAATGTCAAGTGAAGCTGGAGTTGAGGAAGGGGAATGCAGCATCTTTCTACCATTTTTGAAAGTAATTAATATGTATTTTACTTAATTTTCAGTTAGTTATATGCAAATATTTTAGTCACTGTAAATGCGAAGAATTATTTGTTCCTAATTTTGCATTATGCACATAGAAACAATTACTGCTTTCTTGTTACTTTCCTTAGATTTTAAGGGTTGCAAGAACAAGAGCATGTCAAATTCCTTTGGATTATGATTGATTATATTAATTATAGCATCATTTTGTTTGCCATGGGGATTCACAGACAACTAAGGAGATAAAGTACTTAGTCTTTAGACAACAGAGTAAGAGATGGTTAAAAAAAGAGGGGAGTGAGGAAGAAGAGCTCATTTGAATTAATGTTACAGAAGTGTAAGATCATAAACTTACTTATATGGGCATCTTTCCAATTCTCTTTTTAAATAATATAGTCATATTGCGGGGACAGTGTCTGAAGTTAATGCAGAGGGGAAAGTCTGTTGATGCAAAGGTAACAGCAAAACATGATGTAACAATTTTGAAAGAAAGAGGAGGGTTTGTTCATTGTATAGGATTGGGAAGGAATTGGCAGTGGCTTGAATTCATTTTAACTGTAGAAGATGACAAGGGGTCATCGGGGCAACTAATGTGGCAGAAACTAGAGTACATATGCAGGAGACATCAGATGTTGGTCATAGTGGACTTAACAAGGATTCTGGTGAAAGCGTTGCATTTAAATCAACACAGACAAGTGCAAGGTGATGCACCTGGGGTCAACACAGACAAGTGCAAGGTGATGCACCTGGGGAGGAACAACCGGCACCATACCTACAGGTTAGGGAACTCCCCTCTTGTCAGCACGGAGGCGGAAAAGGATCT
>NW_017729022.1:15270614-15273572 GCF_001723915.1 Gavialis gangeticus
ACTCACATGATCAGGGGACAGCAGGGCAGGCCCTATGAGGAGAGGCTACGGGACCTGAACCTGTTCAGCCTCCAAAAGAGAAGGCTGAGGGGGAATCTAGTGGCCTGTTATAAACTAGTCAGGGGGGATCAGCAGGCATTGGGGGAGTCACTGTTCCCCCGTGCACTGCCAGGAGTGACCAGGAATAATGGTCACAAGCTGGCAGAGGGTAGGTTTAGGCTAGATATCAGGAGGCGCTACTTCACGGTCAGGGCGGCTAGGATCTGGAACCAACTTCCAAGAGAAGTGGTGCAGGCTCCTACCCTGGGGGTTTTTAAGAGGAGGTTAGATGAACACCTTGCTGGGGTCGTTTGACCCCAGTACTATTTCCTGCCATGGCAGGGGGTTGGACTAGATGATCTGCTAAGGTCCCTTCCGACCCTTGAAACTATAAATGGGACACAAAAAAATACTGTGTGCAGATTCTGACTGCGTACCAAACTTTTCAATGGTAGTTTCAGTTTAATATAGTCTTTTTTTTCTAATGTGATCCAGAGCCCATGATGTCAATAGAAAGATGTAATATTGGGTCAGTTTCCTAAAGGGTTCTTGTGTGCTGTTAAACAGCTTCTATGTTTTCCATTAGAGGCAGATGTACATCACTGGTGGATGGCAGGATTCTTGTACCTGGAAAGTTCATAAGATTCTTGAGGTGTTCATATAAATATAAGATTATTTTATGGGGTTTTTTATAAAGATAAATTCAGATGATCTTAAAGGTACTTTTTTAACAATAAATAGATCAATGAATCCATGTTCCAGTGGCTATCAGTGCATGCCCTCAAGGTCCTCATTTATTATTTGATTAACAAAGACTTAAACATTTAAAAGGCTCTACTGTTTAGTTTTAGTTGCATGTGCTTAAAGTTTTGTCTGTGCAAAATGCCTTGATAAGTAAGCCTTTGTTCTTTTTCCTCAATAGTGTCAGCAGAGGCCATTCATTCTATTCTCAAACATCATCATTCCCATAGTATTTTATGGTCAAAATTTGCCTTTTAGATTTGTGTTCTGCTACACTTTTTGAAAAATACTCTTTCTTTATATTTTACTTTTGTGGTATTGATTTTTCTCTTTTATTTGTGGTTTAATGTTGTCACCAGTCTGAACTGGCAGTTTCAAATGATCCACTAAAGTGCATTTGTTTGGAGGATGTAAACAATATTCCATCTTGATAGGCTAATTTATGTACTTTTCTGTGGTTTTGCCAGTATTAAGTAAAATGCTCAAATGTAGGCATAGCCTGCAGTCTCCTAACTGATATAACGTTTCTTTTGTCCTTCTGTTGAGAAACTATTGAGCCAAATTCTGCTTCCATTACATCCTTGTGTGCATGTAAGTGAGGACAGAATTTGACATTCTTAATAAATTCTGAATAATGCAAAACTGCAGCATATAATGACTTTGTCTGAGATGCAGCTTCATTCTTCCCCTCAGTTTGGGGCTGAAAAGTATGTAGTCAGTATTCCATTCTATTGGATTCAGCTTCAGCTCCAATCTTTCAAGTGTCAGAGCAAAAGAATATGAGCATTAAAGCCCTGATGTTTCATATGTTTAATGTTTAAACTTAAAAACAAAACCAACCAATTTAAAGGAGTAAACAAGGCATAAACAATGAGACCCCCTTTTTTTTCTCCTTGAAACCACTCTTGCTTTGTGAGCTTAGAGATGTTGTTAGCTATGTTAGTCTGAAGTAAAGTAGAAGGCAGGGTAGATTTGTCCCTTATAGACTAACCAAAGTAGATACTGTATTTACTAAAATACCTTCGGCTATCCCTCAATACAAGGATGATGTCTGCTGGGGGAGGGAAATTATTGGTGAGTTTTAAGATGTCTGAGGAGTTTGATCTGTGCTCTGCAAGTTTTTCCACAGATATGGTTTTTCCCAAGGTGGTGCCTTGAGGAGGCACAGGTGTTGGCTAGGATGTTGTGCACTTCACTTCCTCCTCTGCCGTTTCTCCGCTTCCTGAGTAAGAGAGTTCTCTTCGAAGTGGGTTGTGGCTTGATGTATGGTGCAGTGCCACTGAGACCTGTTACCAGCCAGTACTTTTCTCAGTTTGTAAGGTTTATGCCACCCTTCTTAAGGTATGCTTTCAGGGTATCCTTGTAGCACTTCCTCAGTGGATCCTCTTACCATGACTGAGAGAAGAGGACTTGCTTCGGGAGACAAGTGTCAGCCATCCGCACACAGTGGCCAGCCCAGCGGAGTTAATGTTTCATGATCTTTACCTACATGCTGGTTATGTTAGCTGCAGAGAGGATGCTGGCATTGGTGCAGTGGTCTTCCCATATAATGAGAAGCATCTTCCTGAGGCAACGCTAATGGAACCTTCCAGGCGCTTAAGATGGATTTGATACATCAGCCGCATCTCATACCTGTAGAGGAGCATGGGGGTAACCACTGCATTGTAGACCAGGGTCTTAGTTTCAATCTGCAGATCTCGGTCAGCAAAGACATAGTGAAGCATCTTTCTGAAGGATACACTGGCACAGAGGATCCTATGTTCAATTAAAAAAAAATAAAGAAGAATATAAAATGACTCTGAATATATGACCCCCCAATATTTAGGTTCTATATGTGGAAAATGTATAATTTTGTTATAATTTTCCACATAAATAATCTAATTTTTGGAGGTTTGCCTTGAATTTTTCCCCCTCTCACTGCTGCAGCATGGAAAATAGATCTTGGAGGCTCGGTGGCCTCCTTGCCCTCCACCCCACTCTTACCCCTGTGACTCCCTCCCCCTCTCCTTCCCTTACTATCAGACCCTGCTCTTCCTGAGTACATGGAAGTAAGGGACATACTAGGAAACACTGACTTTGGAATAAACTTGCCTATAGTAATTAGCATATAGGCCAATTATTATGGCCTAGTATGCTCAGCTTGTGCATGTACTCCTGATATTCCCCCCCCCCCCCCCC
>NW_017729022.1:15273591-15275170 GCF_001723915.1 Gavialis gangeticus
ATGTGCTAATTAACCCCCCCTCATGGCTGGAACCTGATGTTCTTATCACAAGTCCTGGATTGTTCCAAAAACATATATGCAGATGAGGCACGGGGCAACTTGGTCCAGCTCCTCTTCACGGAGGCTGGGTGCCACGCTAATCATATATGCCAGGCTAAGAGCGGGATTCTGAGTAAACTGTTTGGGGCCCCATCTGGTGATGTTAAGGCATGGTGAAGGAAACAGGAATAATTTGAAATGGAAAAGAAAGGCACAGCTCAGCTGTGAGAGTGAAGAGGAAATAGAAATTTATGCCATGTAGTGCCTCACCATGACTGAAAAAGTGTCGGTGCTGAGGGGAACTACTGAGCATGATAGATACTACCATATAATTCAGATGGGCTGCATTATTGCTTCTAGCCTTATGGCTCAGATCAAGGGCCACTTGGTGAAAGTCATCCCAACCACAGTGGGGGAGATCTCTGAACCACGCTGACCTGGGCTACGAGAGCCAGATGTGCCCCAACATCATCATCACCAGCAAGGAGGCCAAGAATGTTGTGATTGTGGACTTGACCATTCCCTTCAAGAACTGGCACCAAGCCTTCACCAATGCCTGGGCTCGTGAGTGGGAGAAGTATGGCCCACTGGCCAACATCTTGAGGAGCTGCAGTTATGATGTGATGGTCGATGCACTCATCGTGGGAGCACTTGGAGCCTGGGACCCCAGCAGTGAGAACATCCTGCAGGCCTGCCGTGTCTCCCACTCTTACGCCAAACTGATGTGGCACCTTGTGGCGTATGACACCGTCTGCTGGTCCCGCAACATCTACGTTGAACACCTTAGGGGCCAGTGCCAGTATACCAACCCCACCAGATTGACCACCACTGAGCAGACCGCCTGAACCCCTGCTCTGCACCTAATGGACTTGAAGAGCTACTCCCAACCATGGTCTGGTCCACTCTACCTGGCAGGGACCCCCGCAATAGGACTTCATGGACTGAGCTACTTCTTTGCTCAACTCACCCCCTCCACCATTGTGGACTCATTGTGGTTTATATCTATCTCCTTTTTTATTCTCTCAGCATCACGACTCCCTCCCTCTTCCTTCCCCACCCTGCCTTCCACCCCCAGGCTTAGATGGCTAACATTGTGCTTATGTAACCTAGTTGCATTCCCTTCCTTACCACCATCCCTTTTATGTTAGTCCCTCACTCAGGCACTCTGTATTTCCCTTGAGGCTTTGTCATTCTTGCTCTTAACATTTTCTAATAAAGTTAACCTGTTCTTACCTCTTGTGGGCCAAGATCAAGTAGGAAATATCTGAAGTCCCAGACTAAAGTGTTTAGAATGGAAGATGCTTGCTCGTACTTTCTAGGGCAGGGGTGGGCAATTATTTTGGGCAGAGGGCTGCTTATTGAGTTTCAGCAAGACAGGCAGCCCAGGGCAGATTAATATTAATTTTCTAAATTTTTAGGGGACCCATGGGCTGGATAGAATAGCCTAGCGGGCCTTATTTGGCCCCTGGGCCATATTTTGCCCAGCCCGTTCTAGGGGCATCCAGATCCCAAGATCTCCAGGCTTGGGCCTGTATTAAGA
>NW_017729022.1:15280170-15298591 GCF_001723915.1 Gavialis gangeticus
GGGCATCCAGATCCCAAGATCTCCAGGCTTGGGCCTGTATTAAGATGCCTGCCAATGGATTTGGGAGTATCTGAAGTCCCAAGGTGAGAGCCTGGAACAGAGGATGCTCACTGGTTGTAGTGCCAGACATGGTGTGTAGAATGATTGAGTTCTGCCTGCCCAATCTATATGGTTTTTGGAATGATTGAGTTCTGCTCAGGCAACGTGATTTGGAACTGATTTGACTGATTTGTCCTAGAACGTGAAATATATTAATAAAAAAAATACTTGGGTTAAGTGATTTGCGTGATATAAGCCATGTGTTTTATAGTCATGCTCAGCGTTGGCTACATTTATTCAGCTTCACAGCTGGTTTCCGATGCTGAACACATGCTGCTTTTGACAGCAGTTTAATGATGAACAATGTATTTAATGTGGCTTCCTTGTATGTGAATATGTTTTCCCCCATACTGATTGAAGGGAAAAACCCTTTTTTTAGAATAAATATGGTATATAGCACAAGTTTTTGTGAGCTGAAGCTCACTTCATTAGGTGCTGTAAAAGGTCATACAGAAAAAGCATGAGGAGGAGAAAGAAATTATAATACAAAATTCAGAGTCAGGAAAGAGAGAGAGGGGAAAGTGCCGGGAGAAGTAAACAAATTGTCTAAACTGAAGAGCTTAGACTGGGAACTGTTTATATTCATGATAAGTACCTTAAGTACTGCTTAATGTTTTTATAGGATTTAATAAGAGTCAAAATAGTTATTAGAAGAAAATTGCCATCTAACAAACAATAGTCTGTCAACTACTGAAATATTGCATTGAATGCGTTTCAGTGCAAACTGCAGCAATGCTGGTTAAATATTAGGAAAAATTACTCATGATCATTCTAGTAACAGAGAAACTGAATTTTGATTAGCTGTGTTTATGTCCCCCACAAAGTCACATTGCAAGAATATTTGTTTGTACACGCACCTGTAGAAAACATTGTGTATCCATAGCTGACATCCCTTACCTGCCTTAGTAAACTTATTTTCAAGAGGTAGAGCAAACATACAGACAAAAACCATTTGAGGTCCTAAAATCCCTCATCCCTAGTGGAGAGAGAAACTGTTCTGACAAGTTGCAGTAGTATTAGATGGTCATTTCTTCTGTTTGCAGAGTGTTAGCAGCAGCCAAGGCCTGAAGTAGTATTTCAATGTTCAAAACATTTAGTTTCTAACTGTCTCAGGTGTAGGATATAATGTTGATTTCAAACACACAAATCAAAGTAAAAAAATCTGGTCTTTTCTCTTTTGCTCAGCTTTTATATAAAGTTGGCTATTTCTAGTTGGCTCACATAGCAATGAGCGCATATATTCACATCTGCTTTGTGTCCACCCCCTTCCCTATAATTACTTAACTGAACTTAGTTAATTTCTAAAGAATGTGAAGCATTATTTAAGACAGTGGAGGGTATTAGACCAATAGAATCCTCTAGTAATTTTAGGTCAGAGTAAGTGTAGAGCCTTGGAATAGTATTGTAACCCTTAGGAAGTTACTTCCCTAAAAACAGAATTTGCTGACGGGTATAACTCCAGGTACACAGCCTGTCCTTTTGGAGGATGGCTAATCAGATTGCTTTAGGTAAAGACGTAGGCTGAAAAAGAATCTAGATTTAAATAAGGAAATGTTATCTCAAAGATATGCCTAACACCTTGAAACAAGTCTTTGCTAAGTTAGCAAATGATCTATTGTTTACAACTTGGCAGTGGATCCTAAATAGTGTTGAGCTGCTTAAGAGTGAATCCTAAGTAGGCCTGCTCAGTTATAACTGAAGCTGCTGAATTGCACATCTATCTCAATTCCAAGTACAGATGACCACCATATATTCATCACCTTTGTGTAGTTCATGACTAGGGGCTTCCAAAACTCACTAGCACTTGCCCATGTCTCCACTGGCTCATTGCTGTAGGACTTGCCCTTGAAGTTGCCTGCATGTGTATTCTTTAATGTGGGGATGCTGTTATGCATCAGCAGCCGTGCTACTTCAGAGAAAGGGAAGTTTAATCTGATGGAAAGTGAAACCTAGACAACCTGAGGTTTCTATTCCACTGCAGCCTTCATTTGCCTTTGCAGCCATTGTGAAATATTCTTTCTTCATCTGCCTGCTCTGCCCATGAGGACCATTTTTTTTTTGATTGCTGATTCTTACTAGTCTGAAATTTGGTCTTGAGCTTGCCACCATGGGTGACTCTACCAGGAGTGCAAAACTCCAGGAAGCATCCCTTGTGGGGTCATTGGTAGCACACAAGCCTCTCCACAATGTCAAGGTTGCAATCCATGCTATCCAGCTTATCAGGAGGCCTTGAAAACCATTAAGTAGATGAAAAACAGCAAAGCATATGGTCCTGATGGAATAGGAGCTGAAATTTTATGAGCAAGGTGAAAGAAGTTCTCTCACCGGCACATGTTGTTATTCTGAAAACCTGGAAACATTAATAGATTCTCAGTGACCTAAGAGGTGCCAAAATCATTACCACTTTTTAAGAAGAGAGAGAACATATTGCAGCAGTTACCATGGTCTTATTGCACGCCTACCTATAGCTAGGAAGATCCTTGCCCACATTCTCCTCGATAGACTCACTTTCCTTGTTAAGGAGATTCTGCATGACTCCCAGTGTGATTTCAGATCACTCAGAGGTATTATAGATGTAATGTTTTGCTAGACCCCTACAGGAGAAGTGCCACAAACAACACCAAGATCTTTACATGACCTTCATTGACCTGACAAAGGCCTTTAATTTGATCAACAGAGAGGCCCTATGGAAAGTCCTGATAAGATTTGGATACCTGTTAAGATTTGTTATCATCATCAGACTCCTTCATAACAGCATGACAGCAACTGTCTTAAGCAGTGGCTCATAAACAGCCCTCTTCCTTGTTAGAACTGGAGTCAAGCAAAGGTGTGTGATTGCACCAACATTTTTCCACCTATTTCACAGCTGCTCCTCATTTCACTGCTGATAGGCTTCCATGTGGAGTCAGCATCCAGAATCACATGGATGGGAATCTTTTTTTAACATCAACTGGTTATGTTCCAAATCCAAGATAATCAACAACCTTCATTACTGATCTTCAGTATTCTGATGATTGTGTTGTGTGTGCTCTCCCAATTGAAGAGCTCCAGGTCACTGTTGGTCACTTCTGCAAAGCATATGAAATCCTTGGATTCACTGTCAATTTAATGAAAACCAAGATACTTTACCAACCTACCCCAAGCCAACCAGCTATCCCTCCACATATCAAAATTAGATGGCAGTCATAGGAGAATGTTGACCTAGGCAATGATATTCAGCATTGGATAAAATCTGCCAGTGCTGCCTTTGAGTGTATCCAAAATCATGTCTTTGATCATGACGTCAGGATCCAAACCAAACTTCTTGTCTGCCAAGATAAGCTGTTGTCATTCCTGCTTTATTGTATTGGTGTGAAACCTGGACAACATATCAAAAACACCTGAAAGTCTTGGAATGTTATTGTCAGTGATGTCTTGGCTCCTCCAAACCAGTTGGAAGGACAGAAATATGAATGCTAGCATTCTGGCTTAAGCAAATTCTACCAGTATTGAAGCCATGTTTATATGTCACCAACTCCGTTTGGAGAGGACACATCATAAGGATGCCTGAAACTCATCCTATACTCTCAATACACCAATGGTTACCATTCTAGAGATGGGCAAGGAAGAGATTCAAGGACACCTTGAATACTAACCTGAAGAAATCAGTACTAGGGAGACTTGAGCACTAAATCACCACGACTGAGTCTGTAGTGTACAACAAGCCATTAATCTTTTGGAGCAAACTCACCTCACTGTGGAGGCAGATAAGAGACAAAGGGAAAGAGCTGTGACCCAGCATTACCAGGACCCACTCCTTCCTTCCTCCTGGAACTATTGCCATGTCTGCAGTCAAACATACAAATTGGCCTCCTCAGCCATCTTCAGACTCAGTAATAACTCCCCTATTTATTAAAAGACTGTCCTCCTCATGTTTAGGGACTGCCAATAATGACCAGCCAGCAATGAAACAGCTAACATAATATTTAAGAGAATTATGACAATTTGTCTCTGCCTGGACCGCAACTTTACAGAGGAACATAGGAATCCTCTTATAAATTAGATTAGCTATCCATCCAATCCCATATATTACTTCTGACAGGGACGAAGTGTTTCAAAGGAAGGTGAAGAAAAAACTTTCTACTAGACACTAGAAATAACCTGTCTCTAGTGTTTAGTGGTTTCTCGTAGGCCAATGCCCGAGGGTTTATAAACATTTTCTTTTCTTTTTTTAATCCTGTCAAATGGAACTTTGTGGCAATAAATTCCATCATTTGAATTTATACTGTGCAAATATTTTTGGTTCAGTTTTATGGCTTCTTTTTTCCCGTTTCAATGTTCCCTTGTTCTTGGATTATGAGAGAAGATAAAAGGGGGCATTTGACCCATATTCTCTCTACCATTCATTCTGTTTTGTTGTATACCTTCATTATATTTCTTCTTTATTTCTTTCCTAGCTTAAATAGTTTCATGGTTGGAAGGGACCTGAGCAGATCATAAAGTCCGGCCCGATGGTCCCCATCTTATCCATCTCTCTTCTTACAAAAATCTTTTCCTGTCTCTAGTTACTTTCATCTTTTTATTTCAGTTCTATATTTTTGAAGATGCAGTGATCAATATAAAGACTATATTTAAGTTGTGGGTATCTCTTTGATTTACATGGGTTTTTAAACATTTTCTGGATACAGTTTGTGTTTTGACAGCGTGATTTTTTTTTTTCCAGTCCCTCTGCAGTGACTCCCTATTTGTTTCTGTCTGGCATGATTAGAGTTAACATTAAAGCTGGTAACATGTATGAGTAGTTTAAAATGTTCATTCCTTGCTTACCTTGCAGGTTCATTCCTCTGTCAAGTGTCCATTCCTTTATTACCTTCTGTAACTACATCAGCATGGAGTTTCGTCTGACACTTGTTTTTCATTCACTTAACTTTTTAGACCCATCAAAAGTCCTCTGTGGTTAGTCTTTACTAATCTAAAGTTTCTGCTATCTGCACATCTTGTCCTTTTACTGTTTTCTAACTTTTCTACAACATTAACAAACATACTAAATAAAACAAGTCATAGAATGGGTCCACCAAGCACCTCATTGTTATCCTTTTGCCCTGTTGAAAATTGACCATTTATTTTTTCCTCTTTCTTTTTCTGTCTCTTAGTCATAGTATATCTATGACACTACTTTATTCCATGGCAACTTGGTTTCCTTAAATAATGTCTTGTTATTTAAAGAAACCAAGACTCTTTAAAAATCCTATATAAGCTGTTCCATATCTATTATTTCTTAATATGCTCAAAAATGATAATAGAGGCACAATTTGTAGAAGCTGTGCTGGTTTGTTTCTAATAATATATGTTGTTCTTAATGCACCATGTGCCCCATATGAATAAGCTGTTTTAAACAGTAGTGTCCTTTGAGGTTGTATGTGTATTTTGAGTACTGTCTTGCTCCCAGTTATAGAGAGCATAAAGGCCAGGACAGCCCTTGGTTCCTTCCAGCTACTCATAGCTGCAAAATAGAATTGTGTGGTGTTGGCATTCCTTGCTGTTGGTGAGTCACTAGCACAGCTTCTCTGATATGAGAAAAAATGTTCATAGTTTTTTTGTGGGTTTTTTTCCTTACTTCAGTACTCATGAAATGTAAATATTTAATGCTTTTCCAGAACACATTGAAGAGGAAACCTTTAAAACTAATCATGTTTAAAACACTCAACTTGAAGATTGTAATATGTTTCTTGGCTGCTATATGCAATAGCATTTGATTGTAAGTTGACTTACAAATATTAAACAGGAGCTGTTTAAATATGATCTTATAAGCATAGTACAGGAAACCCTTGCTATTCACGGATTCAAATATTCATGGGGGAGAGCAGAGCCGGGAGGCAGGTGGAGAGCGAGCACCAGGGACTGGGAGGGAGGCAGCAGTGGCGGCATCTTCTCCCCCAGAGGCAGCTGCGGCAGCGCTCGGGGGAAGTGGTCGGTCCCCAGGCGCTGTGAGGGAGCCCTGTGAACAATGTGGGGGGGGGAGTAGGGGGCAGCTGTGGGGTCTGACAGGGAGCCCCGTCAGTATTCACAGATTTTGTCATTCACGGGGATCTCTGGAACGTATCCCCTGCCAATGGCAAGGGTCTCCTGTATTTGAAACATAGGTAGCAATACTCTCTAAAGATCACAGCCAAATTGAGCCTAGTTGTGCTAGGCATTGTGCAAGCATAATAGATGACTGGCCCTGCCCCAGACTGTTCTGTTTTAGTATCTGAAGTGAAAGTAAAGCTTTTAAAGTTTCCCAGTTATCACTGAGGTTCAGCTATTGACGAGTGCTGTTAATTGCAGGCAGCTTGTTTCCATAGCTGCTGCTTTGCTTTACAGGCTGCTTTTGAGTTGTTTTGTACTTAATAATGTAAATGGAAGACCTTGAGGAACCTCCAGTACCTGGCAGGCCAGAATAACAAAGGGTTCAAAAGCTGAACAAAACTGTGGAGATACCAAGAGAGAGATGAAATAGGACTCCTCAACTGACTCCCTGAACCTCTGTTTTCATTGTTGTATCTTGAGTAAAGACTGTGCTTTGTCCTTTTTTTGTCATGAGACTGAATTATGTTTTCTGTTTTGATCAAGTTTTAAACAAATCTTGTACAATAATCTAATTATTAAGTGGCTCACTTCTGGTCTTGTTTTGATATAGTATAGTAGAATGAATAGTGACTAGTGGGTCACTGTGCAAGGGGGAGACTGCATCCAAGCATCAGTCTATCTTGTATCCGTGAACAGTTCAAGTTCTTGGGTGAATGCAAGGGAGCTGGGTTGCAGTTCATCTCCAGTTAAAAGTGCATCTTTTGTTTCAACACTTTTTGCAGAACAGCCACATTCATTCCGCCTACAAGATTCAGGAATTTACTTTGTGCAGATTCTGAAACAGTTAGTATATGCCTAGACACGTTAAGTAACATTATCTACTGACGTGTTTTGAAACCCAGTAGTCCACTTTAACCAGCTGACAAATGTGAAAATACAGCTTTCTTTGACCAGCTGCAGTGTAATTTTAAAACATATTGTTTACATGTATTAGTTAACAGAATTTCATAAAACATCTCATCTCTAATCTAGCCATACCTGGCTCATACTATGCAGCACTTTAATCCACTAATTAAAGCTTTGTTGATTTCAGTTGGACCATTCAAAGAACAAGTCTACTGTTTAACAGTAGCATAGCTAGGGTGGAGCAAGCAGGGAATCAGCCCCAGGCATTTACTGTGCGACAGTGCCAGAATCCCATTCCTTCACCCAGGGAGTTGTACTATGGCAGGGGTAGCTCTTCACTACCCCTGCCCAGCCATAGAAACAGCCCCACACCCAGCAGTGTGGAATGGGGTTCCCCACCCCTCCCCCAGCAAGTTTTTTCACAGTAGGCACAGCCTTGCACCCAGTAGCATCTCTGGGTAGGGAGGATGGGGCCCCAGAGGTAGCTCCCAGGAAGCTGGTGCCATGTAGCTATGTCAGACTCTCTCTGTCCCTGCCACAGCTGTCAAGCCTCTCTACACAGGGAAGGCAGCATTAGCAGCAGCAGCAGCTGTGTTCCTTGTGCAGCAAGCCCTAGCAAGTAAGGCTTCCCTTTCCCTTACCACCTCCCACACCTAATCTACAGTGGTCAGTGTACCACCCCCTCCACATACCCTGGGCACTAAGTGAACTTGCTATGCCTCTGCCTGGAATGTTGAAGGGTGAAAATATGTTTTTTTTATAAACAAAGTGAAGTTTTGCAGTAAATCAAAGCATGTTCATGAGATTGCTTTGTAGAAATTTAGGACTGTCCCAAAACTTAAATTTAGATGCAACTCTCCTACATTTATATCTTTTCCCTCTTCTTCATATGAAGGGAAGACATCATAGACATTATAGTGCAAGTATTAGAATACCCTTTAATTATAGTAATGCAAGTTGCACCATTTTATTTTTCCATATTGTATATGCTAGTATAGTAAGACTAGGGTAGTGTTTCTTCATTTTTTTAGACTTAAGGCAGCCCTTTTGAGACTCAAGCCACTCCTGGGTCTTAATCATTTTTTGACTACAGAAAAATAATACAGCAGCAATCTGTTGCAAAGAATTCAGCAAGACCACTACAGGCCAGAATGTTTTTAATGTGATGGATTCCCTATGAAAACAGTTAAAAATTCATGTTTAACCTTATTCAGGAAGAAAAATAAAAAGACCATATTTTATCATGTATAGATATCACCCCAAAATAAGATATTCCCCTTGTTTTTGAATGATAGAATAAAGGAAAAAAGTTTTCCCCCCAGAGTTATGGCTGCATAGAGCAAGGATAGAGCCTAATTTTCAGCTGACTCATCCTCCCTTCCCTGCTTAACTAAAATCTGAAATCCCAGCTGCTGTTGAAAACTGGTCTCTGTTGGTGGAGCTATAATTTTGAAATGAACTAAAGAGTCTCCAGAGCTGTGAAATAGGAAAAGTGACACCAGGAGCAACTGAGCAACTATCAGACAGCAAAGTTGCCCTAAGAAAGGTCAGATAAATTAATGGAACATCAAGACCATTCAAAAAAGAGAAATAATCATTTACACATGTGGAGTGAAGAAGACTGAGCTGTTAAGTCAACTGAGTGTCTTAACTGCCTGAATAGAAATGCCACACTGCTGCTGCACTGTGTACCAAAAATCGATTCATGTAGTTTTATCCTGGACAGAAAATCTGATTTGCACAACTACTGTAGACTCCCCTCAAAATACCCCTTTGTTCATTCCTTAATTTTAATGGTCAATAGGTTCTTCACAAACACTTTTGCTGTTCCTTTCACTGATCATTTAAAATATGTTTCACTCGTCACTATAAACCTGTCAACTAAATGTCAGTGGTAGAATGTCGACTCCTAAGGGAAAGGAAGATTTGTGCATGCATTTAACATCTAGTGCAGTGGGACCTACAAAGTCATATTGTACTAATGCATAGAGGCACTGATCAAAATAATTACTGGGATTTTTTTTTTAATGGGGGAATATATACTCTATTTGGTATGCTTTCTTTCTGCGCCTTTATAGTAAACTGGAACAACAACATCCTGCTACTGAACAGACATGCTGTTTAAAGTTCTCCCAATGCCTTTGAAGCAGTACAAACTGCAAGGGTGCAGATGTTTATGGCTGAACAAGCACTTCAAAATTGACCCTCAAAAAAGAGGAACATCCTTGAAGTGCTTCATTTTTAAATGCTGTCTGAAACGCATGGACCTCTAAGCAGAGCATAGCAAGAGGTTGTTTGGTCCCCTGGCATCTCGCAGAGCAGAGGGAACAGTCAGTGAGCACTTTCCTGCGTGTTCAGGTGTCCTTAGGAACCTCCAAAGGCAGAGGCATGCAGGGATACCTGCTCTCCCACCTTTTGGCTGGAGAACACTGCCACTGTGTGCATTTATGGTCATTTTG
The DNA here is from genome assembly GCF_001723915.1 of Gavialis gangeticus. NCBI lineage: Eukaryota > Metazoa > Chordata > Crocodylia > Gavialidae > Gavialis > Gavialis gangeticus. The sequence goes on from NW_017729022.1 coordinate 15,289,683, forward strand.
AAGTGTTCAGGGGTGGAAAACCACATAGAACACGTGTCTGCAGTGTAGAAGGGCTTGCAATTTGAAGCACACTAAAGGAGCAAAATTTGGAACATGTCAAATGCATGTCTGTTCACATCATTACTTGGTCTGAAACAGGTGAATCATTCCTTTTTCTGTGAAGTTTATTTCATTTAATCAATTAATAGGCTTATATTGGTTTCATAACTCACTGAATATTCCTAAACTGTATTATGTCTCTTTCCTGCCATGGCAGGGGGTCGGACTTGATGATCTGCTCAGGTCCCTTCCCACCCTACCAACTGTGAAACTGTCACTCTTATAGTTGCTATTTATAAAAATGTATTCTTTTTTCTAAGTAAATTGTAAATTCCTTCAGATATAATTTGAAGTGCACCTTCTGTTATGTAGGCACACATCAAATTAGTCAAGTCCTATTTTTTTCCTTTTTGTAAAATGGCTTGTGTGCTTTTACAATGATCGACTTAAACATAGGTGAAAGTTATGTTCTAGAGCTGCAGCTGAATTCCTGTGTCATAAAAATGATTTGGTAGTAGTAACTTCTGTCATATCATTACACTTTCCTTTTTGTGTTCAATTTTAAATAAGTAACACATTTTTCTTAACTTCATTGTTTTTATTTAAGCTTAATTACTAGTAAAAAATTTTACTGTGATAAAATTATTTGAGTATGGAACAGTTTTATGGGTTCATAGGTAAATCTTTTAAATACTATAATATTCTGTGATGAGCACCCTGACAAGATTTCAGGTGCACATATTGAGATATTGAAAAACTTATGAAAAATTAATGCATGGAGAATGAGTCTTTGTTTGCTTTTTGTTATTTATAGGATTCAGTTCAGATTAGAGGCTATTTTCAAATCTGTAATTTGAAAGAGTTAAAAGACTGCTCTATTGCTAGGTTACTAGGCAGGAGAAAAGAGATCCTATACTGAGAACTTCTAAGCCACGTGGCAGAAAGGCAAGTTTTAGCAGGAGAGTTACTGAAAAACAGGTTTTACCCTGACCTGTTCTGCCAGTTATAACAAGCATCCATATTGCGTATAAGAGAATAAAATAAATGTTTTTGTTTCTCTGCCTACTGGTCAGATTTTGAAATGCTGGCTAGTCAAAAGGAAATTGGGAAGAAGAATATGTGGAATACAAGAAGGTCATTAACTCCGGTTGTTTGAGAGTTTAGTACCATATTCTGTCTGGCCATACAAAGAACCTTTTTCAGTAGTACATATTAAGTGCTAATGGTATTAATGCATCAGGAGGAAAATAGACCCTTCCAAAGCATACTGCTTTTATCCTTTCAGTATGAAAGGCATGTTGATCTTCACAAAACAAAATTCTGGATCAAGTTGTGGTATTTCTGTTTTAATATTAACCAACTAAAAGGAATTACAACCTTTCTACTTCCATGTTTTTTAGGTGGTTTCAAACACCATCGCAGGTTTTCTATCATGCAGCCACTGAACATGGTGGAAAAGATGTCTATCCAGGGCAGTGCTTATGGGAGGGCTGTGAACCTTTCCAGCGGCAAAGATTTTCCTTCATTACCCACTTACAGGTACAGATTTTTCTCTATTTTGTAAAATAAAATGTGTAATTCCTTTAAGGGTGTTTGCATACATTTTCTCTCTTTTTTCCAAATAGGATAAGCACTGCTCCAGAGATGCTCTGCTTGCAGGATTGAAACAAGATGAACATGGACAAGCAGGAAATCAGAAACCTCCTAATAAGTAAGAGACCTAAACCTAGTTTCCTAGCAAAAACAGAGGGATAGTCAGAAATCACTGAAATAATTTTATATATTTATAATTTGATTTGTCAAATATAGCTCTGGGTGCAATATAGTATTGTAATCTAATATTCAGGTTACAAGGTCATGCTGGCAGTGATGATAAAAAGTAGACAAGAGATCAGAAATTGTGACATCTGAGGAAAAGTCACAAGTAGCATGTGAAACACAGGTGGGGAAAAAAGTTTAGTAATTGGTGTTCCACAAGTAATTGAAGGTGGAGTGTGCACCTAAACTGTAGGAATCATTGATTTTAAAGATGAGTAGAGTTTTAGTAATGCAGAGGAATACTGTTTGTGCCTGCTCTTAGATTCTCCCATCTAACCAGCACTATCATTTTATTATAGTAAAGTGGCAGCTGCACTATAATTAAGGTTGAGTGTCATTTCCTGTGTACATATTTAATAACTATTCAAAATGTTCTAAAACTACAGGTGACTTCAACTGTTTACATTTTTCTGTGCCTTGTGGAGATTTTGGAAGGATTAGTGGTTTAAGTGTGCAGTTACAAATTTTTACTGTGCAAGTATTTTCAACACTAGATGGAGGATAAAATATTCCAAGGTAGGGTAACCAACCCCCAGCTTGCCTCCAGAACCATAGCAGTTGGCTTACCAAGGCTGCCACAGGTTAGGAAATTTGGTGGTGCAGGAAAAATAGCAATTAATACTCTTACCCCTCCCCTGCTGTCAAATTACCAAACCCTACCTGGTCAGATCAGGGCCAGACCACACCCCCTTGCCCATGCAGCCAGACCAGGGCCAAACCATGTCCCTTTTGCACAGTTGGATCAGAGCCGGGTCCGCTGTCCCTGCCATGCAGCAGGTTTGGGCCCCCACCACACCAGATTTTGCCCGTCAGTCAGATCCAGCATGCAGATGGACTGGGCACCACCAATGTGGCCCACTGGGTTAAAATGTTGGACCCCACCATAATGAAATCATTGTGGACAATAGGACTGTTGTGTATGATTTTTTTTTTTTAAATCACTGGGTGGTTTGGTCTAGGGACTTCTGATACAACGTCTCTCTGATGTGAGCTGCTCTTTACATTCAGGTTCCTAATCTTTGGTTCAGAGCTAGGGAATGTTGGGTGCTGAAGCAGTGTGGAGTTGGAAGGTCCAGGGATAGGGGCATTTGCCCCTTGATTAACTTTTGTGCTTAGAGCTGCGGTCAGACAAAGCTTATAAGGGACGAACATATTTCAGGTCATTGACCCTTATTGGTCTAAGACAAATGTATAGCAGACTGAGCCATGTTGTCTGGCTTTGGGGTTCATGTACAGGTGCAGCAAGAAGGGGTTGGGTCCACTACTGAAATTCAGGGTATGGAGCCTCATTGGGAACGTGTGTTGGTGGTAGGGGTTGAACAGCAGCTACGTTAACAACAGCTGCTTACCTTCTCACTCACTCACTCACTCACTCACTCACTCACTCATGTCTGGATCCAGCCTGTGAGAAGCCCTGTGGTCAAGATCTGGCCTGAGCACCCAGTAAATCTGACACTCCTGGTGCATTTTGAAGCCCAGGTCAGTGGCTGGAGCTTTGAAGAATTTCCTTTAAAAGGGTTTTTATTTCTTGCAGTTTTTCAACAAATAAGGGATTCTCCTCAAAGGGGTATTACTATCTGGGAGCTTAGAAGCAGCAGCAGAGCAAACCATAAGGGGGAAAGGTGGGCATGTTTTCCTCCAGTCAAACTGGGCTGAAAGGGTGCTCCACATACGCATAGAAATAAACCCATCCTCTCTTTTTTTTTTTTTTTTCCTGATGATTGTATCAAGATGGGGTCATCAAGCTCAACCTTCTTTTATTGCTGCTTCTGTGGCGGGGGTTCCCAAATTTTGTTCTGTGAATTGACAAAACGTCCATTCATTTCACAACAGTTTTTAAAATGATGATCCATAAACCAAACAATTTTGGAAGCTGTGTTGTAGGGGGAAAGGAGAGATCAGAGCAGTGTGGGAGGGGGACAAGAGGGGGGCAGAGCTATGCCAGGAGGGCTTTGGGGCTTCAGCCCTATTTTCCCAAACCTCCAAATATATATTTCCATTTTTGTTCCACCCGTCAGAATGCAGCCTCTGAGATCAGGAGAAGTATTTGGGAATTAGCATGTTTTGTGTATGCCCTTAGAGCAGTGTTACATAATTAAAATAGGATGCATCTCTAGAGTGGCATTTTAAAATAGGATTTAGATTTCTAAAATGCTTCAATAGAAAAATCATTCAAGTTGGTTTTTACAAATGCTTGATTTGAATCAGTGATTTACTTTCATTTTAAAAAAAGTGATTTAAATTAGCTGAATTTAAATCTCTGGCCAGAAATAATATTTATTTTTATAACTGCACCTGGCATAGCTGGTTAAATGTTCAGATAGATTGTGAAGATACTCCTTGCCCTGATCTTAGATGGCAGTTGAAAAGCTATATTCCCCATTCACTCAAATCTTGGCTGACAGAGCAGTTCTTCAGGCACCCATCAGAAAGCTAGCTTGTGTCATTGAGTTCAGAGTATTATTTTGCCACTACAGATGTCATATATGATATGGAGTGGTTGTCTCAGGAAGATGTGTCCTTTAATGTTCATCATGAAATGATCTCTGGCATTTGTGTGCCAGGGTTTCCCTATGTTGAATCCAAAGATGAATCTATTTAGTTGTGAATACTGAGAGCTCTTTACTTGTCAACTACAAGAGAGGGAAAATTCATCAAAAGTAGAGTTTATCTAGATAGATTTCAGTCTGTTAGAAAGCAACATAAAGATACTTAATACCTTAATATCTTTGTCAATTTAGGCCACCAAATGCAGGGGGTACTGCCTCTGCTCCCAGAGCACAGAAGGCCATTGTGAATCATCCTAGTGCTGCCCTCATGGCATTAAGGAGGGGATCAAGAAACCTTGTCTTCAGAGATTTCACAGTAAGTAGGGCATGGCTTATGGATTTGAAGTTAATTATTAGTTAATTTGGGTTTTAATGTTTTTCTTCCTTTTTTAGGATGAAAAAGAGGGACCAATAACTAAACACATCCGATTAACAGCTGCCTTAATATTAAAAAATATTGGTAAATATTCAGAATGTGGTCGCAGGTGAGCATTTTGTGATTCTTCTTGTACCAAAACAAAACATGTTGCTATGTGAATGATTTTTATATTCCAAATAATAGGTGGGTTTATTTCATAATTTTCAAAACAATTTCCATATAAGGGTCTATTTTGAATTGGCTATACTATTATATGCTACCTCTGTGTTCTTAAAATATTGCATTGAGAGAGGAAGTCAAAAAGGTACAGGAAAACCAGGCATCTGTATAAATGTGTTTTGAAACCAATTTCACCTTAAAATATCTAATGTAAACCATCTCAAAAAGGATTGTAATCAGATAGAATAACAGAAAAGGCTACATACTTGATTGAAGTAGTTGGGGTTCTTTTTTAGCTTTTTCTTGTCTCCAACCTTGCAAGCTGGTTAGGAAGAGAGCTGTTCCCTGATGAACAAAATTCCTGTTATCTCAATAGATCAGGGGTGGGCAATTATTTGAGCCTTTGGGTCACATAGGCAGTTCTGCAGAGCTGCCGCAGGCTGGTCGGAGCCTTTCCTTGCCCCTGCAACAGCCTGGAGTCCATGCGCCCTGCAGCTGCACGGCACACAGCCCCAGCCTTGACCCTAGCCCACCCCATGCCTGCTCTGTACTCGCCCTGGCTGGAGCAGACCAGCAGAACCCACGCACGCTCACAGCCCCAATGCGCACACAGCCCCAACATGCACACGCGTGCACGCACGCTGTGTGCACAGGTTCCAGCTGGTCCAGAGCTAGTCTGCTCCACCGGCTTGAGTCCAGAGTGGGCTCAAGGTGAGCTGGCGTCAAGACTGTGCACGCAGGTCCTTGTCAGTACCACAGGACTGGGGCAGCAGCAGCCAGAAGGAGCTGCAGCTGCCACTTGGGCTGCCTAGAAAGACAGTCTGGCTGCAGAGCCACCCCAGCCCTGCTGTGTGCCCAGGGGGCAGTGGGATGCACTGTAGGCCAGATGGTGCCTGGGGCAGGCAGAACTGAGGGACCCACCACGGGCTAGACAGAGTCCCTCTGTGGGCTGGATCTGATCTACAAGCCATATTTTCCCCACCCCTGTAATAGATTATATATTGTAATAATAATGAAATGCTGTGTAGTTCTGTCACATGATTAAATTTGCCTAGATAGCCTACCAAAGTTCACTTATACTAGCATGTCAGAGCAGGAACATCAGAAGACCTATATCTCATAAGTTATATAGACAAAAAAAAATTACTTTAGGAATCAGGAGTGAAATTGGGTTGCTTTTATTACTATTAATATTAAAATTATTATTTTAAACGTATGTTACACCAGTTAATTAAAATGCTGTACAGTTCTTTATAATAAACTTTGCTGATCTCTGCCACATCCTTGGATGTGGCTGCTTGACCTGTCCCAAGGTGGGGTCCTATACTGCTTGGTTCCTCCAGCACCAGTAGTTTTATGATAGGGATGATAAATACAATCCAAGGGTTTCAGAAGTGACTGCAGAATGTGCCTGCTTTAGTTTTTTGGGAACCAAACCTGACCTACTACATGAAGACCTGTTGTAATGGTCTTGCTGTGTGTTCCCTATCCCACAGGTGGTGAGCGTGTTCAGTAATTTGTGAAAATCCAGGCCTCTTTAAGGAGTCTCTTGTTGGTTGTAACTCATTATCACATTTTTGAAAAATTACCTCTATTTCCCGGGGTCAGATTTCTCTGTCTAGAGTGCTTCCTAAGCATGTGGGGTCGTGGACTAGGGAGTCCCAACACAATGGAAGGTGGAATCCTTCCTCTTAAGGTGGGAAGCAGCAACAGAGCTACACCCCAGATCCCTCTTGCTACCTGTGATGTTCCCCAACATCCATGGACATTGATGAGTGGTTCTGTCAGGTCTCCCTAATAGGCCGAATGTCCTACACAGAAGTAAGCAAACAGTTGCACTACAAGCTGTAGTTCACAAGAGGAAGAGTCTTTTCTTGTAGAGGAAAGAGTGGATGTTACCCTTGGTTCAATTAGCTATTAGATGAAAGGCCAAAAAGCCCTGCTGAAGCCCCTGATCTTTTCAGATGTTGGGTGAGCCGGGTCAGACTAACACATGCTCACTGCCTCTTTTGAGCATGCATTGGGCTCAGCGTGGGGGTGTGTCAAGTTTAAAGCAACACACTGTTTGGGATTTTTTTTACATTTGTAAGCAGCCCTTAGTGCCAACCATTACAACACATGCTGGATTTTTTTTTCCTTTCTAACAACATTCTGTTTTTTCCCCATTTCTCTTGGTTTAGTAAATACTGTAATAATAAAGTTATTTTTATATATTTTTAATTACTTAGTGAACTTGACCAATGACTTGAGAATCTTTGTAATTTTTAAACTCACTTTTAAATTAGTTTCTGAGTTGCGTAACTTTGGGTGATTTAAAAGACAAACATGATGCTCATTGCCCTTAGCAAACAGTACTGTGTTTGAAATGCATAGTTTTTTAATGTTGTCTAGTGATGAATTCTGCAATGCTCCTGGCAGCATAGCCAAGGAAGCACTGAACTCATGAGATGCACAGCCTGCCTGAGAAGCTGGCAGAATCTGGTGGGAGTTGCTGAGCTGCGTGCTGCTACAGCTAGCATTTGCAGAACTAGCTTGTTTAAATCTACCTCAGGTGTGCCTGCATGAGCTGCAGGATCAGCAGCAACCACAGGATAGAGAACCTGAGACTGAGAGATTCCTGGTTTCCTTGTATCCACCCAAGTCTCCCTCTCCACATAATATATCTGTTTTTTCAAAGTGTGAAAGCAATTATCATTAGTAGGTACAAAAACTACCTTAATTGTGGTTCTGAAATGAAAATATGCACTTTACAAGTTCTTAGGTGTTCCAGTTTAGTAAGAAGTATCAAGAAGTTTGTGTGTTGCTCACTACTGGACTTATGTGCTACACAGAAAATTGTAATAACCAAAGTACTGATGATTTTTTGGTTACTCTCTTTCAGATTGCTAAAGAGACATGAAAATCATCTATCAGTGCTAGCCATTAGTAACATGGAAGCTTCCTCCACACTTGCCAAATGCCTTTATGAACTTAATTTTACTGTCCCAAGTAAAGAACAAGATAAAGTCTCCGAAATGCTGCAGTGAGAAAAGTCCCACTTGTACATCGGGACAGAGATAGTCAAATACATTTCAAATACTGTTACTGAAGAAAGCACCAAGTCTTAATAGAACAGAGACCATAGATTGAATTATTTTATCTCCTCCCATGATGCTGAGAGGAAGCTTTGCATTCTGATCACTGAACAAATCCCTTTGTTCTGCTTAGAAAGAGGAAAAAACTGCCATGGGATTTTCAGCCAGCTATCTGCAGGATGTCTCTCAAATCTGATAACTCCTGAAGGGAACTGGTGTGGTCAGAATTCAGTACCATCCACATTGGAATAAACATGAAATATTGTAAAACCTACATGAGCAGATGAAATAGAAGCATTAAATATTTTTATCTATATCCAAAAAGGAGCACATTTTTATATTTACGAAGCCGTTTAAGCTGGTTTGGATAAAAAAAAGAAAAGTTTCAGCACATCTGTAACCCCCTGGTCTCGGAGGGTGCCACCAGTATCTAGCTATGGATTGCGTGTTTTGTTTAGAAATCAGTAGCTTGGTTTTCTTACTTGAGCCAATATATTTTCACTTATTTATTATCATAAAAATTTACCAGTCTGAATAGATCTTGTAAATATTTGTGAATAGAACACCTTTCATGCCACTGCAGCCACTGGAAAAACATTCTGTGGTGTCCTAGAAGCATTATAGGTAGGTTCAAAAGTTTTCTAGACTTTCCTGTCAATTGTAAGTACTTGTGATATATTCTACGCAGTGGATGAATGTTCTTTAAATTTGTGTAAATAATTCTGCAAAGGTACCGATGCTGTAAAGTCAAAACAGTTTTGTGGAACTGTGATTTTTTTTTTCTTTTTTTTTTTCTTTTTTTTTTTTTTGTATTATACACCTTGTAGAACTCATTTTGCTGGCTGAAAGAGTATGGAATAATATATCTCATGTCATTTTTGTAGAAGAAAA
>NW_017729022.1:15306091-15315465 GCF_001723915.1 Gavialis gangeticus
TTCAAGAAGGTAAAAGAATAATGTTTGACTTTGGCCTTTGTTTGGCTGTACTGCTTGTCAAATATCAAGGGATTTTTTTTTAATCTGTGCTGTACAGTTGTGATGTTTATTATTCTGTACTGTTATGCTAGGATTTTGTAGTACATTTGCTTAATCATTAAATACGTTGTATAACTATGTGTTCAAGAGAACAATCAGTATCAAATGTACATGCTGAAAAACAGTTGCTGGATTCCATGCAGCTACCTTAGAAATGTAAATGTGTATACTGCTATACAGTTAAATCAAGTCTTTTATCTTCTCTATTTTGGTATTCCTTATTATAATGGTTGCCTGTTTGTCTTGGAATATAAACATAGCACTTTGGGGTAGCCTGGTGGTGTGAATAAGTCTGTCAGCTCCAAGATCTCAGATGTAAACCCAGCGTCACAAAGTCAAACTTGATGGATAACCTATTAATTTCTATATTTTATACATTAATAAAATATTGCATATCAAGCATTTATCTGTTGAAAAATCATATACGTATTTTTTTGGTTGGAGTTACTTAGTTTGAATCAATATTCATTAAAGACAATGGAAAGACTGTTGATTACAAAAGATTTTGGATCAGGCTCTTAATACTTAAGAATTTGTCTTTCTGCAAAATTGTCATTTGTGGTTTTGGTTACATTTCACCTCAGTTTTACATCAGCACTTGGAAAAAAGTGAAACTAGTTCATTCTGTTCAAAATGCTAAGTGAGAAACTAAGGCTGATATAGCTGGATTATCAGTATTACATTTCAGGAGCATAGCAAATGTAAATGAGTATCATCAGTTTGTCATTGCTTTTTATTCTGGCAAAGGAGCAATGTTTGTTTTAAAATGGCATGACTTCAAAGTGACATAGGTTCAGCTTAATATTGAGATGTCTTTTAATGCTCATATTACAGCTTATTTTTTTTTAAAGATACTGGTTCATAGGATAACCACCTTTTGTGTCTTAACTCCAAGCAACCCCACTGCCTGCCAAGACAAAGGGACCAAGCACCAAGAATCCTGTCAGCTGACATCTTGAAAGCAGGAGAATTACAGGTCAGTTATTTTCCCTTCTCTACACACTTGTAAATCTGTATTCTTGGCTATTGGCCCTGATATGAAGAAATCTGAAGGCTGAGTAGCAAAAGTAAAGATGCTGGCACCAGAGAAACAACCATCCATCTCAGAGGTCTGTCCCCGATTCCCATGTGAAAAGAGGGCTGGCTGTGCAGCTTTGGCTTTAGTCCAGAGGTAATTTATAAGCACGATTGTGATACGGTGTGCTGTTAAGTGTTTTCCTCTTGAGGGATCTCCCTTTGTATGCAGTGGAATTGGGTGCTATTGTTGTCATTTGTCTTATGCTTATGGGAGAAGCTTGTTGGGGCAGAGACTGTTTGACTTGTGATTGCATGGCAATAACCATGGTTAAATCATTCCCAGAAGAGTTTCTCCTGGGAGAGTGAATGTCTGTACCTGCCCTGGCTTCTCTCAAAGGAGAACATAGCCCTCCAGCATTCCCCACAGGGAGACAGTGTGTCACTCTCTGGATTCCACTGCTCCAGCAGGGAGCACAGCACCCCCTTCCCAATCTGCACATTGTGCTGCAAGGAAACACAGGCTGAGCCTAAGCAGTCTGGGTCAGCCAGTCAGAGCTACCCTTTGCACTTCTGCCATTTGTCACCAAGCGGGCTAAGATGTGCACAGGACTCCCCCACCCTGGGCACAGTATCAGCACTGGCAGTGTCACTCTTCTGGGCCTCCACATTCAAATGCCTGTACACACAGCTTTGGATAAGTATCTGTACCAGGAGAACAATCCTGAGAAAATTCTTCCAAGTTATTTGAATGTACACGGCCATTGCCTGACTGACAAGGTAGGGAGGAACAGTTGTATTGGAGGGAAGAGTACATATCCCATTTTCTGCCCATACTCCTTTTGATCAGTAATCCCTTTACTAGCTTTTTCCCCTTGGTCTTAGTTTCCTCCAGGGGACGCACCAAATACTGGGACTCGGTAGTATTACAAATCTCTGCAGAATGGAGCAATGGGACTGGATGGTGCTAGTGCTATTGATCTCCCTTTACTAAGAAACAACCTCTTGAGAAAGAGAGGTGCAGTCAGAATCCACATGATTTAATTGCACAGTTGGATTTTGCTATAGGGGGGTGGCAGTGGACTGGGAAATAAATTGGCTTGTACATGCACATACTTAGGCTTCATGTATATATTGTTGGTATAAGCCGACGCCCAGAAGCTCTCTAGGAACAGGTCTAGCCACTGGGCACTGGTGAGCAACTGATGTTTCCATAGTTGTGTCACTAACTACAATAAGGACAGGGCATGCCAAGCAGTGTTGTATGAGGGTGTTGGTTTCAGTTGAACTGCAAGGAAGCACATAGAACCGTAGAAATTTAGGGCTGGAAAGGATCTCAGGAGGTCATCTAAGACAATCCCCTTCTCAAAGCAGTACCATCCCCAACTAGATCATCCCAGCCAAGGCTTTCTCTAGCCAGGTCCTAAAAATCAGTAAGGATGGAGAATCCACAACCTCTCTTGGTAACCCATCCCAGTGCTTTATTACCCACCTAGTGAAAAAGTTCTTCCTAATATCTAAGCTAAACTTCCCTTGCTGCAACTTGAAACTATTGCTCCTTGTTCTGTCATCTGCCACCACTAAAAACAGTCTTAACTCCATCATCTCTGGAACTGCCCTTCAGTTGTTGAAGGCTGCTATTAAATTCTTGCTCAGTCTTCCCTTCTCCAAACTAAATAAGCCTACTTCCCTCAGCCTCTGCTCAGAAGTCTTGTGCACCAGGTCCCTAACCATTTATGTTGCCCCCCACTGGACTCTCCAATTTGTCTACATCCTTTCTGTATTGAGGGGCCCAAAACTGGATGTGGGCATGGCCTCACTGGTGCTGAATAGAGGGAAACAATCACTTCCTTCAATCTGCTGGCAACACTGCTTTTAATGCAGCTCAGTATGCTGTTAGCCTTCTTTGCAAGAAGGGCACACTGGCTCATTCAACTTACTGTCCACTGTAACCCCCAGGTCCTTTTCTGCAGAGCTGCTGGTTAGACAGTTGGTCCCCAGCCTGTAATGATGCATGGGTTTGTTCCATCCCAAGTGCAGGACATTGCACTTGGCCTTACTGACTCATGAGGTTTCTTTTGGTCCAATCCTCCAATTTGGTGAGGCCTCCTAGCCCTACCCTCCAGTGTATCTACTACTCCCCTCAGCTCAGTGCTATCTGCAAACTTTCTACGGGTGCGCTCTACCATCTTCCAGGTCATTGATGAAGGTACTGAACAAAACCAGCTGTAGGACCAAACCCCTGGGGCACTCCACTTGATATTGGCTGCCAACTAGACATCAACTAATTGACTACTACCCTCTGAGCCCAATGATTGAGCCAGTTTTATATCCACTTTATAGTCCAGTCATCTAACCCATACTTCCTTAGTTAGCTTGCAAGAACTTTGTGGGAAGCCATATTAAAAGCCTTGCTAAAGTCAAGGTATACCACATTCACTAGTCTCTCCACATCCACAGAGCCAGGCACCTAGTCAGAATGCAATTAGTTTGGAAAGGCATGACTTACCCTTGGTGAATCCATGCTGACTGTTCCTAATCACCTTCTATAAGTGCTTAGAAATGGATTCCTTGAGGACCTGTTCCATGATTTTTCCAGGGACTGAGGTGCAGCTGACTGGTTTGTAGTTCTTTGGATTCTTCTTCCCTTTCTTAAAGGTGGCTACTATATTTGCCTTTTCCCAATTGTCCAGGACCTCTCCCATTTGCCATCAGTTTTCAATGATGCTGGCCAGCAGCTCTGTAATCACATTGGCCAACTCCCTCAGCACCCTCAGGTGCATTCTGTCCAGCCCCTGGACTTGAACACGTCCAGCTTTTCTTAACAGCCCCTTACCTGTTCTTCTGCCACCATTGGCTGCTCACTTCCTCCCCAGCTGCAGTATGGAAGCTGACTCTGCCTGTGAAGTCTGAGGTGGAAAAGTCATAGAGTACTTTACTCTTTTCTGCATCATCTGTCACTAAGTTGCCTCCCCCATTTAGTAAAGGACCCACACTGTCCATGATCTTGTTGCTGATGTAGTTGAGAACATTTTAAGGTGTGAAAATTCAGTTGTGCATCAGGAGTCTGCCATCTGCTAGTGGTAGCCAAGTCATCACATCACAGACTTGCAATCTCTTTAATGTGGTTCTCCTCTGCAAAGCCACAAAACCTCCAGGAGGCAGCAGATCTGTTTCTAGTTACATTGTTATTCTGTCCTTTCCCTCCCCATTGTATGTGACTCAGCCACATAGTCCATGCAACGAGTGTGGCTTATTGCTCCACTAAGGGGTGCCAAACATGCAGCCTGCAGAACTGCTCTTTCTGGTCTACCAGGCTTCTATTGGAGGTTGTGGCCTGCGGAATTTGGGGTCCCTGGGATGGACACAATGGACATCTTTCTATCAGCTGAAAGGGATGTCATGGAGGGATTACCAAGACTTATCCAACTCTGATTGCTACCCCATGCTGCTCAACCATGTAGGCACCAATGATACAACCAAGGGAGACCCTGAGCAGATTAGAAGTGACTACAGGGCTCTCAGTGCAAGAGTGAAGAGGGACGGGGGCTCAGGTGGTGTTCTCAATCCTTCCAGGCAGGAAGGGCCTGCGCAAGAGCAGATGCATCCTGCAGATCAATACATGGCTGAGCAGATGGTGTTACCAGCAGAACTTTGGCTTCTTTGGCCACAGGATGTTGTTCCAAGAAGGATTGCTAGGAAGAGATGGGATCCACCTGACAAAGAGATGGAAAAGCATCTAGACAGGCTTGCTAACCTAGTGAGAAGGTCTTTAAACTAGGTTCACCAGGGAATGGAGACCAATGCCCTGAGGTAAGTGGCTAGTCACCTCTGGTGCCTGTACACAAATGCATGGAGCCTGGGAAACGAGCAGGAAGAATTTAAAGTCCTAGAATGGTCACACAACTGTGAATCAATGGCATTCTTTCATCTTCAAGAGATGTATGACATGACTGGAATAACAGAGACTTGGTGAGAAAGCTTGCATGACTGGAGCACTGTATGGATAGATATAAACTGTTGAGGAAGGACAGGCAGGGGAGAAGATGAAAAGGAATTGTACTTCATGTATAAAAAGCTCTGATTGCTCAGAGCTCCAATATGAAACTGGAGATGGACCTGTTTGAAAGTCTCTGGGTTAGGATCAGAGGGGAGAGCAAAAGGGTGATGTCGTGGTGGGGGTCTACTATAGACCACCAGGCCAGGAAGATATGCTGGATGAAGTTTCCTGATCACAGGCCCTGGTTCTTATGAGGGACTTCAATCACCCTGACAGCTTCTGAGAGTTCAATACAGCTGTGCACAGGTAAACTGTGAGGAGGTGAGCAGCCAACAGTGGCAAAAGAACAGGTAAGGGTCTATTAAGAAAAGCTGGATGTGTACAAGTCCAGGGGCCAAACAGGATGCACTTGAGGGTGCTGAGGGCCAATGTGATTGCAGAGGTGCTGGCAATCACTGAAAACTGATGGTAATTGGGAAAGGTCCTGGGAAATTGAGAAAGGACAAATATAATGCCCATCTTTAAGAAAGGGAAGGAGGAGGATCAAGAGAACTACAGACTAGTCAGCCTCACCTCAGTCCCTGGAAAAATCATGGAAGAGATCCTCAAGGAATCCCTTTCTAAGCACTTACAGGAGAAGGTGATTTAGGAACAGTCACTGTGGATTCACCAAGGGCAAGTCATGCCTGACCAACCCAATTGCCTTCTATGTTGAGATGACTGGCTCTGTGGATGCGAGGAGACCAGTGGACATGATGTACCTTGACTTCAGCAAGGCTTTTGATACAGTGTCCCACAGCATTCTCGCAAGCTAGCTATAGAAGTATGGGTTGGATGACTGGATGTAAAGTGGGTAGAAAACTGGCCAAATCATCAGGCTCAGAAGGTAGTAGTCAATGGCTCGATGTCTAGTTGGCAGCTGATATCAAGTGGAGTGTTCCAGGGGTCAATTCTAGGGCCAGTTTTAATATCTTCATCAGTGACCTGGAAGGTGGCATAGATTGCACCCTCAGCAAGTTTGCAGATGACACCAAGTTAGAGGATGGTAGTAGATATGCTGGAGGGTACAGCTAGGATTCAGAGAAACTTTAACAAATTAGACAATTGGATCATAAGAATTCTACTGTGGTTCAATAAGGACAAATGCAAGTCCTAAACCTAGGACAGAACAATTCTACGCACCGCTGGGAACCAACTGGCTAAGCAGCAGCTTTGCAGAAAACAACCTGGTGGTTACAGTGGATAGTAAGCTGAATATGAGCCAATAGTGTGCCTTTGTTGTGAAGAAGGCTAAGGGCATACTGCATTAGTAGGAGCATTACCACCAGATTAAGGAAAGTGATTCTTCCTCTCTTCAGCAGTGGTGAGTCCACATCTGGAGTACTGTGTCCAGTTTTGGGCCCCCCACTGCAGAAAGGATGTGAACAAATCGGAGAGAGTCCAACAGAAGGCAACAAAAATGGTTAGCATCCTGTGGCACATGACTTACGAGCAAAGGCTGAGGGAAGCTGGCTTATTTAGTCTGGAGACAAGAAGACTGAGGGGGATTTAATAGCCACCTTCAACTACCTGAAGGGTAGTTCCAAAGAGGATGGAGCTGGACTCTCAACAGTGGCAGGTAACAGAACAAGGAGCAATGGTCTGAAGTTGCAGCAAGGGAAGTTTAGGTTAGATATTAGGAAGAACTTTTTTTTTCACTGGAATCACTGGCACAGGTTACCCAAAGAGGTTGTGGAATCTCCATCTTTGGGGCATTTTAAAACCTGGCTAGAGAAAGCCTTGGCTGGGATTATATATTTGAGGACAGTCCTGTTTTGAGAAGGGGTTGGACTAAATGACCTCCTGAGGTCCCTTTCTATGATTCTATTAAAATGTCATATAAAAAAATCCTTCACTGAGCCTTGCGTGGCCCCCACTTGAAGTCAGTACTGTGCCCATTTTACAGATGAAGAAAATGAGACAGCAGGGCTACATGACCTGGAGTGTCAGAGCTGGGCAAAGCTAGAAATAGACGGTGCTCCTGGCTTTCTTCTGGTTTCATGCTCATAAGTGTGTGTGAACAGGTGCCAGACTAGGTATGTGCAAGGGTTTTCGGATGGAGCCTGCCCTTCAGTTTTGTGTTGCTAAAGCTCCTAGTGTAATGAGGTCCTAATCTGAGACTAAGGCTCCTCCATGCTATGGTAAAACATGTACTAAACAGGGAAAATGTTTGAGGAAGTCAGGTTTCATAGAATCTAGTGACTCATGAGTGTCTGTGTGACTGCTCATATTCCCATTTGGTTCACCATGTATATGAGTCCCAACTCGGAGTCCTTTGACTTGCAGGGCCATGCCCATTGATTCTTCTCACCAACTCCTGCCCTTGAGACATAGCAACTTCTTGTCTATGCTCTGAGCCTTAATGTAAGGCAGGGGTCCTGAGTTTTTCTCCCTAGCAGTTTTTGCATTTAAGAGCCATTGGATAAAATGGGTAGGCAGCAGCAGGGGCAGTGCAAGGGCAGGTGCATCCCATGCTGCACAGCCTTTGAAGCTGGGTAGCCCCATGCTCCAGTGTGAGCTCATGCTACTGCAGTCACTGGAGCTGCTGCCAGAGCAGAAAGAGTCGGAGAAAGGTAAGACTCCTCCCTCCTCCCATTTCCTAGTGGATGGCACTCTGCCCAGGACACTGAGGGAGCTCGCTGTGCCTCTAGTGGGAATAGTCCCATTCATGGGGTCTCTGAGTATGGCTGTCCAAGAATTTAATCTCTTTCTTTTTCCATATCTGTACAGCTCATAACACAGCAATGCCCCTAGGTGTACTCTGCTGCCAGGCATCATCCTGATCTGCACCGAGAGAAGACCTCAGGGTAAGCATTATTCTCAAGCAAGCTGAACACATTTAAAACTGTGCATCCTAAGGGAGGGCTATGCTGGTTTTAACATACCTTTTCAAACCAACTGCAAATGAAGGGAAAGCAGGCATTCCTCTATGAATCCTCTCCTGTTAGGGGCTGGAGGAGTCCTCTGTTGGTATTGGGATGTGGCACATCTCACCTCCTAGGTCGCTCCTGGGAACATGTTCTATTGGCTGGTTGCTGGTGGCCTAGGTATTTGCACCACTGGGCATGCAGTCACAGTCAGGTTGGGAAGCAGGGGATGTTTCCAAGCAGGTCAGTGTGGGGAGGCTGAACTGTGAGGAGGAGGTTTCAGATTCCATGAAATTACTTTTACAATTTTCTTCAAGAATTAAAATTCACTATAGAAGTGCATAGACTATTGATATAGCAGTATATGAATATATATAGCATATAGTAATATATTATACTATATGTAATCATATAATACCTTAATGCCTATTGTAGGGTACAGTCTATTTCTCTCTCTCCACTAAACCCTTCTTTAGCACATGTTACGGTGTATAGTGCATCTCTGCTGAGAGGCTGCAAAACCCTGTATGTAACAGACCTTACCAAGGCACAACAGTGTTCTGCCTGGTCATTTGTATTCCTGGTGATAAAGGAGATGGGGCAGGTGTATCCATTGTCCTCTGCTCTCCGTCAGCTTCTTAACACCCTCTCTCCTGCCTTCATTTCTCATCTCAGCTGAGCTAAGATGAGAGGCTTATGAGGCCTCCACCATGATGTGCTAATCATTAAGTTGCACTCAGTCAGGATTGTTTGCCCCTGGATAAGGATAAAGAGTGAGATCCTTGTCCCCTCAGTCAACTACAGAGCTCCTATCAGCAGGGCCAGTTCTCACCAGTCCTTCCTCTGAAGAGGTTCTAGTACACAGAATGAAACTGATGCTAGCTGGTACCTGATAAGTAAAATGATATTTAAGAGGAGCTGATGAGCTCCACAGGCATTGGCCTGGACACTGTGATGCCAGTTGGGAAGCAGGAGCAGAGGGAGCAGGGTGCACGTGTGCCACACATGTACCCACCTTACCTCGGCGGCGAAGGCAGCAGCTGCAGAGGAGACAGCAGCAGGGGCAGCAACAGCTGATTTCGCCCTAAGGTAAGTGGGGCAGAGGGTACAGTGCAGCTGAAGCGGATCCGGAGGGGAAGCCCTCCGGAGCCCTTTTAGCTCGCCCAACAGGGAGCCACACTCCCAAGCCGTGCATGGGCAGCGTGTGCGAACAGTGCGCGCAAACAGACACGCTCTGTAAGGGCGCGTCGGTGTTTGCGCCAACATTTGCGTAAGGCGGGCATGAGGTAGCTGCCCAGAGCGGCACCTCCAGCGAGCAAAAGCAGCAGGCGCAGCTCTGCAGACATGGTGCAGAC
>NW_017729022.1:15315740-15316082 GCF_001723915.1 Gavialis gangeticus
GAGCAGGTGAGGGAGCTCCAGGCTGAGGTGAGCAGGCTGAGGGGAATCAGGGATGCAGAGGATGAAATTGATGCCTATTTCTGTTCTCTGCGGTCTGGTTGCCCACTGTACAGCCCCCACAGCAGCTGCATCCAACACAGGAGTGGCAGAAGGTGTCCAAATCCAGAGCTGCTAGGCCTAGTGTGGTGGAAGCTCCCTAGGTTCACCTGGGGAACAGGTTCGATGCTTTGGCAGCTGTGATGGAGAAAGACAGTGAAATTGCCTCCAGTGGGCACGATGCCACTCCCCACATGGTAAAGAATTGGCAGAGAGCGAACACCAGCAGGAAGAAATGCTGGGTCC
>NW_017729022.1:15319476-15323686 GCF_001723915.1 Gavialis gangeticus
CTACAAGGTCCCTTCCAACCCTACTTCTCTGATTCTATGCCATCTTCCAGACCTATTGCCATTATTTGGATGACTGCATAAGGGTGCCTCATTACTAGTCCCTGCTGATATTTAAAACTATTTACATCACACTTAATGATCTAGGTTGGATGCTTCTGATCAGCTGCTCTAGTATGCAGATAACAGTTCTGCTCTGTTCAGAAGACACATGGCTTCAGATGTCTGAGAGTCTGTTTTTATCTGCTGTTTCTATTTCCTTCACTTACTCCATGCTTTAGGTCCTATTTCTGCAACACTTCAGGACTAATGACACAAGTTGTCAAACTTTCAGTCCACGCTCTGAGCTCCTGCTGTGTTCCTTGAGGCTCTCTGCTGGGCTCCAGTCTGATCTGGACTGTTTACTCCTCATAATTAATGAATTTATGTTGACAATCTTTTGCACTAGTTGCTCTCATTTAGTATTTGCATTTGGTTACTTATGGAAGTGAAGTTCATGTTTAAATTATACCCTTGATATTTAAGGCTCTGAGACCTGCATTGGTTGTAAAATATGAACCACGTTTACCTTCTCTTCATGCAGCCCACGCTTACTGCCGAATGTGCCAGGTTTTGTTGCCTAATTTGCATCAATTGTAATGAAATTCTTATCTCCCTGCTATTTACAGTACATTCCACTGTATTGCAATACTGTCTCCCATAAGAACTGCATGGCTATCCTATATCAGTGAGCTGCTTTACTGTTTTCATGCATAGGTTGCTCTAAAGCACTGATTTATGTAATTTGTTTCATATTTATTGCTAAAGCAGCTGCTGCCAGCACCTGCATGCCAGCTTGCCCTAAAAAGTGAGAATCTAAAAAAGGTGACACCTGCAATCAGCACTTACTGGTGTTACAGCTGACATGATGGGAGACCCAAGATTTAGCTTTTGAAACAACTGATGACATCTTGAGAGAGGGGTTTATCAATTAGTATGGTGGCCTCATCCTTCAAAATGGACAGAGGAAGTTGTGCTCTGCAATTAACAACTAGCAGCTGCTTGCATTATTAAAGCAGAATTTCCAGCCTACAATGAAATTAGAGGCTGAAGTGGCTTCTTGAGCTGCAGGATAGGGTCCTGTCCCTAGCAATGTCCAGGGGCCAAACAGGATGCACTTTGTAGGTCTGCCTGTTTTTCCAGCAGTCTTCCACCCTGCCTCTAGTATGATTACTGCACCTGTGATGATCCAGGGAATGTGAGAGTGGGGATTTGTTAGGGGAATGTCTTTTACCAAACCAACTACCATCAATTATAATCTATATCTGTAGAGGGTCACAACTTGAAAGACATTTTCAACTCATTCCCTTCTTTCAAACAAGTCCATTAAAAGCAAACTTCAATGATCAGACAGAATGTGACCTAAGCAACAGCTAACTGCAAAGCTTGCCCAAACATCTCCACATCACCATGATCAGTGCACTAAAACCACCAGCCTTGGTGAATACTAAAAATACCTGGGGTACAATTTAGTAATGAGAATATACTGTTAAAAGCTTTATAAAACTACATCAAAATATAAAAGGTAAATATCTGTAAGTCAATAAATCATACTTGTTTTAAATCATTCAGGTCATTCATCAGGAAAGAGCTGGGTGGGCAGGGAGCAAAGGAGGAGGGCAGCACACTCCCAGAGCTCTGGGAACATGGGGAGAAGTAGCAACTGCCCTTAGTCCCATGTGCTCTGCTGTTCTGGCCTGGGCAGGACCCAGTTTACATTCACATGGGACAACCAGACTCTGAACTTACACCACGGGTGGGCAATTATTTTGGGCGGAGGGCTGCTTACTGAGTTTTGGCAAGCCCTCGAGGGCTACATGACAGGCAGCCTGGGGAAGATAAATATGAATTTTCCAAAATTTTTTTTAGGGGGCCCGTGGGCCAGATAGAATGCCCTGGCAGGCTGCATTTTGCCCACCCCTGACTTGCACAGTCGTGTTATTCTCTCCTGGGACAAGATCTTTGAATACATCTCTGAAGTTCTGAACCAGCAATCCAGATCTACAAGGCAAGAAAACACTCCAGAGGGTGAACAGCTGTATTTGAGGCTTTCTTGCTAGACCAAAATTTTGGTACCAGAAGGTCCACTCTACTAAGGCTAAAATAGCTTCCATGTTTGTAGGAGGTTGGAACATAGTCATGATGGTCTAGGAAATGGCTGAGGCAAGGGTTCCAGTGATCTTTTGTTGGACCAACTGTAGAGTTAAGACTGAGAAAGGGTCCTGGATGCCTAAAAGCTTGTCCAAGTTTTCCCCACTATAGTTGTTGCAGTAAAAGATCACAGAAATCCTTACCTCTCTTCTGTTAGGACAGAAAAAAAAATGGTGCTGTCACTTAAACATAAAACTTGAACCATGCTCAAGCCTGTCCAAGACTAAGGAATCAAGGTGGACACTAACTTCATGGCACTGCTGCCGGTGGTTAGGATCTCTCAAACTCAAGTTTTGTAACAGCAGTCCTTGGTAGTGGGGAGGGAGGGAGGGAGGTTGATTCTGTTGTAAGTGAAGGTTGCTCATGTATTGCAGTCAGTCACTCATCCAGTCTTCTTTCCAACTTTTTCTAAGGCCTTAGCTTGTATTTCTAGCTGCAGAAAACAAAATTAGGGGAGATACGCCTTTGATCCATGTGAAGCCTCACATGGATATTTATACCACCAAAAGGATCATTTCTCCTTGAATCAGGATCATCTCCAGACAGGACCAGCTTAACTTGGTTCTGCAATAGTTCAATAAGTGGGCTTTGTGTAAAGCATTTCAGCACAAAATTCTCAACACATCTGTGTGTACTTGGATGCAAAAGGAAATAACATTAATGCTGTGAAATTCTAATCAAGATGGAAAAATTAATTTAGAGACCCATAAAAAATCTTACTGTAATGTGTCAAGTAATTTCTTCCTGAAAGCTAATCAGAAATAGGAGCTTCCAATACTGGAGGAGTCTAAGCTTCATTTTTTACTGGAAATGTGTGTAAAATATCTGAACCAATACTGTATACATGAGTCAGGAGCCTTGGCAGGATAGGTAATTTTTAACCCAAGAAATGATAAAAAGATGCATGAAGAACAGGGTTCTGCTTATTTTGGTTTAAATGGATAAGTTTGTTTTAAAATCACAGTGTTAGCTAAAGCAGTGAAAAAGCTCTTCCAACTTAGCCCTCTTTCATTGAGGGAGACCAAATGAAATGCCCCCAGTGGAAGAAGACTAAGTTTCTGTGATCTACCTTGCATCTACTGCAGATAAGAGTACCCAGAACAGCACAGCTTCTGTTCTTTAGTTTTACATACTTACACAGCAGAATTGTAGAATCCCTCTGGAAATAAATTAGGGAGGGAAACTTACTTGTTTAAATTAACCCATGTGACAAACCAGAGAGACTACTTCCAGCTTAGTCAAAAGAATTTATTAGAAAATGTTAAGCACTACATAAAACTAGTTTGAGAATATTAGTTCAGCAGACAGCACTCCAGCCATATGCTACAAATATCACAGCATGGACCTGGGGCAGCCACTGTGTTCCTGAAGATACATATTTAGAATGAGATATTCAAGCAGCATGCACAGTGTAGCGCTGCAAGGATGTAGGAAAACCCCTTCTGCTTTGCATACAGTCTGCAAAATCTAGACAGTCATAATTCTTCTCAAGGCAATTTAGATCAAATGAATTTGTCCTTGAGGTATCAGCTGGGTCCAGAATTTCCCACCACTATGTACTTACTTTAGTGCATGTTGGGAAATCCCAGTACCCAGGGGTTAAATGCAAGCAATTTCAATAAATAGAAATACAGCTTTAATACTAATCTTAACAAAAAAAAAGTCCACAAAAGTTAAAGCACATGCTCTCTCATGCACTCATATTAAGGTAGACCTTGTTGATTTTCTGGAAAAATAGAGAAGGATAATCTATGTATTAAGGCAATGTATGTTAAAGTTAACACAATTTTTAAATCAGCTGCATATTTTCTGATAAATTCTTAAGTATTTCAGTGTAAAAAATAAAGTTTACTGATCACATTCTCATTTATCAGATATTCTTCATTAGAATTTGAAATACAGTGGAGCATCACTATAATCACTGCCTCAATTACAATGTGATATTAAGTGGCATCTTATCTTCCAGACAGGAGCTGTGGAAACAAAAAAAAAAAAAAAAAAAAAAAAAAAAAATCCCCCCTTT
>NW_017729022.1:15323761-15326120 GCF_001723915.1 Gavialis gangeticus
GCTGGGAAAAAAAAAAAAAAAAAAAAAAAAAAAGAACAAATCCTCCCTGTCTCGTATGTTGAAACAAGCATTACCACAAAATTCCTTTTTGCCCCCTCTCCACACTTCTGTTAAAAGGACATTCATATGGCTCCTGAAAGAGCACTGTAGCAAGGTTCAACTGTATAGAATAAAAAGATATAAAAGTCATCAACCTCCAAAAATTTGTCAGAGCAGGAAAATGCAATAAAAATAGGTACGCATGGCGTGATTAACCAGGATAGGTATAGCAATTTGCTACAAAATATTTCAAAAAGTGCTAACCAGTTGTAGCTTAAAGTAGTTCAAGAGCCCATACAAATCACTAGCAGAGTAAACCTGGATCAGTTTTGAAAAATCTAAAACATGGCTTGACTGTAGAAAAACTTGTATCAGTCTCTAATTTACACATTTTGATTTAGGCACAAAAATAAATATAGCTAGTCAAATGCTTCATTACATCTGCAGAAAGCTGCAATTAAAAGCAAGTGATCAACTGTTGTGACAGCATCTTATAGTTATATATCCCTTTATATCCCCTGTCTCAGGGTCCTGTGAAAATTACTGGAAAGGACAGGATAGGTAAGGAACTTCAAGATGCTTGCAACTTTGGGAAGCCAACATCCATACAGCTCAGACTTTTCTCAAAGTCATTAGAGACAGAGTCCACATAGCACATGCCCACTTTTTTCAGGGTCTCAGGCTCTTGCACAGTGCTTTCACTGTATTCAAGCACTGTGGGATGTGCACCACTTTTAGTAGTGCTGTTCTTCCAAAACAGAAGAAAACCAGCTGCCCACTGACACTCCTGATGCAAGTTAAAAGACTTCCAAGAAACTTTTTCCACGAGAATTAGAAACCACACTGTCCTAACAAGCCACCCAACTCCATAAACAGGTTTGAATCAATTCTTTCAGAGCAGTTAATCGTTCCAATACCAGCCTTTGGAATGACTGAACAATCTGGACCTAACTCCTTACTGGAAAGTGTTTTTGGGAAGTTTGAAAGCTACTACTAAGCTTTTTACTAAGCACTAAGTGACTTTAAGTAACTAATTACCCAGGATTATCTTTGTGCAACTTTAGTGACATGAGCTTGGTGGCCTCTGCTGTAGTCCCTAGCAAACTATAGTTCACATTAATAAAATATCTTACACAGCTAAAATTGGCACAACTGGCAACCTCTGGTCAACAGAGACCCTAGTAAAGATTTCCCCCTTTTACTGTATTTGAAGAATTATAGAAAAGTAAAAACAGAACTGCAGTACTTATTTTTCCTGAATATCTAGCCCTAAAGCATAATCATTTCTTAG
Organism: Gavialis gangeticus; assembly: GCF_001723915.1. Taxonomy (NCBI): domain Eukaryota; kingdom Metazoa; phylum Chordata; order Crocodylia; family Gavialidae; genus Gavialis; species Gavialis gangeticus. The sequence goes on from NW_017729022.1 coordinate 15,325,092, forward strand.
GTCATTTACCAGAGCTGTGCACAGTGGTTGCCTGAAGCATACCTTTTGTGACTAGAGGCCTTGAGTTCTTTTCCATAAGTTACTCAAATGCAGCCCACTATCTCAAAACAAAAATTGAAAAAAGTCACAAAACAAAACCAAGCAGCATAATCTTTATTTGGTGTTAACAAGAGCGCCCATGGTTCTGGGCACCAAATCTTACTGACGGATGGTGAATTTGTTCTCTTTTCATCTAAACGGTTCTTCTGTTCAGACACAGCCATGTGCTTTTTACATACACATTGTGACCCCTGCATTCAGTCTCTCCAGTTAACACTAGAAATATTTGTCAAGGCAATACATTATTTTATCTTTACTATAATTAGGGAGAAATCAAAAAAAATCTTACTTTAATATCTTTAATCTGACTGATTACATGTACTGTACATACCTGTTCCAAAAACCAATGTACTTAGACAAGATTTCTAATTTTATGCACTCCATTATTCAAGTGAAATTGCTGTACATCTAGTATCCACACAATCATACATTCCTAATAAAAATGCATTCTCCTTTATACCTTTTACTTTCTTTTAGGCATCTATTTTGAAAAGGGATAAAGAAGTTGCAGCTTAAATCTATATTTATTTAGAACAAAACATTATATACTACATTGAAAAATAATTTTATCAAAACCAGATTCCAATCATAGTCATGAACAATTTTCAGTTAATGGTTCTTGTTGAAATTGCACTTTGCAGATAGAGCATGTTTTCAGGTTTTTCGTTTTACTCTTATTTTCTTTCCGCAGAGAATGCCTCCTCTGGATTTTTCTTCCGTGAATGTTTGTATTTGTCTACATATGCTTTCACCAGATTTGCTACTTTTGTCGAGTTGACTTCTCCACTCTTGCTGTGACAAACCTGTGACAGGTTTAAAACAAACCAACAAGAGGTTCATTAAAAAAATTAAGAAGATAAAATGCCTTTTTTGGTCAACACTGGCAGATTCCAAAGAAGAAGGCTGTCTTATGAAGCCAAGAGGAAGTAT
>NW_017729022.1:15331120-15334441 GCF_001723915.1 Gavialis gangeticus
TTGTCGAGTTGACTTCTCCACTCTTGCTGTGACAAACCTGTGACAGGTTTAAAACAAACCAACAAGAGGTTCATTAAAAAAATTAAGAAGATAAAATGCCTTTTTTGGTCAACACTGGCAGATTCCAAAGAAGAAGGCTGTCTTATGAAGCCAAGAGGAAGCATCATCTACCTCTTCACTGTTATTGCTTTTTTAACTAGGGAGGTGCTGAGCACTGGCTCTGTTACACCCTACGTCAGGATTACCTGTGGAGTAAATATGTTGCGAAATTGATTATTAAAATGTCATTCTTGAATATAACTTACTTTATCTACTGCCTTCCGCACAATCTCTTTATATTCTTCCTTGCTAATATCTTTATTCTGGTAGAAAGGTTTAATTGCCAGTTTGACCTCTTGCGCTGCTTTTTCCTGAATTAACAATTTCTGACAAAAAACAAAATCATATTTTATAATCTTGTAGAAACACCCTTCACACAAAATTACTTAAGATTAGTTCTAACCATCAAAACAGTTTAAACTCTGCAGACAGAATTTACTAAAATGTAAGGCATCAAAACCAGAGCCACGTTTCAGTCCTTGGAATACAGCACCTGCATGGATCGCAATGGAAATAGTGGCTGAATCAGAGCAGAATGCACTATTGATCAAAATATTTTAACACATTTCCAGTTGTACAGTTCTAAGAGTCTCACTAGTTCGTTAGATTCAAAGTTAAAGTTCTTGTACTCATACAGTGTCCACAGGGTGACTGCACTGAGAATCCTACACACACACAGGAGACTGCTCTCTAATTTTCAGTGCTGTACAATTTTATTAATTGCTCAACTTGCACTTGCCTGGTCTTTCTTCGAGCTGTCTGCGCTGGCTTCCACAGGTACACTTCCTTTGCTTTCTCCCACTTTTACAGCAGCATTAGAATTTTTTATGTGACTTGATGAAGTTGCGTTACCAGAAGTTGGTCCCTGAACTGTCTCCACATTTCCCAGGGCTGCTGTTGGAGCAGGCAACACTGGTACAGTCATGTTATTACTGACATGAGGTGCATTAGGCATACCCTGTTTTAAGAAGTAGCCAGCAGTTAATGCATTATTCTTCAAAGAGGCAAAAACTATTTTTCCAGCACTCTAAGCAACTACAGAAAAATACTACATGAGCTTCAGTTTCTTAGCTAACTTCTACACTGACTATTGGTACTGCATCTAGGACTTCCATAAGATTAGCACACAAGAAAAAGAAAAGCAGTCAAAAACTGGAAAGAAAAAACCCCCCACACATCTGTTGTCAGACTGCCATTTTCAAGGGACAAAGACAAGTTGCAGAAATATGGCTAGAGCAGCAGCCCACAAAGCAATCATGTCCACCTAACGTAGCAGGGAGACAAAATTAAAACAGCAAAAGGCTTGAAGAGGAGGCATTATACAAGGCAGCCTTCAACTAGATAAGCTAAACATTATTATAGCTTTGGTTTTAAAATGTTACCAGTAGTGACTGATGTAACAAAGTCTTTTAAATGTGGTTTTGCTATAGATGCATAGATAAGCGTTAATCTTAATTTGGTTGCAAAAATAAAGCAGCCTCATCAGGGAAGATCATAAAGCAAAGGGAAAAGAAAACAGGATAGTGGCAAACAGCATTCCAGGATGGCAAAAGGAATAAGAAATCCTCCCTTCCAAAGTTTTTATTTTTACAAGGATATAAATCCCATCTTCCAAGTCCACAGAACAGTGATTGTCAACCAAGGTGCCGTTGCACCCTCTGACCGATACACAAGAACATCCTGACCTATTGCGGTCTGAGTTCTCTGCAACAAAAGAACTGCTTTTATTTTTCTTGTCAAAAATAATGAGTGACAGCTAAGAGTTTTCCAAGGGGTGCCTTGAGTCCGGCAAGGATTAAAATCATTGCTGCGGAGAAACTTGTTCAGTCTGGCTCCCAAAGTCTCAACAAAGAAGTTTACATAAACCAAAGAGTGTTTTAAAGTAAGACATATATAAATACAGTAGATGAGGGAAAATGGAAGAACTCTACAAATTCAATGTCCTGCTGTTACTCTGCATATCCAGTTCTCCCCTTTCCTGGGTCTCCCCCATGAAGTATATGTAAGAGCAGGTAATATTGCATGGCCCCAGGTAGCCAGGCTCACACTGGGTTAAGTGTCTGTTCTTGAGCTTTGGGGTATAAGCAAATAATCAAGATACAGACCTGTCTGTTGCCTCTTATCGGTAGCCAACACAGCAAACACCTGTAATCCAGGTAACAGTTCTTACCATATTTTGCCATATTGTGTCATTAATACTGCTACTGGCTCTTATGGACCTCCAAATGGAAAGGAATTCCTAAGGAATGTTCTGTAACTTGAGACAATGATCAAACCTAAGGAGAGCAAGTTCTTTCAAAACCTGAGTCTTGTCAAATGCATGAGGTAAATAGGTCCTGGGTCATTCACCCCTCTAAATATCTTCACCAACACATTGAAATACATGCACAGAAGAGCTTGCAAAGACCATTCAGGTATTGCAATAATGCCCACGTTCCATTTTAGAAGACTTGTTCCACTGTTTTATATTAGCTGGAGCTATGGGATTCCCACAGCATGCAACTCAGGACTCTGGGAGCAGCAGGCGCCCAACCCTGAGACTCAACAGCCCCAACAATGTTTGGAAAGGCCAGTGAAATAAAACAACTGTGGCAGGACTCATTCCAGCACACTTGATCCTGTTCCAAAAATGACATCTGTTTATAGCCTGAATGTCCTTAACACAGATTATAATGCAGCTCAAAGCATCTTTTAATCTCCCCTCATAGAGATGCAGGGCTGGAAAGGACCTCAGGAGCTAATCCAGTACAACCACCTCCTCAAGGCAGGATCATCCTCATCTAAACTATCCAAATGCAAGTGTTGGTCTAACCTATTCGTAAAACTACACAAACAACCCTGCTGCACAACTATCAGGCACATTGCCCCAAAACACCAAGAACTCCCAAGCCTGCCACAGGTAAAGAAGGGAGAAAAAGGTGCAATGGCACACTGTTGCAAGTGGTAATTAAAATACACCCGAGAGATCCAAGGAAGAGACTGCTACAGAGGAAGACAAAAATCCACAGTCCATACCACTCTGACTATGGGTAAAATGCCTTCCTGATCCCAAATGGTCTGAGCAGAGGAGCAAGACCCTGTGACCAGGAACCACTGGGTTTTAGTCCCAACAAGAGCACCAGCGCACTCCAGTTAAAAATCCCAGTCTTGGATGCAGCAACACCCAATGCTTCTGAGAAAGCTGAAAAAACCCTAACAGGATGGGGGGGGGGGGGGGGGGGG
>NW_017729022.1:15334666-15356231 GCF_001723915.1 Gavialis gangeticus
GGGGGGGGGGGGGGGGGGGGGGGGGATTCCCAGCCCCACATAGCAACAAGCAAAGCACAAAAGCATAAGAAAACCCAAACACCCTCCATCCTGCACTGCAAGCTGGTGATTGCAAACCCAGCTCCACACACCCTAACTAGATAGCCAGAGATCCTCTTTCTGTCATCCTATCCACTCCGTGAACTATCCCGGTTCTCTTTTCTTTTGTATCTAATCGTGGTGCTCTGATTAATTCTGCTGCTTTTGAATATGAGCCTTTCCAATTTCCACCTGCTCTGGACCGCACAGTTCCCCTGATCCACGCAGGGTGGAGCGGAGGCATGTGCTCCTGTCTATTTCACTGCTCTAACAGTGAAGAAGTTTGTGCTGGTATCCAATCTAAACCTACTCTAAAAGCAATTTCAAGTCACTGCTCCGTGTCCTACGCTGCTGCAACAGAGAAACAGTGCTCTCTCTCTTCTTTATGGTAGCTCTTCAGATAATCTGAACACTACTATCATGTCCCCCTCTTAATTGCCTTTTCTGCAAGCTCAACATGCCTATTTCTTTCAACCTCTTTTCATATGATTTGCCTTCCAAGCCCTTCACTGTTTTTGTTCCCTGCCTTTCTTTGGACCCATGTCTCCACTGAGAACCATAAAATTCTGTGCTGGGCAAGCAACTGCATGCTTCTGCCCTTAAGGACCTTAGCAATAAAGGGCAAATCTAACAAAGATCCTCCCAGAAGATCCTTTAATCAAGTTTCTCAGTCAGCTACTAACAGACTCCAGCTCCTGTAAAGATACCACTGTGTGATGGTGGACGAGGGTCAAATAAATCTGTTGTTCCAATTCTACATCCATTCTTTCGAGCCACAGACTTGGCATTTACAAGCCAAATTACCACTTCACTGGGCAATTCAGTTAGGGAAGGGATTACAGCACAAATTCAGCTCCCACATTTCTGGGATTAAACTGAAATTCTAACTGTAATAGTTTTAAGTCTATCAGACTCTGCCTACTACCAGTTAAAACAGGACTTCATCATTTTGGCCCATGGGACACATGAAATATTTCACACTAACTGAAACATACACTACTCCTTTTGATTTGTTTCTATAATGGCAAATTTGCCAATCAAGTTGAAAGTGAGTACTATCTAAAATACAGGATTCCAAGATGTTGCATGTGAGCTTCATGCTCAATCAAGTCACTTCATCTTTTTAGGAGGCAGTAAGTGAGGTAAAGTTTGGGAAACGCTGCTTTAAAACCTGGATTGCAAAGGGAAGTATGTCAAAGTAGCTTAGGGACACAGACTATAGCAGAGGATCAATACACAACAAAGTGAACTCCAGATTCACTTGACACACTGAAGGACGGCTCCTCTGTGCCCTGGTAAAGTGTCAGACATCCTAGTGGAAGCCACCCAGCTTTCTTCGTGATTCCTGTTTTGACTCCTATAACTGAAGACTGCAGGAAAAGCTTACAGGTGAGGACTGACCCACCAGTCGAAATACTTCTTCAAAACACTTTACAAGTTTCAAGCAGATGCTCTGACCTATTCCCAGCATAACAAACTGGTAGTGACTAGATAAACAAAGAACTGAAGCTCCCAAGACAAGGAACGATGCAAGGGGCAAAATAATATGACATACACAAAAGAATGAAAGAAAATACAAAAGAATGTTAAATAATAGAAAGAGTTGAAAGAAGACAGACTGAAAAACTCCACCCCACCCCCTTTCTCCTCCCACAAAAAAATCTCATAGTGGACAAATTATGAGAAAACTGCAACACCCCATTCTTGATTGGTGCATCAGCATGTTACTGTAATAAAAAGAAACATTACCAAATTATATACTATAAGTTCAGTTTTAAATTAGGCTTCATTTCTCCATAAATACTTCAATAAGATCATTTGGGGGGTAGGAGGATAAGGAGGAACTGTTCACACAAACAGCACCAAAATAAAGCAAGATGCTTTTGTTTGTTTATAATTCATGGCTTAGCTCTGTCTTATGACTGTTTAGATCCGTGTTTCTGAAAAAAAACACACACCTGCAATTGTTTTCCATCTTGCTGCGAAGCAATATAGTTGACTTGCTGGGATGGTGGAGGAGGAGGTGGAGGTGGTGGTAATCCCTGAGTTACACTGGTAGGCGGAGCTACCTGTATGAGAGGCACTCCTGCATGGAGATGCAATGGTATTGGAGGACGAATATTAAATGGATTGTGTTGGATATTCATCATAGGTGGAGGAACACTGACTGGATATGGGAAGATATTCATAGGCTGGTGTTGTGCATTCACTTGTGGCATGACATTCATTTGTTGCTGCATCATATTTACTGGTAGCTGAGACCCTTCCCCTTGTTGGTTTGTTTGGTCTTTGAGGTTTGGATCTATCAAACAAGAAAACACAGTATTTAAAGTAAAAAATCCGTGTTTCGAACACACTAACACCAAGATCGTACGCCACCTCTGAGAGTAAATCTAGGTGCCACTTAGGTGGCTTTTAGACATTTAAGTCACAACCATGGACCCATTCACCAGCCACAAAACCACCAAGGTATCTAGGTTCCTTATACTCCTGTATTTTGACCTAGAAAGATCTCTATAGCTGTAAACGGATGTCTCCCAGGAGGAAAGTGTTTGTCCTGGGATCCTATAGATGGTCACACCCATTGTCTAACTTCAAGTACCTGTGAAATGTATTAAAAAGGGTTTTTCCAAGCACTGTGTGCATCCAGGTTAACTGCAGCTGATTTAAATTAACTGCAAATCATTCTAGGAACAAGCCTATCAGTACATGTGCTCTCTCTTGCCACCTACTGGCAGAAGAATAATGCAGTTTGGAAGGGCTACGCATGTAAAGGGCTGTGACACTCCTGTTTTGATCCAAATCAAAACCCAGGACAACCAGAATCACCACAAATGAGATGACTGCTTACAGCTCAGGCAACTGGTCTCTAGTAGTGCTCACACTCAGAAGCAATCTGACACTACCTAGGCCCCTACCTCCCAGTTTGATCTTGCTATTTGAAAAAGTGCAAGACTGCATAAGTCCCCAAATCTTACCAGAAAAACACACTGTGACTGTTTGGCAGCATGGGCAGAATAATGCATAAATGGCCATGGGAGCAGGAAACTGGAGCCAGAACCCAAGGCTCTCCTCTCCCCTTCTGCGGACCACAGCAAGGCCCCCTTAATTTTCCCCTGGCCCCATGAATCTTTCACTCTTGGCTGCCTAGAAGTAGAGGGTGGTGGGTTCAACCCCATTTAGGCTGTACAGGGCCTGGAACCCAGGAAGAACACTTTCCAAGTGAACGCCTTAAGTTAGGCTGTTGGGCAAAAGATGGTCACCATCTCCCCTTTACTTCACAAGTGATGCTCTAATAATATAGCTCAGTATGCTGTTGAGCTTTTTCATAAGAGCACACTTGGCTCATACTCAGCTTATGAAAAAACACAGTGGACTGGTAACTCTGCAACACAACTCTTATGCCTAAATGCTTTTACAATGATACAATGAGCTAAATCTCCGTAAATTTACCACCAAATGAAACAAGCGTTCTCTACTGAATATTCTCTATAGCATGAATATGACTACCAATATTTTTAGAGGAACACATGAGCGTTAAACCTTTTAAACTTTTTGTGCCATCAGGTCAACTAATTACCAATTCTTAAACCTAATGCATGCATTTTCAAAGGAAATGTAAGATCTCTCTGAAGAAATAACCTTAATTAAAAAAAAAGGAAAGAGAAACTGAATGAAACTACTTCTCGTCTGATCACACTTTACCAGTTTACAAGTGCATCAGTTAAAGAAGCAAAAGAATATATATTTTAAAGGGTATATTTGGTTGCATTGTAATCCCAAGGGCCAGAAATTTAATTCTTAATTTACTGAATGGTCAGACAGAAGCATTTTTTTGGTATAGAGGCAGGGTCAAAATTAACAAGGATATTTCCCAGTCATCTGTTGTGACATTCTTATGAGTTACATTTTATGGACAAAACAGTAAAAAAGTCAAAAAAAATTTCCCTATATAAATCCCTAGATCTAAAAAAAAAAAAAATACCTTGCTCAGAAGTCTCTTCTTCCTGCCTCATCCATCCAGACTGTGGACTGGAGGAACTTCGTCCTCTTCTTGAATAATAGTTCTGCACGTCCGCAGGTAAAGTCTTCCTTACAGCCCAACTAGATGCAGATGTCCACCCAGATCTATCAGCAGGCGTATCAAAAGAAAAATCCTGTTCGTTTTTACGCCTGTATGGTTGATGTTCTGGGAACCTGACAGTTTCATTCCCAGAACCATTTGAATTCCCTGAGAGGGGTTTTCTATTTTGCCAATGATTTTCGTTTCGGTCTCCATACATGAAACCACCTCTGCCTCGGCCACCTCTGCCTCGGCCACCTCTGCCACGATTTGAAATCCAACCTGAACCAAAATTTTTATTCCAAGAATATCCTGAATTATCACATCTGTTGTCTTCCCACTGTGGATCTTTAAAAGTTTCTCTCTCTCTGCTCCTAGTTTCAGGAACAGAATTTATTCTTTCCATTACCCAGTCTGGATAATCGTTCCCATACTTGTCAGACAAACAATGGTCATTAGAATCTTTGTCTATATTGTCCTTTTCTTTTTTCATATTTTCATTTTGTTTCTCTTGTTCACCTCTTTTGTACCTATCATTTCCCCTTGGACTTTTCCAGCTGTCATTGCTCCATTTCTCCTTCCACCGAGGTGAGTGACCACCTCTCTCATTCCTAGCATAGGAAGGACCCATATTTCTTGTTCGAGATCGGGATCTTGACCTGGATCGAGATCGGGATCTTGACCATCTCCTACTTCTTCTGTCTCTGTCACGTTCTCTTCTTTGGCTATCTCTGTCATTATCTCTATCTTTGCTTTGAGACCTAGATTTTTGCCTTGGAGAGAAATCTTTAACTCTTGATCGAGAAGGAGATCTTCTGCTCTCCCTGACAGTCTCCCTTTTGGGAGATCGTGAAGGTGTTCTTTTGCCCTCCCACTCAGTCTCCCTTTTGGGTGAACGAGACCACCTGCCCTCCCTGTCAGTCTCCCTTTTTGGTGAATGAGACCGCCTGCCCTCCCTGTCAGTCTCCTTCTTGGGTGAAGGAGACCGCCTGCCCTCCCTGTCAGTCTCCTTCTTGGGTGAGCGAGACCGCCTGCCCTCCCTGTCGATCTCCTTCTTGGGTGAGCGAGACCGCCTGCCCTCCCTGTCGATCTCCTTCTTGGGTGAGCGAGACCGCCTGCCCTCCCTGTCGATCTCCTTCTTGGGTGAGCGAGACCGCCTGCCCTCCCTGTCGATCTCCTTGGGTGAGCGAGACCGTTCACCTTCTTTGATAGTCTCCCTTTTGGGTGATGGAGATTGAGATTTCCTGCCCCCCTTCCTTGAAGGAGACCAGGTTGTTGATGGAGAGTGAAATCTAGACCGTCTGGTGCGAGTCTTTTTATCTTTTTTAAATTCTGTTGGATACTCTGTTTCAGGTAAACTACTTTCACCTTTTTTGTCAGAAAGTAATGTACAATTTTCAGTCTCTTGAGATAAGGCATTTGCCTCCACTGGTTTTACACAATTAAGTGATGGTGACTGTTCGATATGAGATTCAGCCTGATCACTACAAAATGAATCACATTCCATTGGTATAATTTCATTGTTATCTTCATTAAAATGTGTATTAGATTGTTCATTAATTATCTTGGATGATTCTCCAATTCTGACTTCTTCATTTACAGGCATGCTCTCCTCTTTAAAGGACTGGTCCAATTTGTTAACATCTTGAATAGCAGTTATTAAGACATCTGTTAAAGCATCTTGAACAGGTGAGTTCTGAACTGTTGCACTTTTATCATTTGAATTTTTTTCTTTACCCTCACAACCATCCAAGTCTACAGAGTCAGTTGGATCAGACAGTTTGTTTCTTGGGCTATCAAATGATTTATTATCATTTTCCACTAATTCTGGGTACTCCAACAGTTTGTCTCTGGGACTATCTAGTGGCTGATATGCTTCTGTCAAAGTTTCTGTATTTTCCAATAATTCATCCTGGGGCATAAATGTTTGATCTATTTTTTTAAGTGTTACTGAATGTTCCAATAATTCATTTCTGGGACTATTCATTGTATTCACTGTATCAAACGTATTTTCACAGACATCCTCATTCTCAAAATCTGCAATGTTTTCATCGCCACTTTTTATTTCAACTTTCTGACTCTCTTCTTGTAAAGCAGGAGGTTCTTGGGTACAAGAACCTGAGTCTGCATTTTCTAAAATACCCTGTTCTTGAGCATAATCTTTTGCAATTTCCTCGTTTTCTACATGTTCACTACAGCTTTCCAAGCCATTAGCAGACTCTGTTTCTGCATTACTTTTGTGCAGAAGGCTTTCATTATCTGACCGGTGATCTTGATCCAACACAGGAGATGCATCAGACTCAGCAGCTTCATCATCTTCCACTGAATCACTAGATGATTTTTCTGTGCGTACAGAACTTCTAAGTTTTTTTTTAACTACAGGTGCCTGCTGTTTAACTCCTCTTTTAGATTTTCGTTTTGGAAGTGGTTTTTCTTCTGCTGCTGCAGGAGAAACTTTCAGAGACGAGTCATCATCATCAGGGGCACTCCATCTAGAATTACTTGATCTCGGTGAACTTCGAGATTGACTCATAGCCTCATTCTTGCTATTCCTTGCAGATCTTCTTCTTGGAGTAGTATTTGTAGGCTTCTTCCTAGTTCCTCTAGTGCCAGATGTGCCGGAAGCTTGCTTTTTCTCTTCTCCTCCTTGTGTATGTGCAACAGCATACCCTTTACCTGAGGATTCTAACATAACAAATAAACATTAAAATCCAATAAATATGCCAGCTAAGCTTAACATGACATTCTAACATTTAAGGAAGAATAGATAGCCTTCTGTAGTTTTATCCTTGATGGCTCAAATAGCTAAGTCTATCATTTTAGCCAATGCATGTTTTTTCTTCAAAAGCACAGAATGGCAAAAAATGCTAGGAGTAAGGCATATTTGCAAACGCATAATGCAAAGTTCAAAACTACTGCAAGATGCATATTTAAAAATTACTATCAATGTATTATCTCAGGAAAAGTGTACCAACTGTATCACTCCTACCAAAATCTGATTTGGACAATGCAAATTTACCTTTCCACATTACACACAAGACCCTCCCTGAGTGCTCCACGATCAACTGAATATAAACTCAGTTGCAAGCTCTGTGACTTGAGGCCACTCCAGTAACTGATTGTGGTGAAAGTAAGTAATACCAGGAGCACAGGACCTCTTTTGATGGTTTGATATTGTGCTAATTTGTACAGCTCATAATTCAGTTTTCAATGTGCCAAAGATTTTTGTACAAGTGTTATTAAAAAAAATTGTCATAGTGAAGCTAGAGGTTTTTACAGCTGGAAAGAGAACAGTTGGGACTTTTTGCATCTGGGAAAGCATATAATCTGGTACAGGATTATAAACCAGCAAATTAGCTGCTTTTGTTAAAATGACTGGCAATGCAGTAGTTAACAATACTGACATTTAAATTGGGTTACAGTTTCAAAGCTAATATCCCAAGGCAATTAAAGACACATCACAGTCATTAAAATCAGTGTTTCGGGCTGTATCCAGATTTAGAAAAAGAACATTAGTTTATATTTTAATTCAAACTTTAATGTTATATTTTCAATCATAGGGGCTAGAACTCAATTCTCTTTTAAGAGCGGGATTCTGCAGGAGATTGCATTGTCACAGAATGACAGACTATATGGTACCATGCTTACAAAGTCACAATTCCAAGTCTTAATAGGAAGCTACTGAATTCTTATTCTTATATTTCCCATGATTTTACACTGTGAAACGTTTCAGCTTAATAGATTTCTGAATTCACCAAAAGGGGAATAAACAACATAACAAGTGTTTAAGAGACCTAAAGCCTCATCTGCTACTCTGCTAATAGAATACATTGCCTACTAAGTAGTGGCATGTCATTTGAGGACAGGTTATAAAAGGTATGTTGCAAAATGGTTCATGATCTATGAATCTGGAAGGGCAGAAAAGGGAACACTGTAATTATTTAGCCCAGGGGCCTACAAAATATGGCCTGTGGGTTAGATCCGGCTTGACAGGTGATTTCATCTGGCCCACGGATGGGTGCCCAACAATTAATTGTATCCCACATGTGGCTGCCCCTGCTGCACTCCATGTGGGACTGAGCCCCACCTACTCCTGGCAGGGCAGCAGTCTGTGCTCCCACATTTGCTCACAGGAGGACCCTAAACCTTGGTCAGTGTATGCAGCTGGGCAGGGCTGCTACAGCTACCCACGGAACTGCTTGGCTCCCTTGGCCCCTCCTCCTGTCCCTGCTACAGCACTCTAGGCAGCAGGTAAGGAAGCAGCAGTGGGCATAAGGTAAGATGCAGCTGAGCAGGAGTGCAGGACCAGTGATGGCAGGAGTGGGCTAGGGCTGGAGCAGGATGGAGGGAGTGCAGGGCCAGGGCTGGTGGGAGCACGGAGCCTGGAGTGCAGGGCCAGAGTCAACTCCATCGTGCGAGACTCCCCACGGCTCACATGCAGCTCCTGAGACTTAGCTGGGAGCTGTGCGTGATGGAGCCAGAGGTCTAGTTCCACTCCCTGCTGCCACGTGCAGCTCCTGGAATTCAGACAGGAGCAGCGGGGAGCCCCACATGATGGATCTAGTGGCCTGGCCCCTCTCCCTTCCACCATGTGCAACTTCCAGGATTTGGCCAGAGCCACATACCACCAGGGGGCTGTGCCTGCTACCAGCTGCTGTCAGTGGACTGTGCACCATGGGGGGGTGGGGGGGAAGAGGGAAAGTGTGTAGGGGCCCCCCCAACATGCACACCCCACCATACCCACACACATGCACACACTCCCCAACCACACCCCACAAACAGTATACAAGAGTAAGACTTGATTTTGAGCTATTATACAAATCACCTCTATATATACTACACAAACACACAAAAATCAGGATGAAAATATTTTTTGAAACAAAACATGCTGTAGTAGAGGTTTGATTTTCAGTACATAATTTGGGTTTTTTTTCCAGTTCCAAGATGGCAACTCTGCCACTTCCCCCACAAAAGGAGCACTTCTGGAAGAGACTTCCAGTGGCACCGGGCAGGAGTTAGAGATGGGACTTCTGGTCCCAAGATGGCAACCAAGGGGTGGGGCACCTGTCAAGGAATAACAGTCACAAGCTGGAAGAGGGTAGATTTAGGCTAGATATCAGGAGGCGCTACTTCACCGTCAGGGCGGCTAGGATCTGGAACCAACTTCCAAGAGAAGTGGTGCTGGCTCCTACCCTGGGGGTCTTTAAGAGGAGGTTAGATGTACACCTTGCTGGGGTCGTTTGACCCCAGTACTCTTTCCTGCCATGGCAGGGGGTCGGACTAGATGATCTACTCAGGTCCCTTCTGACCCTAGAAACTATGAAACTATAAGGGGTGAGGCTACCCTTGTGGCCTTTGACAGCTCACCAAAACTCATTAAGCAGCCCTCCAGCCAAAATAATTGCCCATCTGTTTTAGCCGGATCCCACCCCCAGGATAAAGTAGGCCATAGGATTTTAAAACTGAACTAGAAGGTGTCTTCTATAAAAATATCCAATCTTGGTTTAAACACTGTGATGGAGAATCCAATGCAACTGGTGTTGAGAAAAATAGAATTTCTATAAAAGATTCTGTATTTGAGACAACAAAAGAACTAAAGGGGGTTTGAAGGAATGCCAGGTAAGCAAAGGAGTTTGAAATGACATTACTCTGTGAGCACAGCCCTTGACATCCTATGGAGGTAATCTTATGTTGATCAACCAACTATGTAGTCTCAAACATCTGAAATTCAAAGCAAACTTAATCAGCTCTTTAAACCTGCTATAACTACAGTCAAATGACCTGAAAGGTGAAGCCAGAGATTTCAACCATTCACTTCTATCCACAGATCGTGAACTTTAGCAACTGACCTTCTTTCAGAAAATATTTGCAAGGTATCTGAAAGAAAATCAGGATTAGGATTCATAAGGGAAAGGCAGAAATGACAATCCATGTCACACTTCCAAAATCCATCAGTGAGGAGAAAACACTTTGACATATGAAATATTTCTTACTACAATATAAACAGCAAAAAATTACAGAAGAGAGTAATTTTTTTTTTTTTTTTTTTAAATAAAAGTTCTAATTGCACCAAAAAGCACAGGCTGACTACCCAAACCAGAGTGTAATACAGGGTATTTTGTCTCAGAATCAACAGGGAAAACAGAGTTGAGGTAGGCAGTACAATTATACAAACACTACCTAAACTCTTCAACGTGGTAACTGAAGTCTTTCAAAATCCTCCTCCGTAAGAATAATTCATTTAAGAATAAAAGCTGGCTTCTCACAGATTACATTCTGAAACCTTCTGGGTTAAGTTGTGGGGGGAGGGTTCAGCAAGAGAGACCTAACTGTAGGTGTATACTACAGACCACCAAACTAAGAGAAGGAACTTGATCTGGAGTTCACCCAAGAATTGACTGAGGCCGCATGTGAACATGACATGGTTGTCAAGGGTAATTTTAATTATCCAGACATCTCCTGGGAAGAACACTTGGCCAAGTTGGACCGGCTGTAAACCTTCCTGACCTGTGTCAAGGAGCTCTTCCTGATTCAGGAGGCGCATGAGCCAACCAGAGGTGACACTCTGCTGGACTTGTTCCTAGCCAAAGGAGACTACCTGGTGGCCAACTTAAATATAGAGGGAAGTCTGGGCAACAGCGATCACGAAACCATCATGTTTACTGTCTGACGTAAGGCAGACAAATCTGATAGTAGGATTGAAGTCTTGGATTTCAAAAATGCAGATTTCAACAAACTTAGGTCACTAGTAAGGGAAGTGCTGCAGGACCAGGAACCAAAGGTGAAAGGTGTGCACAAAGAGTGGTTGTTCCTTAAGGACACTATCCTTGAAGCACAAAGGAAGTCCATTCCCATGCAAAGAAAAGGTAACAAGGGCTGGGAAGCCCTCTTGGCTAAACAGGGAAATCACAGTCCTCTTAAGAAAGAGGCTTATAAATAATGGAAGCTCTGGGCAGGCCCCAAGGAGGACTATTCCATGATGGCCTGTGTTTGCAGGGAACAGATAAGAAAGGCTAAAGCATCGACCGAATTTAGATTAGCAACAGGAGTCAAGGACAACAAGAAGTCTTTCTTTAGGTACATAGGGAACTAGAGGAAAACAAATGGGAGTGTGGGGCCATTGCCCAACAACTCAGGAGAGCTTGTTACTGGCACCCAGGAGAAAGCTGAACTCCTGAATGACCACTTTGCCTCCGTCTTTCGCCGGACCAAGGGGATAACAATGCCAGGTAGAGTACAGGATGCGCAAGGTATGGGTAATTGATTTCTTGTTAATACCATAGAATTGGTGTATGACCAATTAAAAAAATTAGACATATACTAGTCAGCCGGACCAGATGATCTTCATCTGAGAGAGTGCTGAAGGAGCCAGTCGAAGTAATTGCAGAACCCCTGGCAAAACTCTTCCACAACTTGTGACACTCTGGAGAAGCCCCTGAGGACTGGAAGAGGGCAAATGTTGTGCCCATCCACAAGAAGGGCAGGAGGGAGGACCTGGGTAACTATAGGCCAATCAACCTAACTTCCATCCTAAAAAAATCCTAGAAAAGTTCATCAAGGAGTCTATCTGCAGTAAGCTTGCAGAAGGTAAGATTCTGAATGACAGCCAGCATGGCTTCATCACAGGCAGGTCTTGCTTTACCAAACTCATCTCTTTCTATGACCAGGTAACTCGCCACCTGGACACGACAGACCAGGTTGACATTGTATACCTTGACTTCCAAAAGAACTTTGCTCTAGTATCCCACAACATTCTCACGAGAAAAGTGGAAGATTGTTGGCTTAACTCCGAGACAGGCAGGTGGTTGAGAAACTGGCTGCACGATAGGACCCAGAGTCGTAGTTAACGGATCTGTGTCATCCTGGTGAGAAGTGGGCAGTGGTGTCCCACAGGGGTTAGTGCTTGGTTCAGTACTTTTCAACATCTTTATTAACGCTTTGGATGTGGGAGTGAAGAGCTCATTGCCCAAGTTTGCGTACGACACCAAGTTATCGGGAAGCATGGTCATGCTTGAAGATAGGCTACAGATACAGGCTAGCAAGTTGGGCAGATCAGAATCTAATCAAGTTCAACGTCAAGAAATATAAAGTGCTCCACCTTGAGATGAGCAACCCCCACCCACCACACGTACAGGCTTGGTGGCACTAAACTGGCTAGCACCACAAATGAAAAGGACCTGGGGGTAATAAAAGACCACAGTATGAACATCAGCCAGCAGTACCATGCTGTAGCCAGTAAGGCAAATAATACTCTGGCATCCATCAACTGATGGATCTCCAGCAGAACCAAGGAGGCGATTCTTCCGTTCTGCTCAGCACTGGTGAGACTGCACCTGGAGTACTGCATCCAGTTCTGGGCATCACGCTTTAACAAGGACATGGACAGGCTTGAGGGATTCCAAAGAAGAGCAACCCGTATGATCATTCCCTTACACAGCAAGCCATACAAGAAAAGGCTGAGGGATCTGGAACTCTTCAGCCTGAAGAAAAGAAGACTGAGAGGGGACCTGGTAGCAGCTTACCGCTACACTAGGGGAGTATGTCAAGGGCTTGGTGAGCAACTGTTCACCAGGGCACCTAAGGGCAAAACTAGGAGTAATGGTCACAAACTCCTGGAAGACCAATTCAGGCTCAACAATACAAAAATCTTCTTCACCGTCAGGGTGTCCAGACTGTGGAATAAGTTCCCTCCAGAGGTGGTGCAATCACCTACCCTGGAAAAATGTCTTCCTTGGAAGGAGCTGGAGTGCTCCGGCATGTAGGCACAGAGCAGCTGTTTGCAGCCTCCTGTCTGTAGCCAGCCCATGGAGGCCAGTCTGCTTGCAGCAGGGTTTGCAGCCTTCCAGCTGCCTGCTGGGAGCAGCCTGGGCTCAGTGGCTTCCAGCTGCTTGGAGCCTGGTCTGGCAGTGGTGTGCTGGCAAAATGGTTTTGCGTGCCATGCTCAGCACGTGTGCCAGGGGTTGCTGAGCCCTGAACTAGACAGTCACCTTGCTGGGGTCACCTAACCCCCAGTTATCTTTTCTGCTGGGTGCAGAGTTGGACCCAATGATCTTCCAAGGTCCCTTCCAGCCTTACAATGTATGAATCTTCTATAGATATTCTCTCAGACTTACTTGCATGACACTGAAAGTGGACTACCAACTATTCTTCTGTGGTAAGCTTTTCAAATGACTGATGCAAACCAGAAGTCGGGTAAGTGCATGTAGAAGGTTATGTTGCTGCTTCCCATCTCATACTGCCCTTTATCTCCATAGAATTAAAGGAAGGTGAATTTTAGGATAAATTATCTACAAAGAGTTTGAAACACTCAGATCTGTTCCTCCAAGTTCTCCTAATAGACCAGTGTTTCTGCTCGCTCTCATTTCACCTCTCACCCTCCACTCTCTGGCCCTCTCTCCCATCTCTCTCTCTGATTACATTTTTGTATTTCTGTAGATTGTCTTGCAATATTATTTTTGTCAGTTTCTCTCCTCTGCCTTTGTGGAGCCTTCATTTTTTACCCTCTCACTCAGTAATGTCATCAGCACTTGTAGATGAGTTGCCAGAACAAGTAATAATTTGGGACTTGTTTTAATCTTTCCTATAAATTCTATAAATTTATTTATTTTGGTGCAGATTAACACAGAAGCCTCATCATCTCATTATGCCTATGCCACACCAATAAAATTGTGGCAATTATGGTGACATAACCCAGAAAGGAGTTAGGATGAGTATCAAAACTGCCAAACATCTTCATGGAGACACAGAGCTTGAATGGAGAAGCTTGAACTGCCTCCGTTCATGGGTCAGTAAGACTAAAAAACACATTATCTGTGGCAATACTCTAAATGCAAACATCACATACAAATCTGGGAGACTATAAAACATCAACTGGTCTGCCCACAGATAGTGGAACCACATGCCAATGAGGACCTCACTAAGGCTATAGATCAAGCAGTAGTATGTGCCCATTTTGGACTGAAATTTGAACATGACAGGACATGAAATGATCATCTAAGGGGAGGCAGTCTAGCACTCTCACTGTTCATAGCAGCAAGTTTCCCTGAACCCTGCTCAATGCATCATTAAAAAACAGCTGTTTCTCTCATGCTCCTTCTTACCCCACCTCTCTATTACAACATAGAAGCCATCAAGCTTCCTGTAAAGAGCCCTTCTCACTAACTCCTAAACCCAGCTATAAAGTCAAATGTCTGCAACCAGAAAGTTGGGTTCTTCCAAGGGTGAAAAAAGTGCATTAAAGTAACCAGTATTTAAAACAATAGTCAAATAAAACTTCAAACTTTATAGCTACAATTAGAGAGTAACAAAGTGTTAAGCTGCTGTCAAGTTTTTCTCTGTTCCAGCCTCCAATACCCAGAGGACTTAAAATCTTTCATTTGAAAAATATAAAAATTCTTGTCTGCATTGGAAAATTGACTATAGCTATAAAGCAACTGCTATTCTGCTATTTAAAAACAATTCCCTCCTGTGGATAGCCCCTCAAATTTTAGTCCTTTGAAATATGAACTACTGAAGTGTGCTCCTGAATCTCAAATAGCATGAGAACCAACAGAGAGGATATGGATTAGTAAGTGTCAACTCTGAAAACATAACTGGAACATCCACATTAATTATTCAATTTCTAACTGTTTTAATGGAATAAATGTGTTTACCTATTGCTACTGGATGCACAAGTTGACATAAAACCAGGAAAGGACTAAGAAGAGGGAAAAAAATTAACAGAAACATTTAGGAAGTGTTTTTTCTTTTTTGCAATAAGAACTGCTCTCACTCTTCCCTCCCACTTCTCACTCCTTTTCCTTGCCAACTGTGTCCCTGTTCGAGCAAGCAGCCTTCAGATTCTTCCCATGCTTACCTGGCATTTAAATCTGAATTACTGCTTCTGCTGAGAGCTCTGCTTTTCCTGCTTCAGAATACTGGAGATTGTGGGAGGGGAGAAAGAGCTCTCTTCTCTTTGGGTTTGGAGGTAGAAGAGACTGAAGCAGGCACTGGACTGCAGTTCCAGCAGCAAGAGGCAGAAGAGAGTGTGCGCTCCTTCCTTGCCCCCTCCTTCCCTCAAGACCAAATGATTCTGCAAGTCTCTTCCCCAAAGCTTGTGGGGTGTAACACGAACACCTTCTCATGACCCACCAAAGGGTCGTGCCCAAACACTCTCATAACCCACCAATGAACTACTTCTAAAAACAGCTAGACAAGAAAGGAATGTTCCCCGCACTACACTGCCCACTCCGTGTTTTTAAGCAATTAACAATGCGTCAACAAAACTGCTAAAGTTATAAGACTAAAAAAGTTTCCTACAATGTTGATAGAGAAAATAGTTACTAAACTACACAAGAAACCTTTTAAAATAGAAAGCATGTTTCTCTGCACCAAACGAAAAGGAGTGTGTTGTTGTAATAGACCATTTAGCAAGTGGGAGAGTTTACTCTGTACATTTTAACCACAGAAATAGATTATAAATCAGATGAATTTGATGTTTACCAATTAGACTACATTTTGTTACAATTTAATAGCTACACACTAGGGCTATACAAAGCTTGGGTCGCCAATTCGACTTGGCGGAGATTCGGCCCAATTCAGTGGCTGAATCTCCAAATCTGAATAGAATCAGGAGACCCTTTAATCTCTCCAAGTGGAATTGGACCACTCCAAATCCATTTGGAGAGATTTGATGATTTGGACATAAACACACCTTTAAATGTTTTTTCTATATACCTCAAGGTACCAGGCAGCTTGTGAACAGTGAGATGGTTGGGCAGATGGAGTGTCCCATGGGAGTGTGGCGGGGGGGGGGGGGGGTCGGTGTCATTACCAGCATGCTTAGCAGCAGACGCAACAGTGGACCAGAAGCACTTCCGGGTCCACTTCCAAGTCTGCTGCGGAGCACGCGTGGAACGCCCCCTTCTCTTCCCAGCTCAGCGACTGGTGCCTCCTGGGTCTGGGGGGGGCACCCAGAGCCCCCCTGCAGCCGATTGCTGAGCGGGGGAGGGCATGTGGAAGGGTCCCCTGTGCACTCGATGATGGACCTGGAAGTGGGTCCGCCGCCAAACATGCAGGGTGCCCCCCCCACGCTGCTATGGGATGCTCCATTCACCCCACCATCTCTGCATTCACAAGCCGCGCCTGATACCTCAAGGTATGTAGAAAAAACATTTAAAGCTGTGTCTGTGGCCAAATCGCTGATTATCCAAATCAGCATTGAATCTTCAGATTTGGATTTGGCCAAATCAAATCAGGACAGTGATCTGAATCAATGAATCAAATCACTGCCTGCCAATTCAGGTTGAATCTGAATTGAAAACGGCCTGTTTCGCAGTTTCGCATACCCTTACCTTACTACACATTATTTTAAAAAAAAATCATACGTGGACAATAAGTCTACATGAACTATAAATAAAACTTACAAAAAAAAAGTTTACCAAAGTTTTCCAAAGGTCGGCTATTTGTTGGGAGAACGGTTCCTGGCATTGATGTTGAAGCAAGGAGAAAAGTTTCTATTTCAGCTTCAGCTTCACAAGACATGAAGGGAATGCTGGAAAATTAAAGAACATTTAAGCAATGATTTATGAGTAGTTTTGGAAATAAGGCACTATAGTGTCATTTAATACGCTAAGTAAATAGTATCAGGTTTCACCATATAGCAAATGGAATATCTGGCCTAGCCAGGACTACCAGATAAACACACAATACAGACACTAAAAGCTGATAAATAAGCTCTTCTTCAGAAAACATATTTTTTCCAAGAATTCTTCTTTACCAGCAGACAGATTAAGATTTATCTCTCTACATATTTCTGATTAAAAACGTAACAAACCTGCAGTAGGGTTTGGGAAAGACAATCTAGAGTCCTGCTGTGGCACTCTGAAGTTACTCCATATTTTTAGCTTAGGCTGAAGCAGGGACTCACTCTGAGGCACATTTGACTAGACTGTGATTGGTTATGGGTAATTGGTGCCTCCCAAGTCTGATGGGGGCACCAGACAGCCAATGGGAAGGCAGGAGTGTCCCCTTGGCCGATCAAAGACTGGGAGGGTTCCCCCAGCAGCAGATCACCAAGCACAGAACCACCAGCGATGAAACTTCCACTGGCACTTCCAGTTTCGCAGCTGGCGCTTCCAGGGGGTGAATGGTCAATCTCAGGGGGTGCACATACACCCGCGTGCACCCCTTACACATTGCCCATGTCATTGGTCAGACAGCAAAGTACTGCCTGAGAATCTTGCTCCATTGCAACATAAAACTGACACATGAGGAATATTCACTGTTTAATGCAGTAAGGCAAAGTGGACAGAAAAGAGTGTGACAAAAACCTGAATTTTAAACCAAGCTCTTTTATTAGCTTGCTAGGTGACTTTCAGCAATTATTTCTTTCTCCATTTCTCAGCTTCCTCATCTTTAAAACTGGTCCAAGGATATTTTGATCTCTCTTGTAAAAGGAGGTAACTGTGATAATATCAGTATGCTGAAATCTACTTACAGTGATTGTAAATGCAACTTAAGGTGATTTTCACTGGTACATTTAAAAGTTGATTTTATTTAAATCTCTCATGTAAGTATATTTTAAAAAAATAAACATAAAACAATGACAAGCATTTTTATTCTAATTTAAGTTAATATAAACTTAAACAATATTAAAAAGGGAATATATTTTCTACCCACTGTAAGTCAACCCACCGACCTGGTGAAATCACTGGCTAAGCACCTATAACCACAACTCCAACAACGTTAAATCAACTTTAGACAGCAGAAGCCTTTACTGCCGGTCAGAGAATGTTTTCTTATGTCAGTTTGCTTAACTAATTAGTTTAAATAACAAGTTTATTAAAAATTGAGAAACATATTAGAGGTTAAAAATGATGGAATTTTTTCTCCAGGGTTGGCGTGCGTAACCAAAACATAAATCCTATAGAGTAACTGGTCCCAGATTTCACTCTGTAGTAAATTTACTGCATAGTGTGAAATACATGACCAAGTCTTCTCAAGCTGCTACCCACAGTCGGCAGTATTATTACAGAGCCCCACTGTTAGATGACATGAGGCTGTTTAGAGATCTTTTGTATAGAGAACCCTAGGTGGCAAATATCCACCTAGGGATGAAACTGAGCTGGGGGAGGGAGTAGACATTTTCTCCCAGGAACTGACCATCAGGCAAAGTTACTACAGGTTTTTTCCCCCTTGAGTAACCTTATCCCAGAAAAAAGATACTCCATAGTAAGGTTGTTCTTTGTATGCACACTCCACTTTTACTACTGAGTAATCATGTGTGGTGTCCAACACTCAAGTAGTAAAAACTAGATCTGAGACAGTTAAATGTACAAGTTCAAATATCTTGATGAATATTTTGATGGTTGCTAAATTATACAAGAAATAAGGTAGATATTAAATCAGCTGAGCCCATGATAGCTCCTTCCTTTATTTCTATTTTATGTGTTACAAGATTTACGTTTTCTCTAGGAATGTAAATAATGATTAAGTACCCGTTTAAACTCCCGTAATGTTACTGGTTAAAATGGTTAACCAATAACATGCATCTACAAGGGACTGGCCTAAAAGTCCAAAAAGGTTGAGAACTGCTGATCTAGAGTGATGTATCCCTTATATCAGCCTTCCTGGAATCTACCATTGGTTTACACATGCCAAAGAAAACATCTCCAATCTTTGTTTTCAACAGCTATTAATAGATTTGTCCATAAATATGTCTAGTCCCTTTTTAACCCGGCTATGCCACCTGCCTCTACCACCTCCTGTGGCAATGAATTCCACAAATTAACTATGTATTGCACAAAAACATTTAAATATGGTGAAAAATTGCAATCACTTAAATAATGCAAAGCATTTCTCAGGGCTGTTAGTCTGAATATGTACAACAGATTCAGAATTCAGTATATGGCAAGGTTAACATGCTGATACGTAAGAGAAGCAATTACAAGTCTTTACAATAATATATATAAAAAAGGTCTTAAACTCCATTAAACCAGAGTTCAACACACTGTTAAACCAGAAAATTATGAGGACATAAATTTTAGTTCTATGGTTTATAATTAACAATATTAAACCTAAAAAGCAATTTGATCCCAAATCTGATTTTAAACCCGGCAATTCCCATTTAACCACTTCAAAGCACAACCAGTTTAGATAAACTTCATTTACCTTTCAACTCTAGCTCGCACAGAAGACCATAACAATTCTATTTCTTGTCTCTTCTGCCTTATCATTGCATTAATTTCTGTAAGTTCTGTACTGAAAGATAAATTTCAAAACATATTTAAATAAGCTTATGTAATGGATGTTTTGCACTTTTAGCAATCAACATATTAAAAGGCATTTTCACCAAATTATGTTGTAACACTTTCAAATGGTATCATTTGATTTCTCTAAAATGTTCCACTAAGTAAGAATATCCCACAACTACACAAACTTATGGTAGATGAGGAGTTACTGAAGTGTCATAAAGATGGTGTTTTTGACCTTTTGTCCAGATTAAATAGATACAACTGAAGTTATGATTTGCCATATTACAGTTCAGAGGTCAAGGCAGAACTGAATTCATGAACTTCCTAGAATGAGTCGTGCATCAGCAGTTGTTCACTCCCTTTAGGGAGGCTTTCAAAATGTGCAACTTTGAGAAAAGGTCCATGAGGAAGCTAAAAACTGAAGAAACTGAACAAACCTAGCAAAATTCACACTGATATACATAGGACAAGTAAGTTTATTCCCTTATAATACAAGATATATGAGTACCATTTTAGGTTCTATATTATTGAATTAATATTCTTTAAGGCATTAATTACTTTTTTATCACTTTAGACTTCTGTATTTCATGAGGTCCCAAATGTTTCCTTCCCCTAACCCCACTCTTCCCAACTCTCAAGTCATTTGTGTTTTTATTAATGATTTATTTAAATATACTGGTTCAACTTAGCAAGGGTGGTTCAGGTAAAGACAAGTATTCCTCACTGAGCTGAGTAAAACAATCAAAGAAGATTCTCCCTCCTACATAGCAACCTAAATTCCTGCACTTCTCTTTTTCTGGCCCTTTCCTAAGTATTTAAGGCCTGAATTCATCCAGTTAAGCACTTAAGCACGTGCTTGTATTTCAAATATGTGGTTAAATCCCATAAAGCCCAGACTTGGGCAAGCAATCAGGTAGTATGCTGAACAGAGATGACTCGTGAAAAGGAAACAGTTTGTGATATTAATCGTTAACATTTTCAAGGATAACCACAGACCTTTGCTTGGCAGTAAGCAAAGAAAAAGTTGAAAGTTTTTCAATGTTTTCAGGCAATGATACGTAAATGGAGGTATAATTTAAGTAAGTATGATATCCACAATGCTAAAATGCAACTAACTGCAGGCAAAGCATTAGCATATACTAACCAGTAACTTCTATAACCAGAAAAAGATTCTCCAGTGCGAATACTGGACGGAATTTTATTGTAGAAATGATTTCTGAAATGCTCACTTGAGCAGGTCTGTCTTCTGGGCTACAAAATAAAATTAAAATTAAACAGATCCAATACTAATTCTTTAGCAATGAAAACATGTTGATTTACAGAAATACACTAGTAAAATCTCATTTAGATAACAATATTGAAGCATCTCACTGGCTATATAATTAATCCAATATTGGCTTGCAGTTAAAGCCAATTAAAATCTGTTTTTTATTCTCAAGTAATTGAATTTAGTCTTCTTTATGTACCTTCTTCACAATGCAATTTTAATTTTTCAAAATATTCTCTAGCTTTGGCATATAAAAATATTTAATAATACTCTCTTGAATGTTTTTCAATCCTTTTTTTGTAATTCCTTTAACAAGTGTGCCAAAATGTCTGTGTACCCCATACACAAGGACATGCTCATAATGGTTAAATGATGACCAGTTTTAAAAAAGGTTAAGAAAACTTATTTCGTCATTGATAACTCATAATTGATACTTCCATTGACCTATTCTGGTGAAGAAGTATTAATTCCAGCACTGGAAAAAGGAAAGGCTTGGTTACCAGCCTGCCTGAGTCACTATTTAGTAGAGAGACCCTAAGGAGACAGTTGAGCAGCACAGAAGACTTTTGGGTATATAGACCTGTGGATATATAGGGACAGACTTATGAGGCAATTCATGCAACTGGGCTCTGCTTTAAAGGACTTAGAAGCAGAGAAGGCAAGAAGCAGAAGCAATAGGCTTCTCAATTTGTGTGTTAAACCTCAGCAAAGCACACAACATCACTGGACAGAAGCATACAGCAATTCAGAGGCTGAAAAAGGACTGGATTATGAAGGTGAAAGCATAAGAGACACTTGAGAGGGAAGAAGCAGCTGTTTACAAACAGGAGAGAACAGGATAGTGGGGGTGAGTTGGACAAGATTTTAAGAGAAATCATGAGTTGAGGGTCCTGATCTGTATACTGAGACAAGATCTTCCCAGTG
>NW_017729022.1:15356350-15380891 GCF_001723915.1 Gavialis gangeticus
GGGGGGGGGGGGGGGGGGGGGGGTCATAGACAGATGGATGGATGTTGGTTCAATGCATCTCTACAACATATCCCATGATATTTCCAACAAAAAAACACAAAAACAAACAAAAAAACTGTACACTTACTCAATTCCTCCAAAATAATTGCAAATCAATACCAACCTCATACTCCTCTAACACCACTTGTACTTATTCATCACACCAAGTCACTGTAAAAAGAGTTACTGTGGGTGAGGTCAGGATTAGATTTTTTTTTTTGTTCTGGTCCAATTCAACAGAATCTGGTGTATTCACTGTATAAGTTAGTAACATCAGAATTGTCTTACAAAGACACGGAGTTTATGAGTGACTGGGTAACTCAGTGTAGGATATTATAGAATGGTCACTACTTTGCACAAACTGCAAGAGAGTTATTATGCATTTGTGAATTTTCACTCTAAAAGTATTAAGTTTTTTAAAGGTAAAAAAACTCAATTCATGTAATGGTTTTTGTTAGATACAGTTTTCTTCTTGAAATTTACTTTGTAAGTCTCCAAAAGTTTTCCTGACCACTGTCTTCTCAAATATATCTTAGTTTATCAGAATTTAGATAGGACACCTGTACTCTATTAGACGTTTTATACTATTTCCAAAATTCCTCATTGTACACTTGGAGTAATCCAACAAGAATTTCAACCACTCTGGCAAACTCCACAGAATATGCCCACCATCTTAAAAATCTGGGAGGGAATGGGGAAGATGTGCTAAATGTACACCTTGCTGGGGTCGTTTGACCCCAGTACTCTTTCCTGCCATGGCAGGGGGTTGGACTTGATGATCTGCTCAGGTCCCTTCCGACCCTAGAAACTATGAAACTAAGAGGAGAAAAAAAAAAAATCAATGTTTCTCACTTGCCCAACAAGTGTATCACTGATTAAAAAGGAAAGATTTCTTGTTCACATTCTTTGAAAAGCAGTGTTACTATACACTTGAGGAAGAATGCCCCACCCCCTAAAAAAAATCCTTTAAGACAGTGGTTCTCAACTTTTCCTGGACTCAAGGCATGCCTTGTCAGACTTGAGACACCCCTCTATAACTTTTTGTTAATTGAGAGGCACCCCATTTTGAAAACTAATTTATTACAGGGCTTACCACCTTGCAGAGTGGCTGGGCAGTGGGGGAGCAGCTAGACAGAAAGAGCCCAAGTCTGCCCTTACTTGCTTATTGCTTCACACCTGTATCTCTTCACATCACCTGCAGCACCTTTCAAAGGATCCTGTAGCACGATGGGTAACCCAACACCCTGACGGAGCATCACTGGTTTAGAAGTATGTTAACCAAAGCTACCTTTTCACACATGGGTATCTTTGAAGGTACTATTCTTTAATGATACTGTAAAACCTCTGCCAGTGTAATAAGGGGCATTTAAATGTTTCCTGAGATCACTGGAGTCCTGAACCAGTTGGAAATCATTTTAACATCAGGCAAGCTTTAACTCAGGGGTGTCAAACATAAGGCCTGTGGGCTGGATCAGCTCACAGAGGAGCTCTGCTATCCAGCCCCTGGTGCTGCCTGGGTCTGATCAGACCCATAGAGCATGGCCTGTGCCCATGTTGCAGGGCCAGACCCTTCTTCCCCCTCCCTACAACCTTCCCCCAAGAAAACCTGATCCAGTGGTTGTCCAGCCAGTCTGAGACCCATGCTGCATGTGGATCCTGGACTACCTGAAACGTGCTGCATGCCGCACAGTCTAGTTGAAGCAGCTGCTGTGCTGTGCTGTGCTGTACACGGTGGCCATCCCAGCCAGACCGCACTACAAGCAGCACCTGCTCTGACATGTGCACCACACACAGTGCCCACTCCAGCCAATCTGGGACCCACCCTGAACAGGTGTTCCCTACTGCCACATGCAGCATGGCCCTGGAATAGGTGGAACAGGTGCTGCATTGATGTACAGCCCCAAAGCTGCTGTGATAGCCACCACAAGCAGCACAGCTGCTGTCCTGGCCGGACTGCATGCAGCACTCATTCCAGCTGCTCTGGGATTTGCGTTGCAGCATGGGTCTCAGACTGGGTGAAGCAGTCACTGGATCGGGTACGCTGAGGAGGGACTGGGGGTGGGGGGTAAACAGCCAGAGATTGAAAAAAAAAAGTTTGTGCAACACTGAATTGGTATACATGGTAATACTGATCTCTGCACATGCTACTATGAACTTTCATAGATTTATAGATTGTAGGGCTGGAAGGGACCTCAGAAGATGATCAGGTCCAGTCCCCTGCACCAAGCAGAAAAGACAACTGGGGTCAGGTGACCCCAGCAAGGCAACTGTCCAGTCTTCTCTTGAAGATTTCCAGGGTAGATGACTGCACCACCTCTGGAAGGAGCTTATTCCATGGTCTGGACACCCTAACTGCTGAAGATGCTGAATAGTACTAGACCAAGACTGACCCCTGTAGGACACCACTGGCCACTTCTCTGGGTCCTATCCCACAGCCAGCTTCCTACCCACTTAACTGTTGAGCAATTAAGCCCACAATCCTCCAGTTTTCTCGTGAGAACATCCTGGGATACTAGATCAAAAGCTTTTTGGAAGAAGTCAAGGTATACAGTGACAACCTCCTCTCTCTTACCCAGGTGAATTACCTGATCATAAAAAGAAGAAGTTGAGGTTGGTAACACAAGACCTACCTGCAACAAAGCCCTGCTGGCTGTCATTCAGAATCCTATCACCCATAGACTCCTTAATGAATTTTTCCAGGATTTTCCATGGGATAGAAGTTAAGTTAATTGGCCTATAGTTAGTTACCCAGGTCCTCAATTCTCCCCTTCTTAATGTAACCCCTTACTTAATGTAAAAGACTGCAAAAGTTTTTCAATTAAAACAAAGGGACAGGAGAAAACTGTTCCAAAATAAAGCACCTCTCAATTTCAATTTGTGCAAAGTTCTTTGGAGAGATTATGTAACAACAGGGTTACTACCTTTACCTGAAAAACCTAGAGATGTGTGTCAGGGTTCTCTCTTTTTTTAAGTCTTCCTGGGAGACGCTGGGTATTGGCTGCAGGCTGAGGATTTTGAGTGGGCTGTGCCAATGCTCGTGCTGGGGCTTACAGTCAAAGGGTCATGGCTAGGGGATCTTGCCCCTCTGCTCAGGATCAGACCGCCTGCCCTATATGGGGACAGGAAGGGATTTTACCAAACTGTGGGGGGTTTTGCCGTCCTCTGTAGCAGGAAGTGTAGCCCTCTACCTGGGATCTCAAGTGTATGATCAGGTCTAGGCAATTATTTGGGCTGGGCAAACTGTTCAGTGCTTGACTGAGTGTGTGCATGGGGTCTCCACAGAGCCCAGCCTGGGACCCAAGGGCATGGTGCACTAGTTTGGGCAGATTAGATGGGGCTACAGGCGAGTGGGGAGCGGTGTTTGGGAGCGGGAGAGGCAAGCAGCGTTGGGATCATGGGATGGTGACAGAGTAGGGCCGTCCCAGCACCTCTGGGGCACAGTGGTGATCCACTACATGAACATCCCTGCAATGGGTGCTGGTTCCACGGAGACCCTGCTCACCCGCTCCCCATCCAGTGCTCCCAGCAGTGGGTGCAGGACAGACAAGCTAGAGTCCAGGCAGCAGAGACACTGGCAGGGGCAACTAGAGAGTGAGGGTGAGACCCAGTTGCTGTAGGGGCTTCCAGGAAGCTGAATCTAGCCATTGCCCCTGCCTTGGCCCAGTCCCATGAACTACAGCTCCTGGTATGCCCAAGAGCTGCATGCAGGGATAGGATGGGCTGTGTTCTACACCAGGTGGTACCTCTGTGCCTAGCAGGGCCAGCTGCATACACCACGGCCTGGGCTGCCCCCTGTGCCTGGGCCAGGTGGGACCAAGGGACCTGCCACAGGCCAGATATAATCACTGAGTGGGCTGGATCCAACCAATGGGCCATATTTTGCCCACCCCAGTGTATATTAACAACCTTTTACAAAAGCAGGACATTGGCTGCTGTTGTCCCCTGCTTTAACCTGTGGCAGATTAGGGTGTATTGTGTTAGGGTCGACAGTTTTACTAAGAGGTTAGATTATGAATCTGTATAGGAGGGTTTGGATAGGGATGATCCCGCCTCAACAATAGGATACAACAAATACTGAAACTGTATGCAGGATGTTCTTCCATTCTGCAGGCACATTTCAGGGAGCTAATCCAGCACTAAAGTCTTAATTCCCCACATCAGAAGCTTCTCAAATGACAAATGATTTTTTTCCTCTGTAGGACTACAACCCCAGTCAAAAAACTGAAGGAAAAACCTGACCTGAAGGGCCACAATGAGTTAAAAAAGAGCTGAAGCTAAATGCATCCATCCTTACAGCTTCCAAGGCATATAGGCTCAACAAATGGCAACCGAAGAGAAGCCAACCTCAAGCACAAGACACCAAACATGAGTCTCACAAAGTAGTAGGTATAGAGCATACCACTGAAATCTGGATATCTTCCATCTGCCAAAGATGCTCAGGAATGTAAATTATGCATTTAGAAACAAAAGTGTCAAAAAGCAACTGATTAAGAAAAAGTTTCTTGGATAAGAAACCAAGTGAAACTGAGAATAGCGTGAAGGCCGCCACAACCACAGCTTATGTGAAAAGAAAGAGGGACAGACTGAGATTAAGGCTCTTTATGGCCTCCACTCCACATCCTTGGAGTAATGTTGAAGTGAGGGAAGAGGAAGATGGTAACCAATATTCTCCAGATACAGTTTATATTTGTAATTAGGCTAAGTATGGACACGAATGTTTATTTACATAAATTACTTAATATACCTGTTATTTAAGGTACAAAATAACCAGAGTACTTCATGCATGGCATGAACAATGCTTTTATTGATACACGCACACAGGGCAAAAAAGAGACACCATTTGCCACACAAATGGCTGACTAGTTTAGCCATGCATGTTTTCAGTATTGGGGACTGTTTATAAATTCCCTGATCTAGAAACGGGAATGGCCAATCACTCTCTCAAGAAACCAGAGCAGCTTTGTTATAACCTGTTATACATCAACAAAGCACACCACTACTTACCTATTGCAGGTAGATTGTGAAAAGAATAGATTCAATAACCACCAGTATTTTAAATGGCTGGCTCTTTAATAAAGGTATATAGTTGTGTTAGATAAGGAACACAATGGTTATTTAAAAAAAAAAAGTTGACTAAAAAGCTTGCAATTTTCCACTTCCTGTGTACATTTAACTAGAATTGGCAAGCCAGTCAACTGACTGCATATTTTTGACTGGTCAAAGATTACAGCAATTTTACAAAAAAATACACTTTTTTGTAGTTTTCTTGTCAGAGGTATGATTTTTTGACACATTTCTTAATGGAAAAAATCTATGCCTGGTATTTGACTGAACCTTATTTGACCAGTCAAATACCGAACCCTACTTTTAACCAATATATTTTTACACATGCTGTTTGAACAAACCTTGTTTATCTTCGCAGATGCAGTCTTCTTTTTTCTGTCATCAGTGGAAATATCACCTGCAGAAAAATTAAATTGATAAATTTTTCTCAATTTAAAAAATACTTATTGATGCAGTATTAAAAATTAATAAACAAGAACACTGATACAGTATTAAAAATAATAAAAATGCAGTATCAAGTCAAGTCCCCTCCACTCCTAAAGGAAAGGCATAAAACAATTGATAGAGAAGAACCAGGAAAATATTGGGAAGCATTTGCAGAGGAAATTACTAAGAAGTGCCGCAGTAACAAGAATGGAAAATGAAAGAGCCATTCATCCTTTAAACCATATAAAAAACAGCATCATGTATTTTTACTAGCTTAAATATATATTCAAGAGAAATTGTTCAGAGGCCAATTAAGATGCTACTGGAGTTAGTCTTCTATTCCAGACTCCCAATGCTATTGAGCTGAAAATGAAGAAACCAGATTATCTCCATTAGAATTGTGGAAAATGGACCAACTGCTTGTAGGCCACAACAATCCAGCCAGATGCCCTATGAGAAGCAGGAGCTGCCCAATTCCTCTGCTCTATAACTACATGGGAGCTACTTAAAGGTCCACAGCCTGGTTACAGCTGGCAGATGCATAATGGGCTGGATCTGAGGAATTTAATCCCCAGCTGATAATCCCCAACTCTATTATCGAGCTTTCTGCCATGTAGGATCTTGAATATCTACCATGGCAGGACACAATCGTTGTGAACCAGGATTAAATTCCTCATATCCCATTGAACAATTAAATAATCATCT
The DNA here is from genome assembly GCF_001723915.1 of Gavialis gangeticus. Lineage (NCBI taxonomy): Eukaryota > Metazoa > Chordata > Crocodylia > Gavialidae > Gavialis > Gavialis gangeticus. The sequence continues at coordinate 15,362,585 of NW_017729022.1, forward strand.
GCCTAGCTTGCTTTGTTTTCACCTGTAAAAAGCTAACTAAAAAAAACCCAACATGCTTCCTAAAGCTACTTAGCATTAGGAGTGGAATACTTTAATTACATTGCTGTACCTGCCAACAGAATGATAAGTGGGATGAGATGTAGGTGCAAGCACTTGAGAACAGGTAGGAGAGAGACCCATGAGACCATGTTTCTATTTAGCCACGACCAGAACTACAGCAAAGCTTGTGAGCCCATGGATTACTAATAAACGATAAAACTGTCAAGATAGAATGCCAATTCAACAAGCTGTCCATGCATATAACTTCTGTTGACAACAGACACTTCTGAGGATATGAAGAGTCACAAGAAAAATGCAATGATTGGGAAAAGTGCTGTCAATGTGAAAGATTTAATCACTTTGGTTTACCAAAAAGGCAACTGTGAAATGACTTGATTATAATGTATACAAATGTACATAGGGAAAAACAGTACCATCTGTAAAAATGCACCTCAGCTATAACACTCAGAACCCCATTACTTAAAAGAACTTTTTCCTGGTTATTCTCTATCAGAGGTCCCTTCCAGCCTTACAATCTATGAATCTATTGTTTTATGCCTTTCCTTTAGGAGCGGAGAGGACTTAATTTGATAATTATGCTATCAGAAACTCTTTACATTTTGAAATTCATTCAGCTTTAGTTAAGCAGCTTGAGAAGGCGTTTAAAGCTCACTTCCAGTTGGTCTCATTTCCTTTGTGGAATTAATTTAATGATGGAATAGCTGGGTGGGGCTCAGGTGTGCACTCTCTCTATGTATTTCAACTGTGAAAAGAAACACTCTTTACACACACACACACACACACACACACACACACTTTCCACAGTTGAAATAACTCAAAAATATATCCAATAGGGACTTAATTTAAATTAAAAAAAAAAAAAAAGTCTATAAACCTGGGAATTTGGGAAAGGTTTTGAAGTTTGGATGAATTTTGTAAAACAAGTATCTTAAAAAAAGAAAAAAAGGGAAAAAAGAACAATACTCCTACAACATGCTAGAGTTGGAGTTAATCAGAAAATGTTACCCAAAATGTTGCTAACGCATCCCAGTTCTGAACTGCTCTAACTTAACTGCAGTTTTTTCTGCAAGCAGAGACTAGAGTGAGTTATGATAGGTTCTATAATTGTTTTTTCAATGCACAATACAAGAAATCCATTTAATTCATGATGTATTCTAGATTTACTGTGATGTAAGGGAAAAACGTTCACAATATTGTATTGTACTCTAGGCACAGTTCTATTACAGGCAAGTATTTTTGTGATATATTTTATTGGACCAAATGTATAGCTGGGAGCATGGGCAGATCTAGGATTTTGAAGACAGGGTGCAAATGGTGTGGTGCATTGTCACATATAACACAACAGATTTTTTTCCCCAGTTACAAAGAAACTAGAAGTTTTACTAATAAGCTTGGGTCCTAGGGCTATATTACTCAGTTTAAGATGGAAACAAAAAATCTTTATTAGCACGTGTATTCATTTACTATATCATATATTACATTGAGAACACAAGAAACTAGGCAAAAATAGTAAAAGGATATTGTTTCATTAGTCCTCTAGTCTTTGAAATTAAATGGACATCTCTTTCAGATTCATAAAACAAAATTTAGCCTTCTGGAACATCTTGGTAGTGCATCCAATGCTTCACTGAAAGTTATTTCCGCACCCGCAGTTCCGCACCATACCTGAACTGTCTGATGCTAGAATTTCAAACAGTCTGTAGGGCTCAAAAATAGGAAACGCATCACCAGGAGCAGCTACCAGACGATAAAATGCAGAAGAAAGGATAGCTTGATTAGTAAAACCATTAAAAAGTTAACACCTGGTGAATGAAGAGTTTAGAAGGAATCAAGTAGATTGTAATAAAAGTCAACCGACTCCCTCACTGCTACCTGAATAGAAAAAGCTGCTGCCGCTGCCAGACAGCTGGGTTTAAACGCTGGGTGGGGCAGGAATCAAAAGGAGCTTAGACTGCATGATTACATTCCCTCCCTGGAACCACCTCTGGTTGAGAGAGCTGTTGGACAAGGTTTTTGGGTATCACGTGCCCTTCTTCAGGTCTAAGGCTAGACAGGAGTTCATTTCTAGCACTAAGAATTCCTCCGAAATTCTTATTGGTACCAATTCTTATTGGTAGAAAAATAGCCCCAGAGCTGAAGCCTACATGTATTTCAGTCCCTTAGGTGGAGTTGTGCAGATGAGCTCCCCAGCCAGGCAGCACTCAGCCACCCTCATCCTTAAGGGAGCCCATTAATGGACACCCTGCTCTCTCCCTTGCCTTGGGAAGGAGACAGGCTTATTAATTGGTAGGTGGCAGCTGCTGAAAAGCAGCTACTGCCATAGACCACCCAGGGAAGGTTCCAGCCCCAGGAGAATGTCCCCGTGCCCCCCATCCCATCCCATCCCATCCCATCCCATCAATAATCTGACTGAAGACCCTTCTCCTTCAGCTAGAATCTGCTCTGGGAGGGATCTCCCACAAAGAAGAATGCCCCACTCCCTGCCATTCAGCTGAGCTGTCCAGCAGAATGCAGCAGGGGAAATTTTTCAGGGCAAGGTCCTAACAGGCCTCCCTGACAGCCCAGCCCAGCCAAGAGCAAGGTGTCAGAGCACTAGCATTCTCCCTCCCTTTCCCCTTGGAGGGAGGGAGGGCGGGAGGAGACTCAGAGTACTGTAGGATACTGGGTGTCCTGCACACTCAAAAAAAGTACAGATGTTCAAGTTAGACTGGGAGGAGGGAAACCTTCCTGATAAGCATCCAATCTAACTACTCAGAAAAACGAGCAATCTTTCACTAGAAATCCCTTGAATGGCTGTGTGCTCTCTTTCCGAACTGGGAAAAATGCTTTTCTCCTTGCATAAGCGTAACACTTGTTCATGGCTTAAGGAAGAGGCAAGTGAAAGATCAGCTACATGTATGGGAAAGCCTTCAGGCAAATGCAATCTGTTTAGAGGGATAGATGAGGGCTGTGAACAAGAAGCAAAGAGGTGGTATAAGGAGCCATTACAAGTAAGGGTCTACTCAACTCTCAGCGAGACAGCAAATTTTGCAGCTTGTAGCACAAAGCGCTGATTTAGCATGAATTTTCTAGTGGCCCTGTCCCTTGCTGCTGACTGGTGGAGAGGCATATACCATATAACTATAGCAGATTCCACAGAAAGTAATTATATAAATTTTAATATTTAAATTTATAATATGACAATTTAAATATATGATAAATATAAATGTATAAGTGATGTAACTTATAGCATCATAATTTATTATATGTAGTGTTCTACAAAAAGTCTAGAAATACTAATTAATGCTAACCTTAATAGAAACATTTTCACTTCAGTGACTGTTCCTTCACTTCGTCCATGCTACTAGCAGACTAACTCCATCACATGATCTAAGGCTACAGCGACTGTCCTGTTGTCTTTGTATCGTGGTAAGCACTGGGACTTTCTAAAACAGTGTAATATATGAATAAAATGGGGGTTTTTCAGGTTGATTTTGCAGGAAACTGTGGCCAATACGATTGCAAACAATGCTGTCTTTTGCAGTTTCTGTGAAAACCACAAATTAAAGCAGACCCCTAAGTTATACGTAGTACAGCAGGCTACTGGTTAGTGGCAGAAAGAGAACATTCAAGTAGTTTTGACCCATGAAGTACAGGGAGATTAGCAGCAGTATTTCCTAGATTATCTGTATTAAAAATGAAGGGGTTTTTTGGTTTGTCTGTTGTTGTTTTGTTTTGGGGTTGTTTTTTTTGTTTGTTTTTTTTTTAAACTGTCCAGAAGGGTTGTGAATTTCTGTTCCCAGGTCCGTTATCTGCAGATCTTTTATGTATTCCCTTTGAACATGAGGACTGTGAGGTATGTGAAAAAAGTGTGCTCCTACTTGTGTTCATATTTATCTGTCCTTTATATTTTTTTCATTAAGCATCACATTCTGATGTAGGAAAGTTCTTTTCTAGTTTCATCCATATAACTATGTATTGCAATTATACAATGTCTCTTTGAGGCCTGTGGAAAAACGCTTGATTGCCTAAAAGCTTTTTGTAGAGCTCTTCCAGCTATACAACTGGTCCAATAAAAGGTATCACAAAAAAATCCTTGCTCCTCATGCATTTCCTGGACTACTGTGGCTACAGAACTAGTAGAGTTGGAGTTCTATCTGACCGGAAAAAATTCCCTTTGCTTCTCAAATTCTGCTGCTTAACGTTCAATTCTATCTCTGAATACACATAATACAAGACTGACACCCCCCCCCCATATCAATGTTTTTAGATCACAAAAGGAAAAAAATCCTAGAGTTTCATATTGAGATTAATGTGGTCCTAAAGCAACAATAAAGAAAAGTATCTACTTACTGCGGTTTTTTCCCACATCTTTACACAATTTTGCTATTAATGGTCCTTTTTCTAACTGTCCATCTTTTCTGTAATATATTAATGAAGAGTTATTTGCAACAATGCAATGGGCAGCATTGTATAAGATGTGCTGCCTCACATTAATAACAAAGAAAGGTGGGTCCTGTCCCAAGTTTTAGGCACTTTTGACTACTGAAGCACTGATCTTATGTGCGGTATGTACTGCAGCCCTTCCCATAAAATTCCATTATAAACCTCACCATTTACACATCCTAACATCTAGTCAATTTTCATAACAATGAAGTACCAATTCCTACATAATATTTGATGCCTTATTCAATTTGGATTTTGACTCAAACATGTAAAATGAGGGTCTGGATTCAACTATTTGATTAATATCTGCCAATGCTTATAATAGGCATGCAAAGTATCAGTGAAATTGAGGCCTGGCCACACTGCATGATTTAAGTCACAAATTTCAAAGTCTTGTCTGTCATTATAATACTGGATCCCAGATAAAAGAGGTCTTCCAAACCTAAACAAATTTTATCAAAGCCAGACAGTCCTGACAGCCACAATTTTTAGGCATTTCTTCCATCATATTTCTACTCGAGATGATAGAAACTTTGTCTCTTATCTAATGATGCACCTTATGGGAATGTTAGGATTCCAGAAGAAATCATTATATAAAACTACCTATCTTGAAATAGTTCTGGAACATTCAATCACTTCAATTCATGGTCAGATTTATTGGGATTTGATAGGAGTCACCAAACAGTGACCTTAAGCCACAGAAGTGACCTTAAGCCATAGGTAGGAAGTCATCACTAACTTTTTTCACTTGTTTGTGATTTTTTTAAATTTAATTTTGGGATGAAGTTTAATCTAAGCCAGGGGTCAGCAAACCCCAGCACGCGTGCCGAGCATGGCATGCAAGGCCATTTTGCTCGGCACATCACCATCAGCCCGAGATCTAAGCAGCTGCTGCCAGCCACGGAGCTCAGGTTGCTCCCAGCAGGCGGCTGGGAGGCTGCAAGCAGACTAGGCTCCACGGGCCGGCTGCAGTCAGGAGGCTGCAAACAGCTGCTCCGGGCTCCAGCATGTTGGCACTCCGGCACCTTCCAAGGTAGACATTGTGTTTTTTTCAGCACTCCAGCCAAAAACGTTGCCTACCCCTGATCTAAGCAATTTAGCATCATAAGGTAAACCAAAGAGAACGAAGGTAAGAAGGTAAGTCTTCTACAAAGATTAAGATGCTTTTTCACAACAGAATACAACAAGTTAATCCCTTGATTACCACTTGGTTACAAGTACATGAAAACTAGCAAGTAGTTAATTTCTCAAAGACTTGAGAATGACTGGAAAGGGAGTGGCAATACACTGTATTTTGTTTTTTGTTACTGTTTTTGAAAATAGCTCAAGTTAAAATTTTACAAACCGTTTTATTTTTTGGAAAATCTTTCGCAGTTAAACTTTTTAACAGGTTTAGAAATTTTCAATTAAAAACAAGGAATTTTACTTGGGAAAGTATAACAAGTATATTAAAAATGTTTAAATTACACTAGTTTATTTTAAGAATCTAGCATGTTGATATGTTGGTGAAATTGCTTCCTGTATTTTATTTGGCATATAAAACTAAGCTTAGTTAAGGTAAACTTTAGTTTAAGCTGAGATCTGTAGTCATGCTGACAGTCTTCTAAGATACTGCACAATCAAGAGGCACTATTCAGCTTAAATCCCAAACAATACAGTAAATTATTACTATGACTCCTGTATGCCCAATTTATGTATTCATCTCCCTAATAATTTTATTTTGCTGTTGAAGAAACTGATTTTCCCTGTAAAAGAAAAAACAGCCATTATAAATATAGGACAGGGAAGAAAAGTGCTTTTTGTAAGAAGGAACAAGAAGCAGTTCTCAAAGCAGTGTGATTTACTCATACATTCTCTGCATCCAGCACCATTTTTGAAGTGGAGCATGGCAGCCCTCCTCCCCACCTCTGATTAAGCGAGGGGCCCTGGGAGTCCTGCCCCTCCCCTAGATATTGATGAGTGACCACCTGTGACTCTGGGGAGAGGCAGGACTTCCAGGGCCCCTTATCCAGAGGCATGGCAGGGGCCACCCCACTACACTCCACTGCAAAAATCTGCCCCTTCCCCCCAGGCTTCACAACACCACGGTTTCCTGCCTCTATTTGCAGCCACCCGCTTTTCCTTCTTTTTCATAGGGACTGGGCTTTTTCACAGGCGACCTATCAAATTTGCAGTTTCCACAAAAATTGCATAATCATAATTTGGTAGACCCCTAGTTATCTTAAAGGAAAAAAAATGTGAATATCCAACAGTCTTATTTTTATGGTATGTTTATCCTTTTTTCCTTAGTGCTTGGACCAAAGAAACCAAGCATAAAAGATGCAAATACATGCAACAGTCTTTTGAAGGATCTTCCAAAATTAGTTTTAAATATTTAAAAAATAATGTTTATTTTGAACTCTTCCCCAGTATTTATGCAATCAAGTGGACCTAGTATTAGTGATAAAAAAGAATGGTTAAATGCTACTAAAGGGAAAATGGAGCATTTTGTTTCCTGTAAAAACTTAACTTAAAAATAGGACAGACGCTCCAAAATGTTTAAAACTAATTAAAAAAGTTATGTCTATATCCTATTATGGCTACTGCTAAATCTTTTATTCAATGTACCACCAACCTCTTAAAGCCTTTTATATTGATATGGCAACATTTTCCCTTACTGCAGCAGCAGTTCTCTTTCTCTTCTTTCTCCCTTAGTTGCCTCACCTGAACCTGCAACAAAAAAGTCAGTCAACTTTGGAACAACTAGAGTGCAAACCAACAGATGCATTTTTTTTTAATTAACATACAATGAATAGTTAGCTGATACACCCTCTAAGCTATATCTAAAGGGCCTAATGCATCCTTAATCCATAGGTTATTTGGATCCGACAGAACTTCTAAAACCAGAAATAATTTAATCTGTCCAATTTCATGCATCACAGTATATAACTTCAGAACCGTTCCCCTGGTTTTTTATAAACCTAAATACTGTCCACTAGTTCCCCTTCAAAACAGGCTAGCCAATTTGAAGTTTCTAGTTTGAGCTATTTAATATGACTTGCTGTATATAAAAAATGCAACACCTGCCAGAGTGCAATGCATGCTGTTCCTAAGTACAGCTTCATTTCCAAACACGTGGCATAATTAATCTCAATAACAAAACAGCCCTCTAAATACAGGAAACAAAATAAAGAGAATTTTCAGATGCATGGGAGCTTTGGGAAAGTGCAGAAAATGGCAAAGAAACACTGGTCTACACCAGGAGAGTTTTTAAAGGGACTAAGGAACATAACTTTAAAAGTTGTTTTAAAAGGTTTGGGGTGAGGGGAAGGGGGAGAACCACTGCATAGGAGTCATTCTTTTTTACATTTATATCTATTGCATCACATCTTATACTAACATTTTACATTCTTATTTTGTCAACTTGCTAATAATGCAATTAATGAATTTTCAGCAAATGACTGTAACAAGACAAATAAATGCACAGTCCCTTGGCTAATGGTCTTACACTTTAAACGTTAGTTTATCTTACTCTAGACAGTGTCTTGGTTCTCCAGAAGAAAGAGCATACAAACATTCAGCTGTACTAAAGTATTTTTCTAGGAAAGGGAGGTATCTTTTGGTCATACCTCAGTGACAGCAGATTCAAAGACAATCTACAATGATGGGAAGCACAAGAAATAACAGAAGCTCATTTCTTAAACCAGTGCCTCAATTACATCTCTCAAAATACTACAGAAGAAAAAAAAATATAAACAACCCACATTCTATAACCAATAAAAAAGTTGGAACAAGGTTTTTCATTGGCGTTATAGAATCATAGGATTGAAAGGAAGCTGAAGGGTAATCTGGTTCAATACCCTGCACAAATGCAGAAATGCCACTGCAGGGACTATAACACAGGACTCCTCAACCTCCAGGGGTTTGTCATAATACCAGCAACAGCAACAGATGCATGCTCCCTTCTGCTAATTCTCTCCAACCCTATTAAACTTCCATTCCTTTCTATACAATCCCCCAACTTTCAACAGGAGAGATGGAAAGTGCCCTCAATATAGTCTGTAGTTAAGATACTCCTCCTGGGAGTTTGAGGCAATGATTTTCAAGCCATGTCTCCCACTTCTTGGAAAACTGCTTTAAGCTACTAAAATTACCACATAAAAAGTAACAATCCCCACTGCCATCCTCCTCTAGCCCTATTTTTATTGGAAATAACCAGGGCTACTGTGATCCTGGCTGTGCCTATCTACACATTAAGCCTACCATTAAAAAAAGCCTGAAAACAGCTACTGGATTAGTCCCCAAAAGGGACAGGTCCCCTTGTCTGTTGCTACCAAATAGTTGGTACCAGTCTGTTTCTACCTTTATCCATGGAAGTGCAAGGACACTCAGATTGGCCAAGATGACACAAACAGTAGCACTTCAGGTACTTAAAGCTGCTGTAGTGCCAAAGCAGTTTGGCAAGGCTTTTGTGGATTGCTCAGCCGGAAGCAAGCACTTACATCCACCTAATTTACATTTTAGGTCCCTAAATACTTTTCTGCAGCTACAGTTCACACTATTTAGGAATCCATATGGGTAAGACTTAATATTTCAGATTCATTATACATTAAATATTAGCTTCTATTTTCACTGATATAGCTATAAAACAAAAGAGAGACATAAACCACTGATTCAAAGACGACATGATTATGTACAAATCTCGCATAGATTCATTTACAGAAAATGTAAACAAATTACATTTTATTTCCATCTTATTTTCAGAAATATATGGACTACACCCAAACAATCTGCTGGAGACTCAACTAGCACTGTTCTGGATATTAACCACTGTAATGGATGGTATAATTGTTTCAGCATAGGTAGTACAATTAGAATTTATTTCCTTACTGTGGTTAAATACGGTTTTCCAATCCAGTGGGAACGAACCATTTTGGCAGGCATGTCACAAATTAGCACCAAACACTCATGGCTTGCCACTATGATCCCTTTTTTCCCCCCACTTAACCAATCTGCTACTCTGCTTTCTGCTCCCTGGCCTGTGCTTCCTGCCTGATCTACTACTCTGCTTTACATTCCCTGCCCTATCCACCACTGTGCTGTCTCCCAACCTACCACATGCTACACATACAAGCTCCCCATGCCACTTGTGGCGCCCATGCCTGAGGGTGGTCACCCCTTCTTTAATCCAGGAGGAAAAAGCTTTGGCATATACTTGTGAGAATAAAGGGGCTATTTAAAAAAGAAAGAGTTTGGGACTTACCTTTATACAGTCTTTTAATGAATCAAACATACATACTGCTTGAAAAGGTTTGCGGTCAATAGGACACAAAGCCATGATCTGAAAGAAAATTTTGTTTATTATAATCTGTATCAAGTTAGGGAGAAAAAGTCCAAATATCTGAAATTTAACAATAAGTTAGAGAATACAGCTTGCTGAATACACAAAATTATGGTTTACACATCTTAAGAAATGATTGCTTATTATTCTAGAAAAAATTAACTATATCATGATAAATGTTAGGTACAGATTTAGTATTTTATTAATCACTTACATATCTCATCTTTCAACAACGCAGGGTGGATAAAAATTAATAATTAAAAAAGATTTATATAAAAAAATCAGATTTTTTATTTAAATCATTTTTATTTAATTGTATTTTTGATCTTTTTTGTTAAGATGCTTTTCAAAAAATAAACATATAACGGTAATTTTAAGATACGTTAAAACTCAAGATGTCATCATGGAATAGGGATTATAACTTCTCATTTTATACTATTTGAGATAGTATATTCATGTAATCTTTTTAGAAGTTTTATAAGTAGGTCACAATAGGTCATGGACTATATTAGGGGCCCAATCTTATGGAGTTCCCAGTGGATCCTCTATAGCTTAGTAAATATTAAAGAAAACCACTCTACGCACTGGGAGGCAGTGGTGAGTCTGGAAGATCCCATTAAGCATCTCTGTGATGCTTAGTTTCAGTTCTCAAACTGTGGATTTGTGTCTCCATAGATAATGGGCAGACAAGGTTCTTTGGCTAGATGTGATCTCTTTTATTAAACCAACTAAATAGTCAGAAAAATTGTTCTTTGCAAGCTTTCGTGCACAAACACCCTTCTTCAGGCATAGGGAGAATTTGTCTCCATATGCTGCTATATATCAAGGATGTTATCACTGGGGATGAGAGATGACAGACCTGATTACCCACTCATCAGCCCCACTGTCTCTCTGAAAGTCTGTGTGATTTAAACACAATAAGGAGAAAATCTACCTCCTTGAAACAAAATGTATCAGAATATTCAGTTAAGACTTTATATTTATATAAAATTACCTGCCACTTTTTTCTACAGAGTTACAAACGTTACTTCACCTTATACAAGAACATTTGCGTTCTCATGTTTCTAAGCTACAAAACTATATCCAAGAAAACAAAAACATAAGTAGCAACTTGAAAATTATGGCCTGGAAAGTTCTTTTCCATCCTCCAAAATTTACAATATTTGCTAAACCATACAATTAGCGCACGCGCGCGCGCACACACACACACACACACAATCAAGGTAAAAAAAAAAAATCTGTTGCCCAACAAGGCTTTAACCTCTATGACGCTTCTATTTGCTGTAAAGGAATTAATGTAAGATGCCTGATGCAACCAAAAACTGACATTTTTACATGTACCGATTACCAGGATTTATTTCCAAACAAATAAACAAAAGTAGTAAGAAGGAGGAAATAAATTTTCTATTATGTCTCCCCTGTGTGGCGGGATATTGGTTCACAACAGAGAGACAATTATTCATCTTTTACCTGTCTGCGAAAAGATTCTTATTACTAGATCTTGGCTGAGCAGTAGAAGTTTGGTGGAATTCATATTTCCAACCTACAAATAAATCTTAAATGGGTTTTGTTAGTAATGTGCCATTGTCTGCCACACTTCACTCATGCGCCTCCTCATTTCAAGAAGTGTGTTTTGATTAAATGCAAGCTAACAGGTAATAGCTAAGATGGAATAAAAGCCTAGTGAGGACAAAACACTTCACAATTTTCTTTTAGAGGTACCTCAACTTATTAAACACGCTATTTTTACATGCTTCAGCAGACTGCAGTACCCCAAGAAAAACTGAAAATTAGAAGCTGCTTTGTCTTCATCAGGATTTTAATTTTATAACTAGGGACCTACTTAACATGCGGTTTTGCAGATTTCACGGACACTGAAATCTGGGATGGTCCGCAAAATCTACAAGATCAACCAAAATACTTAAAAATGAAATGCTTAAAAATGGTGGCCCTTGCTGCCGGGAGGGGAAGGCACTGGCTGGCAAGGCAGCCTGAAGGGCAGCAGACAAGATGGCAGCTTCTCCCTCATCCCTCCTCCCCCTGCCAGTGACTCTCTGCCAATCAGCGCTAAGGGGTGGGGCAGCACAAAGGGCAGCCAGCAACAAGGGTGGTGGATCTGCTGCCTCATCCTTCCTCCCCGCTCAGGCCTCTTTGATTTATATCGGTTCATAAAAACACCAACAAGAACATAGGAGAGTTGTCTTCCATTTCTAGTAGGAATGCACTTCAGTAAACTTCCTCTTCATTAGAAATTAACCCGTGTGCCATAAAGTAGGGGGAAAGAGATTTCAGAAAAAGACCTTTGCTCTTAAATGACTGACCCTGTACTACTGTCTATACTTCCTATGGAATATCTGAATGTTGAAGCCAGAAAACCCAAATCTTTATTGTGCTAGTTATCAGCAGGGATCTGGGTTTCTGTTTCCCATGGAAACATGGAGAAAAAACAGACCCCCCCCCCCACTTTTACTGAAGGAAAATGCAGATTTCTTAATTTAAAACAGAGAAACCTGCGGATTTTGCCGTTTTACAAAGAGTTCTCTGCAGGCTGGCAGAGGTCCAGCCTGCAAGGGGTTGGGAAGAAGCAGAAGGAGGGCAGCCGGACAGGGGATGCCATGTGCATGTATATGTACGTGACTGCTAGGCAGCCTGGAGAGCGGCTCCCATAGCTAAGTGGGGGGGGAGGTAGTGGGGATTGGGGCCCTCATAGGGAAGGAAGGAGGGAGGAAGAGAGTTGGGCAGGGATAGGGCTGGAATGCACGGCCGCAGAGCCCTGGCAGGGAACAGGACAGGGCCACGGGCAGCTTGTCCAGGGGATGGGAGGACCCAGGCCCCACAAATCTATGCATGGGACACGGGCGGGCTGCCTGCTGCAGACTCAAGCTCCTATCCTGCTGCCCTCCCTCAGGGTTTCCACAGCCTAGCAGGTGCAACCCAACATTGCAAGGAACAGCGGGGCTATGCGCGGATCTCCTTGCCATAAGGAGTTAAATGGATACTTTACTAGTTCAACCAACAACTCATTTCTTCTAGTTAGGAGGACAAAACAATGACCGATCCACACCATAGTGAAGAGATAATGTTAACTAAAATGCAATTTAACTCAAAGGACAAAACTTAAATATAAAATTGTTTCCTTTAAACTGGAAACATAAAATAAGGCTATAGAAAAAAAAAAAAACAGTATACACCAACACGTGTTGTTTCTCTACTTCCAACTAAAATCAAAATTGGCTGGTATTCTCAGACAACCTAACCCACAGCAGCAAAATTAGTGTTAAATGAGGGAAAAGACTTGTAAGAGTCATAAGAAAAATGCAAATGACAAAAAAAAGCTTTCCGTTAACCTTTAACAAATAACATAACCTAAACTATAATTACTGATTATAACAGTACAGCAAAACTGCAGCTATGATCATTACTTTCATACACCAAGTTATTATATTTATCCACAATTAAGGATATGAAGGTTTTGCAGAGCTAAAAAGTTTTTAAGAAATGAAGGGCTGATAGAGTGGGTATAAAAAAAAACCCACAACCTTTTTTATATAACTAGCAATTGCAGTTGTAACAGCAGGTTATCCCAACTTAACCCTCCAACTAGCCATCATTAACTGGCTTTTTAGTATGCATCACAAGAGCAGTCAGGAGCTAGGTCTTAAGAAAGGAAATGAAAAGTATCCAATTATTTCATTATACTGTAAAGAAAGCTACTTCATTCTAACAATAATTAAATCTTTTATTTTTAAATCAATTAGAACACATATATTGCCATAAAAAAACAGTGGTAACTGAACTAGTTACTATGTCAGCCAACTAATTATTTTTCCTATTACAATTTCAGAAAAAAAGGTGTAATGTATTCCAAGAGACTGACCTCTGCCCATTTGAGAATACAGGTCATGCAGAAGATGTGACTGCAGTTTTCTGGAAAACCAACTTCCTGTTCTAGAAGACAATTTAGACAGATCGGGCACCTGTCAGCTTCATCATGTAACAAGCCAGCAGAACAGGAACAGCTGTCTTCTTTTTCTTCACCTGTTATTAACAATGACACTTTCAAATTTGTTGCCATTTTGTGAAATAGTTATTGTAGATTTGAGTAAGAAGCAGTTCATTGAATGTGATATTACCATATATTAGAATCTCCTTAGTTCCTCAAATTAGTATGCAATACTGTCTGTATGATATATTAACAGTTAACATGGTGAGTTTATAAAAGCAGAGTAGGAAGCTAATTATCAGTGTTTCAGTTACTTTCTAGTCAAGCTGCTAACCAAAACAGCTTAGTTCTCAAAGGAATTTGTAGTCAACTAGGAAAATCCTGAAAAGCAGAAACACCTATTATTTTCTGTACAAAGAAAAGTTAACTCTCAGCCTTTAAAAATAAAACTTAAGGATGACAATTTACTGAACTAGCATTTTCCTACTGCATTTGGTATGAATACTTCACATAAAAGCCCCCCATTCACTAAACACTGCTCACATTTCAGGTACTTCAACATATCAGGATGAGTTAAATGAACAAAATATCTACCTTATTTTAGTTTGAGTGAAATTACAAAACTAGAATTGCATCAAACTAATCTATTATCAGCAATCCCGGCTTTCCACTTGCCATGGAAAAAAAAAATGCAGATTTTCCTCCTTTAAAAGTAAAAACCATGGATTTCCTTTTTAAAAAGAGAAAGGCAGGAAACTGTGGGTTTCCTCTTGCAGGCTGGAAGAGTTCTAGTGGGAGAGGGAAAGGCCCACAGGTGTTTCATTTTAATCATGGATTAAAAACCTCCAAATCCTCATTTTTCAAAGAATTTGGGATTTTTAAACAGAGAAAGCCAGAATCCCTGCTTTTTATGCTTACTGTTCCTCTGCTACCTCTGGGAAATTCTTGCCCCCTCTTCCAACTGTTTAATAAAACAAACAAAACCAGTGCTGTGCTTGGCTTTCACTCCTCAGACCTAAGAAAGAATGTCTTGTATTAGAAAAGCTTGTTTAACTCTATCCAATTATGCAGCTGGTCCAATAATATATAACCTTAAAAAATCCTTGCTGCTCTCAGTTCCTGAACCACCATAGCTACAACATTCTAACACTACTTCTAACTTAATAAATTCCTACTGCATATGGTAAATGCAGCAGTGTTCTTAATTCTGTTACTATCTTGTTTTCAAAACCAGTTATCATATTTTCTTAAAATATAACATCCCCAAGTATAATACACACCTTGTTTTTGAAAAGCATTATAAAGACTTTTCCCCCCCAGAATTATGGCTGCAGAGACCAGGGACAGGGCCTAATCTTCAGCTGACTCATCCTCTTTCTGGCTTAACTAAAACCATACCTGCTACTGAAGACTGGTCTCCATGAGTAGACCTATACTTAGGGACCTACCAAGTTCATGGCAGAAGTAGAGTGCATGGCAGCTCCTTTAATCTTGCATGTTCCCCCATGCACACCTCACCCCTTGGCCCCTGCCTTGCTGCCGATTAGCGGAAGACCCGGAAGCTAAAACCACGGCTTTAAACACGGTGCCATTTTTGCCTCCCTGCTAGTCAGCAGCAAACAGGAGGGCCATCAGGGGCCCCTCAGCCAATTAGTAGCATGACGCAAAAATGGCACCATTTTTGCTTCTCCGCTGACCAGAAGCGAGCTGCAAGCAGGGCCCCTACACCAATCAGCCGGGTGGGGGGGAGGGAGGGAACCTGCAAGTTTAAAGGAACCACAGCCCACCCCGCTTGCGCCATGAATTTGGTAGGTCCTACCTACAATTTTGAAAACAGCTGAAGAGCTGTGAAATAGGGTAAGACCACAAACCCTAACAGACAGCAAAAGGTTAGCTTGACTAGTGGAATGACCATTAGAAAGGAGAGATGATTGTTAACACCTGTGAAGGGAAGAGCAATAGGCCATTAACTCAATGGCATATTAATAGACCACTGACTCCCTCAGCTGCCTGAATAATGCCAGAGCTGCTGCACTGCTGAGCAGGAATCAAAAGAGGGGCAAAAAAATCAGCTCATCTCACTCCAAAACTGGGGGTGGCTGGGGGGGGATGATTTTGGGAAAAAGGGTGTGTGCTGTATGCAAGAAAATACAGCAATATAAAAGTTACCTAGTTTTAGTTCATTTTTCCAGTTGATAGTTTGGACATGTTCTCCAACACTCTTTCAACTCAAAACACAGATGAATGAAGACTACTTTGTAATTTAGCAGCAATAGCTGGGAGAGTGCTGGGGCACCCCCTGCCTGAAATATTGGGTTGTGTCTGACAACTATGATCAGGATAGAGATACCACAAGTAACAGATTTTGGGGCCTTCAATGGGAAGAGAAACATTTGTTATGCTAACTTAAGTTTATAAAGTTTTACTTCTACCACCTACAATGCCCTAGTTCAGTGGAAGATAAAAGATAGTCAAAGTTAATTTTACATCATTCATTTTATTGTCACAATATAGAAGTTACATATATATAACCACACACCTTCCATGTCTTCGTGTTTTTGACCCTCAACATCTGGAACGTATTGCTTTTTGTTCTTCATCTCTATTTGAGAAATATAATCTGTAAAATATTAAAGCAATAATTCAGTTTTTCTTACTATGTTTATATTCCAATTTTAAACATTAAACCACTACCAAGTCTATGAAGATACAGGTTTCCCTTGATTTATGCACGTTCTTTATATATGAATTCGTTCTTATGCGATGAGCATATTTAGACCCATAATTCGTTATACGCGAGGTAAATTTCGCTCATATGCAATCTGCATAGACACCCCCCCCCACCTGAGCAGGTAAGTCGGTGGGGGGAGGGGAAAGGGCCAATGCCACCTGCCTGCAGCTACTGGGCTGCACCATGCTCCACCTGTCCCCTTGCACCTCGGCTCCGCTTGTCCCCATTCACCTCTGCTCCTGGGCTGTGCCGTGCCCTGGTGTAGGCAGCAGATTTCAGCCACTCCTGGGGCTGCTGCAGCAGGAGCTGGGGTGCATGGGGACAGGCACAGCCCTGGCAGGGTTGGGGCATGGTGCAGCCCAGCAGCTACAGGCAGCTGGTATTGGCTGCTCCCACAGCTGCTGCAGCAGGGACTGGGGTGAGTGCCGCCCTGTTCCCTCTGCTTTGCTGCCTTGTGCAGCTCTGGGAGCTGCACCCCTTCCCTAGTCCCAACCTCACTCCCTCCCTCCCTCCCCACCATGGGAACCGATCCCTATTTGTTATGTTGTAAAGTGGGTTTGCTTTATAAGAATTTGATTTATGCACCATTCTCTGGGAACACATGTATCGCATAAATTGAGGGAAACCTGTATCCCCAATACTTTATACTATTTCATTATATAATTGCAGAGCAGAGGTGTCTGTCTGGCAGGAGGAGTAGTAGAAGGCAGCTATGAACCATTTAATATGAACACTTTGTAGCTTTTTTTATTTGAACTGGTCCAGTGAGACACTGAAAATAAAGTAGATGGCTAATCTAAAGGATAAAAAAAGCCACAAAAACCCTGTAAAATTGAGATGTACCTATTTAAATATCAAAACTGTATGAATACAAGTGCTGCAACTGACATATAATTATATAGGTAAACTATACAAATATTCTTCTCAAACTAATATTGTAAAATATTATCATATTTTAAAGGAAAAACATTATTATTAAAATAACATTTGCTATTCTTAATTTTTCTTTGTAAGTCGATCCCATTAGTCTTCCTATCAAGCTACCCCTTCTCTACCATTACCAAAGCAACTAGATTTTGCCATTTGCCTCCCTACCAGTTATGGAGAAAGAGCCAGCAGGTTTTAGATGCATGTGGAAGAATAGGAAAACTGACTGATCCTGCAAGCCTAAACAGAAAGTACCGTGGTAGAGACAACAGCAGGGGGTGGGGGAGGGCGGCACACAGGAATATTTTCATCATGAGGAAGATAAACTCCCTTTTGGAAACCAGAACAGATCACAAGATGGAATAGAATATAGGTCTAGTAATAGGTCAAAATCACAGGTACAAATTTAAGAGTCATGGGCACAGCATACATGGATAAAATGGTCAATAGCTACCATCCTCTGTTGAAGAGTGACATATGAGAAGAGGAAGGACAAAAGAAGTCTCTGGTTCCTCCATCCCACATGACTCACAGACTGCAAAGTAATAAACCAGAAATACAGGTTTGAATGCTAGCCTGTTTACTGCATCAGGAGCTAGAATATTCTCTCCTTAGCTTACCTTTGGGAATGGAAAATAAAGGGAGTCCTTCCTCTTTCTGCTTTTACTATAATGGATCTCTGTCCTCTTTTCACCATAAAGTAATACCTTGACAAAGTAAAACCTGCCGTCACTAAACCTTATGTATTTAAATCTCCCCTTCTTTCTGAAGTTTAGACTCCTGTGGCCAAATTACAATTGTACCTATATCTATCTCACCTAAATTTGGCCCAGCTTGCACTTTAAACACCCAAGTCCAAAGGAGCACTTCATAAAAACCTGCCTAAATGCCGAGGCACCTA
>NW_017729022.1:15385891-15387279 GCF_001723915.1 Gavialis gangeticus
AATTGTACCTATATCTATCTCACCTAAATTTGGCCCAGCTTGCACTTCAAACACCCAAGTCCAAAGGAGCACTTCATAAAAACCTGCCTAAATGCTGAGGCACCTACATTTTTGTCAGGAAAGCTACATAAGCTACTGAAACTGGTAATGCACATGCCTGGAGGTATTGCCATCTTGAGTGAAGTGAGCATCTCAGGGTCTCTCTCATGCCTAAGCCTACCTGGGGATTCAGTATAAGCTTTCCTAGTCCTAAATGCCATGAAGTACCTGGGTACGCTCAGATCATTCCCAACATATACAAAGACAAAGGGAGTTAAAACACTGCTTTCAAAAAAGGTGGTGATGGTAGTCACCTTCTACGTAACAGCTTAATGGTTAAAGCATTTGCCAGGGAATCAGACCAAAGCTCTGTGCCCTCAGTAGAGTCTACACCAGAAAAACCCCTGTCACCAGAAGTCATTCTGTTGGCAAAAGTTTGCAAGCTGTCTTTTTCCTGTCTAGAGCCCCTCATGAAGAATTGTTTTTACATGTGGGGCAGCTGTTGCACTGTTACACCTGGTTATGTTGACTAGATATGCCAATTTAAGTTTGCAGGAATAGATGAATACTCATTTACAGATCTATCTGCATCCTAAATTTGCCATTTTGGACAGGCACACTTTTTAGGAAAGCAAACAGTGGGAGGAAGTCAGGAACCAGTAAGTTTGGACCTTCTAGGACAGAGTTGAAGTAACTTCTTGAAGGTTTAAAAGGTAGAAAATTGCTAAGCAATGGCAGAGTTTCCCACTATTAAGCAATAAGAGAATGGGTCTTTTCTTCAGTTCTCAACCAGAGAGTGGAGAGAGAGACCAAAAACATTTTAGAAAATTAAAGCAAGTGAGAACCTAAGTAGGAATTAAACCAACTCCCTACCACTATGCATCTGCTCTTACAAAGACTCAAAAGATACATGCACACAAAACAATTACCATAAGGCAAGTTAAAATAAAAACTTGCAGTGAATCAGTTATCCCTTGATAACCACCTGTGTTTTCACTCTTAGATTCTGGTAAATCAATGAAAAATAAGTTAAACTATATGTAAGCTGGACAGCCCTGCTCGCTTTCATTGAGGGAAAGTTACCTTTGCTTATGAGAGGGGATCCAGGTTTTCCATTAGCTGTAGAAAAACATGGATTTTCTCCTTTAATGGAGGAAAAAAAGTGGGAAGCCATGGGTTTTCCTTGCAGGCTGGCAGTGTTCCAGCCTGCAAGGGGCTGCTAGAGGCTGGGGGGGAGTGGGACATAGGGGCACCATGTGCAAGTGTGCATGCACACTTGCACATGGCAGCCCGGGCAAAGCAGTGGAGTAGCTCCCACAGCTGCCTCCAGGTAAGTCTATGGTGGGGGG
>NW_017729022.1:15387432-15392959 GCF_001723915.1 Gavialis gangeticus
GGGGGGGGGGGGGGGGGAGAAGGCCACAAGCAACACGTTGCAGGGGGACAGGGGTGCACAGGCGATGTGATGGAGGGGGGCATATGCCCCACTCAAGACTTCTGCACTCACAGCAGGTTGTGGACCATAGGGCTACAGTGGGGTCAGACCAGCTCTGGGAAGCAGCTGCCTTTGTGGCCCAGCGGGTGGGACCTGGCACAGGAGAGAGTGCTGTGCTGCCATGGCCAACGTGAGACACTCCCCACCTGCCTGGCAGCAGTGGGGGCACAACTCTGCACCACTGCCATTCCTCACCTTGGCAGCCACGGTGGTGCAATACTCCTCCTGCACTGGGTCATGGAGGCAGCTCCTGCCCAGAGTCAATCCAGCCCTGCCGCCCCCCTGCATCCTGCTGTGGGTGCAGAAATCTCAGGGGCCATGTATCTGACCCCGCCCACTGTGTCACCTGTGCCCCCCACCACCTCATGTTGCCTGTGCACACATACACCTACTCCCTCACACACTGGAGGGCTATGAGCTTGGAGTGAGAAGCACCAGCAAGGCCAGGGTGCTGTGGCTTGGGAGTGAGGGGCAATGGCATGGGCACCATTATATCAGAGCTGATCAGCACTGCAAAGCAGTGATGGGGACAGCCGCAGCTGGATACATGTCCTGGTGAGTGAAAGGGGCAGGGGGGAGCTAATTTTCTACAATAAAAACAACCAAAAATCAAAACGGCAAAATAGGTATTTAGAATTTTTTTTTTTATAATGATTGAGGCACTGGTAGGCTTCCAAAATGCTTTAAAATTTGAGATATATTAATAAAATAATACATTCAACTGATACATACATATGTACAGGTGTCATTTTAAAAATCACACAAAAATGCAGATTTTGGGTTTGTTTTTCTTTTTAAAAAGAGAAAACCAAGCTCCCCCACTTATGAGATAAAAACAAGTACATAAGGAGTCACCATGGAGCAGCTGACAAATTAAGTTCATGTTTTAGGTCAGGGCTGTCCAAACAACAGCCCACAGGCCACATGTGGCCACTGAAAGGTTCATTTCTGCTGTTTCCCTCCATGCTCCAGCTGCAAGCACCTGAGGTCTCTGGGCTCTTCTTCCCTCCTCTGGCTTCTGGAACCTGCCTCTAGGAGTAGGACAGGGCTGAACAACCCATGGTGCTGGGGGAACCTAGGGCCAGGGAGCTGAGGATAGGAGCTGGGTTGCCCACATGCACAATGCAGCAAGGGGGCACCTGCATAACCCAAGGGATCTATGACTTCTGCTGGTGCAGCCTGTGGCATATGCAGCTCCTGGCCACTTCAAGGTTGGACAGCCATGCTCTAAGCTGTGGCAATACACCTTATGGAATCCATACTTTAACATGCAGTCACAGAGATGCATCTGGTACTCACTAATCCCTATTCATTAAATATTTAAACAGGACGTGGAATAAACGCATTTTTACATTTAACTTCCCCATAAAAATAGAAGCATACAAATGCCTAAATCTATTTTTTTCAAAGCACAATATTCCAAATAATTACAGGTATAAAAACAATAATTTACACTACAACAAATAAACATACGAAAATTTAAACAAATGAACTAAATTGATATGAGCCGTCTTAAGTATGTCTACAGAGGCTTGCTTAAATTTAGAAATATTTTACTTCAATGCAAGCTGTACATTTAGACAAGATCTTGCTTTTAAAGTTTGCAATTAAGGATGTGCATTAATTAAGGATGACTTACTATCCCCAACCTTATTTTAGGCACTTCCTAGCACCCCACTCATAAAACCCCCCCAAAGAAATAGATACCCCATGACTCTTGCCTGTATAGACACACCTAATAACCTCACTAATTACCACTAAACTTGCCATATTAGACTTCCCTAACAGTCTGAAGTGATAGGCAGCCAAAGAAAATGAGATTATTTGTGCAATCAAAAGAAAAATGGCTGCCTTATGCAACAAGAAAAAACCTATTGAAGCAATGAGTTAAAGCAGAATCACATTAGAATAATTTCTATTTCAGAATAAATACATTTGTTTTTAGAAGAGTTTTAAAAACAGTAAAAGCAGACCAATGATTTTTAATTGACTGCTGTTTTGTAAAAAGAGAAGGGGTTTTCCCCAATACAATTTTTAATTAGTTTGAGGTTGTGTAAAGGCCTCTGAAACCAGAAACAAGTCCACCTACTTCTGTACTTGAAAATCTTTTCACTAGGTCAGGGGTGGCCAAGCCACAGGAAACCTGTGTGTGGCACACAGTAGACTGAGGAGGGGATAGGCAGCACAGCGCAGATAAAGCAGGGAGCAGGAAGCAGAGCAACAGATCAAGCAGGGAACACAGAGGGAGCAAAAAGCAGCACAGCAGGCTGGGAAGGGGAAGGGATTGGAGTGGCACTAGAGGAAGGTGTAGCACTAGGTATTGATCACTGCAGTTCCAGAAAGGATCTCTCTGAGGTTCCATATAACTTTGCAACGATCAATTAAAAACAATGAATACACCCTTCAATTCTGCATCATCTGGCCCAGACAGGTCCAGAAGCTAGAAGATTCCTTACATGTACATTAAATAAGGAAGTAAACCCACAAGGGACCACAACCCAAGTCTCTCAAATGCTAAGAAATCCAACCAAGAAACCCATACCATGGTCAATTTGACGAAATCAGCTCCCTTCCACTTTGGTCTGGGACCATGCTGGTTTCCTCCTCGCTGTACAGACAATCAAAAGGGAGGCACAGCTTAAGCCTCCCCAGGCTTCTTCCTTTTTCAAGGGATTCGGGTATACAAAAGAATATGTTTGTGTCTTGCTGATAGGTGAATGTTTAAGTAACCAACTCTCTTTACTGACCAAGTGTTTCACGTTCCTTTCTCCACCTGAAGTGGGACAAAGCATGCAGAATATTCTACTCGCAAACAAAATAGCAAAGCATTACTATAAGTACAGAACAGATCAGTAAGTTTATTTTCCCACCTTGTAGGAACATTAATTTGTTTTTCTGCTATATGGAGCAACATAGTTCTGGCCGAGAAAGGCAGGTCTCAGAGTAACGGAAGTGTAACGGAATTTTAAAATTTACAATATGCCATCAAAATTGCTTTACAAAAATTAAATTTTTCCCTTAAAGCTGAACAGAGTTTCTTAATGAGATGGTGCAGATCTTTAAACTTAATCTGAGAGAGAGGCAAGGATTTCTTCGTGGTATCTTTTACTGCACTAATTGTATGGTTGGAAGAGCTATTGGACAAGCTTTCATACATCAAGTGTCCTTCCTTCAACCTGAATTCTTCTAACTGAGACAGTTGGTCCAACAGAAGCTATCACAAAATTCCTCATTTCTTGTATACTTCCTGGACCAAAGCTACAAAACTCCAACTTGATTTAATCTGCAAGAGGTTCCAAAATTCCAGAGTAGTTTTAAAGAGCAGATTCTAAATGTTATAGTCATAATCCTATGTCAAAAAGTGAGTTTAACATTTATTCCTTTTAAACTAATCAGGAATAAAATATTGCTCTAAAATTTTTATTTAAACATTATCATGTTTTCATCAGGAACACTGTGTAAAATGTAGCTGTTAAAAATGTGTTTTAAAATAAAGTGATTAGCAATTCATGTTATTTAATAACTAGTGATAGCCACTTCATAAAGCACACACAAATGGATGAACCATTACCAGGTGAATCATGTAACTGGACTGTCCCCTAGGAGTAAGCACAACATGGGTAAAAGAAGAAAGCAAACAAAGGCCAGGTTGAAAGTTTCATACTTAACGCTTTAAACAAGCAAAATGAAATTTTTCTAGTGCAAACAAACCCTCTGGAAACAATTTCACATTTAGATCCAATTTTCATTACATAGCTTTCACTTCAGTTTTGCAGGGAAACTGTCAAGTAACTGAGGTCTCAGTTAGTATGAATCAGCAGGGCAGAGCATATTGGCCTAAGCAGGTCACACATACACGGCAGATTTAAGCATGGCCTCTGCATTGTACTATACAGACGAAGGTTGTCCAGTTTAAATTTAGCAGCTCTTCAATAAATCCAGACTTTATTTTGACAGGAATGCATGAAATTTGAACTAATCGTTCCTCTTACCATCAGATCTATTTTTATGAACAAACATTGAATACCACTGAAAGATATGCAGTCTGAAGTGCACCAAGCACTAGATTTCAATACACTGCCTGGTAAAAAATACAACACTACTGCCAAAGGACAGGTGTAACATAAGCAGTGTTTTAGATATTAGGGTTGTTGGAGGCAATGAAGTATTTAAACATTTTTACAATAGCTTGTAAAATATTTTCTAGCTACTGAGCAGAGAGAAACCATAAAACAACTAGTAAAAGCTCTAAAAAGGTGTCTCTAATCCTATCACTAAGAACCTACTTAATTCATGGTTTCACAGATTTGTGGAAACTGTGAAACCTGGGGATGTCTATGAAATCCGCAAAAATCAACAACAAAAAGAACAATCAAAATAAAGTGTGGATTCCCCAGCGAGAGCCAGCAATCCTCACTGCCAGGAAGGGAAGGCACTGGCTGGTGGGCCAGCATGAAGGGCAGCAGACAAGACAGCAGTTGCCCCTCATCCCCACACTGGGTTCTCTAGGTCAATCAGCACTGAGGGTCAGGCCTCACAAAGAGCAGCCAGCAATCATGATGGTGGCCACTCCCTTGTCTCTCCTGGGCCTCTCTGCCAATCAGTGCCATGAAGCAGGGCTGTTCTGAAACAACCAGAAAATTAGAACTTTACACTGCAATTGACTTGCAAAATGCTGAATGCAATCAACTTGCAAAAACTGGTAAGTCCCCCTGCAATTTAGGTAGACTCCTACCTACCATCAGTCATGAACTGGCAACATTTCAAACAATGAAGCAAATAAAATTCTGTGTTGGTTTTCATTTAACTGAAAACACAAAGAAGTCATTCAACAAAAAATTGGAAATACCATCCTCCCCAACTAGTTCTGAAGGAGTATTACAGATAGCAGGTAGTTAAGAAGTTAAGAGTACTTTGATCAGCACCCAAGGAGTCTGGAATGTGTTCTGTAATTCATCTTTGATAAATCAAGGGGATATTAAATTTCAAAAGCAAAATTAAAGATGTGTGTGTGTGGAACAGGGCTGTTGGGCAACATTAGTGGGTGAGGTATTTTATCCTGCCCCAATATAAGTAACTTCTAAATGAAAATAAAGTGACATAAATTTTATGAACATTTGAGTGGTACTTCTTAGAGCTCCCTTATTACAATTCTGTCACATTGTGAAAGTTCCTTTTAGAATAAATTTACAATCAATATGGAGTTAAGAAGAACAATTTTAATCTGTTACTTTCCCTCAGTTGCTTAGTTTCTCTGAATTTGTAGGCAACCCCTGAATGCACAATCAGGCAAACATACATTTCTAAGAGATTTTGGTACTTGAGTTGTAATTATGTCAGATTTAGTTGACTGGTTTTGCACATGACACTCCAGAACCTGTATTCAGTTAATCATTGAGCAGTTGACATGAAATATTGGGGGGGGGGG
>NW_017729022.1:15393034-15397397 GCF_001723915.1 Gavialis gangeticus
GGGGGGGGGGGAGGGAAGAGAAAGGCAAACTAGTGTTTACAAAGAGCAGAGGTAAAGATGACATCAGGTAAGTGCTCCAAAAACAAGAGAAATGAATTCTGAAAAATGTAAATACCCTTCAAAAGAAATACATTAAATATGTAGTGCAGGAATAGAATCATATCATAGAACCATAGAAATTAAGACCTGGAAAAGACCTCAAAAGATCATCTAGTCCACCCCCCTCTGCTCTGGGCAAGAATACTGCTGAGATCAAATGATCCCAGCAAGATGTCTGTCCAGTCTACTCTTGAACACTTCCAAGGTTGGGCACTGCACCACCTCCTTGGGAAGTCTATTCCAGTTTCTGGTCACCCTTACTGTAAAGTTCTTTCTTATTTCCACCCTGAAACTATCCTCTTAACAGTTTATGGACATTGCTCCTTGTCCTCCCCTGAGGTGCCTAGAAGCAACACTATAGGATACTTTTTCAGTTGCTTATATGCTTTCTACAAGTATTAATCTCTGACATGCCATTTCTTGTTCAATATTAGCCTAGAACAAAGTGATGGGTACAGTTTAACATTAACTATTTTTCAACTATGCACAAACTACATTTTTTTCCACTAAATACTAAATATTACAGCTTTAAAGCAAATATCTATGTACTCATGAGTTTAAACTATGATTCCAAAAAGAAAATCTTTATCTCAGTCTTTGTGCAAAACACACCTTTAGCATGTTAACAGAAGTGTTTTAAAAACAGTTTACCAAGAAGTAATGACAAATTCTTCACTTCCGCTGTGAGAAAGAGCCTCAAAAAGAATCAGTATGTCCCAACACATCTACACAGAACAAAAAATTGTTTTAAGCATGCTACACAAGGAAAATGTTCATATAAGTGTATTTAAGTGATGATTTATTTCTGTTAAAGTGTTATGGTTCAAATAAATGTATTAAATTACAGAACTTGTATGACAAATATGAAGTTATTAAACAACCTTGGCACACTCCATGTGCAGAGAAGGGGAAGGGTCATGGTGTTGAATCACACATTTGAATTTCCTCAATTACCATATTTACTCAAATTCAAGACAACTTGGAATTTGAGGTGATCCCCACCCCCCAAAAACTTAGATTCTATACATGGATTATAGTAAGTCTGTTATAATTTTCCATATATTAGAAAGCAATTATCAGAGGGCCATCTTAAAGTCTTCAGTGCAGAGGTGGGTAACACAGAGGGACAGGGGCAAGCAGTGTATGTGGGGGAAGTACAAAGGGATTTATCCCTGACCCTGAACTCCCTCAGTGCCTGGCTTCCCTGCCACTTCTCCCCCACAGTCCCTCCAGTGCACTGGGTCTCACATCACTGCTACCTTAGCAAGTGGATTCCTGCCTCCTCTTCTGACTGTCACTACTGCAGTTTTACTGGATTTGTGATTCCAAGACTAGGTTTTCCCCCCACCACCCATGTAGAACAGGGGGAATAGGCACCAGGGGACAACAGAACTTCCCTTGAAATCAAGTCAGTACAGTAGCAAATCAAAATTTTAATGTTGCAATAGAAATAAGTCCAATAAAAACAGAGAACCTGGAGAAGGCTGGAAAAAAAAAATCAGATTACAAGACATACCTCTACGCATGTAGGCTTCTACATGCCTCTTTTTGACTAACATAATTACAAGTTAATGTAAAATTTATAAACACATTTTACTTATATTAATTGGGAAATGACTAGAAGGAACATTTCCCTAAAGCTGTTGTTTGTTCTAAGGGGTTGTGCTCATGCTTGTGCACACGCACATGCGTGCACACACATGCTTAACTTGGCAATATTTAACTGAGACTGTCCACACATTCTTTAGTACCTCCTCAAGCTTAAGACAAGCCCCTCACCCCTCTTAAAATTAGGAAGAGTTTAAATCAAAATAAGCCACTTTTAAAAAATAAAAGCTTCTCTCTCCTGGGTTGTTCCAGCCTCCTTTTCCCCATAGGCCAGGTGGAGCTGCAGGAGCTACTCTGTACTGAAGGAAGACCCAAAACCAACAACTTACCAAAGCTTCTCCTACTGGCCATCTATGTAACTGCAGGCATCTCCAAATGCAAACAGCAACATGCATGAAGAGTTGGCCTGTTGCCTACTCAGCATGACTGCATTTTATAAAAGCTGACTTTTACAGCTGCTGTGTGTGTTTTATTTCTAGTTTTTCGTCATCACCCGCCCCCCCCCTGCAATAACTTTGGGCTTTCTCTGGGGTTTCAGGGAAAAAGCCAAGGAAAAAAAGAACTGTTTGGGTCTTGAATATCATTCACATTTACACTTACCTAACAATGATAGGTCGGAGAGTTCATTACAATTTTTCGAATTTAACTGTTTTATAACAGGTTAGCTTTTTTTTTTTTTTGTAAGTAGCATAAAGTATCTGACCTACTGAAAATGAAATTCTCTCTCTTCACTGTCTTAATATATAAATGCTTACAATATTTTACCCTTATTAAAAATATCTGACCAGGTGTCTGACTTTTTTTTGACTGGCCAAATGTCCAACCCTATCAGTGAAGGATTCTTATTCTTAAGTGTAGGTTAAGGGTTCCCCCCCAGTTGAGAAATTAACTACAACTAGTGCAACGTAAGGCAAGGTAAAGGTCACTGTCAATATTACAGGAATAATAAGTTACTTTACAGTTACTGGTTCTTGTAGACAAGCTGGCCTCACAAATACCTCTCAAATAGTCTAGGCCATGCATAAGACTGGGTTCTTTTTGAATTAGCAGCATCTGGTATAGTTTAGTATGTCCTTAAGTTTAATATTACTTTGAAAGGCTGACCCGGAGAGCATCTTCAACTGGTATGCCATTCCTTCGCTGATCAGAACACTGGTTCTCAATTAAGGTGTCACAAGATGCTTTTCAGGGGTGTCATTGTGCTGTTATGAAGTGAAACTGCTTGGAAGACACTGTGCAGAACTGGACCAGGAAGCAGCTGGTATAGGGGGGAGTACCACATGACAGCTCTGCCTGATAGGAGGTCCCATGGCATAACTCGTTGGAGGGGAGGTCCCATACATATCACCTGATAGGACAAAAGGCCACAGGAGAACCATGGATGTTCTCTTAAATAACCATGAGGAAACAGAGACTCAATAAAACTAATTTTTATACATAGACTTTGGAGAAATCAAATTCAAAGCTACATCTCCCATTTGTGGAACATAATTGTGTGCATTCACTGCAGCAGCTGAGGCTGCCTCACCTCTTACACACACAGTTACAGCCAGGGCAAAGTCCTTCAGGATAGATATTGTTCAAGAAGCATCCAATCTTATGTGCACTGGGTCATATTCACACCTAGGAGGACTATATGGACAATACCTAGACAACACAGAAAGTGCCATAATGATCAAGTTCAAAGCTCATCTAGTCCAGTATCCTATCAATGACCAGAACAAAACATTCACAGAATCATGGAAAAGCAAGGCTGGAAGGCACCCAATCCACTGCCGCTAACATTCACACCCAAGCTATCCTAGACAAATCTTGGAGAAAAATACAAGAGGGAACGATCAAGGGAACACTCCTTTAGTCACAAAAGGAGACAATCCCATTGCACATAAAGGGGGCCAAGAAACCCTCGTGGCTGAACAAGGAAATCCAGGAAAACCTAGGGATGAAACAAGCATAGAGACTGTGGAAGCAGAAGGTAGCCACAAAGGAGGAATATACCTGTTTGGCTTGCACTTGCAGGTCGTAAAAAAGGCCAAAGCAGCAACGGAACTGAGGATGGCAACAAAAAAATAAGGACAACAAAAAGTCCTTCAGAAAAAAAAAAGAGGGTGCAGAGTAACATAGGACCCCTACAGGGCAATTAATAACAGATAGGAGAGACAAAGCTGAGCTCTTCAATGAGTTTTTTACATCAGTATTCCTGAACACAGATAAAGACTAGGGGTGTGCAAAATGGGCCATATTCAATTTGGATTTGGCCAGAATCAGGGACAGTGATTCAATTAGTTGATTCAGATCACTGTCCCGATTTGATGTGGCCAAATCCAAATCTGAAAAATTGAAGCTAATTCTCTGAATTGGCTATCTGGCCATAGACACAGCTTTAAATGTTTTTTCTACATATCTCAAGGTACCAGGCACAGCTTGTGAACACTGCGATGCTGGGGTGGATTGGAGCATCCCACAGGAGCGCAGGGAGGGGGGGGCCACCTGCTGGGCAGCAAACCCGGAAGTGGACTGGAAATACTTCCAGTCCAATTCCGGGTCCACCACTGAGCACGTGCAAGGGACCCCCCGCCCCGCCCCAGCTCAGCAATCAGTCATGGGAGTACCCCAGGTGGCTCCCCTCCCCCCACAGACCCAGGAGGCACCAGCT
>NW_017729022.1:15402397-15408787 GCF_001723915.1 Gavialis gangeticus
CCCCCCCACCCCCCGGCCCTTCCCCACCCCCATGGGACACTCCATCTGCCCTAGCATCTCACACAACACATATACTTAAAATTTACTAAAAGCTATTTAGATTTCCACTTTAATTACATTCAGAAAGTCTGAACTTTAGCTTTGGCATGTAAAATGTCTGTGTTAACTTTACACAATCTAAAAAGTTTTCCAACAAAACATTTCATTAGTCCTATTATTATTATTATTATGTTTAGCAGTGTCAGCTATTAGAATGAATTTATCGAGAAATACTGGTGAATTGCCTTTGGTGCTTTATGATAAATATCTATAACAAAGATATTAATTCAAAGAGATCTGGTATGTAAACAACAGTAAAGGAAATTAGTTCTTTCAGTATACACAAACTAGCTCACCTGCTTAACAAAATGTATTCATACCATAGTCCTACAAAATGCCCAGAACAACTACTATTCAATATATACCATTTCAACTGGACAGAAGAGTAAATTGAGCATATTTCCTGTAAAAATAGAAGTTGACAAAGCATAAATTCCTGATCTACAAAGAAGTTTCACTTATTAGCTGCATCAGTAACTGATGCACTCTTATCCTGCAAGAATAATTATTAGTTTTGGGTCTAACAGATTTTATACTGTTTTTACAGGCCAGAGGATTCATAAGGACATTCACCAACACTGCTAGGAATGGTACTGAAAGACCTCTAACTGTCTTTCTAAGGAATTGACACATTTCAGCAATGCTGCAACCAGCAAAAAAAACCCCAAAAAAACAAAACCCCCTAAACTCTACACTTTCCTTCACTGCCCATTTACTAGTCATTTGGATTTCTGATCCAAATGCTTATAAAGGTAAAACATAAGTAACCCTCCAAAGTCTATGCCAAGACAACCCTTCTCCAAGCTCCACTGAAGCTGCCAAATTCCACCTCATGGATGGTAAACTATTCCAATCTGAAGAATGTGAAGCCTGCAACAGAACAAAGTACAAATATTATACCAGTGAAAGAAATAATCAGACTTCTTTGAAAAAAGATCACAACACTCAAAAACTTCCCAAATAACATAAAACCAATTCACCAACAAACAGCCTATTTTTATTCACATAGTTCAGAACATTTGCCCATCAGGAATGTCTGGATACTATAAAAATAAAAGGCTCAGCCCAAGACTTGCACGTCTTTAATAAGCCTGGAAGTACATGGCTAAGTTAAGTAGAAGACAAGTCAAATTTACACCTTATAGGCTAATTAAAATAGATTTTATAGATTTTGGAAGCTTCTGCACACTGCAGCTCACCTTCCCCTCTGCCCTTCCCATTCTGCCATTTGCATTCAAATTTCTGTGCTTCTTATACACTGCTTTGTGCACATCCTTTCCCAGCGACAGATGGGTGTGAGCTTCAGTCCACAAAAAGTTATGCCAGCTATATCTATTTTGGTTAATCTATATAGGTACAATGTTACTCTGCCTTCTACTTAGCTTCAGATTAACACAGATAACTACATCTCTTGTTAAAAGTCAGTCAAACTACTTGTGTCACTCTTGCCAAGTATCATTCAGAGAAGGAATCTTCACTTCTTCAAACATGTAGTAGTCCAATTGATAATGAAAAAATGCATGACAAATACATCAGTTCTAGTCAGCTATTACTCAGCATCAAGACTTCCTGAGCAAGCTCACAGGGAAGCTAATCTAAGGTGAACAGTAAATTTGTGCAACTGATGCCAATATTTCAAGACACAGCCCTGGAAAGGATACAAAATATAATGCACCTTAGTGGAACTGGTGGATAGAAGGCAGACTTCCTTCCTGATCTTCCCAAACCCCTCTGTAGCATTCAGTACTTTCAACCACTTGATACTGTTGTCTTGCCCAAGAGAGATAGCAGGAGTCTAAGAAAATGCATTAAAGTAGTTCAAGTCCTTTTTCAAGGGCTGCACCTAACAAGTAGTGATGAGAAACTACATCTGTACCACTAGATCCCTTGGTGCTGGGGTACCACAAGGATAAATTCTCTTCTGGTACTTTTCAGCATCTACAAGAAACTGATCAGAATATAACTCAAGCGCTAAGAGCTGGTAGAAGAACACACATCTATTTATCTTTACATCATACAACCATGGTACTACCTCCCATGTGGCTCAGTGCTTGGATAAGCTCAGCACATGGATGAAGAGCAGCAGGATGAAGTTGAACCTGACCAAGATAGAATTAGTACCAATAGAAAAACACTTTGAAGAGCTGGCTATCACAATGTTATCTTATTCAGGTGAACAAGACCAGCGCGTACAACCGGTCAATTCAGTCCATAATTTGGATTCCTTGCTAACACTAAGCTCTCCCATAATGGTAACTGTGAATAATGATTTCTATCAACTTCAATTGGAAAGGAACTGAACAACAATAAGTCCTCAATAACAAGACCCTAGAGTAGACCACTCACTCTCAGCCAAGGTGCAGAGATACCCTGGGGTACTCTCAGATCCTTTTAAGGGTGCTGTGATGTGTGAAGAAATAAGCAGATAAGTCAGACTCAGGCTTGTTACTGGTGGCCCATCCCCCCATGATTACTGTGAAGTCCTTGTGTAAGGAGATAAGCACTGTAATACATTAATTAGCTTTTGAAATTGGGTGCCACTCAATTGATAAAAGTTATGGAGGGGTGTGAAGCTGAAGATCCCAGTCCTTCTCTCAAAAGCAGCTCCGCACCCTGGTCTTTTTCAGTATCTTTGGCCCATCTAAAATTCTAGAATGAACACTGTGGTTGACAATTATGCTCCTCTGACACAGAACTCTCTATTATAAGGTTAAAAATGGTCCGTTTGGGAAAGAGAATTTTCTTGGGGGTGGTCCTTGAGCTGCCAGAAACTAAGGCTCACCACTTACTCCCCACCAAGTCCAAACTGCGGTTTTTTAACCTTACTTTCTGGCAAATACTTGGCAAAATGGGTATTTACCAGAAACAAGACCCACAAACCAAATCATACTACTGGAGGAGTCTGCAATAATGTCTCAACAACAGCTTGAGCAAGGGAAATGTTAACTATTTACTTCTTTATAATATCACAAAGAATGTCTGAATAAGGAAATCCTTTACAACTATCTGGATGGGGGAAAAGGATGCTTTGTTATTTTTGTTTTTACCACAAAAATTCAGGTTCTGTGCTCGCTGCTTATCTTTGAAGACTATTCACAACTACAGAACTTTGAGATGACATCAGAAATATCAAATGACAGAAACCCAAGCCACTAGTTCTGTTCAGACCATTTAAAACTCTTTCTGAAGTGTTGTAAAGGTGTCAAGGCAACTGGCAGGAAAGAACTTTGTTCAAGATTTAACAGTCTGGCTTCAAAGGTTTGATCTGAACTACATAGTTTTGTTGGCAAAGTTGTACCAGTTAAATTATGAGCAAGTCTACATTCACAGCTCCTTCTGATGGTAGAACCCTTTTTTCTACTAACAGGGCAACAGCAGCACCACAAGCAACAGAAGACTTCTGCCACAACAAGGAAGTTGTCAGAAAGCATGTGTAGACACACCTGCACTTTCTACCAACAGCTGCTGCCCTTTGGTAGCTGGTACCTTATTGGGTTGTGCTACAGGCCCCCTTGCTGCTGCCAAAACGTCTAAAAGCGAGAGTTTTATAGTATAGGCAAGCCTTAGGTGACAATTCCCAATCTATTTCTCTAGTCGTTTCCAAGACGACTACTGGTAAAAGCAGGAAACACAAGACTTGATATCCCTGGTATTTCCAAAGTTAAGTGGACAAATAAAGTGTAAAAATATGTTCAAAAATTTTTTCCTAAGTCTTCTATATATTCCAGAAAGCAACAAAAGAAAGTACAACCTCATTTTTCTTCTTTGCAAGTACCATAAGACTCCCCAGAATTGTGTAGAAGACAACTTAAAATACTACACATCCAACAGAATAGTCAGTTTTAGTCTGTGATGTTAATTTGTTATTTAAAGTTTCTGCTAATCTTTAATTAATTATTGTTGCCAAAGTAGGAGTAGCAGGACTAACAAAAGAAGAATTAACTCTCACTTCCTCTTATTTTACTGTTGAGTACTTCAGACCAGTGGTCCCCAAACTGCAATCTGTGGTAAGTAATCCCTGGCTCTCAGTCTTCCTTCTGAATGAAATTTTAGTAACAAGGTTGCACAGGGATATGCAATTAATTTGGGATCAGACAATGCTCCACTGGTCCAAATATTTTGAAAATGACTACCTTAGAAAGCACAACTCCAATAAGCTAGTTATCTTTCCCTTAAAAATTAGCTGTTTCTTGAGGGGACACATGTCAAATGCCAAATGTGTAAATTACACTGCAAATGTTTTATTTCAGTAATACTCGATTAACTTCGACCTCCGCACCTTTTAAGATCACTGAATTCTTTTTCAGACCTAAAAGGCTTTAGAGAAACCTGAAGCAACAGGACATTAATAAAGCTGTTGATTTTCATTGTAATAATGTATAAAATGAATCTTAGGGATCCATTATAATTCCAAAGGCCAGTGGGGGCCAACCTTTTTGGCAGACATCCTGTGAATTAAGCCCAATCCCTCCTCAAGTGCCACTCCACTCCAGTCCCCTTCCCCTGCCTGATTTGCTGCTTGGCTTTCTGCTCCTGACCTCTCTCCTTAATCCGCTGCGTACCACACAGAGGCAGCCTGTAACACTTGGCCATCCCACCGCAGGCCACCTAGGAACTAATCATGCCATATATAATCAGTTACTGTACACACACACACATATTAACAGTGCTCTAACACATACCTACACACACGATATAGGCATCTAGCTATGTGTATGTGTGTGTACAGTAACTGATGTGTGTATACAGTAACCAGTTACACACACGTGTAATTCATTGTACAGCTACTTATTCATATTTCATAAGCTAACAAAAAAGGCACAAGCCCTGCAAGGTATCACAGTTCCATACCCTGTAACAGAACACCATAACTTCTCTCAGATGCAAAGAATGGCCTCAAAATGGAGTACTATACACAAAGGTAAACAACATAGTAATGAAATCTCAAAATAACAGGAATCCAAAAGGTATTCTTTTCAGTAAAACTGTAAAATGCTTCAGAATGAATTATTTTGCAACCCTAATGGATTGCTGCAAGGATCCAGTTTTGTAAAAAAACCAAAAAAAAAGTTATACTGGGCTGGACTTCCCATTTAAATTTTCTGCCATGATACAATTCAAATGTTAACTGAAGGGTAGAGCAGCATGGCTGCCACTTGTTTAGCTTGGATTTTTTTTCTTAATGACAAATACATGAACAGCACCCCTCCCTTCCCAGTCTAATGCTTTGAAACCCTTAAAGTTTCAGATAACAAACTATTCTAAGCAGGGACTGTAATTTACGAGATCAGTACACCACTCCTCACAATGAAATCCAACTTCATTATGGCCTTTGTGCCCCAGTACAGTATAAATATAAAAAACACTGTATAAAGAGCAAGTGGAAGGGGGGCCAGGTACAGTAGGGGCCAAGCATGAGGTAGGACAGATAGAAAGAGCAAAGGTCAGGGGAGCAAGGCAGGGGGGTCTGCCCCCTTATCCTCCATTGCAGTTTCCCCTGCCACAGCAGAGATGAACCTGAAGCAGCATTCCACTGATCAGAGTCCATACTAAGACAATTATAATTGTACACGTAGAGAAACTAACTACGGGGGAGTCGAATCAAGTCTGAAGCCAGCTTGGACTGGAGTAAATACCGCAGCAACTCCAGGACTGTGGCTCATCACGGTGGCCAAGGCCCCAGAGGGGAGAGCCGGGAGCACTGCTCTCACTTGTCACGGCCCAGCCCAGCTCAGCTTCTCCCTGCACTTCGCTCCGGGTCGCAGGCTCCGCTGCCACCGATCGGGCTCTCGGAGCCGCCCGCTCAAGCCTCGCTGGGGACGGCGCCGGGGCCGCCCGGAAGCGAGGCTCGGAGCCCGCAACAAGCCTCAGGTACGGGCTGAAGGATGCAGCGCCCCGCGCGGGCGGAGCGGCCGGCACGTGGCAGTCGCAGATGCCGCGGACCCGCCCGGGCCGAGTGCCAAGTGCCTCCAACTCAGCGGCGGGCGGAGGAGCGGGATTTGCCCCGGGCGGGGGGATGTCCGCAGCCCCGCCCCCGATGCCCTCGTGGCTCGGCGGCGCGGCCTGCTCGGCTCTGCCCCACTCTCGGCTCACAAAACCCGCTTCCAGCACCAGCCACATTGCTGGGGAGGGGTGGAGGGGATGGAGGCAGAGGGACCCCCCTCTCCGAGTCCGCCTTTACCTGGCGCCGCGGATCACAGGTTCCGGCCGTAGCGGCCCCGTCAGCGCCGCGCCGGCCCCGCCAACATGGAGGCCGCGGCTGCCTGCGCCGCCTCAGACGCTTCCGCTGTG
>NW_017729022.1:15408903-15410282 GCF_001723915.1 Gavialis gangeticus
GGCGCCAGGTTCTCAGCCGCGGCGGAGCGGCCACATGTCTGCGCGGCGCGTCCCAGCAGGCAGCGCGCGGCGCCTGGGAGCCGCGTGGCGGCGCTGCACCCCAGCTTTTTGCGACATTGGCCTGGCGCCGCCAAACCCAGCCCGCGCCGCTGCCAGGGGCATTGTGGGAAAGGTCCTCCCGGCCCGGGAGGGGGCGGGGAGTGAGCCGGCGGCGCCTGTGGCAGCTGTCCGGTGCTGGCCAGCCAATGAGAGGGAGGCGGGGGGGTACGGGGACGCAGCACGCTGGCTCCCTTTCCCCTCCTCAAAGCGGGGCCTGCGCTGGTACAGCCGTGTCGCTGGGCATGCGCCAGTCGCGGGGCGCGGGGAATGTTACAAAGCCGCCTGCAGTGTCCGCGGACGTGGTCACTTGTGTCGGGTGGCAGCACGTGGCTGCTGTCTCTCGGCCCTTGCTGGTGGGCCCCTGCCGGCACCTTACCTGGGTGGCACAGTTCCCTCCTGAATCGCGCCATAAATTGAGGCCGGTCACACGTGCAAAGTAGGTACCCCACCCTAAAAGTGGCTGCCCAGCTATAAAAGGCTCCACAGTTAGTGCTTGAAAGCACGTCACAGCTCGAGAGCCGGTTTGTGTCCAGCTGCTATCTGAAGGTGTGACGGGTGTGTCCGGACTCAGAGGCAGCTGCCGGGGTTTCAGTGATGGAGCCCCAGCAGACTCCCTGGTGCCACAGCAGGGACTCCTATGGTACGTGCTGACTGTCAGCCGCCTGCGGATCCCAAGCAGCTTAGGGGCAAGCACACAATAATTATGCAGTTTACAGCAAGAACAGGGCTAAATTTTTTTGGGTTGTTCGACCTGGTGTGCTCACAGCTCTTTGGGGCACATGGCAGTGAAGCAAAGGGCAGATGAAGCAAGGTTTACTTGCCATATCTCTAATTAGGCCTGCACTTTTGTAACCAGCTCATAGTTGTCATCTGACCTGCTTACACCAAGCAGACAGTTGTCCCATACAACAGCCTTTTTTTTTTTTATATAAACAGTACAACCACCCATGCCTCTCACACCGCGTACTACAGGTGGTTATGGTCATAGGCACTGACTGTTTTGGTGCTTGCACCTATAAAACAAACAACCCCCCACCCCCCAAACACACGCACTTTACATTCAGTGCCCATTATGAGCCTCATGCATGCCCAGAAGAGGTAGCGTGTTACTTCTACCCAGCTCTGCAGTGTCTATAAAGTTCAGGCGCTTTAGTGGGGCTTTTTCGGCACTTATCTAATAGCTAGATAAAAGTGCCAAAAACCCCTGCTGAACCCACCTGATCTGTAGATGCTACAGAGCCAGGTTGAAGTCAAGCACTTTTGCTTCCTGTAAAGCGTGT
>NW_017729022.1:15410293-15411937 GCF_001723915.1 Gavialis gangeticus
GAAGGACAGATAAAGGAGCAGCCACCATCTTGACTGCTGGCTGCCCTTCGTGCTGTCCTGCCAACTGGCACCTTCCCTTCCTGGGCAGGGCCACTGGGGAGCCAGAATATTATTTTTATGAAGATTTTGTTGTTAATATCATGGATAATCCTGGATTTCACAGAAACCCCAATGTAATGCAGACCCCTAGTTATTGTATGTGTCATGGTACACTAATGCCCCAGATGTTCGTGAATGTTGTCTGTGTACCGTGAGTTCACAAATCACTAGGTTTTCCAGTTTCCAGTTACTCTGAATAACACAGGATTTCTTTACTAGGGCTGCCAAAGCTGACATGTACAAATCCCTGAAGCATAACGACTGAGTCACAAGAAAAAATAAATCAAGATTTCCTAAGTATGCCCTTCAGTCTATTCGAGGGCTACTACTTGCAGACCACTACTCTGAATAATCCTGCTGTGGTTACTACTGTCCACTTGCCCTAGCAATCCAGGGGTTAAGAGTTCTAGAAGTCTTCTAAATTTACCCTGTAACAAGGCCCTAAGTAACTCTGCTTAACCAACCCACCATCTTTCCTTCCCAAACTACCTGCTGTCCAGCTTCTACTGCCAATTCTCAAGCTGATGCCACCAACCAACTGTTCTTCACCCCAATACCCTCTCTAGCCTTACTAGTGTGTTACTTCAACATCTAGCCAGTAGAGAATGCTATAGCTGTTAGAATGGAACATGCTAACAATGAAGTCCACTGACTAAGATTCAGTAATGAGTTCCCTGTGTCCAAAGTGGATTAGAATGGGGTTGCCTGTTGCAACAAAAGAGGCAGCAAGGAAGAAGGCACAAAACTGATGCTGGGAGGAAGAGGCTGTGCAGAGTAATGAGAGATAGAAACAAGAGTAAAGCCAGAGGTAGAAGCTTAACAGGAAAATAAGCTTAATGAAAGCTTAAAAGAACTCAAAGATCACCAAGGCTGATGGACTTCCAGTGTCTCCAATGGGCCTTGCATCAGCCAAACAAAAAATTAGCTATTTTGGGGTTTGAGAGTAAGAGATCCAGAGCATGAAAAAGATTTGCAGTGTTAGATTCTGAACTGACAGAAATGAGGGGAGATATGATATCTTTCATCTATCCAAAGAACCTTGCCTGCCTACATCCTTAGACCAGGGACGGGCAATTATTTCAAGCAGAGGACCACTTATTAAGTTTTGGCAAGTTGTCAAGGGCTGCATGGGTAGCCCCACCCCTTGACAGATGCCCTGCCCCCTGGTTGTCATCTTGTGACGGGAAGTCCTGCCCCCTAATCCCTGATCTTTGCCACCTGAAGTCCCCCTCCCCTTGCCCCCAGAAGTACTCCTTTCAGCACGGGGTTTGTCATCTCAGAACCAGAAAAATACCAAATTATATTCTAAAATGCAAGCATCTACAGCATTCATTAATTTGATTTAAAATATTTTTGTTCTGATTTACATGTGTTTGTGTAGTGTACATAGAGGTGATTGCACAATAGCTTAAAATGAAGTCTTACTCTTGTATATCATGGGGGGTGGATATAAGTTTGTGGGGAGCTGTGAGTGTGTGGGTATGTGGAGCATGGGTGGGTATGGGATTTGTGGGGGGGGCTGTGGCTAGGGTGTGAGGGGAACCA
>NW_017729022.1:15416937-15425981 GCF_001723915.1 Gavialis gangeticus
ATGTGGAGCATGGGTGGGTATGGGATTTGTGGGGGGGATGTCTGTGGGGGGAAGGTGGCTGGAGTGTATGAGGGGATGTGGGTGTGGGAGTCTGCATGTATGGTAGTGCAAGGGCAAGTGTGGGTGCATGTGTATGGTGGGGTGTGTGTGTGGAACTCACCCTATGAACACAGTCACACACTCTGCCCCTGCCTCTGCCTGCACACAGACACCCCACTGTGGCCCTGTGCTCCTCCATCCCACGATGCAACTGGACTCACCTGGCGCTGGTGCAGGACAGGGGCAGGAAGAGAGTGAAATGGCTAGGGGTGGGCGGGGCTGGGCTACTCAATTCTGCTGAGGGCTCCCCCTGGGTCCTACTACTGCCCCTGGCTCCTGTCAGCTTTGACAGGCAGCTGGGAGCAAATAAATATTAATTTACAAATTTTTTTTTAGGAGCCTCGCAGGCTGGATAGAATGGCCTGGTGAGTTGGATGTGACCCACAAGCTGTATTTTCCCCACCTCTGCCTTAGACCAACACAACTACAACCAAAAGCCCAGCAGAAATGAGGGGAAGCAGAGAAAAAGGAGCTGTCAAGGGAACATTCAAGATGGGTGATAATACAAGGGAAAAGATGCTACATATCTGAGGTTTTGTGAAGCTCCATTACCACAGCACTGTCAACCTCGAGTTCAGAAATCATAAGTCAGAGCCCACAAAATCATGAGATTTGACCCACAAATCTAAGATTTTAGTTTAAAGAAAATGAGCTATGTTCTTTTTTAATCTGTCTCCTGACTTTTTAATTCTCCCTTACTTTTCTGCCAATGTGTGAGTGTAGGTACTCTCAGCATCTCTCTGGCTGCTCAAAAGAAAGTATAGGACATGGTTACTGTGACAATAGGGGAATGGATTTGATAACCCATGAGGTTCTTTCAATCCAGGTCTCAAGTTTTTCACTTATTTTCAAGAAACATTTATGTGAGCTGCAACTATATTTACAGACAAAATGTTTTCACTGTATCAGTCACCTTGCTAACTGTAGGAAGAACCCTAATCTAAGCATAGCTTTCTACAAGTTAGTTCAGGAATTCTAATTTTAAATTATTAGTTTATATTAACAATAATCATTTGCCATACATTCAAAACTTTGCAAAACTAATATTAAATCATCCTCATTTCTTTTTGTAATGTATATCTCTACATAGTATATAAATGATCAAATAATGACAATCAGTGGCATAATATAATACATACATTTATACTGAATTATCCAAATAACTACAAATAATTAATTTCACTTATCTTTCTTTCCTGCTGCCTCAGGATTTATCTCTGGGGACTCCAGCAGAAACTGCATTACAAGTGCAATAGGCAGCAGGGAAATTATGTTTTAGGTCTGGGACCAAAGCTCTCATATAAACCTTTTCCTGTCTGCCCAGCTTTGCGACCTGCAGGAGTAAAGGGCCTTTTTGAATTAGTGTAAGTGTTCCTTCTACAGGCATTAAGTCTCATGACTATGTAGCCTTTAGTGAGTATAGTTCACTATATTCTGCGCTAGGCACTACAGAAAAAAATGTGTTTATGGCTACCAGAAGGGTAGCCAGTGAGGGCAAATAACTTGAATGTAGACATTTTTTAGGCAGGCAAAGTTCTTTGAGTAGATGTGATATCTTTTACTACTCAAGGTACTACTACAAGGTTCTACTCAAATAACCTTTCCTGCCTATGTCCTTAGACCAACATGGCTATAACCAAAAAGCCAGCAACATTTTTAGGAAATCTAAAGATAGGCACATTGAAAAATGAAACCAAAACAAGACCTAGCATGTTTCATTATCTACTCTCACCTCCTACCAAACCTTCTGGTTTGGGTATCAGTCAGATAGCAGGTACTTCATATTACCCCCATTCTGAGCTTCTCAAAATATTCCTCTAAAGTACAAGGGTTACATACGTATAAGCCATGTTCATTTTAGTGTTTCCTCATCATAGAAAGTTTAAAGTACGCTCATTTGATAGGTTCTTTACTTTTAACACCCTCTTTTAGTTAGCATTGTCGTCACATTAATATCTACCTATTGCTATGGAAAAATCTAGTTAAGACACGGAAGAATCTTTGCAAAAGTTAAGATTTTACTTCTCAAAATTCCCAGTCTTAATGATACACCTATTCTGCATAGGCATGTAGTTCATTATGCCATGTATTTAGCTTTTTGCATTTGCTATTATGACTTAAATAAACTTATAATCATTTACATTGGCTCACTAAGGGCCTTGTTACACCTTATGCTGTAAGCTAAACAAATGTTAATAAGCTTAGTTTTGTTTGGCTTAGTGAAGCAGTTGCACCTTGAAGTGAAAACACATCTGTGACTATCTCATTCACCTGCTGTGACTTGCCCCTAGAGACTTGGTGAGCAGGGAGAGGACTAGGAGCTAAGGGCAAGATGAGGTTGCTGCTCCCACCAGGCAGAGCAAGTGCAGGCCCAGAGTGCAGTGCCTCCCATGGCTGCTTGGACCAGTTCTGTTCCCACTGGGCAGAGCAAGCCAGTCCAGGAGGCAGCAGGGGGCACCATGCTGTGTGCGCCAAACTCTTTGGAGCTGCACCACTCTCTCTACCTGACATGCCCAGGACACAAGGTGCTATGCCCAGCCCCACTGCACCCCAGCATCCCCACTCACCCTGACTCTGGAGGGGCCACTACATCCTGGGATGCTGGAGAACTTCATCGCGGGTGGAATAGCTGTGGGGAGTGACCACACTTTAATGGAATAGGAGCAAAATGAAGTGGATTAGAAATAATCCTGCCCTGGAGTGGCATAATTTTAAGCCAAATTATGAGTGCCTCAAGCTAAGGCATTTAAAAGGCATTAACGTGCACCCAATACAGGGGTTAAGAGCTCCAGAAGCCTCCTAAAATTCCTGCGTAATAAGGCCCTAAGACCAAGGAAGGCCTACTCATGCCAACTTCTTTGTTCACTAGTCTTTGTTCCTGACTGTTTCCTATTTGTGCTACTACTGGTATTTCTTACAGTAACAGGCTATATTTCCCCCTGGCTGTTCAGTGACGCCTGGCCTCAGCATCCCTGGATCAAGAAGATGCTACATAGAGTCCCCTCTACCTCTTCTCCTCTCAGTATTCTCTTTATCCCATAGTTTCTCTATCCCCCTTTAACAGAGCTCTACAGCTTCTTATTTCCCATGGCCTTATAAATAATGTAGCACCCACAGCCACTAAGTGGGAGCCATTTTATATGCATGCATAGCTTCAATCTAATTGACAGCAGTGGAAACTAGCAACCACCTTTATTAAGGACAGTCTCATCATCACCACATGCCTACAGGCTGTGGAGGCTATCTTCAGCCCAGCTGGCAGTAATATAAGAAGACAGTCATTTTGGATAAGGTAAAATTCACCAGATGGCTGACTTCCATGAGGTAAAAAAAAAACCCTAACAACCCACTCAGGGTTGAGGAGTCAGCAGATGTGGAAATCAGAATTATTTCATAATTTTTTTCAACTGTTGATGGGGAGAAGCTGGAAATTCTATACTATGAAGCGGTATTTAAACTTAGTTGGGTCTTCCAGTGAGAACAAAATCATTGTACTCTAAAATCTCATGATTTGCAGGGCAATTTATGGGGAATCATGACTCTTCTTTAAAGTGGATATGGTAGAGACTTTCTCACTGTGTTTTGCTACCATCTCCCATTAGTATCAAAATAACCAAGGCCAAAGGCTGCACCTGAGCAGGATGAATGCCATTCCCACAAAATCCTTTTAGATGGTGGGGAAGCTGCCTCCAGTAAAGGGGGATCCTTTTTTCTGTTGTTCTCAAAGTTCCCACAGATAGTCTCTGATAAGGTGGTGACCCCTCTGGTCTCTATTTGGGGCTAGGGCAAGAATGAAATATA
Organism: Gavialis gangeticus; assembly: GCF_001723915.1. Classification (NCBI taxonomy): domain Eukaryota; kingdom Metazoa; phylum Chordata; order Crocodylia; family Gavialidae; genus Gavialis; species Gavialis gangeticus. The sequence continues at coordinate 15,420,838 of NW_017729022.1, forward strand.
GTCAGAGGAATTTACTGTAGGCTGCTGACTCTGAAACTCATGCTAAGCTGAGGCCTACTTACAAAAGTTAGAATATAAAATACTGATGCTAACTGCATAGTGCAAGAGGATGTAAGTTCATAGCTAGGCCATCTAAGAAGAAATAATGAGGTATCCCTTCCAGCTTATCTTTCTATATTCATGATGATTTCAAGCAGGCTCCTAGTTGTCTGGTATGTAACCGTGTGAAATGTCTATCCTTGATTAATATAGTATGGTAAATATTTCATTTGCAATTATCTTGTGTTTTATGTGCAGGAAGAGACATTTTCCATATGTGATAGGTGTCTCCTGATTTCGTTCTGTTTTTGTTGTTTTCTCGTGATTCCCTTGATTTTCCAAGAACACTCCCCAAAAACTTTATGTTTTTCCTCATTGTTAATCAGCTTCTTGATACATTCCCAACTTAGTAGAAATGGATAACCTCTTGTCACTGAAGAAGGTAATTCATTCAAATTAGAACTTTCTGATAACTAATAATGAGCAGTTTGATTAACAGGATTTTCCTGTCAATTACTGCTTGGGATTCTTTCTTGATTTACACAACTAAAAGAATGCTTTGAAGATGCTGGACTATGGGTATAAGAATGAAGTGAAAACAACTAACTGTGCACATTTATGAAAGATCTTTCTAACAAGAGCTGCTGCTGTGCCCCAACTATCTCAAGAAGCTGGAAGAAACAGATTGTTGCCTGTTTGGTGAGAAATCATCACCTTATAGCTAATTACTGGACTTTGCTTTGGTTTGGGCTCATTTTACTTTGAATACTTGTAGTAAATAAAGCCTTTCTGTCACTCGTTGAACAAGGTGTCGTGTCAATCCTTAGGCTAGTCCGGAATCCTACGTTTTTATGGGTTAGCAAGGAACAAAAGGAAATAACTACAGAAACAGCATGGGAGACCAGGCAAGGCAATGCTGATCTAGAAACATCTGTTTTTAAATTTGTTGATGAAAACTAGTTTTTTCCCTTTAAAAATCTCATCATGGATCTCTAATGGATTGGAACAGAGGAACAAAATCCGGGGGCTAGGGAGTGCCAGCATTGCCAGCCCCAAACACAGAAAGATCGAGTCATGCCCCACAAAAACATGAGATTGCCATAAATTCCATGTGATTTACATTTTCTAGAAATAAGAAATGCTTAAGATTCTTACCTAATCATTCAGTGTGAAACATCAAATACACCAAGCATTGAAACAAAATTGTGGGAAAGGAAGATGCAGGGAAACTAGGAGACAACAGATGGTATGAATATGGCAGCAGGGAGTATGACAACATGTATGGGCTAATATGCAGAGTAGGGAGAAAAATCATGTTGAAATTAAATAAGATAGAGTGGAAGGCTGGGGCAGGAACAGGGCAGTTAAGTGGTACCAAGGAAGCACAACAGACACCTGGATGGGACATAGTAAACAAAGGGCTGGGCATGGAGAAGAATTAAATAGCAGTCTTCTTTTACCTAGGACACTGATTCTCAACCAGGGTGTCATGGCAGAGTGCCACAATGTCAGCATTCATAGGTGTTCAAACATGATAAATCCAGAGATTTCAAATAGGAATCCATAGTGTTAAATCCATTCTGACCTGTTTTCTCTTTCTGAGTTTTTTGTGTTGGAAAAAATTGTTCTATTATTTTTCTGTAATCAAAAAACAAGTGAAAACTAGGACCTGTCATTTTCTGAGAGGGTCCTTGATTTTCCTGTCAATTATTGCTTGGGATTCTTTCCCAAGGTGAAATGTTTGAGAACCACTGCCACAGGAGGCTGTAGTAGGATAAAAGGGGAGCAAGGGGATGAAGATTCTTGCATCTTTGTGTCTATATTTACATTTTATATTATCAACCAGAATATATCCCATACAGATTGGGTGCAGTTTGCTCAGAAACAGCCCTAGCCCTATGCATTATTTCTTTAAATGTAATTATTTTATGAGTTTGGATCATTTTTTTGGACTCTTGAAACAAAACTGCACTGTGTCTTCTAGGGAGAGAGAGAAGATGGTTCAAAATACTGTATAGTTCTTTCAAGAATGACACTAGAGGAGTTGATTGATGTTGACCACTGTGGCAGGGCACTGTGTGTGCCTGCCACTTTAAGGCTCTGGAGCTGGCAATCACCGGGTGCCTAATGAGGGCAGCCATTTTCAGTTCAGGGCTGCCCATATAAACAGGGCAGTTTAGCTGCAAGAGGCCAGGCAACAACACTGCCTGGTCAGAGGGATGCTGATATCACCTGGAGGTAAGGGAGGAGCTGTAGGGGATGGATAGGAGGCTCCTGGTCCTGGGCATGACCTAAAACTGCACCCTACTGGGAGTGGGTGGCCTGGTGGGGCTGTGGCATGGGAGCCCCCAAGAAGTGCCAGGCCAGTTACCACCCTGGTGAAAGGTGGGTTGGGGTGCCTTAACCCCTAGCCCACACCAGTGGGGGGGTTACCCCTTTATGTGTAGGGATCAGGGGCTGGACCCCTAGAAAGAGTGAGGGGCTAGAGATTCAAATACTGATCAAGAGGGTACCCTTGACTGGCCTATGCTGGAGGCAGAACCAGACAGGTCAAAAGGGCCAGGGGCCCACTGTGAGGGATGCCCGACAGCCGAGGGCCAGGGGTTCTGACTGGCCTGGAGGTGGGCCAGGGCTGGTAGCCGAAAGTCCTGGGGGACCACACCCAAGAGGGGAAAATGGCTTCAGGGAGCTATGCATCCTGTATGAAAGTGGATGAGGCTTCCTGATGAGAGGACTCTAGGTTGGGGTTCAATTAGAAGGATTCTGGGGCCCAGCGTAGGACTGATGACAGGAACATCTAGATACCATCTGCAAGGCTTGGGCTGTGGTATAGGGGAGGAGTGGAGCCACAGACAGCATCCCCTGGCATCAGGGCAAAAAATGAGCAGCCTCCTGCTTGACTAACACATTTATTAATCAGTTAAGATCAAGGCATGGTGGGTGAGAAAGCAGGTGGTTAGCCCAGGAACAGGTGGGTGGGACACACAGAGATTGGCCCTGAGCAGGCCCCCTGTTACAACCAGTAATGTATCCTTATCCAGGGAATAAAGGGACCATTTATAACATGATTTTTCCCCACTGTCCAGTTTCTGTAGCAGCCAATGTTTTTGTTATTGGCTTTTCTAGTTTGAATTATTTAAATATATTTGGCAGTGAACACTGAGTAATATAGTGCAGTTTCAACTGTGTCACATTTAATCTTTAGGCAAAGAAAGAAAACACTGAAAACATTGATAGGTTATATGTTTAAAAATGCTTAACATTCTGAAGTATTTTTCTCAGCAACAGATTTATCATAGCTTTTAAGTGCTTTTTAAGAGTGCTATTAAGACTTAAAGTTTTGCAAGCATGAATGTACAATCTGATAAACGGGTCTAAATGGTGTGCTCTTAGACCTCCATGCTTCGTTGTACTAGTCAGGTTATTTCCTGTTTGCAGTATTTTAATATTTTTTTATCAAAGTTTTTTGCATTTGATTAAAATATAGTGATGGTTTACTTCTAGACAGCACACCCTTGCTTGTGTCCTTCACTATTTTAATCACTCCTGAATACCAACACAAACAAAAGTAAGAAGAGTTATTCAGTATGGGTCGTCAAATTCTCATAGTGAGGAATGCAAGCTTTCTGCTGGCTAGTCGAAAGGCAAACTAAGACCTGCTTGCAAGAACATGAACTGTACGTGTATTCCAAAACTGTAGCCACCTCAGTGAACCAGTTTATTTCTTGCAGATATTTGGATGCACACTAAGGCCTCAGTTTAAAATGTTCAGTATTAAAGTGACAGAATTATCATCTCTTGCTTTTTAAAAGCCTTCTCTAGTCTTGTCAGTCTGTTTTCATGTTCTGACTACAAGAAAAGGATTTTGTTTACCAGCAAATGCAGTGAATTTTTATTGTTCTTTTCCTTGCAATTTTATAAAACCTCATTAAAAAGTTTATCTACTACTATAGATGGCACAATGTTGTTTAATTCAACAGCAGTAGCAAAATCAAATAGCAAAACCCTGGGAACACACCAATCGAGCCCACTTGTTGGGACAAGACCTAAAGCAGATTTGGCAATACATGGTTCAGGTTCACCTCTAATTTTAACTCTTGTCATTCATTCAAAATGGATAAACTGACTGCCAAATGGTACGGGAAACTTTTAAATAAAACTCTTAAAAATGAGATTCCTTTAAAGGCATTATATAAAAGGATCTTTGCTATCCACTCTGAAAAAGGCAAGCGGAGACTCCTGAAATATTTTTGGCCAAATTTTTATTTTATCGCCCTTGTTAGTGGTCACATTTCAGTTATTCAGAATCCTATATATTCAGCATATATACAGTGCCATTCTTTTGGGATGAAAGACGCTACAGAAATGAACAATGTTATTAATAGCAATTTTAAACATTGGGGGGGGGGGAAAAAAAGGTTTCCTGTGTTTAGAGCAACAAGATGGCAGGATGTAAGATAACAAGCCATAATTTATGTTATAGCACCATATTGTCTCCTCAGGAAGAAATGGGATGGGTGTGTCAGCCCTTTGTGGAGACAATGTTCTCCCATTATTTCAGCTGGAGTCCCCATGAGTAACTTACTGTCATTCTAGTACTATACTGTTATATTACATTTATTTATAGTACTAAAATCACAACTACTTCCAACACCGAGAAGAAGAATTTGTATTACATACTTACTGACTGAAAAAAGCACTGCTTTGCCTTAGCAGAAATACTCTCTTCTTATTTCAGATAATTTCCTGGAATACCTAGAACGATGATTTCTCTTAAGAATTTGGATCATTGGCCCACCATATGCATTGGACCACTCTGCTGCCTTCAGCTGGCCTTATGGTTTCACTCAAACCTACTCTGACAGAATTTTGCCTAGCCATTTGGATGAAAAGAAATAATGGCACTTGGCGCATCCATGAGCCATAGTTCTTCATAATAACAGAGTAATACTAAAGTAATACTTTACTGGGTATTTGACAGAACAAGTGTGAAATAATCAGGTTCCAGATTATACATTTCTAAATATCAGTATTCTAGGTGGAAATAGTAAAGTTCTGTGCCAATGAATTGGGTTGCAGGACTGGAGGCCGGGGGGGGGGGGGGG
>NW_017729022.1:15426209-15428843 GCF_001723915.1 Gavialis gangeticus
GGGGGGGGGGGGGTGTAACCCTTCTGCCAAGCACCAGTCAGCAGCAAAAAGGGCTGGGTTCACATTTCAGGGTGTAGTGGGAAAACTGAGTTATCCTAAGGCCTGGCCTGGCCTTCCCAGAACTCAGCAACAAAATTGAACAGAGTGCCTTCTGGGACACTGGGAGATATGAGTGCTGTGACTAGCCACAAGGCAAGCAAGGCACAAGTTTCCCTATCAGGAATGTGCCTGGCACAGTGCCAGGGGATTGGTGCACAATATAAGGAATGCCTGGCACAGAGCCAGGGGACTGAACAATTTGGGATGAGAAAAGTTACAAAAGTGATAGACAAACAAAGGAACACGTGTGTGTTCTGTGTTGCCACCATGGGGAGACAGGAATAACCTTGGACCTCTTGTTTGAACAACAGGGACTCCAGAAACTAACATCCCGCACACCCAGCAGAGGATCTGAGGCTGGTACCACCAAAGGTTGCTGTTGTAATGTCTGAAGAAACAGCTTGCCAGGTCATATTACAGGGAGGAAATTTATAAGAAAACCTAGGGATTGCTATTTAAGTTCGCTTGATACCATGTTGGACAAGTTGCCATGTCAATTCTTGGAGGGGGGTAATGGGTACCCCATAAATTACACCAGTGGCTCGAGCCCCCACCCAGAAACCTAGGAACACTAAGTTTGCTGGGGTATCCTTTATAAACAAAACCCCTTCCTCACAAGCAGTCTAAACACAACAACTGCAAATATGTTACAGAAAATAACAAAAAGAAAATGCCAAGAATAGTTTTAAAACGCTATTAATTACAAAACAAGCTCTATAGGTGGCACCCTCTTGGGGGAGGCTTCACCCATACCCAGGCAGTCTGGGACTTGGGGCTCCCCAATGGGTAGTTCTGGGGGCCTGCACTCCCTACCTGCCCTTCAGCAATGGGCCGGAGAGGGGGGGGCACACTTGAGAGTCCTATGAGCTGCTCCTTGGGTTCATGGCACTGCGAGGAGCTGCTTGAGACTGTGGGTCCTTCTGCATTGCAAGGGGCTCCATTGCTCCTGGAGAAGTGGTAGTGCTGATCTTTGCTTCCACAGAGAGGCTGTGTATGTGTGTGTGTTTGTGGGGGAGGGAAGGGAGAAGGAACTGCAGCTCCAACCAGCATGAATACACCCCAAAACTTGTAGGCTGGATTTTATATGGCTGCTGAAACAAAAACTGCAGGAAATGGAGCCAGGTTGATTACTGGCTACACCTGATGGAAACACACAGCTTGACTGGTGGGAAGGAAAGTCAAAAGAAATAAAGGGGAAAAGCCAGACCTACCCTCCAGTCTTTATCTTAAAAAAATCTGCCTGAAAAGTCTTTACTCCCCCTGGCTAATCAGGCCAGAGGTTTTTTCCTATTTTGCCCAGATGCAAGGCCCCAGCTTTCCATGTGGAGACCACATGGCCAAAACAACGGGGGCCATCTTGCTCACTAAAACAAACACACCCACACTACACAACAACCAAAAGCAAACACTTTGCTATATACAATTATATATACGACTGCAAGGTAATCAGAATTCTCTATATAAATATAGTTATTTTAATATATATAGTATTGTGCGTATAGAGCAGGGGTGTCCAACCTTTTTGAATGTGGAGCCAGATCATGAACTTTTTATCACCCAGTGGGCCAGCCAGATATATTCGAACACCCTCTGGCCTGGTCCAGAGACATCCTGCCTGCGTAGCCCAACTACACCTGCCTGTTACTGCAAGGTTCATGGTAGCTGCTGGTGAGCAGGGGCAAGAGGGACCCATTCTGCATCCAGCCAGTTACTGCCCCAGAGACTGAAGGGGAGAAATAAATAGCTCCACATCTGCATCCCCGGAGCAGTGCAGCCCCACCAGCCCGCGCTGCCTGAGAAGGCCTGGAGCAAGGCGGCCACTGCACCGCAGCCCCTCACCTGCCTGCCCCACGGCCCCGCTCACCGTGGTGCCCGGCCACCTGTGCACGCAGCCCGTGGCCTCAGCGCGGGGTCTGGCAGACACCGGCTCCCGCCGCCTCACCCCGCAGAGGTCACGCCAGGACCCAGCCTCCTGAGGCCTCCCCACCCTTATGCTGGCTTCCCACGTGCTGCTGGGGATGGGAGGAGCCCGGCCAAGTCAGCACCAGCCAGCAGAAGCGGCGGTGAAGCCGTGTACCGCTTGGGACTGACTGGCACAGGTAGGGGGAAAATGCAGCTGAGCCCTCGCCGCTCCGGCCAGGCTCGTCCTGTCGCAAGCAGCACACAGCTGCGCCGCCGCTTCTGCTGGCTGGTGCCGACCTGGCCGGGCTCCTCCCGTCCCCAGCAGCTTGTGGGAAGCCGGCTTCAGCCGCATGCTCCTCCGGATGGGATGGACCTAGCCGGGTCAGCACCGACCAGGAAAAGTAGCATGCAGCTGAAGTCGGCTCCTCACGTGCTGCTGGGGATGGGAGGAGCCCGCCCGGGTCGGTACCAGCCAGCAGAGGTGGCGGCGGAGCCGTGTGAATCCGGCCGGGCGAATCCTGTCCCGAGTGGCACATGGCTACTTCTCTTCCCACACGCACCGCGCCGGTAACGTCGAGCTGACGCGGTGCGTGTGGGAACCGTGTCTCTTCCCCTGCCCCTCAGCAGCCGTTA
>NW_017729022.1:15433843-15460204 GCF_001723915.1 Gavialis gangeticus
AGCCCGCCCGGGTCGGCACCAGCCAGCAGAGGTGGCGGCGGAGCCGTGTGAATCCGGCCGGGCGAATCCTGTCCCGAGTGGCACATGGCTACTTCTCTTCCCACACGCACCGCGCCGGTAACGTCGAGCTGACGCGGTGCGTGTGGGAACCGTGTCTCTTCCCCTGCCCCTCAGCAGCCGTTAGGAAGCTGACGCGGGGCTGGGGGAGGACAAGGGTTGGGAACGAAAGTGAGCTGTTTACTTTCATTTCCCGTGGCAGCACCGGGGGCCTCAGAAAATGCCTGGGCGGGCCGCATGTTGGACAAGCCTCATAGAGAGTTTCGAGTGCCCTGCAGCCATACAGAAACATAGACCATTATTTCAAGGACCCTGCAACCCCAGAAGATTAAAAGGTTGGAACAAAGTTGCAAGACAGACTTCTGAGTTCTTTGCAATCTTTCCTTTCTAACCTCCCCCTTTGGCTTTTCTTGTTGTTTCTTTATCTTTCTCCAGTAATCTCTGCTTACTCTTAGTTATTTATTTAAAACCCTATAAAATTGTTTCCCATTGTTTTAGCCATTGCCCATTTCTTTTCCATTTTATGTTTATATACATATGCCTCTACAGTTACTTTACTAAGCAAGTACTAAACACTAAATTTGCAGTATCTAAGGCTCATTAATGAACGTGTAGATGCGCCCAGTGAGAGAGTTAGCTAACACTCCAGTGCAAATTGAAGTATAGTTAGCAACCTAAGAAACTCATTTTTTCATTGCAGAAATGGCAGATTTGTATGAGAGTATCACTGAAAGGAACATTTGTCCTTGATTTATAACATCAATAATTTATTTTTAGTGTCTAATAATCAGTCTCACCTAAACTCAAACTAAATGTCCACTGTTTCCAGTGTACTCCACTTAACATACCTCAAGATTTATAATTAGGGGTCTACTTAAATCACAATTTCGCAGATTTCACTGAAACCATGAAATCTGGGATTGTCTGTGAAATCAACTAAAAAAATTACTAAAAATAAAATGCTGGTTCCCTGGGAGCCAGCAGTCCTCACTTCTGCTCTACCCCAGCCTAACATCCCACCCAGGAAGGGAAGGAGTATATTTTTAAAAAATCACTGATTTTAGTGGATATTCTAGGATTTTTTTTCCCCATCAGGGACTCAGTTTCATTTTCCCTTGAACTGAGCTTCAACCAGATTGATCTCCTGCATGCCCAAATCTTAATTAGATAGTGCTTAGCCGATCCTTATTGTTCAGTTTAGGAGTCATCAGCACACTGAAGACACCAGGCCTCTACCTCTTTATTAACCCTCCGTGTGGCTCCATAATTACATTGCACAGAAAGAATGACAGACTAGGTAATGTTCATTCATCAGATAAAATTAGAGTAACCAATGAAGGGAAAAGAAAAAGAGTATAACAGCATAATATATATGCTTACCTATAAAGTCTGCAGTTGTGGGCTGGAGATAAAACAAATGTCACCGTCCCAAATATTAGTAAACTGGAAGTATTGTGAAGTTTTAATAAAATATAAAGCTGTGCTAATGCTGAGTGAACATGAATATATATTGTCACTCTTAATATACTGAGCTGTTACATGGAAAAAAGCATGACTTGCTCAAGGCCACATAAATTTTTATATGCGTTAGATCTTCTGTTTCAGTTTCTATCCATGTGCCTTTACTTGGTGTAATATGGTGTTACTTATCTTTGCTTACCCACTCTTCTCAAGGGTTTTGATATCAATAGCTGAAGGCCTAGGTATTATTAGTGGGTCCTTTATATAGACGTGGTGTCAGATATAAAGGGTGCACACACGTTGAATGATTGAATTGCTGGTAATTGTACTGATACAGAGTGCCACAGTCCAGTGCATTCTCATCAGCCAGCTCACATTGAGCATAGTTCTCTGCAACTGTTCCAAAACACCATAGTTCATCTTTGAAGCTACCTCTAAGACAGTTTCTTGTACACTCCCTGAATCAATATTGTTAGGGGGATTTCTAAATTAGTTCTAACAGAGCTAGTTGGGAATGCCAATAAAAATGCTTGCAAATATTTTTTGTAAGAATGTTCATGAAAAAATTGCCGTTTTATATTCAGAATATTGACTGGTTGATTTCTTTTTATTTTTAACCACTAAGATCTAAAACTATCTAATTTTCTAAGTGTTTCCCTTAAAACTATCTTTATTTCTGTTACTTTTAATTATTAGTAATCCAAGGAAACTGGGAAAGAAGATACCAGATCTCAGAACTCCATTGGAAATGGCATTATCTCAAAATGGAAGCCAGAACAAATCGTCAGCAGTCTATTCAGAGAATTGTCTTATGGTGCTCCTGATAAACAATCACTAAGCTGTTAAGATGTTCTTGGAGAGGTGGCTGAAGAATCGTGCAGAATCTGCAGACAGAGAATGATATAAGTAATTTAGCAGAGAGTAAGTTCAAAGAGAACATTATTATCATTTTGTCTGATCTACTGCATAATATAGGCATTAGAATTTCATCTAGTGATTTTTGCATCTGTAGCTGAACTTCAGCTCAACTAGAGCATATGGCTTAGGGGCATTAATACTGTAAGCTTCAGGTCCAGTGACCCCAGCAGTAATTGGCTCAATGTGCTATTTCCAGCCAAAGCTCACTAGGTAGAACGCTATAGAGTCAGGGTGCTGAAAGCATATTGGTGGATTTGAGGTGCTCTGGAGACCTGTAGGAACAACAGTAGCTGAGAAACTCTGAATAAGGAAGGATAATTGTATTGAAAACAGGCCCAGGACTTAAGAGAGATGATTTATTTCTAAGCTCTATTTACCACCCTTACATCTGAAGTTGTATTGACATGATAGAATGCAGTGTTATTTTCTCTTCTTGTTCCACCTGATTTTTCAATTTTTTTCCACCTCATCCTTCAACCATGTTTTCTCTCTACTGCCTCATTACTCATTCTCAGTACTCATTCTGTCTTGGTCTCTCCTTTCTTCCACTATATCCTCTATCCTTTTGTCTTCCCAATCCAGTCTCAACAGTACTAACTTTCCCATACATATCATGAGCCTTTTGTCTTCATGGTGCTGCCTCCTCTCTTTCTGACATATTTTCATATGTGCACACTTATTGGAGTGGGACCCTTGCAAATTTCCCACCACTTCAACTGAAGGAACAATGACTAAGATTTTCATGATTCCAAATTATTTCCCCCAACACATCCACATTTCTCACTGCACTGTAAAACAGCAATTTCAATCTTCTTCCTCTTTATAAGTGGAAAGGGAATTTGTATCTCCATAGATCAGAAAAAAGTTGGAGCTAAGCCTCTTGAAAGGTAGGAAACATTTTTCTCCTTCCATCTTCAGTGCAACGGGTAAACAGAGCTTTTTTGAGGATGAGGAAGATCATAAGCTGGTGAACTGAGCACAGGTGGAGAATAACTAAATTAGCTAGTAGGGAGACTGAGTGGAGAGGCTGGTTCTGTTAATAAAGAAGTCATCGACATTGCAAGAGGAACTCAGTTGTCTACAGGCCAGTTGTCATATTCCTAAGTATGATTCACCTGGTAGGTGGCTCACGTGGTATTTGCCAGATATTATATTCCCCTAAACCTGAAACAAAGAACCAATGTGGAAAAACAGAAAATTTCTTCCTGATAGAGATTCAGTAAGTTACAAGTGGTTAATAAGATAGAGGTAGAATACAAACATTAATGACATGCAAACAACATTGGTTACAACTGCTAAAACGAAACCATAAATATACGTAATGTAGTTTGATGGACACTTCAATTTATGGGCAAATTTCCATACTGAAAAATGATTAAAATGGAATTATAAAATCCTTTAAAAAAAGGCCATCATAAATTTTTACCCATATCTATAATAATACTGTAACCTATGACTGAAGAATACAATTAGCTATAGCACTGTGTTTCTAGTTGGAGATTGCTAAACACGTCTTCTGCAACAACATTCACTTCAATTCTGATAAAATTGGTCTACAGTTAATTATCAAACAGGTGTTAATTACTTAAATCATATGGGAAGTAAGCTCTTATTATGCAGCATTTCCCCCCGTCTCCCAGCCTTCCCCCCCGTGAACCGATTAAAGAAAAAGGCAAGCTTAAAGGAAATCAAGGTAGATTTGGTTTCCCAATATATCTTACATAAGAAGTGGAATGCCTAAGTCCTGCAGTCCTTACTCAAGCAAAACTCCCACTGATTTCAGAATTCCAAATCTTAGTCCTACGTGAGGACTTCCTTTAAACCTCAGTTTTGTAGTAATATATATATAAACAGTAGATGGCAGCACATCATTCTTTTATACAATAGCTGTATCCATTTTAATGTAGGTTGTTCTTCACATACAGAATAAAAGATAAATTGATATATTAAACACTTGGAATCAAATTCTGCCATTAAGACTAATCTGTTAGCACAGGTTTAAAGACAGCATAAAACCCACCTCTTCTCAGTTCCACTTCCTATTATTATTTTATAAATAGAAATAACCATAGCATCTAATAATATATGTAGTAATAAAACATCCTTTTAACATTCTGAGCATCCACTGTCCTCTTAGCCAGCATTGACTTTGATGGTTTAGTCATATGTGGAAAATGGATGATGGCCATATACTTACGGATTTCTTGTATGGAGAACTCTTTATAGGAAAAAGACCACATGGGCATCCTTATCTCCAGTTCAAAGATGCTTGCAAGAGAGATGAAGGCAATGAACATCAAGCCAAATGACTGGGAGAAGATTGCTGAGGATCAAAGTGCTTAGAAACAGTGTATTAAGCATGGAATGGAGGCTTTTGAAGAAAGGTGAGCCCAACATGCAGAGAAAAGAAAAAACCTCAAGAAGAACCTTGCATCACATTCAGGATTGTTTGATATGAACTTCAAATGTGGTAAGTGTGGAAAAGACTGTCACTCAAGAATTGGGCTCTACAACCACACTCACAGATGTTCAGCAAGCTGATGCCTCACTTGGTGCGATTTTACTGTCTTGCGAGAGACAGATGCATACTACTATAATAAAACAAGTATTTTCCCTTTTAAAATTACTGCAGCAGTATAAAGCTGTTTTCTATTACCTGTACCATATCTCCACACTGTTTGCTAAGGACAGACTCATAATAAATTATAATATTTCTACAGGGCTAAGTGATAGATATTTTTTCTTTTACCTTTTACGTTTGATTAAGCTAAATTATTATACATGACAGTATGTTTAAATAGACATAAATACGATTTTAATTCAATATTGTCAGTAATCAAAGTTTCTTCTGACAAAGAACATTTTAAACAATTTTCATGGAAGGCAGATATATGGTAGGAGGACCTTCATATTGTTGGTTAAGTAGACTGAAATTCAGTAGGAATATCTTTAATTCCCAGTAGGAGTTGGGGGTGCTGATAACCTCCCAAGACTGGGCCTTCTCTGACAATTTGTACTTAGCAAGAAATAAGTATTGCCAATTAGGATGTGCACGTTTTCCTGTAATTGAAAAACAGTTCGTGGAACTGTTGGTATGTGACTAACAGTCCATTACAGCACTACACCCTCTTAAACAGAGAAAAGCATAATTAAAGTCTCACCCATAAAGGTCAATTACCTCTGACCATCTATTGTCTTTATAAAAACAAGTTAAGAGCCTTCAGTGTATGTTAACAATGGCTTGTTTGTCATTTGTGGTCATTGAATTTCTGGTCTTTGAGGAAGGCGTCAACCTACTATACTAGGTATATAGTTTTGTCCCTGCAAAAGGAAGAAGGAATCAGGTTAAAAATAGAATTAAAGAGACACTATCACAATAGTAAAAAACTTTGGCCACATATAAAATGGGGATAAATTATTCCAGCTCCATTAACAGATAATAGAGGTACATTCATTTGTACCAGCTAGAGACCTGGATCCTATGCTTTATTTGGGCAACTCAGAGTTAAGTTTCAAACTACATACATTTTGGTTGTCCACTCAGTGAAACAGAATGCTGCTATTAGACTCTACAAAGTGGAACTATTTGTACATTATTTTTTCTATTTATTTCATCCATTTAAACAAAATTGAATATTTATTTGCCATGTCCATTTAAATCAAAAGCCTTGTTTCTCACTTTCATTGTGTGTTTGTGCTTCTAACACTGTATCAGAACAAATAAATAACAAACTCATCAAGTAAAAAACAATTACAGTATGAATTATTTACCTATGATTTTTAAAATAGCCTCCAAAATTATTATCACCGAGAGAGAGAGAAGAATTTCTCTATTTTTAATGTCTTTATTTTATTCATTTGGCAACACTCTACCTGTTTCCAGTTTAATTGTTTTTTCCTGTATAACCAATTTGGCTCACAAAGGTATTTCAATTTTGAAATAAATGAGAAATTAGACATCTAAATACAGGCAACCCCGCTTAATGCTTTTAATTGGTTCTGGGAAAACTGAGCGTTTAACAGAACTGTGTTAAGCAAAACCCATTTTCCCATAGGCATTAATGTAAATAGAAAGAATTGGTTACTGCCTCTTCTTGCCATAGCTTCTCGCCATTGCCGTCGCCTCTCCCCACCCCTCTGCCTGCCTGCTGGCTGCTCTGGCCCCACGTGCCAGCCCATGCCCCACGCTCCTGCTGGTTCCAGCACCACAGGGCCTTGCACTCACTGCTTCTCCCCACACCCCCTGCCCACCAGCCACTCCAGCACCACGTGCCATCCTGGGCCCCGTGCTCCTGCTGCCCTGCCCTGGACCCCTGCTGGTATTCATACCTAGCACTCATGCTTGCCCCCCCACTTGCTGCTTCTTGCTGTCACCACCACTTCTCACCACCCCCCGCTGCCCACCAGCCGCTCCAGAACCAAGTGCCAGCCCAGGCCCCCTGCTCCTGCTGTCCCGCCCTGTGCCTCTGCTTGCCCTGGCCCTGTGGCACCAGTGCGGGCTCCAAGCTCATGCCCGTCTGCCCACTTACTCCCACTCATCCCTTCTTGCCACCGCTGCTGCTTTGGTAAGCGCTATAATGAAACTGGCTCAGGGCTAAATGAAATCAAGTGTGAATTTTAAATGAGCGCTATAGCGAAATAGTGCTAAGTGAAACCACGCTAAGCAGGGTTTGCCTGTATCTTGTGGATCTGCACCTTAGGTGCTTATGGTGTAGTATAAACTCTTACACATGCATAAAATTCCTGATGTGAGTAATCTCATTAAATTGTAACTATAAAAAGACATTGTTTTTAAATCCAACTTTTTGCTGTTTTTTCTTAAAAATGAAGAAAACCTTGAGAATGGACTAATACTGAGTGAATTGTGATAGTCTGTGGGCATATCTAAGATGCTACATCACCGTAGCAACATGCTATGGCAATATAGTGTTGGTGGGCACAAACTGTAATGCTGCAGCTATGTCACCGTAGCAGCACAATCCCTCGCTATAGTGCATTGTTACAGCGACATAGCAGCTAAAAATAACAGGTGCCACCAGTACAGCGCAGTAACGGCTGTTTAGTACTTCCTAAACAAAGCACTAAATGATGATGTAGTAACAACAGCACCATGGGGGCACTTGTAGACACACCCAGTGTGAAATGTATTATTTATATTCCCAGAGGATGTGTTTCCACTTTGCACTTTTTAGGTACTTCCAAAGAAGGCAAAGGGATGAGTAGTAGGGGTGTGTGAAGTGGACCCTATTCAATTGGGGTGTGCGAAGTGGACCCTATTCAATTCGGATTTGACCCGAATCCTGTCCTTGGGTGTGGACACTTTACCCCAAAGTTTGATTTGATTCATTGACTTGGATCACTGCCCCTAATTCAATTAATCCGAATCTGAAGATTTGATGCTGATTCGGAGAATCAGTGATTCAGACATGTACACAGCTTTAAAAGTTTTTTCTACATATCTTAAGGTAGTAGGTGTGGTTCATGATTGCTGTGATGCTGGGGTACATGAAGCGTCCCACAGGAGTTTGGGGGAGGGGGGCCTCCACATGCTTGGCAGCGAACCCAGAAGTGGACCGGAACTACTTCCGGTCCACTCCTGGGTCTGCCGGAGAGTGCGCTGGGGGTGCCCCCCATGCCTCCCTGGCTCTGTGATCAGCCACAGGGGGACCGCAGGTGTCTCCCCCAGACCCAGAAGGCACCAGTCACTGAGCCAGGGAGGCATGGGTGGGCCCTCTGGCAGACCTGGAGGTGCTCCCTGGCAGACCTGGAGGTGGACTGGAAGTGCTTCTGGTCCACTTCTGGGTCTACAGCCAAGCGCGCTGGGGAGCCCCCCGCACTCCTCTGGGACGCTCCATGTGCCCCAGCATTGCAACATTCACGAGCCCCTTGTACCTAGAGGTATGTAGAAAAAACATTTAAAGCTGTCTCTATGGCCAAATCTCCAAATCTTTCTGAATTCAATTTGGTTCTGATTCGATTTGGAGAGATTAAAGGGTCCTCTGATTCAATTTGGATTCGGAGTTTCAGCCACCAAATAGAGCCGAATCGAATCAGGGACCAAAGCTTCACACATCCCTAATGAGTAGTAGTTTTGAAGTATTATTGTAGTTATGGAATAAAGAGAAACGGACAATGAATCAACCAAGATTTAGTTCCTCTGGGTCAAGGCTGAGATACATTGTTGGGAAATATTAGGAAGCTGGCCCTGCTCCCCTTACTCCATGTCTGTTCTTTAGACAGGCATCTTAAGATCTCTACTAGTATGAGTACTATTTTTTTATTTAAATACACTGAAATGCACAAGCAGCTATTTTTCCCAAAGATTTGATTGTGATATATCCCTGGGTAGAACTGATCCCTTCTTTATTTAAATGCCTCCTTAAAACTCACTGTAGCACAGTCCACAAATCCTAACCTACTTCAATT
This sequence comes from Gavialis gangeticus, assembly GCF_001723915.1. Lineage (NCBI taxonomy): Eukaryota > Metazoa > Chordata > Crocodylia > Gavialidae > Gavialis > Gavialis gangeticus. Next base: position 15,442,706 of record NW_017729022.1, read on the forward strand.
GAAATGAGGTCATGCACTTAGTATTAAAAAGACAGCAACATCAACCTTAAACTTAATTCTGGATCACCGATTATGTGTAAATGGTGTAATATGTTCGTTCAGATTGTATAATATGCACATAGACACACTATGGACCATGTCCACAGCATTTAATTAATCACTGCAGGTATAGTACCTACCTATAAAGTAGTTCCATTGAATATCACAGGAATGAACTGCACAGGAATTTCTATTTCAGAAATTATTCCACACTTTAATATTACTGATCACCTTTAATATAGTAGCAGCTACGGGCGTCAAATGACATTGGGCCTTCACCATGTAAAGTACTGTAAATACATATGTAGGAAGAGACAGTTCCTGCCTGAAACAACTTATATTGTAAATTGACCTTAGAATGTAAAATAAAGATTATCATTATATTTTTAGTTTGGAAAATGTCACAAATTGGTTGAATTACTTGCCTAAAGCTGTGCAGAAAGGCAGTGAAGAGCCAGTAATTGAGCTTTGCTTTTCTAAATCCCTTACTGTTTTATCCCTAATCTTTTTCTCTGCTTTTCCTCCCTTTCTAACTAATTTCACTACTGTATGTACATTATTCCTATTTTGTAGTTTTAGAGGACTAGTGTTTGAAACTGGTGAAACATAGCCTTATTCCTGGTGGAACTGTTGAAACAAATGTCAAGGAAACACCGAATGACTAAAATAAAAGATAAAAAGAGCTGTTGGGGAACGTTGTGACAAAGAGAGTAAAGAGTGTGAGGGCTTTGCCCGAGAGTGACCTGCCAAATAATCCTCAGGTCAGAGATCTACAAATGTACCTTCTCAATATGGAAGACAGAGGGGAGGCTCAGTACAAAAATACATGAGTTTAAATTTTGTTCACAACTGATTATGCCATCCTGCTTACATAACTTATGTAATCCTGTCATCCAGTAGTCCAGAATTTGGGAATTTACTGTGATGATCAAGATGAAACTAAAATCTCATTTCAGTCAGTGGCAAAAGAAATATACAGCAGACAGCAGAGAAAATTATAACTAAAAAGATCATTCAGATTGCTTTTGTTTATACAGTATTATTCCTCACGGCAAATCAAAACAGTAAAGAGCATAAAGAGACACAGAGGCTTGTACACATGCAGAAAGACTGGTTTTAAATTTAGAAGAATCTTGGAGTGGGCGCCTGCTGTATTCCAGAACAAAATTTTTCCAAAGAACTCGTCTCCCTTTACCAAAGTAAATACCCAAAGCTTTCAGAGAGCTTAGGGTGCTGGACAGTGAAAGTCTGGCCATAAATGTCTCATTGGGCCTTTCTAGATGCTGAGTACATACGAAATGTAAGTGTCAAAGTGGAAACTGAGCTCTCCTGAAAATGTAGCTCCAGATTTAGGTGCCATGCATTTGAAAATCTCCGTAGTGCTCTCCCTGTGAATTCAAGGGATACAGCTTTTGGCTCCTGTGAGTGAGATTTTGCAGTTGTAAGAAAAGAAATGAGGATGGTAATATTAACATATCACAGAAGTTGTGAAGCGTACTTATTCAAATTTAAGTTCTTGGTAATGTTATGTCATAGCATCTTTCATTGAGGGGATTCATAAGCTTGTACTTACCTTGGTGCAAGAGTGTATGCACTAGCATTTATTGTGGACAGTAAACAATTCTATCCATGCCTATGGTAAACTTTGCATGCCCATGTAGAAAGGGCTTCACAGCGGCTGTTGAAGGAGGCAAAGAAGAAGAGGGCCTGTGGCAGGGGTGGGCAAAATATGGCCCGCGAACCAGATGCAGCCCACGAAGCCATTCTGTCTGGCCTGCAGGGCCCCTAAAAGATGTAGAAAATTAATATTTCTCTGCCCTTGGTTCCTGTCAAAAATTACAGGAACCAAGGGCGGTAGAACCCAGGGGAAGCCTGGCAGGCTTCACAACAGCGGGGCACGCCTGCCTCCGCCCCCCCAGCCGGAAGCCCCAGCTGGGGCTTCTGGCCTGGGAGCATGTGGCTACCCCACGCCAGAACCTCAGGTAAGGGGGCGGGGGGGGAGAAGGGTGGGGGAGCCGGGCAGGGAAGGAGCACGGGGGGCAGAAGCAGCCCTTCCCTGCCCCATGGCCAGTGCTGCAGCTGCTTGCAGCCCACATGGGGCTATCCAGAGCAGGCATAGGCAGCCCCAGGCTAGCTGTGAGTGCCTGCAGCATGGGGCACCAGGCATGGGGCGGGTAAGGGGCTGCTTTTCCCCCCCATGCTCAGCACCAGCTTGTAACCCGGCCCCACTGCCAGGCTGGCAGCAGGGCCAGGTTACAAGCTGGTGCTGAGCACGGGGAAGAGCAGTCCTTCACTCGCTGTGTGGCCAGTGCCCCATGCTTCAGCTGCTCGCAGCTGGCCTGGGGCTGCCTGTGTCTGCTCCATACAGCCCTGTGTGGGCTGCGAGCAACTGTAGCAGGGAACGCCGGCCATGTGGTAAGCAAGGGGCTGCTTTTCCCCATGTTCAGCACCAGCTTCTTCTCTGCCGGCAAGCAGGGGTTTGAGGCTGCGCGCTGCCCTACACCTGTACCACAGGACTGGGGGCACTGGGTGTGAGTGGGCGGGGAGCCAGAGGGAGCGCAGGGCCTGCACCAGTGCCCTGGGGTCAGTGCCAGCAGGACCCAGAGCAGGTTGGCAGGAGCGTGGGGTCCCAGCTGGCAGGGGTTCTATGGAGCCGGGCCAGCTCCCTGCTCTCCCTGCTGGTGCAGCCTAGCCCAGCTCCATGGACCCCTGCCAGCCTGCGCCCCGCTTTGGGCCCCACTGGTGCTGGCCCTGGGACATTGGTCCCAAGATGGTGACCAGGAGGCAGGGCATCTGTCAAGGGGTGGGGCTACCCATGCAGCCCTGGACAGCCTGCCAAAACTGGGTAAGCGGCCTTCTGCCTGAAATAATTGCCCGCCCCTGGCCTATGGGATATGTGGTTACTTATACAGAAGAGTTGTGGAAGAGACATACGTGTTATTCCATCCCATGGCTTGCCCACGGGCTCACTGTTGTGTGTGTAAGGGGTGTGGTTGGGGAAGGGATTTTGGTGTACTGTAACAGTCTGCAGCTGGGAAACAGCACTGAGCAGTCATTGCAATGGACTAGATCAGGTTTGTCCAACATACGGCCCGTAGGCTGCCATGCAACCCTCCAAGCTGTTTCCTGAGGCCCAAAGTGCTGTGATGGGAAACAAAAGTAAACACTGTACTTTGGTTTGGGGGGATGTTGTGATACCGCTTCCTGTGAGGTCTTTGAATATGGCTCACTGGCCCACTGTGTGATAAAAAGTTCATGATCCGGCCCCACATTCAAAAAGGTTGGACACCCCTGGACTAGATCATAGAACACTCTTCCTGCAGGTTCCAGGAATGGGGTAGAAAGATGTGTGAAGGTGTCAAAAGCTACCTTCTCTCTGTTGCATCCTTGAGTTGGTTAGTGAGAACTTGTGCCAAGCACAGTTCAAACAGAGCAAGGAGTGGGGCCATTGTACTAGTGTTAGAGTAACTAATGACATCAGAATGCTTACACACCCAGCATTGATTAGACACCTCATGTTTTTCAGCAACAGCAAAACAACAGCAGTCAGGAAGGCCACACAAAATCAATTGCTATTTAATTACTTGTACATCACTATATTGTATTAAGATAATAATGGAAAATCTTGCAGCACATTGCTGCTTTTAATTGTTTTTTTAAGATGTGCTTTTGATTCATGGGGATTCCTGCTGTATATACAATCACTGATAAACTACCTGAAAGAGCCTATAAGGTGTTCCTTTGATTGAGAATATGCAGATAGAGATGAAAAAAAACTGGAAGAGAAGCATAGTAAATTGATACATAGCATGCCATCTGCTTCCATGAAAATAATGTTATGACAAACTATACAAAGCATGGCTAAAAAAGAGCCAGGCCTTACTGTGCTTTTTGCAGCTCTTTTGCCAATGTTCTGCATGATACCAATTTTGTGTGGCAGTTTACTGTAGCAATATACCAGGCAGGGGATATAACTGCCCCACTTCTAGACTGGATGTGTAATAGCCGGCTATGATTCTATCTGTATACTACCCTTCAGTGAATATTGCAGTATTTGATTCTATCTGCTCTGATCTTTGCAAAACTTAGGAGCTGTAATTAATCTACTTTCATAGTGACCAGACTCGTCAAGTGTGAAACGCTGACATTTATCCTGTAGAACAAATAAAACAAGGAGGCAAAGTGTTGAAGAACTTGTTAGTTAAAATGTTTTCTGTATTTGCCCTAAAACTATTATAGCTTTTCTGGAGAAGATATTTAAATTGTGCTTATTTTAGTCTTCACCTGAAAGGAGATGTTATTAAATGTAAATACCTCTTTCAAATAGCCATCATAGCTCTGATTCTGGGCCTTTTAATTTTGATTTTATTTTATAATATTAAACCATTACAAGAACGTGCCACAAAGCAGAAAACACCTGATCACAAATTTCACTGTTGCTACAAAAGGTAGGAAAGGTGCCCAAATATTTTGGTGAGGGGCTCTGGGATAAAATATTAAGATAGATAAACCAGACACCAGTTCTGAAAAGGAAAATAATGGTTATAGAAAGCATATGTTGGTCTATTTATGACTGTGAACATATCACACTAGGCTGAGGTAAAGTCAGATGAACCATGATTCTGCAGTGCTTCAAAAGTAGAAAGACTAAGGGCGTGTGTACATGACATGGGATTTAACGTAGACTGCCACAGAATTTAAATGCTCCTTTTTTTTGTTGCGGTGCAGTTTTGTTTGCATGACGTGGTGTTTGTGTTTGCATGAACGGAGCTTTTGAGTGAGTTAAGCCCCTGTGTGTCATTCCCCACAGATGTCAGCAGAGGGAGTCTATAACCTTCCGTGCCTATCCCCCAAGCGTTGCATGTTTAGGTTCCTCTCAGACTTTGCCGTGGCTTCTTGGGCTGCATGGCCAGGTTATTGGGAATAACCTCGTGTCAGTTCCCCCAGGGGTCTCTCCTGCCACGTCTTTGATGGAGAATAGTTTTCTATCAGGAGGATGATATCTGGTCCCACCTCTCCTGGTACTTCCCCTCGGTTGTCCTTACGGTATATCTTGTTGGGGCTCCGCCTCCCCTACACCCTGCCTAACAGCAACCATGCTGTTGTCTGTCAGGGCCGGTATTCTGGCCCTCCCTGGCGCTCGGTCCCTTAGGAGCTGCGGTGATTGGTGATATATGTACCAAGTGTGTCTCCCACGGCTCCTCTTTGTCCCCAACTTATGCGGTATCTGACTCTGCCCGGGCTTCCACCCTCTCTGCCACGTTGTTTTCTCCTGGGGTCCGATACCTGCCGTCTACTGTCCACATCAGAGTTCTGTCCCCATTGTCCCTGCTGGTGTCCCATTCACTGCTGCTATCCTCCGTCCACATTGGCCCCGTGAGCGACTCCTTAGGCCCTTGTTGGCCTGGTGTTCCCATCATGCTCCCCTTCCACAGGAGCCACCATGTTCCTTCGTTGGGAGCGTCCGAGCGTCCTGACTCTTCTGAGCTGGTTGGGAATGCTGTTTCTGGTCCCCCCGGCTTCCTTTCTGCCAGGTCTTTTATTCTGGTTCCGGGCATCCACCCAGCCAATTGTCCCTGGCACACTTTTATAAAGTGCGCCCAGGCAGACACAGGAGCCGTTCCCAGCTCCTCCCAGCTCCACTGCAGGTTTTCTCTTTGGTATTTGTCCGCGGCAGCTCCAGCCACTGTGGTTTCACTCCTGCCGTGCTCTGCTGCTGATGTGGCATCCTGCCACCTCTCCACTGACTCGGATAAGTTTTCTCCACAGAGTCAAATACCAATTTAGCCCCTAGAACGTCTTTCCTAATGTATTACAGCAGGAGGTGCATGTGAACCAACCAGACTCCCCAGTCCCTGGACTCTCATTGGACTCTGACTGCTCACGGTCACAGTCACCCCAAAATCCTGTCACTTGCACCTGCCTATGCTCATTCGGTCTGGTCTCTCTCTCTCCATTGTCAACACGATCGCAAGGAGCCACATCCCAGTCCCAAAATACAAACTGTGTGGGTGAATCCTTTCCTCCTGTTTGTTCCTTTCCTTTTCCCTTTCCATTCCACCATGGAATTTTTCATGAATATAGCAGCTTAATAACTACCTATCATACAAGTATCGGGTGGGTAGGTGTTTGTTGCTGCCCAGTTAATAGGAGATTGCTGCCTATATACATGTTGGTGGTCTTCTGTCATTTGAGGGGTTTTTTGGACTACATTTCCCAGCATTCCCAACCTGTGATCTTCTTTACAGTGTCCAATGGGAACACAGTGGCCCCTCATGGCGAAGGGGATTAAGTACAAGTCTTCGGAGTCTGCTTGTTTGCATGAACAAAATTGACACATGGAGCACCCTAGCATGAAAATGATGCATGCTAAAACCTTTCTGACCAGTGTTAGCATATGGCACTAAAATGGACTTTAAAGCAGCAGGAAATCGGAGTCATGCAAACACAAACGCAGTTGCCTTGGCATAAACAGGAAATTTCGTTTTGTGTACACACATCCTAAGAAATTATTCTTCAAAGTACAGTTTTAAAGGCTAACCATGATGGAAGGAAGGAGACAGATGGTTATGTCCCTCTGTTCTTCCACCGGTTCCGTGAGTGTGGATGTTTCTGGGTGAACCTGTATGGTGAAGACATCAGGTTGTTTTCATTCTCACCCGGTATGCCTAAACAAGGCACTTTAATGCACATTAAACTAATATGGAGTAAAGAGTCACCATCTACACATATTCAGCAATTACTGCACAGTATATTAGTCTAATGCTCCCTTTACTGCTATGTGTAGATACAGGTATTAGAAAAATGGTGCATTAACTAAATTGCTGTACCACGTGTGTAGACGCTGACTGGGAGCAAATTGCTCCTGGTCAGCCTAGGCAGCAGGGGGCCACAGGGGTAGGGAGAGCTGTCCTGGATCAGTGAGATGCCAGCCATGTGAGGAACAGGATCCCCCTCCCAATCTCCACGTGATTAGGATGCAGCTGCCCGCCCACCAGAAATGGCTCCCCTCCCTCCCCCATTCTGGGAGCCAACCCAATCTCCTCCCAGCTAGGATAGAGCTGCCCACCTAGCTGGGACAGCCCCTTCTGCCCCCTCCCCCTCCAGAGCTTGGGGCTAAGCCTGTGCCCCCTGCCAGCCCAGGGCTGGCACCCGAGGGAGCCTGGAGATCTCCCTGGGTGCTGCAGGTGGGGTACAGCAGGGCAGGAGCAGCCCTGGACTGAGCTGCTCCTGTTGGGCTCAGTTTGCTCCCAATGGGGGTGCACGTAAGTGTGCCCTAGGAACCACAGAAAATTCAGGCACATTAATTGCATGTGCAGAGATGCTTACCTGGAATTAAATTAGCTTGAAAGGGTCATGTTATCAGAGCATGAGAATTGTCAGGAAAGAGCAAGTGAAAGTGTCATCTCTATTATGGTGCAGCCAGAGGCCTGTAAATTAGAACAGCTTTGGAGTTGGTTTAATTTATGCTGTGCTTCTCTTATCCTCCATTGGGCCCAGAGGGAAAAAATGTAAAGGGAACAGTTTATTTTGTCCATGCTCCCTCCCTTCCATCCATGTGCCTACCTCCAACAAGCCCTTTCTTCTGGGGACCTATAGTGGAATTGCTGGAGATTCTTTCTGCCAACTGTACACCAGCTAGGGTGATGGTATTCTTGGGGTCACTAACTTCTTCATAGCTTCCCTTATGCCACCAAACACAACTGAACAGGGGCTTCATTACTACTAATTTTATACTGAAGATGCTCAGATACTCTGAGAGGCAGCAGAACATAATCCAGAGATCCATAAAAAAGCTCATTACTAAGAAAAGTCAGCTCACCAAGGTATCTGTATTTTAATTATCAATTTAATTACAATAATATAATTATAACCTACCTTCAAGCTCTACTTACTTCTGCTAATACCAGAGTTATGTGTACTAGATCTTTTTTCTCTTTTGTCTACATTAGTGCATGCTATCAGAGGTGTAACATTTATGATTGTGGGCAAATCTCACATGATAGAAAAGGCAAATTTATTCTGCTGATCATTAGGCATTTACAGCATGAAGTAACACCTAAGTTTTAAATGTGCAAATATAAAATGATACTTAAGGAAGAATTATTGTTTGTGACTATTTTTTACCAGAGTCAGGCACAGACCTACTTCCTGTAGCTTGCATTATTAAGCTGCAAACCTCGCTTTCCAGTGACCATGAATCTCTGTGCCTTGGCTTTGGTGCATAAACTCTGGGACCTCTGACAGAAGTTCCATGTTGACATGTTTGAATTACTGTTTCATCTCAGACAAGGACAGTTAACTTGTGTCCAGATTTATTTGTACAAGTAGCCTGGGAGAAAAAATACAGAGAGTCTGGGTGTCATTTTTACTCAACAGATCAGAGACAGCACGAGGAATGGTCAAGGTAAAGTTAACTAAAGACCATACAGGCCTATGGGGCCAAATCTTGCAATTCACATTCACGTCAATGGGTAATGCATTTAACTAAGTACCGATAATCAAACAATCAATAGTTCACATGTGTATACCTCAGTACTGACCCAGGGAACTTTGTGCTGGGAAGGTCAGTTCCTGGCTGGACAGTGAAAGTAGTTTTTGTGTCATGTGTACAAAATTAAAATCACCCGCCTATTTCACAGGAGTGCCTAAACAGCCATCAGTAGAAAATAGATATTTGGTAGAAAACAGACAAAACCAGCTCATAACTACCAATTATGGGTTTTGTTTTGTTTTGCTATAACCACAAAGGTGCATGTTTTCCTTTCTTAAAAGGTTGTCCCTGAGTACCACAGACCTTCATCGCTGTTAATGTTTCCAGGTAGTTGCTGAATTTTCATATCTGTTACAAAGGCAGCTTAGCTATTTTTCAGTTCTTACAAAAGCTTACATCGGTGACTTACACATTCTTCCTTAACAATAAAAGGTAAAAAGAGTTGAAGGCTGCCTAATATTGCCTTGAAAATAATCCAAAAACAAATCACAAATAGGTTTGATATTTCAGTACATCCTTTAAAAACGTAAGACTAAGTCCTTAGCGTAAATAAGAGTTGTTCCAGTGGTTTCAGTGGAACTATGCCAGCGTACACCAGCTGAAGGTCTTGCCCTTCAGATAATTGTTACCATTTCTGCATGAGAAAGTTTGGGACTTTTACCCATGCTTTTGGGCATTGGACAGTTTGAGAGATACTAATTAGTAATAGCATCATACTTCTGATTTATTAGTTCAACTATGGCCCACATCAACAGGAATTCAAAGCTGTTTGTGGCCTATGTAAAATAAGTTAGTTATCCCAGTCCAGATCCTTTATGGATAGGTTTCCACAGTTAAGAAATCCCCAACATCCAATTGGTTTCCTCAGAAACTGCTTTTTGTTTACATTTCTTCATGAAAATGCAGCATAATTTTATATAAATGTGCTTAGCCAAGGTCAGGATATATAGTTTTACTGACTTCTCATAGGCTAGACCCTTATAGAAAGCCTGTAAAATGGAAAAGTTGCCAGGATGGGATAGAGTGCGGCAGAACTGCTGAAATGTTCTTTGTCCCTGAGAGCCACAGGAGATCAGTGCAGCCCCAGAAAGTATGCCTCAGACTTGGAAGGGCATCAAGGGTGTCTGGAGAGTGCATTGGTTCATTTTGTCCCACTAATGAAGCCCTGGGGAGAATGCTGTCTTGAGCAGAGCTCCAGGGAACAGAGGAGATAGAATCACTGCATGTCCCTCCCAGGGGTAAATGCCCCTGTGGGTACCAGGAGGCTTGCAGGCACAAGGAACTGTAATTTTCACCTCTCTGTGTCAGCTTCAGTGAATCTAAATCTTTGTGGATGTTGTTTTAATTACTGGGCTGCACTGACCACAGGGTATTCACAGTGGTAGTTAAACTATAAAAAAAGATTGGTATTGCCAAAGTTATTTGCTAGCCTTAAATTTTGAACAGTTTTGTTTACTGGTGTCTCGACTAGTCATAAATAATGATATCCAAAATCTTTCCATTCTTAGATAATTGCTCTGAGTCTGTCTGGTGTCCAGATTCCCTGGAGGGAAGTATGGGTTATTTCTGGGGGAAACAGGAATAATTATCTCTGGGTTTGGTATAGTGTCAAATAGACATGTGGGCACGTACCTGTTAGAATAAACTAATATTCTTTTGCACAGAATGATTAGCGGCTTCACAAAGAAGGCAGTCTTCCTATTCTATGCACCAAATGTTTATGCATCCAGTGTTTGTTGTTGGTACCACATAGCCGACTGGAGTTGGCAGCTTTTGGGACGTACCTTTATCTGGGTAAAGTTCATGCTCAGTGCTGTTGAGAAGAAGGGAAACAGAGTGGCTCTGAGCAATTGGGCCTCTCATTGGCCAGAGGCTGAAACAGCCATCCCTCAATGTAATGAAGAGCATACAAGGATTTCCTCGAGCACTGTGCAGAGAGAGAGAAAATACCTGAGAGTACATCTGCATTAGGGAATCCTTAACTGCTTTGTTGGCTAGCTTTCTAGTTATTTTGTGCTACTTGCCAGAGCAATGGATGAGAATCTGGCTCCCTACCTACAACAAATAGGTTTTTAAGGGTTTAAAAAATGTTACTATAGCATTTAAAAAATGGGTTTAGAAATGGATTTTAAAAGAGTTTTTTAAAATGTTACATTCCATACATGAATGGGAAACTTTTGAGAACAGCACAGTGAAACCAAAAACCATACACTAAAGCAAACCTGATTGCCCAAGATTTTCCAGGAACAAAGTTAAATTGTTTTTGCTAACAGAACCCTTTAACAAAGCAAATATCATTTGCTTTTCAGAGTCCTATTTCCTGCTTTTTGTTGCATCAACAATGATGATCGTAAATGTTGATTAAAATAATCAGCCTACGTGAAGTGAAGAATTTGACCCTGTTTCTTCTTATTGGAAGTATGACAATTTGCTCTCCACTGTAGTCAAAATTTAACGAAGATGTGTTAGGCTTGAATGTTCCTGTGCCTGTTGCTCAATGAGATTGTTTATCAATTGACATGGAGCGTGTACCGCTGTTTTAAAGTGCTGTTGGAAAGCTGCCAGGAGTAATAAAAAGAAACTACTTTCATTGTCTAAAAGGCATGACAGACTGATGCTTATTATCCTTTTATTTTATGATGATCTAATTGCAAGAGATAAATAATTCCTTGTTATGTCAGGGAAACCATTTCCTTAGCAACTGGTACTTTTCTATCTATAAACAGTATCCTATAATTAATAGGTATTTCAACTTTAGTGTGAAAACACCACTGAGAACTATTGCATAAGTGGAATACCAGAAGATGTTATACACTTATACTCTGCAAGAAGCAGTTCTATCATATCATTTTTACATCATAGTAAATTACAGACTTTGAATATGGTTTCAAGAAATGTGCTCTGCAAATGTTGTAGCTTCTGTATTGTGCTGCTTTTACTGCATTCATCACTGATGTCATTCATCTAACTTCACATTATAAACATTTCTCCACCCTCTTTATAAGTTTCTTTGTTATGATAATACTTTCCAATACTTTGGCGACTATCTCCCCACACTCTAGAACACTTTTCTTTACTAAAACAATTCTTGTATGCTGTTTAACTTGCTTGGGTCTAGAAAACAGTGTTACATAGTTTGCCACATTTCTGTGGTAAATTAAACAACCAGGAAAACAGGCAGGAATGTTGAAGAGCAGGCAAGCCTTTTCGCCAATAGACTCTCTGCTCTTGCCTGGTTTGACATATTGGCAGCTGAGAAGTCTGTTCCAACAGAAAAGCAGAGGCTTCTTACCTTGTATTCACTCTACTGTTTGTGCACTGAAACTGGGGAAATAGACATACATAATGGCGTCCATGGAGCTACTCCAATGACAGCAGTGCAAATGACAGTAGAATTTGGCTTCACGTAGTAGTTCAGAAGAACAAGTTGTACATAAGTTCTGTCTCAACCATTATTGCCGCCAGTGTGCGAGACATAAAAACCCAAATGGCAAGAATGAATTATGGACCTCAGATGAGCTTCCTTCATCTACTATTACCAAACTTTTAAACAGCATCATGTGTATGTTAATGCTGTTACCATGCTATTTCCAAATGGTGTTGTTAGTGCAGGAGCGGGCAATTATTTCAGGCAGAAGGCTGCTTAACAAGGTTTGGTGAGCTGTCGAGGGCTGCAGGGGTAGCCCCGCCCTTGCCAGTTGCCCTGCCCCCTGGTCACCATCTTGGGACTGGAATTCCCCCCCCAACCCCTGACCTTTGCCAGTGGAAGTCCATCTCCTCGCGCCCTGAAAATTCTCCTGGGGGGGGAGGGGGTGCCATCTTAGAACCAGAAAAAAAACAAATCATACACTAGAAGTCAAACACCTAGTGGGTTATAGAATTATATGACCATAAAAAATAGGGCTGGAAGGGACATCAAGAGGTAATTTAGTTCAAGGTAGGATCATCCTAGTCTAAACCATTTTAGACAAGTATTTTTCTAACTTGCTTTTAAAAATTCATAACTTTGGAGATTTACCTTCCTTCCCCCTCTAGTCTGTTCCAGAACTATAAAGTTCTTCCTAATATCCAACCCAGACTTTCCTTGTTGTAATTTAAATCCATTACTTTTTGTCTTATCCTCTGTGGACACAGGGAATAGTTAACTACCATTCTCTTTATAACAACACTTTGTGTACTTGAAGACTGTAATGGCTATGTAGGCAAGGGCATATAACTAATTAGGGATGAGGCAAGGATGTCTTGGTTTGATATCTTTTGTTGGACTGTATAGGTGGGATAAAGGTAGACAAGCTTTCAAATGCAAACCATCTGAAGAGGGCTTTGCATTCAAAAGCTTGTCCAACTTTATCTCACCTATACAGTTGGTCCAGTAAAATATATCAGCCAAGAAACAACCTTGCCTCTTGCATACTTCCTGGACCAGGAGCGCTACAACATGCTTTTAACACTACCAATTAAGTGTGGACATTGCACAAAAATATTTGACTTTGACAGTCACAACCTCTGGTAGCTTTATATGTTGTCCTCTCTAGCAGTACAGAGATTAGGTTCTATAGAAACAAGAGGGAAAATTATGAGATGGAATGGCAGAAGCTAACAGACTCCAGCCCTTCGTCTGGGTCTTTTACCAGTATGTCAATTTGTTTTATGGAAGAATAACTTCATTCCAAGCCACGTGGGCAGACTTTTTGGGGTTTTTTTTAATTTAGTAATAGTCCAATGAATTCCTCTAGTCTATTAAACACCATATCCAAAATCCAATTCACCTAGTCTGTCATATTCTTATCGGTTTAACTGGGTAGACATCTTTGCAGATGTCCCTATAACCTCTGCTCAAAAGAGCTCCCAAACCACCTTTGTGATCATGGTAGCTCCCCTGCCAGGTGGGCAGAATATTCTACATGGAATTACCAGAAGCATGGTCTTCTGAACCAAGTAAGGACTGCAGGAGGCTTTCAGGGCAGCAAAAATGAGAGGATGGCAGGTTGTGGTAAGACAGGAAATATACAATGGGTGCATCTACACATTGCCATGCTTTTGTAGCAATGCGCTACGTCGCCGTATGGTGTGCTACAGCGGCAGAGTGATCACATGAGTCTACACATGATTGGCAGCTACGTCACCATAGCAACACATTCCCCCATTTTAGTACACCACTATGGCGATGTAGTGGCGAAATCTAACCATGCACTGCACACACAGGACAGTGCGGGCAGTTACTGTGCCATGCTTAGTACTTCCTTTGGAAGTACTAACCGTACTGCGCTGTACATGCAGCTCACAGTTAGATTTCACCATTATGTTGCCGTAACGGCACACTAAAATGGGGGAATGTGCTGCTATGGTGATGTAGCTGCCAATCGTATGTAGACCCACGTGATCGCTATGTTGCTGTAGTGCTGTATGGCGATGTAGTGCATTGCTATGGTGACGTAGGGCAGCGTGTAGGCGTACCTGTGATGTATTCCCTCTGTTACCACAACCTGCCATCCTCCTTTTACTTTTTTTACTTTTCTGTTGTCAGAAAAAGAGTGAAAGCTAAGAGCTATCATTTTCTAAAGAGTGCCTCAAGTCTAATGATGGGTGCCTGAAGTCTAAAAAGGTTGAGAGCCATGGCTCTACACAGACAAGACTTCCACTGGCTGTAAGGCCCCAGGGACAAGAGCAAAACTTGAGTGCAGTGTGATATGTACAACCTACCTACAATGTTCACTGAATGCTGAGATATCCTCACAGAACATAGATGGGTTGCAGGATATGTGTCTGCAGATCTTATTTCAGAAGCTTAGCGCTAGTTTTTTCTAAGCTTTTCATTAAAAAAAAAAAAAAGTACACAACCCCTCCAATCCAGGTATTCTCAGTAAAGACAGGCAAGTATTAAGGCTGTTGTGCAAGACACTGGTAGGACCTGATCTGGAACACTGTATACAGTTTTAGTCACGCATGTTTAATTAAGATCTAAAATGTTCTAAAATGAGGACAGGTGCAGAGCAGTCCTTTTACAATGGAGTTATCAATATGGAAGAGCTAGAAAAGCTGTGTTTACTTCCAAAACAAGTCCAAGAGAGCACTTGGTAGCTGCCTATAACTCATAGGTGCAGACTTTTATTTTTGCCAGGGGGGCGGTGCATAAAATGATTCCCCCACCACTGGTGGTATGGGTGCAGCAGAGTCAAGTGGAGCTCATGTTGGGGTGGGGTGGATCTGGGCTGCCTGCTGTGGGCTTGGGCTCCCACCCTACTGCCCTTCCCCTGGGAGCCCCGCGCAAGCTGAGCCATCGTGTTGAGGCATGACTCACAACTGTGTGCCACCGGTCCCGTTGCTGCTGGAAAGGCAGGGGGTTCCTTGCCATGGCAGTGCAGCTGGTACGGGGCTCCCAGGGGGGAGAGCAGCAGGGTGGGGAGCCCTGAAGCTGCAGCAGGCAGCTCACATCTGCCCCCACCCAGCTCACAAGACCTGGGGGGCATGTGACCCACCATGCTCCTCTTCCCAGGACTGCACGCACCCGCAGCCCCATGGAAAAACTGCCTGTGGCTGTTGCGCTCCCCACCCTGGTCCTGGGCCCCATACACTGTCCTGGCTAGGCAGTGCCTCCAGGCCCAGCCCTTGCCCCTCTCCCTCATTCACCATGGTGGCCTCAATTTGCCCTCCCTCCATAGACTTACCTGCAGGCAGCTGGGAGAGCTGATCTCCACCACTGCCTAGGACTGTTCTCCTGGCCACATGCCTGCGTGCAAGTGCACATGTGCAAATGGTGCCCCCTGTGTCCCGATCCCCTTGGCCCCTTGCAGCCTGGAACTCTGAATTGAAAACCTGGTAAATGGAAAACCTGGTTCCCTGCACAATATTGGGAATCCAGGACAAATCCTGTCCCGGAGTCATACAGCTCGAGACTAGGACTTGATGTTCCCATTTTGGGACTTTGCTGCCCTATTAAGGATGGCTGATCACTCTACCCTCTTCATGAGGCAGGCCAGAACCTTTAGGCCCTCACGTACTCATCACCTATGGTATAAATACAACAGGTGATAAATCCTAGGGAGGGAGAAAAAGTATTTAAGCAAAGGGACAATTTTGGCACAAAAACAGATAAGCATATATTGGTCATGAATAAGTCTAGGCTAGAGTTTAGAAGATGCTTGTTAGACTAGTGAAATTCTTGAAGCACCTCTTGATTGGAGTAGGGGCAACCAACCCCTGCTCCCTCCCCACTTTTAAGATGGAATTTGATTAGTCTGTGAAAGGGAGAACATGAGGTGGCTTATTGCAATAGCAAGGGACTGGACTTGATGAACCCAAAGTCCCTTTCAATCCTTCTTTTGGCTGGAGTGGGTGTCTCACACACACTTCTGGTAGAAGTTCTGCTTTGCAGAAATAATAAAGTATTTTTTAGCACAGGGATATAAACTCAGATCTCTCACATATCTGGTGAGGGCCCTGAGCACTGGCCTGTGGAATCAGCCTTTCATGATTTTGTCAGAAATTCCAACCTAGAGCTAATACTTTCCTGATAACATTTCCATTAAAAATGGTAATCACCTTGAATTTGGCTAAATAGCATTTTCCACAACACCCCCACCCCCCACAAATAATCCAGCCAACCAAATGAAAAACAATGTCATAAAAAAGTTGCCGGCTTATTCTGTATTTATCTATATAGGAAATAGAACTGGAAGAAGCCCCCTGAGCCATCAAGTTCAATTCTCCCACATTTGAAGGCAACGTGTATCAAGATGCAGCTACAGAAGCCTTTTGAATGGTTTTAAATAAAGTGTCAGGATTTGGAGTGGAATGGGCACACTGTTCCATCCTGGTTTGGATTTATATTACATGTTTACTTCGAGGTTCGCCTTTTAACCTGTGTAAAACCCTTGACATTTGAGTACTCTGTGATCTACTCACACCTCACATACTGAACCCCAGTTAAGGTCTCATGTAAGCCTTGTATCTATACCTATCACCTTCTCTGGAATGCTGTCTCAAAGATGAAAATCATTGATATCCATGTCCATGCAGCTACCAACTACACTGAAATTGTTTTCTGGATGGGTGAGGGGTTGGGAGGCATCATTAATCCTTCTGCGGTTCAGTATCAGTTCCTGTAAACAAAAGTGGCAATCTTTTGGGAACTTTTTATTTGAATTCTCTTCTGTTCTACACAGCATCATATACTGCTCTCATCTGAGTGCGTTCCAGTAGTGCACTGAGAAACGTTACTAATATTTGTCATGTCTGGTCTGTTATCCTCTGAACATTTTTCTATTTATAAAATGCATAATTAGCCTTAGGATGGCTGAGCCCCTGGAACTATTTCACCCTTGTCAGTGGTGATGCATAGGGGGTGCACAGGGGTGCATGTGCACCTCCTGAGAGCACCAGTGCCCCCCTGACTGGCCACGCTCGCTGCTTAGGCAGGGGTGCCCCCCCACCCCAGGATCAGCGCTCTGGAACCATCCGCAGTAAGATTAGCCACGGGGGGATGCCCTCCCTGGTCGCTGACTAGTCACTGTTGGGGGGGGGGGGGCACCAGTTGCCCATGACCCATGTTATGTGTTATGTAGAAAATATATGATGGTGTTCTATGAAGGTTTGATCAGGGCAGGGCTTTACAGCATATTAGCTGCTCTGTAGTAACAACCCATGCATATTCTGCCTTTGTAATAAGTGCAAGCTCAGTCTGGACAGTTTACCCCTCTTTCATAGAAGCTAGCCCAGGGTTGCTTAGCTTTAATCTGCTGGGGACAAGATTATGCAGTTACCACACAGCAGCTGACACACTGTAAAGTACCACTCTTCTTCATCTCAGTGAGCATGTCTACACATGCATATTAATGCAACACAATAAACTCCAGCACTAGTTTATTGCTCCTGGGAGCTGTGTTTGCACACGTGCTCAGGACCGTAACACACTGAGCCAGGTCAGAGCAGCCCCGGCTGGGAGGGAGCCGGGGGGGGGGGGGGGG
>NW_017729022.1:15460309-15468850 GCF_001723915.1 Gavialis gangeticus
CGGGGGGGGGGGGGTCAGTGTGCCCCTCCAGGGCTACTCCAACCCAGCTCAACGTGCTGTGGAGGGGTTGGCTGGGGTAGTAGGGTGCTCTAGTGTGGGGCTAACCAGCAGGCAGCTCCCACACTGAAGCACTCTCATACCCTGGCCAGCTGGGTCAGCATCTACATGTGCTGCTACTGAGTAAAAAGCTCAGTGGTAAGATAGCACTACCCTGCTGCAGAGTTTATTAGTGTATTCCAGCCTAATAGCCTTGCATGTGTAGATGCTGAGATGTTTACTGCAGAGCCAATTAGGCAACTTTGCAGTAAATGTTTTATGTAGATGTGCCCAGTAACTTGTTGGTGTGCCCACTGCCCAGCCCCTAAATTACAGAGCTTATTCCCAAAAAGTACCAAGGGATCCTTGATGACAGCACACCACACCACTGGGACTATTTTTTGTATCCCTCTATCACCAATAAAGGTAGACATTTTCAGTATCATGACCCACATTTTCTAAAGGTTATGTGAGTGTATTGAGCAGGCTGTGCTGGCAAAATGGGAGGATTCAGCATATTTTTAAAAGATCTGTTAGTTGAGCACTGGTCCCTGATTGTGTTGAGGGAGGAAAGAGATCATATAGACAGAAAATCCACTCAAGTTTGTCTACCCACCTGATCAGGTGCTGCTCTAGTTTTGTCAGAGGTATGACCAGGTGTGCGTTAGCATGCACATAAGCAGCAGACTGAGACCTTATAAGTGAATACAGCCTCCAAAACACAGACAAGAATGAGGTGCAAAGTTGGAAAGACAGACAAAATTAACTTTTCTTAGAGGGGTTGTGCAGGGAAGAGAGGGGAACAAGGAGGTTCTTGAGGCTATACAAGCTCTGAATGCACTGCCTTCTTTGTATCTGAGCATTTTTTTATTTTTCCAATGGAGAGAAACTAGCCACCATTGGGGAAGGGTTGTTTTTTTTTTGGTAGCCAGTACCCAGGCCAACAGCATACGTATTATTGAAAACCAGTATTGCAACCTGGAGGCGGACTCTATGATCAGTGGGGACTGAATATCAGGACTGTAAGGCTGCATTGCTTTCCTGATTAAATATTAATTTGACTATCAGAGTAGTTGGCTAACATTGTATTTTCTTTAACCTAGTGCATTCCCCTCCTCACCCCCATGCCTTTTATATTAGTCCCTCACTCGGGCATTCTGTATTTTCCTACTGGCTTTGTCATCTTTTTGGTTCATGACTCTTAACATCTACTAATAAAATTCAGTCCTCTTTGTTTAACCTACCGCCTCCAGCATTGTGGTATGGGTTTGTGTATACCTATTCTTTTTCTCTCTCAGCATCGCGACCCCCTTCCCTCCTCTGTCCCCACCCCTTGGCTTCGTTGGCTAATATTGTATTTTCTGTAACCTAGTTATGCTCACCCCCATCACTCGGGTTAGTCCCTCGCTTGGGCACTCTGTATTTCCCTTACAGCTTTGTCATTTTTATGATTCTTAACATTTTCTAACAAAATTCAATTTGCTCAGTAGATGTCACTCCTGCCCTCCCAATTTACTTTCTGTATTATGTAAATCTAAACCAACTAACACCTTTTCCCAAGAATTCCAGTAACCTCATATTTGCCAGGCAATAAACTTTGACTAGCAAATGCTTCAGCAAAGCCAAGGAACATTAAGCCAATAGAAGACTGCTGGTCCTAGCTAAAGCCATGGCATTTACAAATTTATACAAGCAGCTTTACTAGGCTTTATTTTGCCTAACTGCAAGCTGAAACGACATTAATGGTGCTTGAGATGTATAAACTTAGCTTGCAGTAGATGCCAGACTGAAGGAAAATTTCCATTTGACAATGTAAGTCTTGAAAAATATAAGGTTATGGGAATGAGATGGCCCCTCCAGGGGTCCTTAGCTCAAATTTTGAATTCCAGGATACAGGTTTCCCTCGCTTTATGCTGTACATGCATTCCTGGAAAATGGTGCATGACTTGAATTCACATAAAGGGAACCATTTTACAATGTAACAAATAGGGATACGTTTCAAGACCTCGACTGTACTGACCCCCAGACCTATTTCTACCACTTTTATAAGACAATTTTGGTAATCACCAACAGCAGACAGTACACACAAGCACAGGATGATGGTGAATGTTTAGTTGGTGTGAAGAGAATAGTGAAGGCTTCACTGATAGATCAGGGAGAGGGGTAGGAGATAAGCTAGCAGAATGCTTAAAAGCCTTAATGGAGATGGCAACTACAGAAACGTTGCAGACAACAAGCGAGTAGGAGATCCACACAGGAGACTATATTTTGGTGCACGCCACTCCCACAAGGTACCGCACAAAGCAGCTGACTGTAGGCTTTCACCACACCAAACATGAGTGAATTTACCTCGCATAAAACAACATTTTGGTATAAAATGGGTCATCACATAAGAGCGAATTCGCACATGCAGAACCCACATAAAGCGAGAGAAACCTGTACTGCAAAAGGCCCTGAATGTAGCACAACTGGTGATGCTGTACTGCCTTGGGTTGGGAAAGGACAACAGGTTGCAGTGTGACAAGGAGTTCATGTCCTGTTCCTCAGGAAGCTATGATTGCAGGGGTTTGGAGACAGGGATGTGAATCGGTCTTTCTGCCCTAATCCTCCAACACCTCTTTACAAGCAGAGCTAACACTACTGTGTTGTAGCACAGAGCACCCTCATGCTCTGCAGCCTGAGAAAAACCATTTGTAGCTTTTCTCTACAAATGAAGGAGGAAAAAGCAGTTTCTTCCTTTTAGGTTTTATCAATTTCCCAATACATAGTGTTTGCTATTATAGACCAGGGATGATTGTTCATTCCTCTCAGGGTGCAGAAAGCCCTCTGTAGAAATGGGACTACTTAGCTACAGAAGGGATAAGGTAGTAGAGGGCTATAGGTAGGGGCTTGCATCTTCTGCATCTTCAAGGAGCCCTTCTCCATGGGGACCCTGTGGCCAACTCTCAACAGGGAGGATGTAAGGGCAAGACAGAGGTTGGCCAAGAATGTACTCTTGCAAGGATCACCTGGTCCTTTTACCTCTTTCTTGTGTGGGAAAGCAGCTGGCTGTTGAAGAAGGATTTTTTTTATTTTTCCTCTTCCCAACTGAGTTATTAGTCCAGCGGTTCTGCACTAGGGTGCCACATGACCCTTCTAGGGGTGCCACAGTGCAGGTGCCACTGTGGGCAGGTGGAAGTGCCTCTGCAACTCCTGCAGAGGCAAATCAGGAAGCAGCTGTAGCTGGAGCACATATGCTTCCCACAGCCCTTACCACTGCGACCCCACACACTCCTCCCAGAAACAGAGGTGAGCTGGGTAAGTGGGACTATCCCATGCCCTGTTGTTTCAAGGAGGACCATGCAGAGTTGGACCAGACCAGGCTGTGGTAAGAGCATGTACTCCAGGCCCCTTGCACTGCCTGGATGGAGAAGCCAGGTTATACCACAGAAGCCCTTTGTACAAGGACACCCTAGAGCAAACAAAACCATCCTCCTTTCCCCCAGCATTACCCCCTAGACTACAGGGGAGTTTTACCCAGGACATGACATTTGTTACCTCTGCTCTTGGCAGCTTTATGTTTATTAGATAATCCTAATTCAGGCAGAAGCATGCAGCAGCATCCTAACTGAAAAGCACTGAAGAAACAGTAAAAGTTATTCTCAACCCAGGTGCTGCCAAAATCGAAAGTTATGGAGGGGTGCTCAGGCTCTGAAAAAACGTTGAAAAGCTGTCTTAATCATTCAGTTGTTTCTTAGGCAGGAAGTGTTTAGCCTAAAGGCAGGATTGTAGTCACCAACACTTTGCTGATTATTTAGTTCCCAGCCACTTGAAGACCAAAAATGTAACATTTTCCATAGCTCCTAAGCAACTTCAGTGGTTTTGAAATGTTCATCCAAAGGCTCTTCAACACTTGTTGGTTCCTTAGACCATACACTTCCAGAGACTCTAGTATCACTGAGTCACAACACAACACAAGCTTCTGGTTCAAAAGGGCACTTGAATGTGCAACTCACATTGAGTAATAGATTCAAACTCATTCTGTTTAAGAGATTGCAATAAACACATATTTTTCTCTTCAAAAGAATTAACATAAAATTCACATTACTTCAGATCACACTTTTAATGTTGAAAAACTATATTTATGAGACATTATAGAACTCATTCCATTTTTATTTACACACAAAAACTGAGAAACATATCTATTTCAATATTTTTAATATGAACAGCACAAAGTATGGTGACATTAACAGGAGCAACAATGGACTTGAATAATTCATTCAAAATTAATTCAGTTCAGGTGTACATCACTCAAACAGCAGTGTTTGAATTGGAGTTGGGTGAACCTGAACGTACACTGGGACTCTAGAAAATGGAATGATATAAACAATCCACAGTTCAAGTCTTGCTGAAAAAAGCCTTTTACAGTTTGTGTTTTGTTGGCTACAACACTGAAAACAAGATGTAAACACGTGGCAATTTGCAAAGCTCTGTAAAAGCAACTTACATTTCCCTCCCAATTTGTGCTCATGTTTGAAAACAAATGCTACTTCAAGTTTTGTCTTTATCCAAGGCTACATAGTAAGCTTGGAAAATAAATAGTTATTGTTAGACCCGTTTCTCAATCTCTATTTTTAAATAAATACTGAATAATACATAGTCCAGTGTTTACAGTAAGAGCATTGTATGCAATATTCATCATATTTTTCTACAGTTCCTGTTTCTCAAGCATGCCATGTCCAAGGGTGAAATTTGCCACTTTGGACAGGGCCACCATGAGACTGGCTTATCCCTTTCGTTCCACTTGATTCTCACTAATGACCTAAGAAAGGAATGTGTGTCATGAGCGCCCTGTGCATGTAGAGTAAATTTACCCAATGTGAACACTGTTTGGATAATCTGCTATTGAGAAAAAAAAATACAGGCTCTGGAATTTAATTCTAGCAAACTCATTGGACTATACTGAAAAATTGTGGCAATTTTTTGATACATTGAATAATATCACTATAGTACGTGTACTTGAGACACCTATGTTAAAAAGATAAAGGGACAGATGTACATTTTGCCAAGTCTGAAGCTGCAGTTTTAATATTTCTACAGGTTTCCCTCACTTTATGTGGTACATATGTTCCTGGAAAATGGCGCATAACCCCAGTTCACATAAAGGGAACCCACTTTAAAATGTAATAAATAGGGATACATTCCAAGACCTCAACTGTACTGAACCCCAGACCCATTTCTACCACTTTTACAAGACAATTTTGGTACTAACCAACAGCAGACAAGCTGCTGCTGCTGTGTGCTGCACTTTGTGCCCAGCTGCAGCTGCCCTGGGAGCAGCATCCTGCCCTGGGGACACACATGACGTCACACCACTCCCAGGGCAGCTGCAGCTGCAGAAGCATGCGCACCAGCTGCCCTGAGCAGTGGGTTTCCACCACACCAATCATATAATGAATTTACCTCGCATATAATGAATTTTTGGTATAAAAGGGTCATCGTATAAGAGTGAATTTGCACATACAGAACCCGCATAAAGCGAGGGAAACCTGTATTTCATTTTGGATAAAAACACCTATTTTTGTTAATATGCAGAGACTAACTGATCACTTCTATTTCAGAAGGGATAAACAACTGCAAAAATATACAGCATCCTATTTATTTACAATATATATACAAAGAAAAATGACATTTCCTACAATAAAACATAACTGCATAGATTCTTCTTTAGAAATATAAACAGGCATGTGTACAATATGTGAACGTTCCAACCTTTCCAGCCTTGTACTCTGTTAAATCCTCTTTTTCACAGTTTATAGTGGA
Organism: Gavialis gangeticus; assembly: GCF_001723915.1. Lineage (NCBI taxonomy): Eukaryota > Metazoa > Chordata > Crocodylia > Gavialidae > Gavialis > Gavialis gangeticus. Next base: position 15,466,148 of record NW_017729022.1, read on the forward strand.
AAGCCTTACATTTTGATACAAATAAAACATTCTTTGTGCATATTGTAGGGAAAAGGTTTTCCTGAAGCCAAGTGCTCTTGGATATTTTTGTTTGAGCCCTTGGTAACAGGATATAAATCCATTTCTTGGTATCACTGATTAAATAAAATACATTCTGTTGTGCCTCTGTCCTGAGCACATCAGGGATGGGATTTTGGAAGTGGGGTTGGGACAGTTTTGAATGGGAAGTTTTTTGAGTTTTCTCTTTTGCCAGGATGCTTTTTAAACCTTACTAGGTTCCAAGTCTCAGCTGTAATGATTGAAGGGAGGCTAGGGGTTGGGTGGCAGAGCAGGTAAGACATCTCACAAAAGCAGTGCTTCTCAACCTCTGTAGACTCCAGGCCCCACTCCATAACTCTGCTGAATTTAGTGGTACCCCATTTCAAGAACTATATTTCACTCATTTTTCTGACTACTAGAAAATAATTGAGCAATTCTGTTACGAAGAACTCAGAAAGACCACAAGTCAGAATGTTTGATGCTGTGGAATCCTATTTGAAATCTCTGGGTTTATCTTGTGAATCATGTGTAGATGTCTGCATACCTAACAGTGCTAATATTGTGTGGCATCCTACAAAAGATCTCACAGCACCCAGGGTGCCAAGGAACTATAGTTGACAATCACAGCCCTACAGGTTTGAGGTTGAGCCTTATACTGGACTTGCATTGAAGGCTGCTCCTAGCTGACCCAGAAAATGTGCAGCTGGTCATTTGGGCTGGACTGTCAAAGGCACCCAGACATGATGCCAGCCACATTTCTTGTATACTGTTCACAACGGAAACCAGTGTGCCTTAACCACACCAGCCCTAGCTTCTGTTCTTGGGTGGATCTTTCACCGGATGTTATTAGTGTAGCACCCTAAGTATGTATGGTGCTTATGTACCATATAAGGCAGATGCAGAAGTGGAACCCTTACCATTCCCACACACATTAACAAAGCTACAATCACGTGTGGCCTGTCAGAAGGAAACACAATCTATATATTCTTACTAAGCGCAGAAAACCAACCTTCTGGAGCAGACCTCAATGGGTGAGACTTTCCTTTCTACATAAGACCAGCATGAATGCACTGCTGCATGTGCACTGATGAGTGAAGAGACAGCTTCACTGGTGCACTGATCTCCTGCCAGGCTCTGTACACAAAGGTGAACTTCCTCCAAGGACATTATTACTTCCAAGAAACTAGACCCACAACAGCAATTTGTTGCAGTATGTTATCTATTGTGTTCGTTACAGGGCAGGACAGGACAGGGGGTAGCTTCCTTTTCACTTCTTTCATTGTCAATTAAGTGCTTATCCACACCAAGAGCAGAAAAAAACCATGAGCCTGATTCTCAGCTGATGCAATTTGGTACGACTTCAGCTCAGGATGGGGTCCTTTAGTATGACAAGGAATCCGTTCTCACAACTATTTTCTGCCTGCCTCTCATTGCCAAATTGTTGTTCTTAAGAAAATTATCAATGTAAAATATTCTGTTATAGTTATGAGAAGTAGTTTTACACCCAATCTATGAAATCTGCAGTGATTACAATAGTGACAAACTCTCTAAAAGGACAGCATGCTGCCACCAGCTAAGTAGATACAGTATTTTTGATCCTACTGATTTAACAACAGAGAAACTTGTATATAGCATTGTACTGTACTCTTAAAATCCTAGCTAAATGAGAGGCTTGTACATTTGATGGCTTCAAGTTCACTATTCCAAACAAACTAAATAATAGCAGTACGTTTTACAGATTACTTCATATGAATAATGTCATCCATCACTGATGTCAACAGATACATTCTTTACAGAATGCAGACCCCACTGTAAAAGCCTGATGAGAAAATAAAAAACTTATTACTTCACATTTTTCTTATCACAGACATCAATAAACATGACTCCCTTTCATAAATATCTATATATATGATATCAGTAAACATCGGTGATATTCATCCCTTGTACAAAAGACCAGCACAAAGGCCTATTCAAGGACTGAGTCATGTGCAAGCCTATTTTGGGAGCCTAATATCAGTATGCAAGTGGTGGATAGGCCCTGATGGTCCTGTGCCTAGGGGAATTTCCTTCTGTCTTACTGATTCTTATTTTTACCTTACCTAATAAGACTGCAGTATGCAAATAAACTGAGTCAGGAAAAAGGAAAGAGAGTAATAGGAGAAATTTTCGAAAAGGTACAAAGGACTGTGTGGGGGAGGAAGGGAGCAAGGGGTCCCTGGAACCCCACCACCCGGAAATAACCCATCTGGGTTACGCCCCCCGGCCCAAATTGCCCAGCTGGGCACCCTCACGCTCCACAGGTGCGGCCGGGGAAGAAGCCTCGAGGCAGTTCCGGTCCCTATTAAAGGGATGCTGGAGGCAGCTGGAGGAAAAAAGCCGGAAGGCGGCGGCGGCGGCGACGAAGAGGGAGCCGTCGGGAGCACCCGTGCATGGGGAAAGACAGCCGGCCAGCGCGGGAGGACCTTCTGGGGCTGGGGGAAACCCCAGCGGGACCCGGGAGCTGAGGAGCAGCGGCCGCACCGCAGGTACAGACAGCACGGAGAACGGCCTGGCTCAGGGAGAGCCGGTGAGCCGTATTCTTCTGAATAGAGGGGCACTGGCAGTAAAGACTGCGAGATAGCCGTGCCCGAGAGGGGCTTGGGGACTGTGCAAGCCCAGAACCAG
>NW_017729022.1:15473850-15475051 GCF_001723915.1 Gavialis gangeticus
AACCCAGATGCCTTCCTGGAAACGTTCGAGAGAGCAGCCTTAGCCACAGGGGTGGAAAGGGCGAAATGGGCGGGTCACCTAGGGGTCCTCCTGATCGGACAAGCCCAGGCTGCATACAGGGCCATGTCCAGGGGGGATGCCCAGGATTACGACAAAGTCAAAGCTGAAATCCTGTGCCGGTTGGACATTACCCCAGAACAACACCGCCAGGCCTTCCGGAGGGAAAAGACTGGAGAAGGAAAGACTCCCCACCTCCTGTGGCAATTCCTGGAGGATGAGCTAAACAAGTGGCTTAGGCCGGAAGTGGCCTCCAAGGATGAAATATGTGACCAGATCCTGTTGGAACAATTCACAGCGGACCTGGACGAAGATACCCGGCGGTGGGTGAAGTGTCATTGCCCCCCCTCGTCCAGAGAAGCACTGCGGCTGGCCGAGCAATTCGAAATGGCACAGGGCGATCCGTGGCAGGTCAGGGGGACCAAGGGAAAGCCCTCCAACCTCAGGCCAGGAAAGGAAGGTAGGGGTAACAGAAAGAACAGTCCCACAACCCTCACATGCTTCCTATGTGGGAGGATGGGGCATTTTGCTAAGAACTGCCCACAGGGACCACGGGCCCGACCGGGCAGGGGCACTGGAACCCCAGACGATCGGAGGACCCGGGAAGAACCGACAGAAATAGAGGCGATGGATTGCGGGGCCGGAGGCCAAGAAGCTAGAGGAATCCTGCCCTCACCCGAGATACCGGCGTGGGTAGGGGGACGCTCCGTTACGACGGTAATGGATACCGGGTGCGCCCAATCCCTGGTGCGGCACTCCTTGGTAGAATGGCAATGGGCCCCATGATGTCCCGGGGTGCATATGATCTGTCTGCACAAACAGAAATCACATGTCGAAAGGCGTATGCTGGAGGTCCAAGTAAGGGGCGTTCGACGGCAGATGCCGGTGGGCCTCAATGAGGGTATTTTGTATCCTATGATCCTAGGCCGGGACTGGCCCGAAATATATGGGTTAATCGCGGCACTCCGGCCGGGTAAAGATCCACTGGCGGGGCTCGCCGGAGCCGCACCCGAAGACTCCGACGATCCGGGCACCATGGAAATGGAGGCTCTGACGAACACCAGCCACTTTCCGGAGGCGCAAGAAAGTGATCAGGAACTGCGGCCATTCCGGGAGATCGAAATGGAACGACTCAACGGACCGG
>NW_017729022.1:15475062-15475975 GCF_001723915.1 Gavialis gangeticus
TCGCCGTTTGAGTTAACATTCGGACACCGGCCTCGTAGCCTCTTGGATGTAGTAAAAGAGGGGTGGGAGGCCAACCCAGGTCTGGAAAAGGGGGTTCCCACATACGTATGCGAGTTAAGGAAACGGTTACAAGCCGTGACAGAAATGGCCCAGGCTAATTTAGCGTGGGCCCAGGACAAGCAGAAGGAAAGGTATGACAGCCAGGCCTGGTCAAGAGAGTTAAGAGTAGGCCAGAAAGTGTTGGTTCTATTGCCTACCTCGACTAATAAATTTGAGGCCAGCTGGCAAGGACCCTTCATGATCACGAAGCGGGCAGGCCCGGTGGACTATGAGATATTCCAACCAGGGGCTAAAAAAGAGCACCAGATATCATATAAACCTCTTAAAGGAATGGCATGAGCCTGAGGGCCTGTGGTAGCAGCATTTGACTCCAAAACGGCGGGGTCTGAGACGCGCAAGAGCGGGGGTGCGGAAAGGGATGAGCCTTGGAAGGCAATGCTAGTGGGGAAACAGTTACAAAGCTTGCAACTTTCCCAGATACAGGTTTTAGTACGCAAATTTAGGGATGTCTTCACAGAGCAGCCCGGACGGGCAAAGGGGGTGGAGCATAGGATTGTCACTCAGAAAGGACAGATAGCCAGGGAAAGATGGCATCAGATCCCTTATTACAGGCTTAGGCCCATAAAAGAGGAACTTAAAAAGATGTTAGAGCAGGGGATTATTGCACCATCACGTAGTCCATGGCGTAGCCCCCTAGTAGCAGTGGAGAAACCAGACGGGAGCTTAAGACTATGCGTAGATTTCAGGAGGTTGAATGCCATGTCCCAATTTGATGCATTCCCTATGCCCCAAATCAACGAACTGATCGAACGCATAGGACAGGCAAGGTTTATTTCTACCCTGGACCTATCTA
>NW_017729022.1:15476520-15477719 GCF_001723915.1 Gavialis gangeticus
CCCCTAAGACCAAGAAACAAATGCGGGCCTTCCTGGGATTGGCGAGTTATTATCGACGGTTTATCCGAGGGTTTGCCGAAATAGTGAATCCTCTAGTGGAAACCACGAAAGGGCACAAAACTGGCGGCATCGAATGGACGGCGGAAAGGGTAAAGGCATTCGGAGACCTCAAGAAGGCTTTGTGCCAGGAGGTAGTGTTACACACCCCCAACTTTGAGCTTCCTTTCACACTACAGACGGACGCCTCAGCTTATGCCTTGAGAGCAGTGTTATCCCAGCAGGTGGACAGAGCGGAGCAACCAATAGCCTACGCCAGCCGACGGCTCAATGACTATGAGAAAAGGTACTCTACGATCGAAAGAGAATGCTTAGCAATCCGCTGGGGAGTAGACTACTTTAGGTACTACCTCCTGGGGCGGGAGTTTAAGCTAGTAACAGATCATGCCCCATTGCGATGGCTGAACACAGCTAAGACGGACAATGCGCGTATTACACGGTGGGCCCTGGCCCTCCAGCCTTTCTGGTTCCGTGTGGCGTATAAACCAGGAAAGGATAATACAGTCGCTGACTTTTTGTCTCGATGTGACGAAGAGATATTGGGGGAGGAGACGGAGACAGGACGAGAGGAGTCAAGAGTAACGCTGGGCAGCGTTTTGAGGGGCGGGATATGTGGGGGAGGAAGGGAGCAAGGGGTCCCTGGAACCCCACCACCCGGAAATAACCCATCCGGGTTACGCCCCCCGGCCCAAATTGCCCAGCCGGGCACCCTCACGCTCCACAGGTGCGGCCGGGGAAGAAGCCTCGAGGCAGTTCCGGTCCCTATTAAAGGGACACCAGAGGCAGCTGGAGGAAAAAAGCCGGAAGGCGGCGGCGGTGGCGACAAAGAGGGAGCCGTCTGGAGCACCCGTGCATGGGGAAAGACAGCCGGCCGGCACGGGAGGACCTTCTGGGGCTGGGGGAAACCCCAACGGGACCCGGGAGCTGAGGAGCAGCGGCCGCACCGCAGGTACAGACAGCGCGGAGAATGGCCCGGCTCAGGGAGAGCCGGTGAGCCGTATTCTTCTGAATAGAGGGGCACTGGCAGTAAAGACTGCAAGATAGCCGTACCCGAGAGGGGCTTGGGGACTGTGCAAGCCCAGAACCAGAGCCAGCGGTGAGTACAGCCGGAACTGGGGGGAGGTAACCCCACGCCAGACAGG
>NW_017729022.1:15478014-15502175 GCF_001723915.1 Gavialis gangeticus
GCGGTGAGTACAGCCGGAACTTGGGGGAGGTAACCCCACGCCGGACAGGGAAAGACTGGAGAAGCCGGTAAAGGGGGCAGATAACCTTCGGGATCCGGGAATCCCTGGCCGGGAGCATTCAGTTGTTTGGTTTTCTATTTGATTTCTGCACCTCGGACGTGCCCTCGGTGACGAGAGGGACGCAGGCGGCCGAGAGCCTGGGAGGTACGGGCGAGGGTGTAGGGGCGGCGGAGCCCTCGACAACACGGGACCCCTGAGGGAGCAGAGTCTCATTTGTGGACTGGTACGCCCCGGATTTTTCACTGAACCAGTAGATCATCAAAGTCGTGGCAGGCGGTCCGGAGGAAACCAGCCCACAAACGGATCGAGGGAGGAGGAACACCTCGGGGACAGTCCTTTACCAAGGGGAGCGGAGGAGTCGGCACGGAGGGAAGCGACCGGCGCAGCGCCACCCTTGGACAGACTGTTTCCATTTAGTTACAGTGGTTCTCAGGTGAGCTCCTAACTCTCATGTGTGCCTTTGAAAATCACTACTATCTCTTTTGTCACAGTCCCAATCAACTCAACAGGCTAAAATGCTTATTATTCACTACGTGCAGAAAGACAAGAGGAAAGGAAGAAGAAATGGGCAGAAGCAGCCCCAGAATTTCTGTGAGATAACACAGTAACCTATGACATTTTCAAAGGTCAAAGTTAGTTTTCCAGAGATCAATCTTCAAGGTCCTGAGTACCTCCTGTGAGCTGCTGTAAGATCTCAGCTCTTAATGACTTCAAGTGATACATGACAAGGCAATGGGAGTTGGAGGCAAGTCAGCAGCTCACAGGAAGCCCAGAATCTTGAAATGTCAGGTTCTTACATTAAAAAGAAAAATGAATGACACATGATACCCATAAATTGCTAATGACCATTTTTCCTCCTTATTTACAGTATGAGTGTAAAATGAAACAACCACTTAAAATGAGAGTTATCACAAACCAGCAGACATAGCTTACTAAGAGGTCAGCTCTTGAATATCCTAGTTCAGGACTCCTGTGAGCCACTAGTGCCATCACTAAGAAGCTGGCATGGACTTTTGAGAGCTAGGCAGCAGACTCCCTTTGATTCACACAATTCAGCATAAACCAGTCTGTGTCTCTGGTAGTACACTATTATTAGCAATGATTCTGCATGTGATGATAAAGAGTACCTGCATATCATTTGATTCCTCAGCAGCTGTTTTCTAAACCAACAATATGGCAGTATGTAAATGTTAGTTTTGTGGACAAGTGCAAGACAGGGTTCTGCAAATAACACTTATAGCTATTTTCTTAATTTTTTATGGAGAATTAATGGATAAAAAATATAAACCAGGCTTTTTACATATATAAAACATGTTATGTTTGTTTAAGGAAACATCAGAGATTCTGATCCCCATTAAAAATCCAGGAGTGTATAAGGGTCAAAGCCTGCTCTCACTGAAGTAAAACTACTGATTTCAATGAGAGGAAAACTGGCATTAGCAGGGGTGTCAGTCTTTACACTGTCAGCTTTAGCTATACTCAAAACTAAGAAAAAGCTATTATTTATGATTAAGGCTTTTAATGTAATTGGAATTAGACATTTTTTCTTTAAAAGAGCAGATGCTCTTTTTAGTAGTAGTAAATATTGGTTTCTATTGAGGAAAATTAGTATTTTTGACTCTTTCCATAAAGAAATTAGCTTAATCTGTTCTTAGTTTCAAATATTCATTGGTATATGCCAAGTATCTTTCTTGCTTAGTTTCAAAAGGAACAGTAGGTAAGTGATATGGAGTGGACAGCTGGTGTTGAATCCTCCCTACTAAAACAACAACAGGAATAACAAGAAGAAAACAAAAAACCTTGTGCTGATGCTCCACGGGAATCTTACAAAGAGTAGTACTGTGTTTAGGACCTACTATTATCCAACACCAATCAATGCTTTCATTGTGCTTTTCATTCAAGCACTCTGGAATGCTACACCTCCCAAGGTAAAAAGGTTTACAAACTAATAATGAAAATAAATCAGATCTAAAATGCAAAGTTTAAGAACACAGTTTTGGTGAGAGAGGGAGGAGGTATGATCTGACCTCATGAGGGGTAATTATTCCAGAGCTTGGATTGTAAACAAATATTGCTTGTTTCAAAGGAGTAAATATTATTATTTTAACTAATACAAGATTAATAATGGAAAAATACAATTCATGGCCAGAAGAGTAAACATATGTTCATTACGATCGGTACCAAATGGACAATGCCTATGAAGTCTTACGGAGAATCCGCACAAATGTAAGCATCTGAGAATTCAATGGTATGAGACAAACTGTTATTTCTGTTAGGACAACAGGTCAATTTTCTGCAAGAAGATACATCCATATATATATTTTCCATACCAGTATTTCATTATTTGGATTTGATCTGCGTAAACTCACAAAGAACGAAAAAGACAGCAACCACGTTGATAGGGATTTTGGTGAGTAGCAAATGGGAATGTATTTGCAGTATGAGGTTGACTTTAATGGCCTTCAGCCTTGTCTCCTGTGTGTACCCAGTCATAGATGACCAAAGGAATGCTAACGAGGGAAAATACTAATCCCAATGCCAAGAACAAAAAAGCCTGAAATAAAAAAAGAACAAGTCTTTTAACTAAGGCAACTTTGTTTTGTTAAGCAAATTCACAAGTTGATATTTCAAAAATACGAATTAAAACGAAGACTCTCTTTTGGGTAGTGCAAAAACAAAGGATACCTGAATTTATTAATGTCACCAATATAATTACTTATTGAGCCAAGAAAAGGAAACATTCCTCTGCCCTCAGTTCACAATTTCTGCTGCAAGTGTTGCATCCCAGTGACTTGGTCTGAAAAGTACTGAATTGATCTTTCCTGGGGCCCACAACCTCTGCTCCTTAACTAACCAAAGGGCTCACTGAAGACCAAAGGAAAGCATTCTCATTTCATCAGGGTCAATTTCTATTGCACTTTAGTACTTGTTGGTTTACGGAGGTAGAGAATAGAGGCACATGTGAAACCAAGACATAACTACATGCCTGGAAGCTATTGCAAACCTAGCTGAAACAAAGAAATCGAATAAAATTGCTCCAGATTAGGCCTCTGCCATTGTCATATGAATAAAGCCAAAAGTATGTTAACAGAAGGCCTGATTCACAAGTACCAAAAGTACTCTCAGCAACTCCCAGAGAGTAAATAGATTACATCGGCATTGAAGTAAATTCTAGGACATTAGCAGGATCTTCCTTTTAGAAGTCCAGTGAAAAGATGCAACACTCTGCTGAGATCACTTTGTCACAGTTCCACATGCTTGTACATAGCTGAGAAGCTAGAATTTCAGTGGCCTCCTTATGTAGGGGTGGCAACCAAAACATGATGAATGTGAAATGCAGTAAACTTCAGATTCTTTCAGGCAATGTGTTGCAATGGGAAATGCATAGAAGGCTAAGGTAGCAGTCTCTCCCTCCCTGACTTCACAGGACTCAGAACTTTGCTAGGTTTTATTGTTATTTGTTTTGTAATAGCTCCAAGCAGATCAAGGCTCCTTTATACTAGACACTCTACAAACACATAAGGATACATGATTTTGTATAAGTAGAGTGACCTTATGTCCTACTTTGGCTGGGACAGTCCTGCATTTTGTAGGCCATCCTGGGCGGTTGGTGAAAATGGAAACAGAAGACTGAGATAGTGCCACCCAGTCTGTGCTGCTTGGCCCACCTCCTCCTAAGCAGCTAGAGGTTGGGGGTGGGCTGGGCCCCACTTCTCCTGGGTGGGGTGGGGATCAGCTGAGGAAAGGGCGAGGGGGATCTCCTTAAAAATATGGTCACCCTATGTTTAAGGAGGATTACAATTTAATTTAAGCAAAACGGACCATGAGAGCATGTGGCAAATAATCGGAGAAAATAAGAGAGGAGGAAGGTATCTGAAATAGGTGGACATGCATGTTCAGACAGCCACATTAGATCTGTTCTCATTCTGGTAAATTTTAATGATCTATAATAAAACATACCCAAATCCTTTGACTCTGTTTTGCTCCGTCCTGTTGTGTGATTTTTAAATATAATGACGAAGGAAGAATGAAAATCAGCATATTGGCAGAAGTTACCCCTGAAACATGCAAATAAATTAGTTTTGTCATTGTGGAATTTCACCTCAGTCAATAGCAGCTTTCTCAGTAGCAACATTTATTAGTAGGCATCTGTTTGTTGTTTGAGACAACAGAATTGCATCGGGTGAGACATCAGCTTGCTGAATGTAATCCTTGCTTGAAAGATAAAGCAAAATTGGAGTGACCTCTCCAAAATGCAAAAACCTGGGTAGTGTATATGAAAAGACTGAACTACCCACATACCAGGGTTCCCCTCGTGGTTTGCTGAGTTAATCTAAAGGAAAGGCAGGTGCCAGTATGTGTGGAACCAGCTTGGCTGCAGGAGCTGCCATAGCAAAGGAGATCATTCATTTGCCCATCTATCGGGGGTCCACTGCTAGAGTGGCTGCTGAGCAGGATTAAAGAGCCCAGTCCACCCCATCATGGAGTGGACTTGTTTTACAACCTTTTGGCAGCATTTCCTTCACCAGAGGTAAGACTAGTACCCCCTCTCCAACGTGCTCTTTTGCACAAAACTATTGGCACCTTAGAGGTTGCCAGATTATTTAACTGCCACCCAGCATTTGGCATTAACAGTCGCAGGCAGTGCTTACAGGTCTACTGTAAGTTTTGGTACAAGTGAACCTGACCTGACCTGCAGTTAAGAATCACACCCCTAATCAAAACACTCAGTACAAAGACTACACAAAGGCCAGACCCAAGGGACGTCTCTTCAAGGAACGGATTTAACGTAGGGGCTTCACACCCCCTTAATGAAACACTGACTCTAAGAAGGCTTCTTCTTGCAGACTCTTTCCTAGGCCATAGGAGACTTTGTTGGCCACCTTTAAATGGGAAGAAAGCCCCCCAGGGACTGCTTAATGGTCAGACAAGAATGTAATGAGAAGCAACTATAAATATAAATAGTATAAAATTAAAATACTGTACCTACAACTCCAAATATGTCTTTCATGGTTGGAATAAAAATTACTAGCATATTAATAATAACCAACAGGACAAGAGTAACCAGCACATGATGGTGTAATTCAATCTTGGTTTTTTTAGCCAGCTCAAATAAAGAAGAACGCACCTGCAGAAAAAGAATGAGTTCTGTCAGAAGCAGGATATACCATTCAAGCACTTCTCAAACTAATTCTTGCTGATGCTGACCATGACAATGAAATTTGTGTAGACTTCAGTAATTCTGGAGCATTCAAATATAGGATCTTTTGGAATAACCTTTACATTTAACTTGATATCTGAAAACAGGATTAGAGTGCTTGTGTCTGTGTTGGTATTTTTCCCCCAAAATAATATTTATTTGCAGCAGTGGGCTATGTTACTGCTGTCTGTTTAAGTTGCAGAATTAACTAGCGATATTCTGACAGGCTATTGAACAAGGGAGCCCTCAGGCCCAAGCTCTTCCAGCAGTGGGGACTATAAGAGGGAGCAGGACCACTGGCTGTTTAGATACTCCCCACTCAAATTTATTGCTGTTCTGCTGGAGTTAAAAACTCAGGTAATTTGTATGAGTGTAATTAAGCAAGGCTGGGAAAGAATGGAGAAGGACCTTTATCATTTAAAACTGACTTAATACCAAGTGATAATTAATTTACTTTGATCATATAGCAGTTTATTAATTCATGCATGCAGAACTCCTTTAAGTCAAGTTCAAGTGGGTCTTTGGAAAAGCTGACTACAGGTTCTAGTCTTTGTAGCCTGAATGTCACTGATTCTGAAACTCACAACATCCAGCTGTGCTTTTGAGAAAGGGCGCCTATTACTGAATGTAACTATTTCCAAACTGCAAGGAGCCTTTTACTTACAGTGAAGAAAAGCACTGGAACCGTAAGTATTACTGCAACAATTACAGCCACTCGCACTGTCAGGATGAGGACATCACCTTTACTCTGGTACTTGTGAAGTAGATTTGACCCCACAGTGTCTATAGGAAACACAACAGAAAAAGTGGTCAAGCAAACAGGCAATTAATTCACAGAAACCATCACTTAACAGTTTTTGTGAACAACAAATGATTTATCTACAAACAAGAGGGCAGGGAATGAAACAGGCTGGAGCATTTTACACTATGCTGAAATGATCCCATTACCTCAATTTAGGAAAGCATCCTAATTCAAGAAAACATATACCTAACTTTATGCAAAATCCCATTGTAGAAAAGGCAAGCACTATGTAAGGTAAGCACTATGGTTTTTATATATATTTTTAAACGAAAGACAAAAAAAGAGGCTGCTGCTATTTGGGTTTTTTTTCCTGGCAGTTTAAAATGATATAAAAATAACCACATGCACTGCAACTTCTGAATTTATACTAAATTATAAGGTTGAACTAAACAAGTCCAAACAGCAAATAAACTGCTAAAAGAAAACAGAACAGCCACTCCTGAAGAAGAACAAAGCCTCTTTTAGGTTAACCTTTTTCCTTTCAGCATGACATTTCTTCAGCCACACTGAAGTTGCTATCTAGCTGCCCTGGGTGGCTGCCCTCCCTTGCTTTTTTTACGAACCTTCCACCCCACCTCAACATCACTTGCAGCTCTTGCACCTCTGCAGCCACCTCCCGGAGTCCACGTTCCATTCTAAATGCTGCTAACCTGGGTCAATATGATGGTGTTCTGACAACATTTCAACAAGGTATGCCACAAAGGTCTCCCTTCCCCTGTGATAACTGCTAAGGACTTGGTGTACTTGTACTCTGGCAGACAGGAACGAACTGGAGAATGTGTTAATTTGTTTACACACATTCATAACTTCTTATAACCAAAACCAAAGGAAGCAACTCCACAGTGCATAATGAGTATATTACAAAAGGGGCACAATTTGTTTATGGAAATAAAGTTTTATGTCACCTGATGGTACCCCTAAAGGTACAGTCTGGATAATCTGAGGTAAAGAGTTTTCATGGAATGCTCTGAGGAGATTTGCCTTAAAATTGAGCTCTCGCTTGGTGTAATCTGGTCTATTCCTGAACCAAAAACTGAACAAACCAAAATCTGCTCTCCAGAAAAATTTCTGAGTTTCAGGGAAAAGTCCTTCCTATCATGGACCACCTATCGCTATCCAGAGAGGATGTGAACCCTGTCAGAAGAATGGAAGTCCTCCTGAATTTCCCTTCAGGTAGAGGTTGGAATTTTAAATGGGGCTGTTACATTTCCTACTAATGCCCAAGTTTAAGTGACATGAGGCTCGTACTCCCAGCAGGAGCCCAGGCTGATGCCTCTGCATCTCTCCCCAGGTCTAGCAGTTAGTAAAGCAAAAGGCAAAGTCTGAAATGCAAATTCTGGTCACCACAGAAATACACAGATGCGCTGTGCAATGCAACCACAGTGACCTTTAGAAAAAAACCCAGTTCCTGGAACAGTCCTTCTACAGTGTAAGTAGAATAACTGTGAAAACTTGAGTATATGAGCAAATAGACACACAGTGCTGGTTTAAAAAAGAAAAGGCCAAAATAAAATGCTATTTGTGTCTGTGAAAAGCATCAGCATAGACAGTTTTTCACAGAGTCAGGAAAAATCCTGGGCCTGTGCTCATGTCAGCGGGGGACCATGCCCCAAAATGAAGTCTTTGGCTATCTGGTGATCCCTGAGAAAGTGATGGCTCAAGCCAATCACACTGCTTTCCTTCCCCACTATATCTACGCCGCCTTCAAGGCCTTGTTTCTGCATTTCAGTGTGCAGATGGACTCCACCCACACACCATCAGTATTTATGAACCTAAGTCTGAACTGGGGAAAGGGGCACAAAGGATGCAAAAGCACTACATTTCCCTTTATCACACATTTCTGGAACCTGTAGGATCAGAAGGACACAGTTTCTGTCTCTTCTGTGGTCTCCAAACCTCTCCTACATGAGGGAAGAATTTCAAGGAAATTTCAAGAGGTGAGGGCCTGGACTTCATTTGCTTTCTCAAGTCTCCTGGGAGAGATCTTCAGCTCCGTTGAAATCAATGGAGTAGTACTGATTTATACCAGCTGAGAACCTGGCTCACTGTGCCACTTCTGCAGGAGGGTACATTTGGACCCATAGCTTCAACAAATGTTTAATTTTCTATGAAAACTTACTGGTTAGCAGCAGCCCAGCTGTTGGAGAATGGCTATCAATGTTGGCTCCTGCAGCATATGCACTTGGCTTCATCAATTTCCTCCATTAAACAGAATTGGACACCTCAAATTATGTAAATTTCTGAAAATTGGAGGCCTCATACCCACTATGACAGCCTGATGGTAGAAATTAATATGTTCTTTAGAGGATGACAGACAGAAAAACTTTTGGTGACCTATGACCAAAATGTCAAATTTCAAATTTGCTTTTTGTTCCTCCTAGAATCTGAGGCCCATAAAAAAAGAGTGCTGCTCTGACGGGTAGTTGGAAATAGGGTTTAAAAAAAAAACTCTTGTGACTTTTTGCTAACCCTTCATGGAGAAGTCAGATGTCAGAGTTACAATATCCCTCTTCCTGACCTAATGGCCCATGATGTGCATGTGTTCTAAAATTCAAGATTTAAACTGTACTGGAACACAGGATCTGCTCCTGTTGCAAGAGTGATGCTGTATCTAATTTTTATTTTTTTATTATTATTTTGCATAATCCTTTTGAATGGGAAAACGGACACGATTTGTGACTCTTAAATATTTTTACAAAGTGATTTAGCATTCCTAAAAGAAGCTAGGTTGAAAGTCCTGTACAAAGAAGTATCCTACCTTTACCCACAAAACTGTATTTTCAACAGGAGAACTGCAAAATTCCTAAGACTACACTGCCTATTTATTTAACCAAGACCTGAAGAGAGGAACTCTTCAGGGGGAACAGAGGCAGCTCAGTTTTTGAAAACATTCAGTTCTTTACCTTTATGCTAAAAGTGGTAATAAAGCTGTCAGCAGCTGTGGGAGTGATTTTAATGACTATTCACCTTGAAGTATGCTCATTCTAATTTCACACAGAAAACTTAACAGCCAGTCAAATGACTTAATAGCTTTAGGTCATTACTGACCCGAGTTAAATTCAAACTAGCATTTCAGTTTTGGAAGTCTTAATATCACACTGCTGACCACCAGCTCCTCAAAGCAAAACTAATTTACATTATACTTCTTCCTGATCTCTCTTCTCTCTCACTCTTGAGGATATATTTGTCAGTGCTCCTTGCAGCTACACTTTGTATCCATTCAAAACACCAAGATTAATATGTTAAGAAAACATTTACAAAAATTGAATGGAAGAGTCCAGTAAGGTGAATGAATGTAAATCTCCCTTCTGAGGTAGGATACACTACTTATTTCATATGGAGTCTTTTTTATTTTGATACTATAAAAGTTGCTTACTTACCATAGAAAGTCAAATAGCCAAAAATGGCGGTCAGAAAGTACATAATGAACATGGCAAAAAAGGAGATGTTTGAAACCATCTGCATTTTTTTCTGCGAGCGGCTGGAAAAAGAAAAAAACCCACAAGGAACATTTGTACTGTATTGAAATAACTGTTAAAAAAGTATCAAACCTGTGTCAAAACACACTCAATAACACTGCTAAGACTCCTGAATACATCTTCATTTAAAACAGAGTTCCCCCCCACTAGCCATACTGAAGGAGAAAAATGCCTTCCAATCTTACTAGGGTTTCAAGTCAACAGAAGCTAACAACTGTCCTGTTAGAGGTGTGTAGCAGAACATAGGGGTGGCCATGACATCCCCTGGTGGCCCAGCAACTCCTACCCCACTCAAGCTCCTTGGGGTACCCTCCATTTTTACCCTGCCTGCCACTCCTTGATGTAACTTGTAGGGTTTCAGAAGGCTGCCTCAAGGGTCCCAGAGTGAGCCCTCAGCCCTCTGGGTCCCTGATTCCAAGTTAGGTTGCCTTCACTACATGTGGCCTTAGCCCTCCCAGCCTTGGTCTAGCTCCTCCAGCCCTCAGGGCCCCTGGCCACAGCAGGTGGCTGTTGCCCCCACACCAGTCCTCACCTTCTGGGTCCCCAATCCCAGGACAGACTGCTTTCACTCCCTGTGGCCATAGCCCTTGGCTTAACTCATCCAGCCCCTGAGCCCCTGACACCAGGTCAAGCTACTTTCACTGGTCTTAGCCCTCCAAGCCTTGGCCCAACTTATCCAGCCTCCTGAGCCCCTGGCCCCAGTACAGTTGTTGTGGCTCTGCCCCAGTTCTCAGCCCTCAGCCGTTTGGGTCCCTGACTCCAGGTTAGGCTGCTGTCACAGACTGCCCCAATAGGCACCCCTCCATGGCCTCTGTCCTCCCCTACAGCCACCACTTGGTCCTTTGATTCCAAGCCTAATCACAACACAAATACCAGCAAGTCGCTGCACAACTAACATCCACCCCACTTTGGGTTACTGTCTGCCCACAAGCTGTAAGTCCCCTTTAGGTCTCTCCTTCCATCTTTATGGAGCAGCTTAGCTACCTGCCAGTCTGCCTCCAGCAGCCATTTCCCTCAGGAGCTCCTCTCCCTGCAGCATGCAGGACCACACTGTCCACTTGGTCTCAGGCACTGGGTTAGGCAAACCAAAGCTCTACCCCTTCCTGTCATGTGACTCCCCAATCACACACAAGTATTTTCACTTTGGCTTACAAGCCACCTGCCCTCCTCTGCTGCAGCTTCACCTAGCTGCTTACAGCCTTTACTTCTGGGCTGCCTGCCCCTTGACTGTTTGCTGTAGTGCAGTTAGCTCCCTTTAAAGTAGCAGGGGCCTTGGGCTTCCTGTTGCAAGGTGTAACTAGCAATTTTGGCATTTCAAGCAGAGATATTGTCAAGTGTCAGAATGCTGGGGAGGGATGCTGCTGGTATCCCCTCTAAACCAGTGCCTAGGCCCGGTGCCCTGCTCTAGGTATGCCAATGCCTCCTTATACTACTCTTCTGAGCAGCACAGTAAGGGGCAGCTTGGAGCTGTAATTCCATTTAAGGAACAGGAAAACAGGAGAGGAAACTCATACCAGGAGAAAGCATTTCAAATATTTCTAAAGTTGCTGCTCCATGATCCTTGGCTGCCTAGCCCTAGTGAAAGTTTGGCTGGCATAGCTATATTGGTTAAGAGTGTGGAAGAAATCGTGTGTCCAGTTAACATATCTGTGTTAGCAGAAGTCCCTGTGGAAAGGTAGTTACACTGACAAAAATGTCCTTCTTTGGCAGAAACCAAGCCTTTGCTGGGAGGGTGTAGTTATAATAGCAAATCTTTTCTAGAGTAGGCAAAAACAACATGATATGTTTTTTGCAATGGACTTTTAGCTCCATCAGAACCAATGGCTTTAGAATACAAAAGTCCCATGCAAGCTGTAATAATTTGCACTGCTTAATTTTCAAAAGTAGCCATGTACACCACAGAAAACCCCAGTAATATCATGCTTTGGAAAAGATAAATTCCAAAAGTTACAGGAGTCCTCCTTTGTTTATTTTTTATTTTATTAAAGTACCTCTCTTCTGAATTATATAATGCACAGCAACTCTGCGCTAACATTTTCCATGCACAACTATTCAAAACAAGCAATAAAAAAAAAAATCTTACTCTTTAAGCTCGCTGTAAATCGGAAGGACGGATGGGTGGCACACAAATGCAAAAGCAATGGTGGGCAAAGCATAAACAGTCTGTTTAAACATAACAGAAGAAAAAAACAGTTAAGAAACATGCATATCTTTCCCAACACCAAAAAAAATTATCAGTGTTTTAATTACCTCAGCTGAGACTGCATCTTTCAACTGAATACAGAGAATGTAACCTGTTGATTAATGTGTATTTAACAAGACATCAAGAACACATTTTCACCAATAAGACGACAAACTGTATTTCTCATGCAAAGGCTGCTGAGTCAGTCATACATGACAATTGTGCAGCTGTCTCTGCCACCAGATTTCTTCCCTGTAATGGAACTCTCTCATCCCTGATTAACATCATGACACATTCTTGTGTAAAAGATGCAAAATTACATGCTACAAGGAGAACAATTAATTTTGATTTGATACCACAGGAGGAAAAGTGTGAAGCAGAACTGAACAGCTTCCACTGGCTTCCATGTCTTTACAGGTAGTTTTCTTTTAATTGCTGCAATGACACCAACGTAACAATACCTGTGTAACCTCCTAGTGTGGAAGCTCTGAATTGGTGTAAAATGGGGCTTCACCAAGATAAGCTGTGCTAGTGCTAGAGTATTAAAGGTGGAGACCTGAATGTGGAGCTCACGTAAGTCTGGCCCCATGTTTGCATTAAAGACCAGGTGGAGAATCCAGGTTTAGGTACCCTCTTCAGTCCCTCATCTAAGTCAACAAAAGACTGGGGGTAGTGTGGAGGCAGCCCATCAATTCTTGAGGAGAAAGAGCCCATTATCTTGCTATCAATCAACTCCCTGTGCCTGACAAAGGATGAGCATGAAAGGGCTTTGACAGGACTCATGCCTAGCTCTCCTTGGCCAAAAGAATGGGACCATTCAATATGTAGTCTTATGGCTACAGATTCACAAAAGTGCTTAGCGTTTTCTCCATGCGAGCTGACAAGTATTGAGTCTGTTTGGTCCCTTATGGTTTGCTTTCTTGTATACAACTGAATTCAAACAAGATTCAGAAAATAGGTAGAAAGATGTCACTAGGTTCTTCCTCCATATTAGCAGTGTTGCTTATTTTGTTGCCCCTTTTGCATATGTTCTTTTACTAGATATGAACTGATTGTCCTGGTGTCCCCCTGACTGCTACACATGAGGGACAAACTGAAGGATTTTCTGGGGCTTGCTTCTCTTTTCTTCTTTTTTGCATGACTAGAAAAACATATGCTTGACCTTCATCAGGTGGAAAGAGGGCTCCTCTTCAATATATATCTTGAGCTATAAAAATACTATTGGAGATTCAAAATATATATTAATTTTCAGGATGCAAACTGCAACGTCCACTCTAATGCTCAGAGAAGCCCGAGGGTGATAGACTTCATAGACATTAGGGCTGGAAGGGACCTCGGAAGATCGAGTCCAGCCCCCTACCCGAAGGGCAGGAAGTCAGCAGGAGTCATAGGATCCCAGCAAGATAAACATCCAAATGTCTCTTGAAGGTGTTCAAAGTGGGTGATTGCACCACCTCTGGCGGCAGTCTATTCCAGACCTTGGGGGCTTGGACAGTAAAGAAGTTCTTCCTTATGTCCAGCCTGAAACGGTCATGAAGGAATTTGTGACCATTCGACCTTGTCATCCCTTGGGGCGCTCTGGTGAACAGACGTTCCCCCAGATCCTGATGAGCTCCCCGATAAACTTATAGGTGGCCACCAGATCACCCCTGAGCCTGCACTTTTCCAGGCTGAAGAGTCCCATAGCTCTCAGCCTTTCATCATAAGGTTTGTTTTCTTAGGCTCGTTCCATGGGCTGAAGCAGTTTAGAGTATTATTCTTTTAGCAGGCATACTGCAAAGCATGCTATTTCAGGGAAACAAATACCTCCTGGAGCAGCATGCCTCAGCCTGGTTGCTCTCACCTGAGCTCTGTCATTTGGTACACAGAGGGGAAAAAGTGTACCCCCTCAGAAAATAAAATTAAAACATGGTGATTACATAAGCTGGGTCTCTGTTGCTACCCCATTACTACCCACCTACAGAAGGGCCAAGGAGAATCTGGTCTTAAATGATACGTTTAATTGACTTGGAACATGGAATGTTACTTCATAAATTCTTTGAATTTTAAACATAGTATCATAAGAAGAAACATACCTTGGAATTAAGGATAGCATACTTTGGCTTACACCCATACTCAGGTGCTGAGCTAAAATTTGATGGGATAATTGTTGTTGTATTTGTCTCCATTATGGGACAGAGTATTTGAAACTTCTTATAGATAACCTGGAATAGAATGGCAGTTACTTGTAAAAAGGTATTAAAATCAAACCAAATAATTAATCTTGGAAATGCTGTAGAGGCAATGTTAACCCAACCAAGACAACAAGTAGAACTTACCACGACGAGGAAAAAAACCATGCAACTTAGGGAAAATCCACTTGTATATCCAAGATAACCTACAAGAAATTCACAATAAATATAAGAAAGAACTAGTTCACTTGTCAGATTTGTATTTTTCTTTTTTTTTTATAGCTTATTACTTCACACCGTAGTTGAAGTTATTCCGCATTATATATTTCATCCATTATATTCTGTGTTGAATTTATGGATCATATAAAAATGTGTATCTGTCATTTCACAAAGCTACTAGATTTAAGACAAATTAGAGCTTTTTTCCAATATTTTTTTGGCTCATGTTCATTTTCCTTCCCAGCCTTCTCTTGGATCACTTTTTACTTTGTTTTACTTTTGAAAGGGATTTTCATAACAGATGCAATCTTAATAACAGACAACTGCCCCCACAACACATATGAAATCATGATGTGCATAAATATTAAAATTTACCATGGGATAGATTATCCAAAAGATTTCAGTTTTAATTCCAGTGAGATTTCAGTGTATCTATAGGCACTTTTTGAAGAAAAAAAAAAATCTATGAGGTGCCTGTCAGCAACTTTAGGAACATAAATACCTTTGCAAATCTGGGCCTATGTATAACAGTAATATAGCAGTAATATACATATCCATATGTACATGTTACATATACATCAACCATTGATTAAAATTTTGAATTTTGACAGAAACTTAGATAATATATTTGTCAATTATTTTGCAATTTGTTTAAATATTTTATAAGCACTATGTAATGTCAATTTACTTTATGCAACTAACATCTACTTGACCGTAAAATTAGTAACCTATTCCTACAGTCAAGTACGAAAGATAACAACACATTATTTTGGATAACGTTCTATACTAAGTTCATTTGTTATGATAAATTTAATGTAGTTTGGCTTGTTCCAGGATGCCCAACACAGGGCTTATCCTTGGGGCATCATGGTTCTCTGGATTATGACAGGGTGGCAGACCATTCCATTATGATGGAATTGCCAATGTTACCCTTACTAGAGCAATGGCTGGATACCTTCATTTTATACCACTGATAATACCTGTATTCTTACCTAAATTCTTAAGCAAACACAAGGGGAGGATTATACCAAATGTCACAGCTACAACAAGAACTCTCCCATCCAGGTACCATGCCCTGTAAAATATTTCAAAAGTACAGTGAAATGTCCTCTTATACATCACCACTTCTTCTTTACACTGAATCAACCATTTTTAGTTCAGTAGTTACAGAATTATTTCTGGCTCTGTTTATGCTGCAAATTTAACTAGGTGCAAAGACTAGACAGGACCAATCTCTGAACTTCTCAGGGCACTGGCTACATGTGGCATCAATTAAGTATTTTACTATGCATTTCTTAAAATGTGGCACTGTTTTGAATCAGAACTACAATAGATTTTCAGTCACTGAACAAAATGTTGGTGCCACTGGTAGAAGCTGTGGCAGGACTGGAAGGCTGAAACAATATCAGCAAGCATTAGACATAAGCCATCCTGCTAACACAGGAAAATACTGCTTAATGGGGAGAGAGATAGGGAATGTCTGCAAAACAGTGGTTCAATCATGCTACTGAGGAAATAAGCCCTGCACAGCCACTCCCACTGTGAGTTTTATCAACCTTGGAACTGAGACAATAAGGATATCTGGCACTTGACTCAAGACCTGGGCTTCCAACAGGCTCAGGAGCAGCAGCACAGGATGCACCCAGGGAGCCTAATGGTTTGTGGCGATTGGGAAACCTCAAAATGGGGGAATATTCCCTATAACATACTTGTGTACTGTCTAGTCTAATATTATACAACTCCAGGGAGAAGACTCTTTTTGCTAAATTACAGGTCATCATTGAACCTGGTACAAAGGACACATACTGATGGAAAGAAATGATCCCCCACTTTGGTTTAAGAAGTTGGTAAATGCCATCCATCAGGTAGAAACAAGTGGCACAAACCCAGGCTAGGTAACATCATGGTTTATTACTGTAGTACTCTACATCGTAGTAAATGATTTAAGGTGTTGAGAACTCCCAGAGATGCTGAGTACTTTCAACCCTTATTGATTCCAATAGGTGTCAAAGGTCTTCAGTGCCTCTAAGTCAGGGGTGGGCAATAATTTTGGGCAGAGGACCACTTACTGAGCTTTGGCAAGCCATCGAGCACCGCATGACAGGCAGCCCAGGGCAGATTAATATTAATTTTCTAAATTTTTTAGGGGCCCCCAGGCCGGATTTTGCCCACCCCTGCTCTAAGTTCTGCTTGATATTTTGCAGGATCAGGTCCTAAGATAAGAATGTGGTACAAATCATTCTTCTGAAAAACCTAGTGTAAAAGAAGCAATTAGTCAAGGCTCATGACTGAATTTCTCTCTCTTTTCCCCCCATCTTCCTTCCTTTTTATAATCCCACAGAAGGATCAGGGATACCCAGTAATTAGTGCTTTTATAAACCCATCCTCTGACTTATCTACATGAGGTTTAAACTCTAAAGCCAAGTAGCAAAATAGATTTTAACTTACCAAAATGTTTCTTCTTCTCCCATTAGAAACTTTAAGGCAGAAGGCAGTTCAATTTTTACTATGAAAAGATAGCTAAGCATTGCTGCAAAAAACAGTTTGTGTTAGAAAACAAACAGCATCATATGGCATGAGCACACAGAAGGGTACTTGATCCCTTCATCACATGCCACCCCTATGTATTTTGCAACATGATTCAAGATACGGAATTCTTATGGATTCTAAAGTACTGAATCCTAGTCCTACCATCCAGGGTATCTACTACTCCTCCAGCTTGGTGTCATCTGAAAACTTGCTGAGGGTGCACTTTCCCATTTTCCAGGTCACTGATGAAAATACTGAGTAAAACCAGCCCTAGGACCAACCCCTGGAACACTCCACTTGATACTGGCTGCTAACTAGACATTGAGCAATTGACTATTCCCCCCTTAGCCCGATGATCCAGCCAGTTTTCTATCTACCTTACAGTCCATTCATCCAACCTGAACCTCCTTAGCCTGCCTGCAGGACTGTTGTAGGAGACCATATTAAAAGCCTTGCTAAAGTCAAAGTATATCATGTCCACTGGTCTCTCCGCATCCACAAACCCAGTCAGCTCATCATAGAAGGCAATCAGGTTGGTCAGGCATGACCTGGCCTTGATGAAGCCAGGCCAACTGTTCCTAATTCCCTCTTTCTTCTCCAAGTGCTTAGAAATGGATTTTTTCAGGACCTGTTCCATGATTTTTCCAGGGACTGAAGTGAGGCTGACCAGTTTCTAGTTCCCCAGATCCTCCTTCTTTCCTTTCTTAAAGATGGACACTATATTTGCCCTTTTCCAAACATCTGTGACCTCTCCTGATTGCCATGAGTTTTCAAAGATGATGGCCAGCAGCTCTGCAATTACACTGGCCAAATCCCTCAGCATCCTCGAATGCATCCCGTCTGGCCCCAAGGACCCATGCACATCCAACTTTTCTAAACAGCCCCATACCTATTGTTTTGCTACTGCTGGCTGCTTACCTCCTCCCCAAACCGCTGCAGTAGACTGGGAGTCGACCTTGCCTTTGAAGACTGAGGTGAAAAAGACATTGGGTGTGTCTACATATGGTGCTACGTTACTGGGCACAAACTGTGATGCCAATGCTACGTCACCAAAGTAACGAGCTACCTCACTATAGCATGTTGTTACACTGATGTAGCTCCTAAAAATAACTGTGCACCACCAGGATGGCACAGTAATGTTACTTCCTAAAATTCTTCCTAATATCTAACCTAAACTTATGTTGCTGCAACTTGAGACCATTGTAATCCTAAAGCAAGTACTAGAAGATGGCGCACTAACAACTGTGCTGTGGGGGACATGTGTACATGTGCCCATTGAGTACTACAGCCTTTTTTGCATCCTTTGTTACTAGGTTGCCTCCCCCATTTTAGTAAGGGACCCACACTTTCCCTGATCCTCCTCTTGTTGCTGGCATTCTTGTAGAAATCCTTCTTGTAACCCTTCATGTCCTTTGCTAGCTGCAACTCCAGTTGTGCTTTGGCCTTCCTGATTTCAACCCTGCATGCCCCAAAAATAGGTTTATATTCCTCCTTAGTTGTCTATCCAAGTTTCCACTCCTTCTAAGCTTCCTTTCTGTGTTTTAGCTTATTGCAGAGTTTCCTGGTAAGCCAAGCTGATCTTCTGCCATACTTGCTGTTCTTCCTACACATCAGGCTGATTTGTTCCTGAGCCCTCCATAAGGTTTCTTTAAAGTACAGCCAATTCTCCTGGACTCCTCTCCCTTTCAGAATGGCCTCTCAGGGGATCCTGCCTATGAGTTCCCTGAGTGAGTCAAAGTCTGCTTTTCTGAAGTCCAGAGTCCTTACTCTGCTGCTCTCCTTCCTTCCTCAGGATCCTGAACTCAATTGATTATTTTGTGGTTGCTGCTGCCCAAGTTGCTATCCATTACTATATTCCCCAGCAATTATTCTGTTTGTGAGCAGCAGGTCAAGAACAGAATGGCCCCTAGCTGGCATCTCCAACAACTTCCTGGATTGCCTGTGCACTGCATTATTGCTCTTCCAGCAGGTAATCCCAGGTGGCCAGGAAGAGTATGCAGGCTGACAGGTTTGACCAGAAATTAATTTGAATAAGCCAGATTAATGTACAGATGTACACAGCACTATCCCAGGAAAATGTATTAGTACATTTTAGCTTGCATACTTTTCAGTCACTTGAAGTGGGACAATGGATAGGTACCTCTGTAGGATCCCAGGAAAAAGGCCTTATTCTGGGAGAAATGCCACATCTTGCTTACATCCTGGGAGAATACAACATTGAAGGGCCACATAAAAGCCACATATATATCTCCATTCCTTAAGGTTTACTTTTGTGGGTTATAATCGTCCATTTACCTCCAATGTTCTGGAGAGAAGTAGATCCAAAAACAATAATTTTTCCTGGAATGCCAAAGACCTGCTCACCCAACTTTTCATACACCATGCAACCTAGGTTAAAACAAATGAAGGAGAAATTAAAAGCCAGTGGTGACAAGGAACTATGAAGTCAAAACTGTTAAGATTTCTCTTCAACTAACTGCTTATCTATGTTGTTATTCCTTCTGTTGACAACCAAATGTGTCTGTTCTATAACAAATAGGGGTGAAGGATACTTATTTGAAAATATCCTCACATTTTTAAATGTCACAAGAAGTGATTGGTAGCCACATGAGTTGAAGCTCATAATCGGGCTATTATCTCGCTTTAATATAACAGTCCACCTACAGTCTTGTGACATTTACAGTACTGGCATTCTGATCTTAAGTTTTCTCCCTCAATAGGAATAATATAGAGATCTAACTGAAGATAAAATGCAAAACAGCAGGGATCTGCACTCTGGCACACAAGTGAGAGAGCAATGCTTTAATTCCATTAACTGATTTATATGAATTCAGTGAGGCCAGAATGAATTAATATTTATATTTCCTTAAGATCATATACTTACTTATGAATCCTCCCTTTTTTATGCTTCCTATGAAAAAAAGGGAATATTGATAACTATAATTAAACCTTGTTTAAAGCCTGTCTAACTCAACAAGCAGTGAGTTGGACAGGCCATTCTTGTAAAATTTATCATTTTTCTCTTATAGTTGTGGTTTGGGCTGATGCAAAAACCTTAGCACAATGAACATGGATTAGAATGCAGCAAGACCAGAAGAGAAATCTCAGATGTCAAACTCCACGGATTGTCTCAAAAAGCTGCCATGCTGTTCAGACCTCTCACACTGCTTAGCTGACATTTTCTCTTTGAAACTTGCAGGAACAAAACCCAAAATCTGTTTGAGTTTAAATTTAACTCAGCGCAGCCTAGAATCAAGGCTCAAGATTTTTTTAGGGTTGAAAGGCTACATATATGTATGCATCTAGTACACATCTACTTTGACTGCTGCAGCCATAGTAGCGATCTAGGATGTGAACATACAACATATTTACACGAGTATGATCTGCCTTTAGCCTAGGGTAAATGGGGAGCATACACATCACATGCAGCCTAGATCATTCTACTGTGGTATAAAGTTACCCTGCAAAAAGCATCAGTGCATACATGGTATGTCTGTATCTCATTTCAATCTCAACTGATTATCCCTAGATAGCAGTTTGTTCAAGATAGTATATGCTTTTTCATTATCTAGTGGCAAGGCACTGTAATAACAACCTATGGTTTGATACTTCAGCATGAACTAGTCTGTCTGTTCTTAAACCTAGAGTAATTCACATCAGTGTACAAAATGTAAGTTACTCTGGTGTAGATGTGCTCTGTCTTGGAGGTTCAAATGTGTAAGCATTCTTGTGCAGGGGTATTTTTTTAAATTCTGGGCCTACAGGTTATCTTAGAACAGATCTTTGGCCTATGATCAATGAGGCACTTAACATTAGAATAATATGCGTGTGTGTGTGTGCGCATGCATGCATGTGTGATGGACTGCATGCAAGGACTGCTCCTTCTTCCCTGTATAGAGTTTTACTCTGGATACAACAGCAACACCATTGTTCTAGTGATGCCATTTCATTTCCAGATAAGCCTCAGGATAAACATGAACTCACTGTACTTTGAATTACAACCTACATATTCTAATGGATAATCCATGGCTTTCCTTCTACCTCACTATAGCTTGGGTAGGTTCAACTGCATCATTTTTCTGCTTTATAGCAATAGGCCAAGCTTTGCCCTCTGTCACTCTGGTATAAATCCTGAGTAACTATGGCTTAGAATCTCTCTATGTTTCTACAGTGTCAAACTGATGGGGGGGAAGTGTTTTAAATTCTTCTGAACAATTTTTATTTTATGTTCTCTATAATCCTGCTACATTGATATACATCCTTTCAAGTTACCTGTTTCCTTTGCACATATCAACAGGAGATTTATTGAATAAATAGACAGCAATGTCACTGAAATCAAAAGCACCCTAAAAGAGAATGGAAAAATAAATGTTATAACAACTGAGATCTTTTGTCACTGCATTTCTTTTTAATCTATGGGATAATACTTTCATTTGGCCTAAGCCTCTTTTATATTCTTTTGCAAGTACAGAGTTCCTAAAGTGAATATAAATGTCATAGATATACTCTATATAATCCTTTATGCTATTATAGTACTAGAAAGGAGGTCTGTATAGATGAGAATCTGGGCCTTCACAACATACTTAACAGGCACAGAGTGTTCCCATACTCCATGAGTCTTGAATAAAACCAAAATAAAAATGTCTTACCATGTAAGGAGTGATAGCAGTGGTGAGCTAGACAAGTAAGTGGGGGGGAGGTGTTTAATGCTCTCTGAAAGCTGAATAAAGATTTCATGAGGCATAAGGGCCAAAACCAAATGTCCTTTCTCAAGCCAAATTCTAGGTGAATTTGCTTTCTGCCTCTGAAGTGTAGCAAACAGTGGGAATGTAGCCATTTACCCCAGATGAAATGCTTAAAAAATGACCCTTGAAAAAAGAACCTATTGGAAATGCTTCATGTAATGTAGCATAGGCAATCCCTCCATTGATGGGTCAGAAGTTGCACATGCTTCTGCAGAGGAGAGCAGGCTGTAGGCCAGGATTTCTCGTTTTTCTTCCTTCGCTCTCTCATGTAATGTGTACACCCTCCAGAGTGCTATAGGTGGTTGCTCAGTACTCTTGCATTCTAGTGCTTTGCTCCACCTGGGGCTCAACGGGGGAAAGACAGAGCCAACAAATACACTTTTATGTGCTCAAAGGCCCTTGAGAACCTCTGGAGACTGGAGGCGAAGAGGCATGTTGGGATTCCTGCTTTCCAGTACTTTGGCTGGACAGCTGTAGCATTATTGCTTTCATGGACATTTTGAAGCAGTTAGAGGAGACAGGTGGTGTGCTACATATCTGCATGATACTGAAGCACTCTGAATTGAATCAGGATTTAGAGCATTTCCAATGGAAGTCCGCCTGCACACTTCGGTTCCTGGTGTGCCACTGCCTCTGGGGACCAGGGGGGAGAACTGCACAAGTGGCTTTGCCCACTTTTGGACAGAATGCAGTGAGCTCTCGGCCTGAAAGCTGGCTTTAAGAGGTGTAGTCCTTTGCCTTGTATTAATATCACTGCTAGTCCTAGCCTCATACTAAGGCTTCATGCTATAGGTATACCTCATAGGTCCTCTCTGGGACTTACACTCCCATGGCTGCTCTCAAACATATTGAAGTCCAAGGTTGTGAGAGGTACTGCAGGGAGACACCCCAGTAAGTTCATCTACACATTTCTGAGTAGGCAATCATTGCCAAGTCTAGTGCCTGACCTTGCAATGAAAAGAGCTGAGACAGAAGCAATATGTTGCTACCTGCATTGGGATTACAGTTCCCTTCCTGATCTTGTTCCTGTGCTGTAGTGATGGGGCATCCATGATGTGGCCCCCGAGCTGACAGTGCTGACCTTCAGAAAGAGTCTAGAGTTAAGACAGGAATCAACACCAAGTTGACAAGTGCCGGACACTTGCCAGCACGTCCAGGAACAAGTCAGGCCTGTGGGTCAAGTGCAAAACTATTTGCTCAGTGCTCCATCTCTACAAGAACAGAGCATATTTCAGGCACTGCACATTGTTCTCTTTTGTATGTGGTTACTCCAAGACAGATAATATCTACTAGGGATGTAAATATTGTTTTAAAACATATTAATTTAACCTCCTCTAATTATGTCTGCTTAAGGATTAACAGTTAACACAGCAGCTCCCACACAGCTGCTGCTGGGAGCTGCTCCCGGAGCCCGTTGACTAAGGGGAGGGGGCGAAGAGTCAATCCCAACCAGACACATAACCCAGGTAAAGCCCTGAACTGGCAGGGAGAAAACATCTGTGAAAGAACAGCTAATTGCTTAATTGATGAGTTACCATGAGGCTGCTGTTTTCCTGAGTACTAGTTGCCTTTGCTCCCCCCTCCAGCCTTCTGCTGGGACACTGCCTGGCTTTCCTTCCCGACTTCCCTGCCAGACTGCGCCCACCCCAAGCTAAAGGGTAAAAGATAAGATAACCAGTTATTACTGCATTTATCCATTAAATGATTGTTTAAACCTTCACACCCCTAATATCTACCTGGTTATCATGCAGTGTATGATTTAAATGTATCTTGCAGTACCACAAAAACAAGCCTAGAGTTAAACAGAAAGCTAGCTGCTATTTTATAGGGGTTGTTTAAGCTGCCAAGACAGCTTTTCACAGAGAGGTAAAGGTAGGAAGAAAATGAGATTCTTGCACTGTCCTTAGGCTAGAAATACTTTAGAGCTAAACTACAGCTGTCTTTGCATAGATGGCACAGGGCCAGGGGGAAGAGTAAACTTTTTCTCAGGACCTACCGCAAAGCTGCACTGCTTGGAGGCCAAGGAGGCAACAGATGACAACTGCAAATAGTGTTGATCATTCCTAAGAATTTGTCCACTGGGTCTGCACTGAGTACTAGCTAATGCCTTAGGGTACAGTAAGTACTGCTGCTAAACAGGCTCCCTCCAGACAGAGTATGCCTGTTTGGGCACTAGGAAGGCACATGGGCATTACTGCCTGGCTTTTGCAACCAGTCCTTCTCAACACTGAGTGGTTCTGGCTGTACAAGATGTAACTGAGTCCTTAATATTAAAACTGCTGTTTTTCAGATTCCAAGCTAGTGGTGTCTCTGCAGAGGTAAAAATAACAGTCCCAAACCAGGCAGGTAATCCTATGATCTGTTTTCCTTACCTCCCCTCAGGCATCTCACAGGTCGCTATGAGAAACTGAGAAACCCAGTCTTTTCATTGAAAACATATGAAAAGCCTTTTTGTGCAAGGGCAGTGGTTTGGACAGATGAGTGCCAACAACATCCCAAGGAATGGACCAAAAATGTTAACGGCACCAACTCTCAAGACATTCAAAACAGAAGGAATGAAGTTTAGGCAATTCATAGTTTCATAGATTTAGGGTCGGAAGGGACCTAGTAGATCTTCTAGCCCGACCCCCCCCAGGGCGGGAGAACAACAAAACCCCAAAACAAGAAACGGGACTCAAATGAGTCCAGCCAGGTAGGCATCCAGCCTCTTCTTAAAGACCCCCAGGGTAGGGGCCAGCACCACTTCCCTTGGAAGTTGGTTCCAGCTCCTAGCC
>NW_017729022.1:15502642-15521980 GCF_001723915.1 Gavialis gangeticus
GCACAAGAAAACGGAGGTGAAGAATTGGTTAAAGAGGTCCGCTTTCTCCTCTGACGCAACCACCAGATTGCCCAGCGTATCCTGCAGGGGTCCCACATTACCCGGCGCCTTCTTCATCCTCCCAATATATTTGAAAAAGGACTTTTTGTTATCCTTAATCTTGGACGCTAATCCGAGCTCTATGTCCGCCTTGGCCTTCCTAACAGCTCGCCTACGGGCCCGAGCAGAGGAGGTATACTCCTCTTCGGAGATTTCACCCCCCTTCCACCGGGCGTACGCCGCCTTTTTGGCAAGCAGGCAGTCCCGGACGCCCTTGGTGAGCCAGGGGGGCTTTCGGACACTCCTGCCCCCCTTGCTTCTTGTCAGGATGGACACCCCTTGGGCCCTGAGTATCGTTTCCTTAAGGAATGACCACTCCTCTTGGACACTGAGTTCCTCTGCCCTCAAGGACCCCAATTCTCTAGACTCAAACTGTTCTCATACTCCACATTTTGCTGACTTCAAAAAGTGCTGGCATCCAAAAATGCAATACGCTTTCTCACAAAGCCGGATTAAACATCTTGGGACAGGGAACGATATAGGATTATTAGGGTAGATTCCTACTTGCCTTACCCGCCTCCCCCCGCCCCCATCACGCTGTCCATCCACAGTTGGGACCTCAACAAATCTTAGTAATTGGCCCACTGCAGTGCAAAAGCCAGCATTTTGTGACTGGAGGATATGTGGAGTTGATGTATTAACTGCATACTTGCCCCTCCTTCCCCCCTCCTCAGTGCTGCCATACAAATTATCTCAGCATTGTCTTTTTAACCTGGACAGAGCAAAGCTTGTTTCAATGGCAACTTCAGGGGCAGAGCTTCTTTAAAGGTGTCTGTGGGCTGATCAACATATAGCCTTCTTCAGCCATGATGATTTCTTCCTTTCAGGCATGTATAAAAAGTCTTCCTTTGGCACAGCTTGTAGTTATTAGCCATATTAGATTGTCAACTCCTGTGGGGCCTCTTGTCTTATTTTATACCTGGAAAGCACTATACCTACCTATACCATTTAGTTACACAAATACTATCACCATAATTATTTCCTGCTTTGTTTATTTTGCCTTTCATTTGCTAAGACTATTGAATCCCAGTGCTGACCTTAGTTGGCTGCTGTAAATCAGGTATGATCCCAGCAAAGTCAAGCTGTTAAGCTGTTATGGAAGTGCTGTGGATGTAAATCTGCCCTGAGTGTTTAACTCTATAACTTTCCCTTTCCAGCTTTACTACATATGTATGGGGCATAGTATGTGGTTTTCCTGCATCACAATCTACCCAGTTCAAAGTAGGCTTGGAAATACTTTGGAATATTTTTACTTAAAAGCAGGAAATGCAATATGCATCTCCCTGTATTCAAAATACAATGGTAACATTAATTTGTTCTTGCCTTTGATCATCTGCTAATAAGCTGTAAATCTAGAATGTAATACATATATTTGTTGTATGTGATCTGTATATATGTACATCAACAATGAAGAAAAAAAAGAGTTGGATGCCCTGGTGGATTGGGGTTAACACTGTCTGCAACGCATGAAACAGGAACATTTTGAACAATTCCATTTTTTAGCACAGAGCTCCAGATGCCACATTAATATTTCATAGCTACAAGCCTGGTTTGGAGGCTCTATCCATGCTAACTTGCTTCTTACTCACCAGCTTGCCATGAACTACTTCACCTTTAGTTTTAAAAGATTTGTCTGCACCAATGTTAACAGAACTGAAACCATTAACCAGCTAGCAACAAGTGTGACTAGAAAAATTAGTATCCACCCTTAAATGTGGGCAATTAATTAGGTGAAAAATAGTTCTGTTCTTTATAGTTTAAAAAGTGTAGCTAACATTTATCTTAGCCAAATACTTTATACAACATTCCATAGATCTACACAGTACTTGGGGCAAGACTGGTCCAGCAAAGACCACTAAAAGCTTCTCTGTTTTTTTGTATCATTGGTATGACCTATTTAGATGAGAAAATTGCCTTTTTAGTTCCTTTACAGCAATATAAGCAGAGACACGCTTTTCAATTCTCCAAGAAAATGTATACTTACTAGAAGTGTAAGCAGCTTCCTAGTAGAGCTAATGATTTCAATACCATTGTAAGTGTTGATGAATGGCCCAGAAAAGGTTGTTCTAGTTTACTAAGAACAGAAACAGGAAGAAGAAACCTAGAGAGGCCTCAATTAGAATTGTGGGGTATTATGTAAAACTCAGTGCAGTATAAGGAACAACTGCAAATAAAATTCCTTTAAATCTATGTGGAAATAACCAAGTGCTTGAATTAGATCCCACCTATGACTTTGGCCTGGCCTAATTATGACAAGAGTTAGAGATCTGAGTGTAATCAGGATAAAATAGGCCTAATGCTTTGGAATGTTCTGGAGTTTGAATCCTGTTCCTGTGACAGCTATTTCTCATCTACACTAAATTTTTAAAGTCTCTTTAAAGCCAGGTACATGATTTGGTTACAGCTGTAGTATAGACAGGTACCTAAACACTCAAAAGAAAAGAAAATCCCTGAGTAAAGATGCAATGATTTCTCTTTTTTCCAATGGGCTTCAGATTGGGCAATTTTATTCTGTCCACGTATATACAAGACAGACATTTGCAAATAGCATATAGAAACTTTGAAATACTTCACTAGTTAATTAAAAATCAGTGATGCAACCATTGCTCTGGCCACTTTCAATTGTACTTTGATATATAAGTAGTGAAGTCAGCACTTCAGCAGCAAGAGTTCAAAACATCCTGAACCAATTCTTACCTTTTCATATTTTAAGTTTTAGATTTAGACTCATCTTTTGCAGCATGTTCTCTTTCTCAGGAAGGGAAATCCTGGAAGGCAATCTCATGGATTTCCTACCTACCCCTTTTACTGGCTATGCACAGAAAAAATTTAAATGTTGAAAAAAAATATCATATTTAGGACATTGCATCTTGCTAACCATTATCAAATGACCTAAATTTCTACCCAGAACCCTTATCTGGTCTGCAAATTCTCTGGTAGATTTAGAGAGGTCGTGAAACTAGGCTCTCACACAAAACTAAGGCCTTAGCTCCACTGTATTATATTTGGTACTGTCTTACCACTCAGTATTTATACAGTGCAAACCTCTAATGTCACACTCATGTGAACAGTAACTTGCCTTACTGTAACTAACACTGGAAACGTGGGTTTAACTACACTCAGGAGTGGATGTAAAATTTTTAAAAGGAGGATGGAGCAGAGAGCTCAAAGGTATAAGGGTCTTGGAGGTAGAGATCTCACTGCATGTGCACTACACAGTCAAAGGGGTGACTGAACTACCACTCCTCTATCCCCAGCACCCAGATCCACCCTTGGTTACACTAGACTCAGTCCTAGTTATAGAGTACTTAAGTAGTTTTGTTTGCATGCTTAAAAAGAAAATGAAGACCCAAAAGTGAGTACTCAGTGCAAGGTCAATCAAAGTCCTTTAGAAACAATGTTTCTCAACCCATGGGTCATGACCCAAAAGTGGGTCGCAAGACTATATGAAGGGGTTGTGAACAAACTTTAAAAATGGATTTTCCTTTAAAGGAGCAAAACATAGGAAATTTGCTTTTTCCTTGCGGACTGGCAGAGTTCCAGCCTGCAAGGGGCTGCTTGGGGCCCCCATGCCTCATACTCACCCACCCCCTGCCCCACACTGTGGGGGGGAGGACCACCGGCAGGGCCAGGGGGCTGCTTGCTATTTAAGCTATTTACTGGGTCAAAACTGGCCAATGTTTACAAGTGGGTCCTGGCACAAAAAAGGTTGAGAATCACTGCTTTAGAATAAGGGACTGACTCACTACTGACATTGAGTTTTCTTCAAATATTGTGGTATACTCTATTGTACCCCTAATACACAGAAACATCTCCCACAAGTATTAGTGGAATATATATAATTCGCAATGGATTTTTTAGCATCAATCACATTATAAAGAAATGTTTCTTCTGGAATCCAAAGTCACACAGCATTGCGCATCTTAATTTCCT
The DNA here is from genome assembly GCF_001723915.1 of Gavialis gangeticus. Taxonomy (NCBI): domain Eukaryota; kingdom Metazoa; phylum Chordata; order Crocodylia; family Gavialidae; genus Gavialis; species Gavialis gangeticus. Next base: position 15,506,675 of record NW_017729022.1, read on the forward strand.
AGAAAGTGGCATCAATCCATTTTTAAACCACAAGGTTCTCCTGCTTTACCAACTGCCTCTATTTTGATGAAGCCAAGTACTCCACTCCACATTTCTTTTTATAATCAAGCTGCAGGTCTAATTTGTTTCAGCTCTTAGGCCTTTGACATAGCACACTGAAATGATTTAACTCTCATAATTCAAAACCAAATCTTTTATTTTCATGATGTGCATTTGAACAATTTAGATTTCTCAGTTTTATCTCTCCTACTGTTCTTTAAGCAAGCTTTAGGGCAAAAACTGTGCTTTGGGCTGGACTGTAATTTGCTTTGCCACTGGGGGTTATACCAAAGAAGTCTCTTCCGTCACTCTGCATGGCCCATTCAAAGAACTGATACTATGAGCAGCATTTACTTACTCCCTACCTTCATCAATAAATAAATCACTCTTACGGAGGTAGAGTTAAGTAAAACCACTGGTCACAGTTATCCTTTCCACATCAACCAGTGGAACCTTATAGAAGATGCTGAGTATAACCCTTGAAAGAGACAGTCTCTCTTAGTGCTTCTCTTTGGGTGGAGTTTTTCAACATAGGTCCCATCACGGACTCTTGGTGCAAACTGCACATATCCTTCCTTTGTAAAGCAGTATTATTACATTACACATGTGCTGAAGGATTTTAATTTGAACTGTTTTTTAGAAGTTTTGTGCTATGTAATCAATAAACTATAAGCATCTGGATTCTTGATGCTGCTCCCAGCAAAGGCAAAACTTTCACTGATTTCTTTGGGAAAAACATTGAATTCTTAATAGTTGATATCTAACAGTTCACATTTTTTAAATACATAAACATAACCCAACCATCTATCTTAATAAGGACTGCACTGCTGGACATCTGACCCAGAGCAGAGATAGAGAAAAGGAGTGAGACTGCACCCAGACTGAGAGGGCCTAATGGACTACAGATTAAGCAGGGAATTATCTAATTTACTAACTTTCCCCTACAGCTTTCTACTTTGTATACTGTAATTTGGTATGTACTTGTTTAGATTGCATTTTCTAGGGCGGGGGCAGAAATGGGATAAATATAAGGTAAATCAAATATAACATGGACAAGTTCTGCTCCCTTAGTTATAAGAGGTACTGCAATGAGGTACCACTTTCTGATGAGAGTTACAGATCTGTAAATCACCGAATGTGTAAAAAGGTAGACACTATTTTATCTTAACTGATGTGTAAAATCGTTATTTTTAGCACATATTTAACTTGTAGAACCTGGCTGAAATCTCGGTAGTACTATGGTCAATGGTAGAACTCCTACTGGTTCCAGGATTACACCCCTTGTCTTTGTATTCACAACTGTGATGCATTTATTTCTGAATTTCCAGGCATCTAAACTTAAATCCATGTTTAGATACCTCAATCAGTACTCTGAGTATCACCTACTGTCTAGGAAGCCAGCACTTCTGTACTCCATTTACTTAGGTAATCCAGCACACTGAACCGTGAATGGCCAGAAACAATCTCACTTACTCTCAATGCAAATATTCTGTACTCAAAGTGAAAATGTGCTCAGTTCTGCTGTCAAGTGCACAAATACTTACAGAAAAAGGAGGATTCCTGTGTTGGCCAATGCAAAGGCAAGGCCTAAAATCCCACTGCCCATAATGGCATTGCTGAGATTAAAGACGGACATTCCCAATGAGGTTGTTCCTGGAATCTAGACAAAGAAAAAAAAAGTACAAATGAGAAACAACTTAGTGTACATTGTAGAGTGTATTTATGCTTTGAATTCCAAGTCTTGTTATAGTAAATGCAAATACTAATACTTGTTATAGTAAATACAAATATTCATTTTTAGTATGATACAATATAAAAATGCAGTACAAGATTTGAAAGAGAATAAAACACTGATTTTTTTTACAAGCATTTTGTGATTGCTGCCTTATGCAAGGGACAAATGGACATAACCTCTCGAGTCATATACATCCCTTATATATTTTCAGTATTTCTACTAAGTCTGTGGCACATGTTAAAACACAGACTGATAGATTACAAGGCCAGGAAGAACCTTCATAATAACCTGGTCTGACCTGCTGCGTAACACAAGTCATAGCATTGCTCCGAATTAATTCTTGTTTGAACTAGACAACAGGACCTGATTTTCAAAAGTGCTAAGAATATGCTGCTCCCAGTAGTTTCAGCTGGAATTGTTTCAGCATCTCTTATAACCAGGAATCCTGGTTTTCTCCAATTTAATCAAAAAAAAAAAAAAATCACACGTTCTCTGATTAAAAACTCAAAATCTGCAATTCAAATGAAACACCACCATATATGTATGTGTATGTAATACATATAGGTATCAACTGAACACAATGTTTTATTGATATATTTACCATTTTAAAGCAATTTGGAAGCCTACCAGTACCTCAATCACTCAATAAATTCTAAATACTATAACATTTTGGTATTTGATTTTGGGTTTTTTATCATGGAAAAAAATCAGTGCTCCCCCTGCCTTCTTAGCTCACCCATGATGCAGGTCCAGGCCCCTCACCCCCCACCCCCAGTCATCCCAGCCCTGCCAGAGGGGGCCCCCAGCTGCCAGGGATATGGGGCTATGAGACCAGACACCTAGGTCCCCAGCTCCCTGCAGTGTAGCAGAGTGCAGCAGCAGCCCCAGCCCTGCCCAACTCCCTCCCTCCCTCTCTATAGGGGCCTCAATCCCCCACTTTCCTCTCTTCCTTTTCTCCCCCCAGAGTGCCAGATTTACCTGTAGGAGCTGCTGTCAGGCTGCCTGGCAGGTAGGGTGTGTGTGGGGGTGTGTGTGCGCGCACGCGCACGTCCCTTTGGAGGCTGCAACTCTGCCAACCTGCAGAGAGCTCTTTACAAAAGTGCAAAGTCTGCATGTTTCTCCATTAAAATGAAAAATCCACATTTTTCCTCAGATAAAAGGGGAAGTTGCATTTTTTTTCTGTTTTCCATGGCAAACAGAAAACCCAGATCCCTACTTATTACCAAAGTGAAATGCTTCAAATATGCACAATATATAGTTTACTGAGAGTCAGAGAAAGAGACTTACATATTCATCGCACTTCTTTTTTTCCAAGTGGCTGTTTGTCAGACTTCTCCTGCTTTCCCGGTCCGAAATAAACTTGCTAAAAAGAAATGAGAGAACATGTTACCTAGCAAAAGGATGTATAACATTCTAGTATATATTTCATTTTTGTAAACAGATAGTGGATACGTAAAAGGAGGTCCATTTCATTGCTGTTTAAAATGGAGGTCAGCAACTACAGCACATAGAGGCTTTGTTGGCATGTCTGAGGTGTTCCTAAAGGTGGGGACTTTGTCTGCACCCACAGCAGGCCAGTGAGGAGCTGCAACAGGCAGCTAGGAACACCACCTGTACTGCAGATGGGATGCAGGCAGAAGCAGGGAAAAGTTGTAGCAGCCAGGATCCTAACCACAAAGCCAGTATAACGCAAGAGGCTTATCTTATTGAGACTCACCCTCTAGTGCAGGGCCATCAAACACGCCTTTGGGCTGTACTTGGCCTGCAGTATTGTTCCATCCAGCCTGCTGGGCTACTGGAAGTTGGGAATGTGGTCTACTACAAAATTTGGGGTCCCCATGCCCTGCTGGACATAGCCATCAGCAGCACAGGGGTGAGCAAGGGATGTGTGACACCCCCACCCCTCCCCCTACTACTACTTGGCCCTGCCAATATCAAACATCCTCATTCCTTCCAGATCCCTGCTGCCCCCAACCCCAGAACTGCAAAGCCATTGCTGTCCCTGTTACCAACTACTGATCCTGCAGATCTGCCCTAGTAGAAGCCCCATGGTCTGGCCCTGGCTCAGGGCCCAGGATGGGTTCAGCACACTTGTTCTAGCATCCTACAGTGACCCAAACTCCCTTCTCCTAACAGGGGTTGAGGCTGAGGGATAAGGGCCTGGCTGTGGTGCTAATGAAGCCAATAATCACTAGGGACCTACCTAACCTGCAATGAGATGAGGGGATTTTCATGGGCTACAAGCCAATTTTGTGGTGAGCATCCCCTCCGCTGCTGACTGGCTGAAGGGCTCCAGTGGCCCCTCCCCTTGCTGTTGATTGGCCAGTCACTTATCTTCAGACTGCAACATTGCATCTGACTTCTTAAAAGATGGTGCCGAAACCTTTTTGCTTTCCTGACTGGCAGCTCCACCGAGCCAATGTCGCTACTTAAGCCTCTCAAATCATGTGCTCTATGGCTGCAGGGATTGCAGCACTTTCTTTGTATTCTGATAAGTTTCCCTCCCCACCCCTCCCCAGGCCATTTTGCGCAAAATCGTGGGAAACACCATTTTTTGGCAGTGATCGTGGAAACTACTGTTTTTCATGGTTTCTACAAAAATCCCAAAACCTTGATTTAAGTAGGCCCCTAATAATAACTTGAGTTAAGGGGGTGGAATTGGCACTGAATTACCCAGGTCAAAGTTGCAGGGCTGCACAACTCTAGCTTGAGCTGCACTCCATACTCTGAGGCTTTAGCCAAAAATCTGGCCACTGGATTTATAACAAAGGGTCCTAGTAAATCCAAGGAGTTAGCTCACTGTTAGTTAGCACAGGAAAGTAGCAAGAGAACTGCTCTTCAGGGTGATATAGCTGTCTTCCTTAGACCTCACTTGCACTATTTTCTTTTTCTTTCTGCACAGTCTCTTGCTATTAGGATAGAAGCATCTGTCCACTGCCTTTGAGGTCCACCACTCTAGAGTTACGAGCACAACTCTTACAGTAATTTTCTCCTACTTCCTTTCTCTGATGAAATCTTTTGGATTGTGTAAATCTTGTTGGGTGGTTTAGCTTCTGTAGGTCTGTGTAAAGTGAGACTCCTAACCTCTTTGTTAGCTTACAGATGGGTCTCTGGACTCCAGCTCTTGCATCAGTTATTCTGAATATTTGATTTTTAACTTTAATTTAATCCTCTTTGAAAGATCCCTTTTGTTTTAGGTAAATTCAAGCAGTCATTATTTAATATAACAAGCAAGCGAAATGAACAAAGAGCGTGACTTGACTTAAAAACCTGACTATGGGCATGTCTACATGTTGCTGTGATTTAGTAATTCCTCTTGGAAGTACTAAAGCATGGCGCAGTAACCTCCCATACTGCACAGCACACGGTTAGATTTTCTTGCTATGTCACCATAGCAGCATGCTAAAATGGGGAAGCACACCCCTACAGCCACATACCTGCTGATCACGTGTAGATTCACATGATCACTACATCTCTGTACCACGCCATATAGCGACATAGAGCATCACTACGTTGCCGTAGGGCAATGTGTAGATGCACCCTACAGTTTCACAGTCTGAAGTTGTTAGATGAACTAACATCTGCAGGCTGGGGACATACAGTTCTAATTTACCTATGTGTAATAAGCTCCAAATTAAACTGTGTATTACTTCAGCACATCAAAAGTTATTGCAGGCTATACTTCTGCATTTTTAAATCAAAGTTCTATATTTCTAAACTGAAGTCCATGGTTGCCTTCTGCCCCGTTTCCATGTGCTTCAGGGCAGGAATCCCAGTAGCAAGTTTTGCCTCAACACCACAGATCAGCAGTGGTACACATGGTTTAATGTTCAATGCATGCAGTTTGTGGCGTCACAAACCACACATGCCTACATGTGTGGACACAGCCTAGAAGTCCATCGAAACATTTGTTACTCATTATCTGTCAATACAACTGCTCATGATAGCAAGTGCTATCTATGTTCAGGAGTAAAGGCTAGCCTGGATCGCCTTGCCTCTGGGTGGCATCCTAAACTGGTACTATTAGGTAGCACTCAATTTAATATTTACATTGGGACATGAACCAAAATCACCAGCCTAGATGCCAAAGGTCATCTGGTCCCATGCAGGAAGAGCATGAGGGCTGGCTTTGGTCCAGCTACTTTTGCTTCTGTTTTTCAAAACTGAATGAAAGTTTCGCAGGAAGCTAGCTCTTTGCAGCAGAAAAATCACTGAGCAGGATAAAGGTAGAATCCTTCAGTAATTCCAGCTTCTGTTCAAAACCCAACTGAACACCTCTCTATAGTACTTTGCAATAATTATGAAGGGCATGGCATTACTCATCTTTACTAAAATAATAAAAAACCCTTAACATTATTTTAGAGCTAAATTTAATAATAGTAATGTAATTATGCGAGGATATTTTACTTTAATTACTCAAAAGAGAATTTTTTTTTGAAGTTTAAATACAAGCTTTAGATGTAAACCTCTGCTGAATTTTCTAAAATATATAATCTATTAGGGTTTTTCCTATTATAATCTTAGGAGTAATGGTTTTGGATATACTCCCACTTGTACTTTTTAAAATATAACCTGAATCTACATTTATTGTTATTAATGCAAGTTACAAATTCACAGAAGTCTAAACTACATGGACATGGCCAGTAAGGTTACAATCCTCCATTTGTGGAATAAATGACAGTGAAAATCTTTTGTCAAAATGTGTCTTGTTCTAATTATTATTGTTATTATTTCTGCACAGTAGAAGCAGACATTCTGAAATGTTGGCTTTTTGATGTACTATATGTTTATGCATTTTATTGGACTCATTTGAAGGATTCAAAAGGATGAATAAATTGTTAGTCTGTTTGCTTTATCTGCTGTTGCCGCCTTTGCCCAACAGATGTCACATATGAAATTCAAATTACATCTTCAAATGGAGCATGACTTGGTAATGAATAATTCAAGACCTATACCGAAAATTAGAATACTGTTTTTAAACAGTGTGTTCACAGGACAGACAGTATCAGTGGAAAAATACTCACCTATTTATCTGGCCATTTTCTACCTCTGTAGAGTCATTTGAATCATTGCTGATGTTATCATCTTCAGGGACCTTCATATTCTGCAACTCAGTTAATTCCACCCCGTTTTTGAAAGGCATCGTAGTTTAGAAACTGTAATATCCAAATATTATGGCCTGATTGGTATTCTGAATATATGTGGCAGTCACAATGTGAACTGGACAAACCTAAAATTCAGGAAGAGAAACAAGATGCGCATTATCAACAATGTATAGTACTGAAATAAATGAAACCCTTGTACCAACACTGTCAAACAACTACCAATCAAAAAGGAGCCTCTTACCAATTAAATCTTAAATCTCATTAGGGATACAGGTCACTAGAAAGATTATACTTAGGCTGAGTCAATAATTTCCAGAGATCACATCATGCATTTCTAAGAATCAAAGATGGAGTAAAATTCTCTCGCACATTAATTAGAACTCCACAAAGCAACCAATTTTTGTCAGTACTTTCAAGTGGATACTTCAGACCACTCACATTTATAAAATGGTGAACAAATTTGCAATACCAACATCATAGACCAAGTTTATAGCCCAACAGCCAAAGAATAAAAATGTTCTGTTAGTTCAAACTCCAGGAAGTTGTCAGACCTTGGTGTTCTATATTTCTTTATGTTGTCTCTTTCCTACTTACAAATATAAAATGTCTCAGCACTTATAACGTGGATTACGAGAATCTACTTTGATGCCAAGCGGAGGCAATTCAGGAATACAAGTAATTCTAGTTCTCCTTTTTCCAAGCAGTTAAATTCCAGTTATTTAAATGTGCCAATATCTGTAACTAGTTAATCAGACAGAAAAATGCCACTGATTAACAATTTCATTAAATGAAGATTACAATCTGAAGCATGATGTAAACAAAATAAACTCAATCCTTTGACACATAGGCAGGCTCTCTCTTCAATCAACCAATTTTTAAACCATTCATTGTAAGAAATAAATTCTCTCCTACACTGGAAGATGCTTACTTGTGATAACCAAAAATAACTAGGGAGAATGGGATGAATCCACTCCCATAAAATATGAGTCCTCATCAGAGATACAGGTCACTTGAAATACTATACTTGGGCAGAGTCAAAATTTTCACAGATTACCTCATGCATTTCTAAGGATCAAAGAAGTCTGTAAGTCAGCTGAACCACAACCTGTACCCATGGGGAAGGGTTTCAGAAACAGTTCTTGCAAATTTCTAGCCTAGGCTACAATATTTTTGATTCCTGTCCCCAGACCTTAATGTTTGCCAGTCAGCCAAAGGACAACAGAGGAATCTTGATCAAGACTCAAAATACTGGGGGAGCCAGGCATTCAGAGCCTCAGAACTGGTTCAAGCACTCAGAATAATGTCTTTGTTTATCCCTTTTAATCTCTTCAACCCACCTTCACCTTTCTGTAGCATTCCCTCCTTTTTTCCCTCTTTCCCTATCCATTGTATAAAAATGACTTTACTCCCTTCTACCTACTGTTCTGGCTCTCTGCAAGTCCATTCATAGCAACTGGTGAAGTCTGCTGCCTACAAAAGCTCATTGGTCTCTGAACAAGTTAGTCTATAAGATGCCACACTGCCAGCCCTCCTGGTATAAATGGGCTACAAATACATTTAGGCTGATTGTTAAAATAAGATTTCTAACCAATAGAGCAGTGGGGTTCTGAAGTAGGCTTCCATATGGAGCAGTGGGAGCAAAAACCTTGCTCCTTTGGAGATGTAGCTTGATTATTATGAAAGGGATTCTATGACGCAGTGTCTGTAGGGGATTAGGTTTGATGTAGGAGGCCTTTTCCATTCCTACGCTCCCGAAATAAAATGAACTACTCTGAAATTGAAAAGAGTGTCTACACAAAGGTTTGCATGGATTTAACTAAATTAGCTGAAAATCTGAAATCTAAATTAAATTAGTGCAAGCTTTTCATGGAGCCCAGTTCTGAAAGCACTTGTTATATGCATAGCGCATATTACTTCTACTGAAGAATTTCCAGAGCTGCCCCTACACATTATAAGGTTAGTGCTTAATATTCTTAAACTGAAGTGCAGAAATTAACACTTCTCAGAACCGAGTCAAAGGCAAAGTTCACAGCTCACTCAGGTACAGCTCACACCCCTTGCTTTTGCTAATGTTCAGCTGACAGCTGCAAAGCTGGATAAAAGAAGACAAGTGAGCCGATTTCAAGATTCTCTTGGCAATAGAAAAACCTAGAACCTGTGTTAATGGAAGCTTAGATGCTATGAAAACTGGATATAACAACATGTTATGCAGTCCTGCCCCACTGAAGTCAATGGAAGATTTACCATTGACTCTGAAGTGAATGGAGCCAGGATTTTCAATTTCCCTCCAGCATCCTAATACTTATCAGAATACACAGTGTTCATGTTAGCAGTTCATTAGCAGTTCATTTTTTTGATAATAGTCGGCTATTAACATCAACAAAATGACCCAAGTAACAAGAAAAAGTTTTTCACTACATTTCAGATAAAGGAATATTTCAGTCGTCAGAACAATGCATATAACTTCTCAAATGAGAGAATTTCCTAAGCTAATAAGCCACTCAGAAACCTGGGCACTTGGAAACCTGGACTATTATCCTGACTACTGTTAATTCACTGCAAGTCTTTGGGCAGGTGCACCTAATATTTAGTATTTTCATCTGTTTTAAAAAAGGATTAAAATAACACAACCCCAGCTTTATTAGGTTGCTTACAGGTCCACAGTTGAAATGCTAGGTAAGTGGATGGCATTACTATGCTTTGAAGAAAGCTCCAAAACTTTTTTTTTTTAAATAAAGACTAGTCTAAATGTAAAAATATTGCTAGAATAGCAATAACAGCAAAACGCTCTTGATAGGTGCAGCTTTTATTTGCTATACTAACATAATGCTTTGCTAGTGTAACTTATGTGAGTTCTGGCAGTGAAATAAACTGTACTGGCAAAAATAATTTTATGTCTGTGTAACTGTGTACACACTATGGCTTTGGCCATCATAAAAAATGTTGCAATAAAAAATATAAAACCTTTGCCCAACGTTGCTAAGCAAGCAAAAGTCCCAAGCACTGACTTGGCCTAATATTTAATTCTTACTATTTAGGTTTTTAAAAAGCTATACAGCTACAACCAATTATCTGATCAGTAACTGAATTAATTCCAATTTCAATCATTACCTATATTCTCACCTTCATCCCTTAACCCAGGCTTGTCCAACATGCGGCCCACCAAGCCATTTTCTGTGGCCCACGGTGCTGTCACGGGAACCCCTTGTCCCTCCCCCAGCCCCTTAGCAGCTTCCTAATGGCTGCTGAAGGGCTGAGGAAGGGACAAGGTTCCCACACGCACCGCATCAGCTTGACGTTGCCGACGCAGTGCAGCTCCTCCCCTCCCCCCTCATTTCACTGTGTCCCTTCCTGGCCCCACCCCTCCCTTCCTCATTTGCATGCCGGCCCTGCCCTGCGTCACTCCCTGCCGGCTGCGTGGGCTGGAGCAGGTCGCAGTGCAGTGGGAGGGCAGGCGCAGGGGTCGCGGATGCCGGCGTGCAGGGATGCTTTGGCCGGCCTGCGGGAGATGCTGCTGCCGTGGCTGTCGGGGCGGGAAGCCGGTGCCACTTCTGCCTCCCTGCATCCCCCCGTGCCCGCAGACATCGCGCTGGGGGTGGTGAGCCGCAGGCCCCAGGGAGGGAGGGACCCCTGCCACTTGGGCTCGGGCTGCCCCGGGGGAGAGGGAGCAGAGGGGTGTCCCTGCACACCCCCCCCTTGTAGAGTCCCCACATGTCCCCCTGGCTGCTGAGCCCAGGTGCGCAGGTGTGGGAACATCCTCGAGGCCGCCCAGGTGGCAGGGAGGACACGGTGGGGTCAGGCGGCACCCCTTGCCCCCAGGCTGCAGCCAGACTGGACAGGCTGTGCAAGCGCCCGCTCCTGCCAGCCCACTGGGTGATAAGAAGTTCCATGATCCGTCCGGCCCCACATTCAAAAAGGTTGGGCAGCCCTGCCTTAACCCTAGAAAAGAACAGAATTGTTAACTGGCATGCCAGCTTGTAAGGTAATGTGAAATCAGAAGTGCCCACTGTGGCATGTCCAGTTTCTCCGAGCCCCCATGGCCCAGGGCCATAACTGGCTGCGCGGGGTCTTCCTCCCTGTCCCGCAGGAGGGTCGGCAACACCCAGGACGCAATGGGAAAAGCAGTGGCCTTAATAATCAAGGATGCCTTTTCAGCATGCTCAATTAACCGGTATATTTTGTTATCTGGCATCCCACATTCCTGGGGATGCCAGATAACATATAATTTATTTACCCTACGTTATTTATACAGTACAATACCTTTGCCTTGAAATTTATGGAAAGGGATTATGAGAAGTCAGATATAATGCATTTTTTAGCGTTGTTGAGAACCTCACAGACTATTAAAAAAAGCTTTCAAAGAACTTGATGCATTTTCTTTACCCCACTCCTGAAAGGTCCATCATTCTAATAGAATCCCTGAAATCCCAGCCTCCTGTATGCTACAGCACAGAGGTAGGGAGCAGGAAGCAGAGCAGGAGGTTGGGCAACAGAGGACCAGAGTGGTACTTGGGAAGGGTACAGGGCCAGTTTGTGGCACATCTGAGAAAAAGGTTCACCCTCATTACTTTAGCGCTAGTAATAGGCTTAATCCATTTGAAAAGTTTGGATATCTGAACAGACCACGAGATGGAGAGTCCAGTCATATTTATCTGCTTGTTCCAGTAGTACCTGTATACAATGACATTCTAGACAATTTCTCTCTCTCAAACCTGGCACTTCTTACATTAATGTCACAAGAAAAAGAGGTAATGGCAATTGCTTCATGCCTGTGGTATCTTTTACCCGAATCTAACCTTCATAGACTTTTTCCTCATCTGGCACCATTCATAAAGTGTCAGAATTCTGCCTGTTCAAAAGTAGCAGATATCTGAGACATATGTGAGGGCAGTTGTGAGCTTCAGTAATATTCTTTCTTTCACTTCTGCTCAGGATTTTCCCCACACAGCTTTGCATAAATTCACTGTGGAACTCCCAGTAATCCAATTGTCTTTTACCATGGTAAATTTCCCAGATACAATTAACTATGTTTTAACTATGGAATTCAAGATAATTTGCTTAAAAGCTGAAATCTGATTTAATTTTCTGTTCATACATATAACAGACCTGCCTCAAACTGCTCTCCGCAGCTTATTAAAGCAATCAGAATCCAGAGCTTTGTGTTTCACACAAACTGCTTTCTGCCAAGACTGAGATGTGATATGTGCCCTGCCTTTGCTCATACCTTTGAGTGTTCTTTGCAGGAAATAGCAATATGATCCACAGGAGTACAAGGACATAAATAATGAAACAATGAGTTTGAAAATGTGTATATTAAATATTCATTTAAAAAGGCAAATACCACAATGGGTCTTAAAAACAGGGTATCATGTCAAAAGCCAACCTCCTCTGAAAGAGACTTGATAAAGGAAATGATAGTGAAGTTGGAAACAGACAATAAAAGACAATACTGTATAAAGATAAGAGAAATGAAGACTAATGTAGAGGTTCTTTACCTTTGTTACACTGTGACCCCATGTTGCAAGAGTAAGTAGTATCAGGAACATCCAGTCTCATTATTTTTGGAGCTCTCTATTCTATCCAGCCATAATGAAATGCAGGGTAATACATTCTTCTAAATCTTGGTTACAGTCTCCTAGCTAGCTTAAGAACCCATGGTCTACCAGGTTGTGAACAGAACTGTAAATAAGGGATTGAAAAAGTTCAATTCTGACTCATCTACTGACTCATTGCTTGGCTTTTGGCAACTTACTTAACGATGATGCAAAAAGAAAAGGTAAAATATATTTTAGTATAAAATTTCTGTTTTGATATTATAGAAAATTCTTTATGGAAAACACAGCAAAAGGATTCCACAAATGAACAACTTTTTAAAGAGTTACTTAAAATTTGATTTGGTCCTGAATGTTCAAAAGACTCCTAGGGAGGGAGATCTTTATACCCCCATTGGTTTTATGCAGTTCCTCCTACCATCTTTATTTCAGTTTCTGCATTTATAAAATTGGAACAATAATATTTATCTGCCAACCTCACTGTATAATATTTGTAAAATACTTAGGAGTTAAAACGAACTGTTACGGTTATAACAAAGATTAGCTGTTCAAACTTCCTGTTTTGGATTTAGGTTATAATAATTCAATACTACCTGTAAATATAACTTTAGTTTACCATTTATATTCAGAATAGTTAAATCTTGACACAATTCAGGGCCTACTCCATGTGACCCTTAGACCAAAAGTGCTTTCCATAAAATTGATTAAACGAGGCTGAAATTGATTTGTGGTATGGATTCCTCTTAAACACGATAATAATATTCACTATTTTAACTAAAACCAATTTTTTTCCTGCATGTGTATTTTTAAAGATCATATTTATTTAGGCTTAATGTGCTAGCCCCCCCTAGTATGGAGAAAGAGGCAAAACCACTGCAAGTTAGTGAAAATGTGGAAACACAGAAGGTCCCAGTGCTGCCCAGTCACCACTCTTCCTGCTGGAAAAATTTAATATTATAAAAGCCTAAGACTGTCTGTTCTTAAGGCTTTATTCGCACTCCGATTGGCTGACGGAAACACCCAATCAGAGTGCTCCACGTGTGGGGGAGCACCACAATGATTCCAAAGCTGCGCCGACTACGGGACAGAGGGTGGTAGAGCTGAGGCTGACCTTGGCTCTCCAGTCTGCTCCCTGCAAGAGGCAGAACAGCAGCAGCATGGGGCGCTAGGTGGCAGCACTCCATCTCAGCACGCTCCCTCCCCCCCATCATTCCTGATGGGCAATTGGCTAGCTCGATATATAAGGGCTTAGTCTGTCTGTCTGTAATGCTTTTGGGGGCGTGGCTCTCCCCAGTGCTGTGTCAAGAATGCCCATCAAGAATGACAGGTGGGTCGTGGCTCCAGTGGAGTTGGCCAGGTGGAAGCAGAGTGGGGGAGCTGGGCTGCACGCAGCCGGATGCGGAGTGGGGGCAGTATGGGGTGGTAGGTGGCAGCGGGGGTGCGGGGCCAGACGCAGAGCAGGGGAGAGCATGGCCGGACATGGAGCAGCAGCAGCGCGGGGTAGTGGCATGCCAGCTTCCTCCCCTCCCCCACTCCTGAGAAGTGGCAGCAGCACAGGGTGGTGGCGCTTCATCCCCGCCTACCCCGTCATTCTTGACAGGCAATTCGCTAGTAGTGGAATAAAGGTACAAGGTCAGACTGGACAAGTAAGGAAGCAATCCCTTTAAATGGTTTCTCCTCCTCCTTCATGCATTAGTGTCCTCGTGAAAAGGTAAGTTTGAATAGTGAAGACGAAGTGATCCTCCATACCCTATGGCATTCTACAGAGGATTTCTGAAAGAAACATGGGAAAAGAGTCCTCTCCACTTAGACTCCAAAGCTTCTGAGTCAGACCCTTTATAACCCAACCATCACCAGCCTTTCTACAGTTTTGAGTGTCCTAGGTACCAACCACATCACCCCTAATCCTACCGTACAGAAGAGAAGATGCAGTGGTGGCACATGCTACATCTGGTGCATGATTCAGGCGAGTGCTCTTTCTCACATTTTTTTTTTAAAGAAAGTAAAATTTAGAATCCCATTCAGAACCACTTGATTCCTCTGAAGTCAGTGAAGCTACATCTCAGTGAAGTGTCACCAAGTATCTTGTCCCAATTGGGCTCAGTGATTCCTGGGTTCCACTGAAGTTTTTGCTATTTATTTTGGGAGCAGAACAAACAGGCCATGGTCTGAATTTGGCCTCTTCTTGATATTGTTTATTTACTCTTCTATGCCAGCTGAGGTTTCCTCAGTCAGCCAAAAGGTTGTGAAGTCTGGGCCTATGGCATTAAGTTTTCTTCTGAATATATATTTTTCTACTAAAAACATTACTGATTTGAGAGAGGTCATTGAGAATACAGAGCATCTTTTCCATGTTGGAAATTATTTAATCAAAGATTTAAAAAAAAAAACTACAGCCAGTGTTTTCATTTTGGCACAATGAAAGGTCTGCAGCATGTTGCCTCTCCAACAATATCAAAGAACAAAAGATGAATGAAGCACCACAAAGCAGCAGTCACTTATCAGTTGAAAAAATAGGTTAGTAGAAATGCCTATGAGCAACACATACATGCTGGCAAGCTGCATAATCTAATGATATGTGGCAGGGTCAAATCCGAGGGGAGGCAGGCAAAGGGCTGCTGCTGATGGGCATGATTTCAGTTGTCCTTCTGGACCTAAAGCAATGTATCTCAATCAGTGGGTCACAACACAAAAGTGCATTGCAAGAATATACGAAAGGGTTTGGAACAAACTTTAAAAATGGATTCCCCTTTACAGGAGAAAAACGTGGGGAACCGTGGCTAACCTCCTGCAGGCTGGCAGAGCTCCAGGCTGCTTGGGCCCCACTGCCCCCCCCCCCCCCCCCGCCCCACTGCCCCGGGGCCCCGGGGCGCGG
>NW_017729022.1:15522470-15541328 GCF_001723915.1 Gavialis gangeticus
CCCCCCCCCCCCGGCCCCACTGCCCTGGGGCTCAGGGGCACGGGGTTGGGACTGGTTATTGACATTTACAAATGGGTACTGGTACAAAAAGAGTTGAGAACCACTGACCTAAAGGAAAAGCAGGGTGTTTTTGTTTTTTTTTACATACAGCATCTCTCCTCTTTCGTGAGGCCCACATATTACAGCGACAGATGGGAGGCACCCTCCACGTTGACAGCAAGGGAGCAAAACCATGCCCTGCCCAGAAGAGCTGTCCATAGGTGGATGCGGGTAAATTTAGCTCCTTTGTTCTTGCCTGCAGCTCCAGGAGAAGGGGAAGAGCTGAGCCCATCTTCTCACACACCTCCGGAGGGGCCTTGGATAGCCCGCGGGCAGTGGGGGTCCCCGGGCGCAGGCAAGGAGAGCCCCCAAAGCCGGCCAGAGGCGGCCGCCTGGGGCAGGGTGTCTGGAGGCGCCGGAGCCTCCCCGTTGTGTCGGGCGGGGTTTCGGGGCCGCCCCGAGGCCCGCGAATGGTGGGGTGGGAGGCTACAAGGGCGGCGCAGCATCCCGGGCCCGCTGTGGCGCAGTGCTGCCAAGCCCCAGGGCGGCCCGCCAGCGCCCCCGCTAGCCCAGCGCCGTCTCCCGCCAATTCAGCTGCGCGCGCGGCTCCTCCAGCCCCGCCGCGGGGAGGCCGCCGCACGGACCCGGGCGAGGGGAGGATGTCCCCGCCGCCCTCAAGGAGACCGAGTCCCGCCGCTGAGTACCGGATGGGGGACGCGCACTCACCTCCCCTTCGGGCGGGCTCGGGTGCTGTCTCCTGGTCCTGGACGCAGCCCGCGGGCTGGGGAAGGACAGCGGCGGCGCCAGCGGGCGAGAGAAGGCGGCGATCTGCAGCGCTAACGTGGTAGTGGCGGGCAGGTGCCTCCTCCCCTTCCCTTCCTCTTCTTCCTCTTCCTCTCGGGCCACGCCGTCCCGCCCCGCCAACCCCCACATGGCCCAGCCGGCCTGGCTGCTGCCCCCGAGGCCGGAGTAGGGGCTTGGCGGGGCCCCGGGGCAGCGCCTTGCGAGATCCCCTGCGAGCCTGCGTGCAGCCTTTGTCTGGCTCCATCTCGGGGCCGCGCCCCAGGCGGCGCCGCCGCCGCCCCTCGCTGCTGCGGGCTGCGGGTGGGGGTCGGGCCTGGGCGGGAGCCTGCGTTCGGCTTGCCCCCCTGGGGGCCTGCGCTCCGACCCCTGCCCCGGTTTCTTGGCTGTGGAAAAACCCGAAAGACATTCTTGCTGTTGCTGAAGAGGAGGAGCGCCCCCAGGGCGGGATGCTCCGCGCCGCGGACTCCTGTTAGAAACCTCTGGCTTCATCTGGGGCATCACCATTGCCCACCTCAGCTTGCCTGGCACCCTGAAAGGATGCCCAGGGTGCTACCGGACCCTCTCTGTGAGAATCATAGAAAATGAGGGTTGGAAACGACCCTCAGTGATTCTCAACCTTTTTTGTACCAGGACCCGTTTGTAAACATCAACAGCTAGTCCTGGCCCAGTGCCCCCCACTCCTGACCTGCTGCCCCCACCCCAATGTGTGAGGCAGGAGGGGCACAAGCAGCCCCATTGCAGGCTGGAAAGCCATGGATTCCCATTTTCCTTCTTTAAGGAGAATCCATTTTTAAAGTTTGTTTGCAACCCCTTCATACATTCTTGCAAGCCACTTTTGTGTTGTGACCCATGAGTTGAGAAATGCTGATCTAGTCCAATCGACCCCCCAAGGCAGGATCATCCCCAGTGAGATCATCCCAGCCAAGGCTTTGTCTAGCCAGGTCTTCAAAACCTCCAAGGATGCAGATTCCTCAGCCTCTCTGGGTAACCTGTTCCAGGGCTTTGCAACCCCTGTAGGGAGAAAGATAATAGGGAAGACTAACCTAAACTTCCCTTGCTACAGCTTGAGACAGTTGCTCCTTGTTCTGTCATCTGCTACCACTGACAACAGTCCAGCTCCATCTTCTTTGGAAACCCCCTTAAGGTAGATGAAGGCTGCTATCAAATCCCACCTCAGCCTTCTCTTCTTCAGACTAAATAAGCCCAGTTCCCTCAGCCTCTCCTCAGAAGTCATGTTGCCCAGCCCCTTCACCATTTTCGTTGCCCTACCCTGGACTCTCCAATTTGCCCACATCCTTTCTGTAGGGGTGGGGCCCAAAATTGGACACAGTACTCTGGATGTGGCCTCACCAGTGCTGAATAGAGAGGAAGAATCATTTCCTTCAGTGTACTGGCAGCATTCCTACTAGTGCAGCCCAGTATGCCATTAGCCTTCTTTGAACAAGACACACTGTTAGTTTATCTACAAATCCTTGGCATGCACCATGTGGCTTTGTTGTGTTAGGCCTTCAGCACAACAGACAAACCCTTACAGTGGGCAGCGATCAGTTCCCACCAAAAGGGGAAGCTTGTGTGTGGCTTCCCAAATCGAGTACAGAAAAGCCAACCTGTGCCCTGACTATATTCGCTAATTTCTCTATACATCATGTAAACTGGAAATGTTTTCCCTGCGTAGTCACATGTTAATACAGTCAAGTTTGAAACATGTCATGGTTTTGTTCTTCCGAAAACAGAAAAAGGAAGTGGCATGTACGCTAACTGCACAGCTGGCAGGTGCCTGTGTGTTTGATAGGTCCCTGATAACCCTGTAAACGATTCTATTATATCATTTTAATAGAACCTCAGTTTGAAAGAAACTAAAGAATAAATATGTAAAAATGCATTGTCACTGGCAAATAAAACCCAATCCTACCATTATTTACGTACATATTTAATGATAAGAACTTAGTTTCACTGACTTGAATGGAACTGCTCACATGCTTAACATATGTGCTTGTGTAAGCTGTGATACAGGGCAGCTTGCAGAGCTGTGATCTGGCAGCCTGCAGAGGATTTGAGTTGTGATAGGCCTCAGCTACAGAGGCTTTGCTCTTTAGCTCACAAACAGTGGCAGTTCCAGCTTGTAGTTCCTATTTCCAATTCAATCCACTCTGTCAGCAAAAATGGCAACTGTCATACCTGTAGGTACCTGGCTTAAGGGAATGATACTTTTTATTGGTATGTTCTTTTTTCTCAAAGGGTCTCAGACCACTTCATATATATAAAAATAATACTTTGTAGATAACATCTGAAAAGTGCTGTATAAACACTGACTAATTAAGGGTCACATTAGCTAATTAGACACAATTATTACAGGCAGGAAAACTGAAGTTAGAGAATAGGTGACTTGGCCAAGTTCACAAAGTAAAGAGCCAGACTTTCAACCTTTACTCACACGAGTAAGCCTCACTGTCTATTCACACAGGTAATTTAAGTAGCCCTGTGGAAATCTCATATGATTAAGGGATGGAGGATCAGATACCAAATTAGAAGCATAACTCCTGACTCAGTTCTGTGCTGAAAGCACCCAGTGTTCCTTGCCAACAGCAGATAAAACATATTTAATTTACTTATTTAGTTAAATAATATGATATTTTACTTATATTTAAAACTGAGAATGTACAAGAATCTCAAGAAGAAACCTAACACAAATGTAAATTGCATAGTGGAGGTGATCAGACCCAAACAACATTGCACATAATAAACGTATTTTTCTTCCTTTGTATAAAATAAGAACCAGATAGTGATTAATTAGTTTTCATAGCACCATGCTATCAACTCTTATATTATAGCTGTGGTAGTTTCATTTTACAAATATGAGTTTTATACATTAACAGGAATTCCTAGACCCAAGTTTATTACTTTTTATAATATTTGATAAAATTTAAGATAGGAGAGAACCAGGCAAAAATAATAGTACCTTTCATTAAGATACTGGGGACTGGGGTGGTGTGGGCATTCAGGTGCAAGGTTGACAGCCCAGAGGTCAGAAGTTTGAAGCTATAGCAGAAGTGCTCACATGCAACCCTGTCAGATTCCAATTAATCTGCAAATTCTGCTAAATACCTTGTCAGACAAGGACACGAAAAAGGAAAGACTAAAACATGTATCATATACAGTTTTCTTTCAAATGCATCTCCTCAAATTGCCACTGACTTACCAGTAAGTGTTTTTTTTTTCAGATGGTAACAAATTTGGTTTTCAAAAAACTAAATTACAAATGTCAGTATTCTTTCAGCTGACTTTTATACAGCATTGGAAGGTGCAGCGCTCCTGATACGCAGAAGCATGTGTGGTGATTGCTTATGTAAAGCATGCTTGTTTGAAAGCTTGATCATATAGCATAGAAAAAATAGGATCAAAGGGGCTTTTACTCTCACTGTTTGCTCACTGACTATTTTTGAGACTGTTGGTCATATTCACCTTGATATCTTGGAATACTTCATCTTCTATGACCCTATCCTCTAGTAGTTTTTCTACCTTTTGCTTTTCTTCAGATTTTCTTACTGTAGGTTCCTCTCCTACCCACTTCCTCCATGGCCCTTCTCTTCCCTCTTGTTCTTTGTATCCTTTGTCACTTTTTACATATGATCTCATGCATGTATATGGCTTCAGGTATACAAATCACATTTTTATACATTTAAACAGTTCGCAGATCCACTTTTCCTATCCTGTCTTCTTTTCACGTCTAGACCTATTTGCCACTCGCACCTCATCTTCAATGTCCATCCATGAACTTAAACTTACCTAAGCATATTGAACCTTCTGCTGTGGCTTTTAAGGGTGCCATGCAATGTTAGTACAGTTAGGTGTATCGACAGCTATACATGACTGACACGATAAACCCAGAGATTTCAAATAGGAATCGATGGTGGTAAAGCATCCTGCTCTGTTGTGGTCTTTCTGAGTTCTATACAACAGAAGAATTGCTCTAGTATTTTTCTATAGTCAAGAAACTAGTTTAAGCTAAAAAGGTTGAGACCCACTATGCAAGGGGCTAAACACAAGAACAAGTTTCTGTGAGGGAATTTGGAGTGCATCAGATACTCTTAAAGGTAGTTAAATTACTTTGCATTTACTATGTGGTAAGAAGTTGCACTTCTAGATGCATTGTAAATTCATGCTATAGTGTTCCTCATGGTAGCTTCTTCACACGCCTATATCCTTATTTAGGCCTGTCACTCAGCTCTGCCCTAATTATATCTTATACATGTAAAATACTTATCAGTCAAAGTAATTTCAGACCCACATCTTGAAATAATGTTTTGTTTATCACAGATCATTTTAAACTGACTTTTAAAAAATCATGTACATTATCTTCTAATTATTTTCTCTAATAAAAATTCTGCTTACAAAATTAAACCATATAACTCTTCCGTTGGCTACAATATGACAAATGTGACAATTTAGAGAATCTGCCTAAGTACAGTTTATGAATTCAGATTGATTGAGGGGGGTGGGTTTCTATGTATATTTATGTAAGGTTGCAAACCATTTTGGAAAATAGACTTAATTGCCTTCCTTGTTGACAGTAGGCTGTGGCCGAGGGCCCAGTGTGAATACAGTGGGCTTGGTAAATTAACAAAGGGACACTTGGTGAGGATCTTTTATAACCTGACGAGACTGCTCAGGGAGTCACCTGACAAAAAAGATGCTACAAGAGAAAGGATCTTTCACCAGCCATTCCAGAATGAGAGAAGAAAAACAAAAGGAGGCCAAGAGCAGAAACAGAAAGCTGGCTGCAAGATGGCGAGAGACACCATATTTTAGGAGGAGTCATCAGCTGCAGGAGTTGAATCCGTTACATATAGAGGACTCTTGACTTAAGCCAAAAAAGCTCAGGAGTGGTGAGGAAAGGGTAGCAGGCAGAATGTGTGTAGGCATAGGCGACTGGTAGGGGGTGCATGGGGGTGCACATGCCCCCCATGACAGGGCCGTTGCCCCCCCAACAGCCAACACTGACGCTGTGAGCAGGGCCAGTGCCCCCCCTGACAGGGCCGCCGCCACTGGTGGCTTCTGAGGGAACCCCTCCAGATTTAGGAGGAACCAGTTGCTCGTGTGTAAGCATGTATTGTTTTTGTCTACATCAGTATATTTTTGTTCTAGCTCAAATGATTGAGTTTTTGACCCCTGACAAAGTCTGTGTCTGTGTTTGCTCCAACTATCATGTGTCCCTGCAGAGTGTGTTCACAATACTGGAGATCTTAGAGAGCATGAACTTCAGCTATGGGGGAATTTCAGTGATCAATACTGGTCCTGGAGCCCTAAAGCAGGTGAACTCTGAGGTCCTATTTCCATGAAGGGAAACAAGCAGAGAACTAAGCCCTGAAGCTGTTCCAGAGAAGCCAAGGAAAGGATTAGTGCTGATGCATACTTTGACCAAGGAAAGACTAAGATTATGTGGGTGCTGGGCTGTTGCATGCTGGGACCCAAATACAGCAGCCAGAATGATTTTTCCAGTTGGAAGACCCCTGTGAAAGTTGTGTCACAAGGTACTGCCTTATTATGTCACAATTTCATTTGGCGTAGCATTTAAATTATCAGAAAAATCTGCAACACACAGTCTTCCATTTGAGTTAGTGCACTTCAACACCTAATAAAAGATGGCCTGCTAGGCCTGCGCTTGTTACAACCATGTTGGAACCCTGCTGTTGCTATCAGGTTTTAGCATGGGGTCTCTGGCTTCTGCAGATCAGGATATTTGGTATAACAAATTAAGTTCTAAAAAATAGCTGTTGATTACAATGCCCAATGGAGTGTTCTCTGCATGATTTGGTGCGTACGGTTCTTGGAAAATATCTGCCCACACTTGTTAGGGAATCTACAAATACCAATAGCATCAACTGTATTTAAACATGTGTTAATCCGCCTCCAGGCTTTACATGTTGAGACAGCATAGTACAAAAAATCAACTGTCTTGAATGCACTTCTTAGATGTTGCTATCATTAGATAATATAATTACTCACTTTACTTGTCAAACCATGGTATTCAAATATCAGGTCAATGATACTGATAGTGGATTAATAAAAAAAAAAATCTCTTATTCATCCTTTTTGCATTCAGGTATTGTGGGAATGCTTTTTGCTTACCTTCTGACTGCCCCATTCTGCTAATTTTTAAAGATGAATTAAGCAATAAGCATGTCTATATCTATATCTATATGTAAGGCACCATTGCAGTGGCAACATTCTGACTGTAATTGTTCATCTTTTAGTTATATCCTTTCACTATAATCCATTGCTTCAGTTTATAACATTTTTTGTTCACCATAGAATTTTCTTTCAAGTGACAGCAAAGTGCACATTCTGATTCACATTCTGATTTATAGAATACTTTTGTTGTAATGACTAAAATAATTAATCCCAGTAAAGTTACAGATGTGGTAGATATTGATAGCAATGGCAGCAATTTTATGCAAGCACATTTGACAAGCATGTCTAGTAATATGTTGTTTCAAAAAAGTGCTCTTAAGGTAGCAAATTTAAGGCCAATTTACATTACATTGTGCTATAATAGTTGGCCTTTTTCTGAAAGAAAGAGACCAAAACATAACCATGGGACAGCATTGAGCTATTACACGCAGGCCAGATTCAAAGGATGCTTTGTGTCACTTCTGGTGGTACAGAGTAACTTTAAACGCAGTTTAACTAGCAAGATTACACTCAAAGGAATTCTCTGTAGTGTAGGGTTGCCATAACAGATGCTGTCATCCCTGGAAATCTTACAGCCTCAATATGAGGGTACAGTTATGGGAAATGGAATGTGGCTGGGGACTTTATACCTTGGCAATTACCACCTGCTAAAACAGCTCCTTGGGACTACTGACAGCTGCTGTAATTTAGAGCAAACTGGAGGCAGTTCCACTATAAGCCAGGGAATATCCTGTTGGCTAAGACCCTAGTTATCGAGATTCTATTGTATAAAACAGCTGTGCTCAACCTATCTGGCCCCATGGGCCAGAGGGGTAGTCAGGTCAGTTCACGAGATCAAAGTGTGGATCCCATCTGGCATACCAGACCTGGTGGAAGATCAACTCCGTATGTTGGATCCAGCTAGACCCAACTCCATGCGCTGGCCAGTCCCATGTACCAGATCTGGCCACAGCCATGTCATTTGGCTCTTAGGGCTCCTCATGTGTCTGGAAATTCAGAAGTGGAGGAGTGGTTCCCAGAGCCATGGCAATCAATGCTGTCACTGTTCTCTTGCAATCAAATATCCAGAACCATAGGAAACTCTGCGGGCTGGTTATCATGGGTCCACTGGCCATACCCAGCTAACAAGCTATAGGTTGAGCACCACTGGAATAGAAATGGGAGGACGAAAAAGTTTAGCCCAAACTTTGTGTGCCTAAAATTAGTCATCTTAATCCATGCAGTAACAACAGTATTTCAGAGATGCTGTGCATGTGTTGCTTCCATTAAAATCTTGGGGGACTATAGACACTAAGCACCTCAGGCCACTTATTTAGTTCAACTAAAAACAGATTTAGATGCTTAATTATAAGTGCCAAGCATGAAAATACTGGCTTTATTAATAACCAGCAGTGATGTGCTCAGCAGGGTTTATGGCAGCTTGAAGCATCATGGAAAGAATTAATTTGAAAAAATGGGACAGATCCTCATAGTTTCCATGTAATAAGTTGGAGGATAGTAGTAAAATGTTAAGGCTATACTTCCCTTCAGTGACTAGCTAACTAATAAAGACTGTCATGTTAGAACTCTGGAAGGCAGTACATAAGATTAAAGAAAGTCTTCTCAAAAGTATATTGATCTTTAATACTTTAAAAAAGAATAAAACAAAAATAAAGTTAGTGTTAAACTAAGGGACAAGTGCGGATAAGGAGCAAAGCAGGAGTGTAAAACTTATTTCAATAAGACATTTCTATAAGACAGACTGATATATGCAGTGTTAGACATCATGAAACTTGTTTTTTCTTTTTTTATCTACATTATGCTGTCCATCCTTCAAAATACATACAAATTCTGCTTTCACTTGCACCTGTTCAGCTCAATCAAAGTAAATGGCTATCAGTAAGAGTAGAATGTAGCCTATAATCCATTATGCTCTGAATATAATGTATGGATTGAAATTTCTGTTCTAAAGATAATCAGATTATTACAAACCAAAACTCTCTATGATTGTGTACGTACAGTGTGCAGTATGTGAACAGTTTATATGGACGTGTTAAATTTCATAGAAGGGATTTGAAACTTATATTGAAGCTTAGCCTGAACATCTTGATATAAATATATCACAACTGTCTGATCTCCTTATGACGCAAGTAGATCAAGAACAGGGTAAGCATGACTGCACCCTTTAGATCTTTGACATTCTAATGTATTCAAGTTACAGATAATTGATAAAAGAACATAGCAAACAAATATTTGTTTGCAGTTCCATCAGAAGTCATGTTTACAGTCTAAAATTTCTTTGGAATAATTACTATTTCTATATCTATCTCAGGGAATTATATAGCACTTCTCACTATAAGAGTAAAACAAATATATTGAGGGGCAACTCATTGACTAAGTACATAACTATGTATTACATGCTTTTCAGTAATTCAGTTAAGCTTGATGTAATTAAAGCTACTAGTTGTGAAGACAGAATTCAATGAAAATGTTTTTGGAGCATAATTTAAAAATAATATGCACTAAATTGGAAAAGTAGAGTGTCTGCCTAACAATGGAGTCAGTCTTATTATTATTATTGACTGTGATGGTAAGTCCTCTGTTCATCAGTTATCTACAAATCTCAACATACTTTTCTAAATGGGGTAAGTATTATTCCCATTACAGAAGGGGAAGCTTAGGCATAGAGAGGATAAATTACTTATCCAAGGTCACATAGCAAGTGGTGGAGCTAGGTATTGTGAATCAGAGCTAGCTACACTTCTCATCCCTCCAGTCTTTCTGAGTGTACCCCTGCAGGCAGTGGGTCCTAAAACTTCAGTTGTCACAGGGCAGAACCCCATGGCTCTTCCATGCTTAGACCAGGAGTCCATGCTACAGCACTTTGCATACAAGCCAGTATTATGTGGCAGGATCAATTAGATGCAAGTCCTTCAGTGCTTCTGCTGAAAGCTCTGACCAGGCTTTAATAGGCTGACAAGCCATCTTTTATAAAACTAACCATTATTTAACATTAACAGTGAGAACAAAGCATAGGGTGAAAAAAGGATTTTAAAAAAAATTTACTCACCTATCTTACCTACCAGTAAAAATATGCCTTACCTATAGGCATAGGTGGACTTTTGTTATCTTGAACATAGTGACCTATGGAGACTGTGAGTTAAACCTGCCTCCAGATCTCAGTCTTATTCACGCAAAATTTCTGTGTTCCAACATTTAGATCCCCTTCTGTTGTCAAGCATGACCCATTGGGCATGTCCAGATGAGCATGCGCGTGCGTTTCCCCAGAGACAAACAGCAGTGGCACATAGTGTGCTGCTGCTGCTTGTCCCCAGAGAATGCCTGTGCATGTGTACTCTGGCATACTGCAAGTTGCCCTGAGTGGGGTAGGGATGCCTTACCTGGGATCCTGGGGGACTACTGGGGTTCCAGTGGTGGTG
The DNA here is from genome assembly GCF_001723915.1 of Gavialis gangeticus. NCBI lineage: Eukaryota > Metazoa > Chordata > Crocodylia > Gavialidae > Gavialis > Gavialis gangeticus. Next base: position 15,532,925 of record NW_017729022.1, read on the forward strand.
ATCAGGGATCCTGGCTGGCAGCTGGAGCATGGCTTCGGCCAGCCAGGCTCTGGCTTTGGGCAGTGCATGCTGCTGCCACCCTTGCAGACTGGATCTCTGTCAGCCTGCAAGGGAAAAGCCATGGTTTCCCGTGTTTTTATCCTGTAAAGGAGAATCCAGTTTTAAAGTTTGTTCTTGACCCTTTCAGACATGAATGGCACATGCCTTCAGTGGCTGGGGGAACACAGCTGCACTGGTGATGGCGGGAATGCGGCAGCGGCGGCAGGAGCATGGCGGTGGTGAGTGGGGAGCTCCCGCAGACACCATCAGCACTGGTGGCAATGGGGCGGTGGGGGTGGCAAGTGCTGACCAGGGGTTGGTGACCACCCGCAGGCACCACTGGTAATGGCAGCAGCGGCCAGCAGGGATTGCATATGTACCTGTGTGCACCCACTATGTGTTGCCCCTGCTTCCATATGTTCTTGCAACCCACTTTTGGGTCACAACCCACAGTTTGAGAAATGCTGCCCTAAAATACTCTAGATTAGGTATCCCTTTATATTATATTATCATAACAGTACAATGTAGCTGCATAAGGAATGAACAAATGTATTTAATAATGTTAACATAAACCCAGTTCTGCAAAATGTTTGTGAAAAGTGCAAATGGGTCTGATTAATAATTTTTCTAGCTTCAGTATCTGTGACTTTATTTAATTATGGTACTTCACATTTGCTTTGCTTTAAGCATATGAGTAGTGCCATGAAAGTAAGTTATCCAAGAGAAAACAAACTGATCATATGAGGAAAAAAACTTTGTAGGGTCCATTTCTAAGTCTGTTGAAATTAATGGAAGTGGTCAGGTGCTTCAAGTTAAGCAACTGATAATATATTTTCCTAATTTGAACCATAACATAGAACAATAATAGTGATCAATAATACAAATAACTGTTTAGGAGTTACAGCAGCTTATACATAACGAGTAGTTTGGAGATCAACACAGCCCATGATTCTCCAGCAGGACCATGTCTAACACCTGTTATCTAGTAAGAAAACATGTTTCCCTTCTGAAGAAAAGCTATCTAGGTTTGATCTAAAGTCCATGGAATGGAAATTAATGCAAGCTTCCAACTGTTGCCTAAAGCCCTGCCCCAGCGCTGACTTAAAAGAAAAAGAGTGGAAAAAAGTAATAGGGGATCATGTAAATAAAGATTGTAACATAATATATAGGTACAAGGGGGCTGATCTAAGATTTCACAGGTAGAGATACTTCCTTTTCAATATTTGACTCTGTAGCCTAAATATTATTTGAATACACTATTTTGGGATGCAGTTTCCAAGTTTTTTAATTCTTACATCATAGAAGTGTTATTATATTGCATCATATAATACAGGGCAGGGTTAGGATTCTGAGAGACCTAGACCAATTTGAGGATTGGACCAAAAGAAATCTCATGAGGAATCCAGCTGAGGGAAACAAAAATTGTTTGGGGGCTGGGGCACATGATTTACGAGGACAGGCTAAGGGAAATGGGATTATTTAGTCTGCAGAAGAGAAGACTGAGGGGGGATTTAATAGCAGCCTTCAACTCCCTGAAAGGTGGTTCCAAAGATGATGGAGCTAGACTCTTCTCAGTAGTGGAAGACGACAGAACAAGGAGCAATGGTCTCAAGTTGCAGCAAGGGAAGTTTAGGTTAGATATTAGGAAGAACTTTCTCACTAGGAGGGTAATAAAACACTGGAACAGGTTACCCAGAGAGGTTGTGGGCTCCATCCTCGGAGGTTAAGACATGGCTAGACAAAGTATTGGCTGGGATGATCTAGTTGGGCATGGTCCTGCTGTGAGCAGGGGGTTGGACTAGGTGACCTCCTGAGGTCCTTTCCAAACCTAATTGTCTCTGATTCTATATAGAACTTTCCCCACCCCCATGGATCAGCAACAGAGTGAGTAACTTTGGACTCATGCCCAATCCACTACCACTTGAGCTGACAGTCATTGGTAGCAGAAGACAACTATTATTACTTTCCTATGTGGACCTCCAACTGCAAGGGGCAGACCAATGCTTTGCCAGTGGTTTTCACAGTGGTTTGCTAGAAGCACAGAAATGCTGAGGCTTGGTTCTATTCCAGGTTCAGAGAGTGTTCTGCTTCTGTCCACTGCAGCCTCTCCCTGTTCTCCTCTGGTCTTATCCTGAGCTCCTGTCTTGCTTGCTTCTCTATTGCCACTGTTCCTCAGGCCCAGGCTCATTTCCATCACTGACTGTTATCCCACTTCCAGTCTCTGCTTCTTTCCACCAGTCTAGATCCTGCCACTGACTGCTGTTCTTATTTCAAGCAATGACTTGTCTTCCAAATTCCTCTCATGTTCCCATTACCCATTGCTCATTGAGAACACAGAAGAGAGAGGCTCTCTGCTCTCAGTTTGTCTTTACCAGATTTCTGGTAACACCAGAAACCTGCAGCAACTGTTGGTAAGTTCTCAGCTTCTGCAGCACTTGGATGAGTGCAGCATTTCTAGTCCCACTAAGGGATGATGAGTTTCCAGCTTAGTCAAGTATGGAGGCTATGATGGAATGCAGGGTACTTAATGTAGATGGAATTTGTGGAGAACTTAGCTGTCAAATTCTAAGAAGCAAACGTCAAAACTGAGATTTTCAAATACTTGTAAGTTGGGCAAATTTTCAGAGGAACAGCAAGAAGTACATTTTACCACCAGGAAGATCTTTAAGTCTGTGTTCCAAAACACAAAGGCACTAGAGCTTTTCAGTAAAATGTTTTTTGAATGTTTTTTGCCAGGTATCATAGAATATTATTTGATATAGAACAGATCTCTGTTGAAAGCCATAAAGTTAGTACACATTTTAAGTCTAATTTTATAGCTGGTTGGAGCTTTTTATCATGTGATATCTGGTTTGCACGTGTAGCTGCTGGTGCCAAGGTAATTGTGCAATTAACCAGTTAATTGCATGATACCTGAAATATGTAAAGGGGACGTTAGAGGTACATCATGACTTGGATTGCTATGCAAGTGAAGGAGGGAGAAATTGCCTCCTCTTTACCATCCTATAAATGCTTACCTGGATCTTGGTTATAAGACTAAGTGGATTCTGGCTACCTGCACTCCCTAGCAGAGTGATGAGATCGGGATGGAAAATTGACTCACCGTACCAGATGCATGGGCTAGGAGTATTTTCATATGTTATTGGTATAGGCCAGCAGCAAATCATTATGCTCTGAAGCAAGAGGGAGGCAACATGGGAAGATGTCCCTACCTGCAAGGTGATAAAGTTTATGCGTGACTCTTGCACAGGATTATATCTAGAGCAAAAGTCTTAGTCCTCAGCAAAGACAAGAATGCTGCAGTAGGAAACATCACAAAAGTTCCAAAGGTTTCATTACAGAGTAATGGAGGTATGAGGAAAATCCCCTGAGAAGAACCAGTCTTGGAAGTCTTGGTAATAGGCATTTTTTTCTTTGACAGGACTGTAGAATGAGGTCCTTAGTAAGTCCTCTGTTGTCCTCTTTCCATTACACTACTCATGAGGCTGTTATTGCTTTTTCAGATTATGTAGCTCTGAAATAGGCTAGAGCCTCTTGAATTTATGAGAGTCAAGCCAATTAACGCATTTGTTACCAACAAATAAATCATTAACTGAAACACACCAGTTCCTTCTTCATAATAGCTTTGTATCAAGAAGAAAAGTAAATAAGTATACATGTGCGGAATTAAACTTTGGCGCACAGCATTCCTGCTGCATGAGAAATGAAAGGCAAACACAAAGGATGGGACTTCTGTGTCCACAAAAGCAATGTACACACATAAATGAAGCAACTGCACATACAACTAAACAAATATTTATTTAGTTTTTAAAAAAGGATTCAAATGCAATAAATACACCATATTGCACATGTGTAAATGTCAGAGCTTCTTAATAATTGATAGCTCTTACCTTTGCCCCTCAGAATGTTTAGTATGAGGACAATGAGGGGTTTTAAAGTAATTTTTACCATCAGTGCTGGTAATCCTGGTCCCTGGTTGAGGTTCATAGGCACTACAGTAATACAAGTAATACAGAACATTTACAGAACCTTAAAGTCCCAGTAATGTTATCCTGCTAAGAAGCCTCTTCCCTCTTCTGCAGGTTCTATTTCCAAATAGGAGGAGACATTTCTTTAAGTAGATTCAATTTTGTAATCTCAGAAGCAAATATTTTCCCTGTTAAAGAACATATTGTGAGAAATTCTTTGATTGCACAGCTGGAGTAATGTCTGGTAATATTTATAAGAACCATTAAAAACTGAAAAGGCAGCCTGTTCAAAGATGTTAGGTCACCCAAACCCCATTAAATGCATCCCAGTGATTTAAGTTATTTTTCCATGGTTGGCCTGATTTAACCATTTAGAATTATGGTGTCTTGCATGTGTTAGCCATCCTTTTAAACGTGAGTCATAAAACACACACACAATATTTTGGTCTTGAATATTTTGGTAATTATCCAGAGGAAATTTTGTAAAAGTATTGGACAGGAATAGTGGCCAGAGTACTGGCAAATTCTCCTCCAACTGAATGCTGGGAGGGGGAAATTTCTTTTCTCTCTTTCTTTGGTGCAACTTCCCTCCCCCACACACACTTCCCCAGCTGAATTACTTCCTAAGCACTGGAGACAGAATTTTAAATCAAATGTCTTTCTTATGTGCGTGTTTAAGGTGATCTGCATGCAAGATGAAGCTTACTAAAGTCCCTAGTCCAAAAACAAGTAAAAACATGCTGAACAGGATGCATTTCAATATGGACAAGTGCAGGGTGCTGCACTTGGGCAGTAGGAACCAGCGGCACACTTACACAATGGGGAACTCCCTACTTGAGAGCACGGAGGCAGAAAGAGATCTTGGAGTCATTATTGACTCCAAGATGAACATGGGCCGACAATGCGAGGTCATGGTTGGCAGGGCTAACCGGACCTTGTCGTGCATCCACAGGTGCATCTCGAGTAGAGCCAAGGAGGTGATCCTCCCCCTCTACGCGACGCTGGTCAGGCCACAGCTGGAGTATTGTGTCCAGTTCTGTGCGCCCCATTTCAAGAGGGATGTGGACAACATGGAGAGGGTCCAGAGGAGGGCCACCCGCATGATCCGGGGACAACAGGGCAGACCCTACAGTGAGAGACTGCGGGACCTGAACCTATTCAGCCTCCACAAGAGAAGGCTGAGGGGGGACCTGGTGACCGTCTATAAACTCACTAGGGGGGACCAGAAGGGTTTGGGGGAGACGCTGTTTCCCCTAGCGCCCGCTGGCATAACAAGGAGTAATGGGCACAAGTTGATGGAGAGGAGGTATAGATTGGACATCCGCAAAAACTACTTCACAGTTAGGGCGGCTAGGAGCTGGAACCAACTTCCAAGGGAAGTGGTGCTGGCCCCTACCCTGGGGGTCTTTAAGAAGAGGCTGGATGCCTACCTGGCTGGACTCATTTGAGTCCTGTTTCTTGTTTTGGGGTTTTGTTGTTCTTCCACCCTGGCGGGGGGTCGGGCTAGAAGATCTACTAGGTCCCTTCCGACCCTAAATCTATGAAACTATGAAACAATTGGACTCTTCACCTGTTTAAAGTTAAGTATGTGGGTTAAGCAATGGTAACCCTTATATAGCACGGTCTTCTTTTATAGCTTAGTAGCAGAAAGATCCATTCTTTGCCCGGATCATTATTTTTCTAATTGCAGTGTTTGTTTATTTTCAGAGAACTTAGTTCAACATGTTTAGGTAAAAAAATATTGTTTATTTTTAAAGAACATAGTACAACTTACTTAACATTTAATATTCAGCATGGAGCAACATTTCGAATTACATCCAAATGAATGATCTTTATTGTAGAACTTCTTTGTCACCATGGTTCACTGTGTTTGTTTCCTGTTTGCACAAGTATATACAACTCTATTTGACTACCAACTCTAGTGCAAGCCACATAGAACTAACTGTCTATGTGAAAAGCATTGTTCCCTTAAATAGTCACTGGAAGCCCCAAGAAGGATCAAGTGAAAAATAACCCACCTATAATTTTCTTTGGGTAGTATTCAGTGATTTTGGAAGGTTTAGAGTAGATAGGACCAGCCATTCTCAAGTTGTAAGTGAACATACATACAGACATACACTTTATTTTATTTATTTATACACACACGCACGCACACACACACATATATAGACTAGCTGAAGTACCTGATCGCTGCCCAGGTTGTTATTTTTGTAATTGAAGTGTTTGTTTATTTTCAAAGAACTTAGTACAATATATTTAGGTGAGAAATGTTGTTTATTTTTAAAGGACATAGTACAACATATTTAACATTTAATATTTAATGTGGAGTGAAAAAAAAAGGCAAGCATCAATATGATAATGACAATTGAGCGGAAAAAAAGGCAACTGTCAATGTAATAATGACAATTGAACTGAATTCACTGCATCCAAGATGGAGTGGTACCAGTTTGTTATCTGACAAGCAAAGTAATACCAGTCAATGGAACCCCAAAAATGGTCAAGTGAAAAATAACCCGCCTATAATTTTTCTTGGTGGTATTCAGTGATTTTGGAAGGTTTAGAGTAAATAGGACCGGCCATTCTTGAGTTATAGGCAAACATACATACAGCAGACAGGCATACAATTCATTTTATATATATAGATTAAGACTGGTGGTGCAGTCTCTACTGGGCTCTGATGGTCTTGATGTAACCCAATCACAGTTCCTGTACTACAGGGATATAACATTGATGTAGATAGTGAGACAGGAGAAGTCTGGGATAAGCTAGGATAGAAACAGTTCCTTAGGTAGTTTGGGGGAATTTAAGAGAAGAGTTCATTCACTTTGGAGCCAGATTCATTAAATAACCAGATACAGGCCAGATCCAAAGCTCAGTAGAATTAATGGAAACTTTTCATTGACTTTTAATAGACTTTGCCTTAGTAAAAAGAGAAAACATCCTCTGGTGGAGCAGTGTTTTCAGAGAGACCTTGTTGGCAATTCCCCAGAAAGTCTGGAGATTTTTCTTGGGCAAGCTTGGGAACAAAGCCCCATATAGTAGGTGGCCATCTATCTATGCATATACTATTTTTAATTTAAGTTGTATTGGGCAGAGTATTTGCAAGTGAACTCCTTTGATCTTGTGATTTCTTCATCTAATAAATGCTGTCTCACTGAGGGTATGTCTTCACAGTAGAGTTAACTACAGCCCATTCCCAGCTGTTGCCTCTAGCTCCACTTCCCATCTACACATTACAATCTCTCACCCAAGTTTTATGTTGCTCTCAATCCAGGCTACTTGGCTTGGCTTAGGGTAGGTTTTAGAGTTCAGCTTCCATTTTCACTTAGGCTAGCAATCTTTCTGCTTTGCAGTGAGGATGGAGAACTTGACAATCTTCTGACAATACTGAATGAGTCCTTCCCAAAATTTCCCCTGTAGCACCTAGAAGGTCCTACAAATTCTCATACAGTGTACTGAGCAGATATATATGATTCTTTCCTAGTGACCTAAGGAAGAAAGTACTTTAGAATATACCACCAGTCTAATGGCACACATGGAGACATGCAGTATGAATGAAGGCTGTGTGACATGAGTGGGTCTACTGTATTGCTGTTTACCCTCAGGCTAAGCTAAAATCAAGGAAACTCTTAGATCATCCAAGTTAACTCTGCAGTAAGAGCGTGTCCTGGGAGAGAGACAACTTTCTGTTTATTGTGAAGAAGCCCCTAGGAGTTTGTAGTAGGAGACTGCTAAGTGTGCCCTTTCATACTTGCCTACAGCCCTTCATCACAATCAGTCTACTACAATAGAAAGCTTGGTCTGTAATAACTGCCCTTACAATAATGGTGTCAGAATTTACAGTAGATGATCTATGACTTTTAACAGTCTATGGCCATTGCCTCTTTTCTGTAAAGACTTTTATCAGAATAGTTGGAATATTTGCTTATTTATGTTACTGCTTCAGGCAGTGCTGAGGAGAAATTTGTTTGAACTAGCCAAAGCAAAGATTAGACTACTGTATATTACTATTATTTAGATTCACAACTCCTCAGAGCACAACTTCTTTCCATTTCTGTGTCTTCTAAAATACAGAAGATACCATCAACAATAGATGCGGACAGAAGTGACAATTTTTGCCTGATTTGGCCACAGAAAGCAGTCTGTGTATGGCTGCTGACAGCATCAAAAGTGGCCAATTAGGTGAAAGTCTGACTCCTTGTTGTATGAGGTATCAGATAAAGACTCTTCAAAATATAATGTCTTCTGTAACTTGTGTCTGCACTGCTTCCCAGCCTGTCTGTGTTTTCAGACTGGGAAGGGGGAAAGGGAATGGAAGGAATTCAGTCTGGGGGTTTTTCAGTCCCCCCCCCCCCCCCCCGGGCCAACAATATTGGAACCCCCCCCCTCTCCCCCCC
>NW_017729022.1:15541766-15542345 GCF_001723915.1 Gavialis gangeticus
GGTTTTTCAGCCCCCCCCCCCCCCCCCATGAGCTAAGTATATTGGAACCCTCCCTCTCTCTCCCCCCCAATGTGGGAGGGCTTCAATTCACCCACCCCACCCTTCAGTACTAGCTGGGTAGCCCCAAGAATGAGCTCCCCCCGCTGCCTTTCCCCCCCTCTCATTCTGAAAACAATGAGCACTGCCAGAGAGCCATGGTGGTTGCTATGAGAATCTGGCTGCAGGCTCCCAGCTTGATTCCCTTTCCTGCTGCACCTAGCAGTGAACTTCTGTTTGGTCCTGGGTAAGGTTGTAACTCAGAAAGCTCTGCAGAAAGTGTTCCGAGTTACAGCTGGGAACTGTACAAAATTATGACTACAGCTGATTATTCAAAATGCATCTCTCAGCATACATATGAACATATATAATAGCTCTTAAAAGGAATGTGCTTATTTTTAGTATGTGCAATTTAGCAAGGCATAATGAAATGAGAGTACTTTCAGTACTAGAATATGGCTTCACTTTGTCTCTTTTCAGTGAAGAAACTTTGTTTCTTTACTAATTCATAGTTTCATAGATTTAGGGTCAGAAGGGACCTAG
>NW_017729022.1:15542356-15543536 GCF_001723915.1 Gavialis gangeticus
GCCAAGCCCCCTCCGCAGACAGGGGGGCAAGGGGCCACCGACTCCACCATGAGCTCCATCTGGGTGGAGGCCTCAGAAGAGCTCATGGTAGGCGGCAGCCCCCGGGCAGGGCCCCTGGCAGCTGCGCTCCGTGTCTGCATCACCATGACTGCAGAGGTGCACCCGCTGCCTTACTCCCTGGAGGAGCCGCCCTGTGCAGCTACCTCACGCCCGCCTTATGCAAATGCCGGCGCGCCCTTACAGAGCACGCGCTGTTCGCACGCGCTGTTCACGAGCTGCCTGCGTGCGCCTCGGGAGCACGGCTCCCTGTCCAGCAAGCTAAGGCATCACCAAAGGGCTTCCCCTCCAGATCCGCCCCAGCTGTGCTGCGCTCTCTACCCCACTTACCTTAGGGGGGAATCAGCTGTTGCTGCCCCCACCACTGGTCTCCTCCGCTGCTGCTGCTACCGCCTCCGCTGAGGTAAGCAGGCACACGTGTGGGTGGCACACGTGCACCCTGCTCCCTTCGCTCCTGCTCCCCAACTACATAATACATATGTAACCCTTGCCAGCATGATAGGCTGGGTGATATCTGGACCCTCAAGGTGTCAGTAGCTCTAGGCCAGGGGTAGGCAACGGTTTTTGACCAGAGTGCTAAAAACTCCCCCCACAATGTCTACCTTGTAAGGTGCCTGAGTGCCAACATGCCAGAGCAGCTGTTTGCAGCCTCCTGGATGCAGCCAGCCCACAGATCCCAATCTGCTTGCAGCCTTCCAGCTGCCTGCTGGGAGCAGCCTGGGCTCTGTGGGCTGGCAGCAGCTGCTTAGAGCCTGGGCTGGCTGTGGTGTGCCAAGCAAAGTGACCTTGCATGCCATGCTCAGCACACGTACTGGCAGTTGCTCACCCCTGCTCAAGGCTCTCCCTTAAGCAGATCTGCTGAGGTGTCCCATGGAGGGGTATAGCCCTCACCCCCACCACCCAAGAATTTACTGCAAGCCCAATGAACAAATGGGTTTCTTTATTATACTCAACTATATACAGAAAAGAAAGGATTAATCAAAATAAGATCTCTCATCAATAGTTAGTAGTAAAAACAACAATTTGAATACAATCTACAAAATGCAATATTAGCCAGATAATTCCTTGACACTGGGTGGTCCCACTTAAAGCAAATAACATCAATAGTTACATCCCCCTGGTT
>NW_017729022.1:15543646-15543879 GCF_001723915.1 Gavialis gangeticus
GTCTGCATCACCATGACTGCAGAGGTGCACCCGCTGCCTTACTCCCTGGAGGAGCCGCCCTGTGCAGCTACCTCACGCCCGCCTTATGCAAATGCCGGCGCGCCCTTACAGAGCACGCGCTGTTCGCACGCGCTGTTCACGAGCTGCCTGCGTGCGCCTCGGGAGCACGGCTCCCTGTCCAGCAAGCTAAGGCATCACCAAAGGGCTTCCCCTCCAGATCCGCCCCAGCTGTG
>NW_017729022.1:15548879-15550056 GCF_001723915.1 Gavialis gangeticus
CCGCCTCCGCTGAGGTAAGCAGGCACACGTGTGGGTGGCACACGTGCACCCTGCTCCCTTCGCTCCTGCTCCCCAACTACATAATACATATGTAACCCTTGCCAGCATGATAGGCTGGGTGATATCTGGACCCTCAAGGTGTCAGTAGCTCTAGGCCAGGGGTAGGCAACGGTTTTTGACCAGAGTGCTAAAAACTCCCCCCACAATGTCTACCTTGTAAGGTGCCTGAGTGCCAACATGCCAGAGCAGCTGTTTGCAGCCTCCTGGATGCAGCCAGCCCACAGATCCCAATCTGCTTGCAGCCTTCCAGCTGCCTGCTGGGAGCAGCCTGGGCTCTGTGGGCTGGCAGCAGCTGCTTAGAGCCTGGGCTGGCTGTGGTGTGCCAAGCAAAGTGACCTTGCATGCCATGCTCAGCACACGTACTGGCAGTTGCTCACCCCTGCTCAAGGCTCTCCCTTAAGCAGATCTGCTGAGGTGTCCCATGGAGGGGTATAGCCCTCACCCCCACCACCCAAGAATTTACTGCAAGCCCAATGAACAAATGGGTTTCTTTATTATACTCAACTATATACAGAAAAGAAAGGATTAATCAAAATAAGATCTCTCATCAATAGTTAGTAGTAAAAACAACAATTTGAATACAATCTACAAAATGCAATATTAGCCAGATAATTCCTTGACACTGGGTGGTCCCACTTAAAGCAAATAACATCAATAGTTACATCCCCCTGGTTATAGCCTTTCAAAAACAGCTTCCCTTAGAATAAAAATCAATTCCCATTACAATAAATGGCAACAGCTTTAACTATGACCCACCACTAGATGGCAGAGGCAAGGCTTCTGCTGCTCCAGGGAAAATGGACTCTGCTCTGTCTTGGTAACTCAGCAAAACAAGTCTCTGATCCATCACTGCAGGTAATAGAATTTTTTCTTTAGTTTCCTTCTGAAAAATACACCTCCTGCAAACACCAGGGGTTAAGTGTCCCCTCACACACTGTGGCAAAGTGGGGATCCCTACTAGTTGCAGGTAGCTCCCCACTTGCCTTTGGGCATGCTGCCTGCCTATCTCACCCACCACACCTTGTTGGAATAATGAAAAGTTGTTAAATAAGGCAGGAAGCTGCCCATTGGTATACCCCCAATGTTGGGGGTGGGAGAGGAAGTGTCCGCAGCTCCG
>NW_017729022.1:15555056-15559769 GCF_001723915.1 Gavialis gangeticus
ACACGATGCAATACAAAATGTTAGAGGTGGTTTTACATACTAAATCCAGATTGCTATTAGTCACACCAGACCCATACTAGGCTCCAGAATCCTCTTGGCAGGACCCTCCTCTGATCCCTCCACTCACTTGGCCACCTTCATTCAGGCTGCTGAGTTCCCTGTAGCTGGCTCCCCTCTTGGGCATGGTCCCCTCTCAGGACTTTCAGCCACACACAGGCCCTGGCCTCACCTCCAAGGCCAGACAGGGCCCCAGGACCACAACTCTGGGCACCCCTCATGGTGGGCACCTGGCCCTTTCGACCTGCTTGGTCCTGGCCCCAGCATTGACCAGTTGAGAGGGGCACTCTACCACCAGCCTCACTAGCCCCACACTCTCTCCAGGTCCCCCTTCCTGGATGTGGGGAGATGGGGTGATTTACACCACAACTGGTGCTCCAGCATCTCACAGGGGACTCTCATTCCCCCCAGAGCAGCAGATCATGGTACTACCCTAAGATCTTAAATGCCCCCTCTACTCAGGGTCTTGGGGCTTTCCTCCTTGGGTGGACTCAGGTGGCCATAGCCATGCCTGGCCCCCTCTACCTCCAATGTCCTAACCCACCCAAAGGTGGGAGCCGGGGTTAAGACACCCCAACCCACCTTTCACAGGGGTAGTAATTTCCTGGGGAACTCCAGCACCACTGAGAGCCCCACCAGGCCACCCACTCCCAGCAGGGCGCAGTTTTAGGTCATACCCAAGACCAGGAGCCTCCTGACCATCGCCTACAGCACCTGCCCTTACCTCCAGGGGCAACCCTCCAGCTAGATAATGTTGTTACCTAACCTTCTAGGCAAGCGAATGTCCTGTTTATATGGGCAGCCCTGAATCCAAAATGGCTGCCCTAATCAGGCACCTGCCAGCTGCTGGCTTTAGGCCCTTAAAGTGGTAGGCACAAACAGTGCCCTGCCACACACACCTATGCAGATTTGGGATGCTTACAGCCTGCCCCCTCTCTGGGCTGTCCTCTCTCCCAACACCTTTGCATGCAGACAGTGGATTCCTTCAGAAGGTCTCTGTTTCTGCAGTAGAGCCTTTCCAGCCCAAACAGAGGACTTCCCTCTGCAGATCCCTGACCAGACAGCTGCTCCCAGCTCCCAGCTAGTTTACCAACACCTGCCCGCTAGGACTGCGTGAAACAGCATTGTTCTGCTTCAACATCTGTTTTGATGGAACTGTTTTGTTTCAAGTTTTGTTTCATTTCAAAAGCACTGTTCTGTTCCATTCTGTCGAAACTGTTTTACTGTTTCAATGCTGTTTTAAAGTTTCCCCTACCCAGCACCAGGAAGATGGGTGCAGCCACTGGCCCCAGCCAGTACCACCAGCCTCCTGTCATCTGGCAGGAAGATCAGGCCTGCCTGCACCCCCAGAAGGGCTGTGGGTGCTGTGTCGGACTGCTCCTGGGGGTGCAATCTGCCTCCTGGATCACAGGAGGCTGGTGCTGCCGCCAGGGGCCAGTGGTAGGCGGGCCTTGGGCAAATCAGCTCATGTGGGGGCACTCCCTTACTCTGGGAATGGGGAGGCTGCAGGTCCCCACATGAGCTGGTATGCCCTGGGCCCCATGCCAGAGCCGGCCTGAGGAGGGTGTGGGGCCTGGGGCAAATCAGCTTGTGCAGGGACATGCTGGCACCACAGGATTGGGGAGGTGGTGGGTCCCCACGTGAACTGATATGTCCTGGGCCCTGTACTGGAGCTGGCCCAAGGAGCCTCCTATGATCCGGGAGGCAGATCAGGGGTCTGCACCCCCAGAAGCAGTTCAGCACAGCCCCTGCAGCCCTCCTGGGGGTGCAGGTGGGCCCAATCTGCCTGCCGGATGACAGGAGGCTGGTGTTGCTGGCTGGGGCCAGCAGCAGCACCAATCTTCCTGGCACTGGGTGTGGGCTGTGCCCAGCACCATCCCAGGCAGCAGGAGCAGCCTCCAGTGATCCGGCAGGCCTATTGGGCCCCCCACAACCCTGGGACTGCTGCAGGGCTCTGCCAACTCCTCCCCGGGATGCAGGGGCCCCGATCTGCCTGCCAGATGACAGGAGACTGGTGTTGCCGGCTGGGCACAGCCTGTGCTGGGAAGATTGTTGCTGCCACTGGCCCCAGCCAGCAGCACCAACCTCCTGTTATCTAGCAGGCAGATCGAGGGCTGGCCCACACCCCCAGGAGGGCTGTGGGGGTTGTGCTATCCTCCTCCCAGGGGTGTGGGTAAGCCCCCCATCTGCCTGCCAGATGACAGGAGGCTGGTGCTGCCAGCTGGGGCTAGTGGCAGCACCAATCTTCCCGGCACTGGGTGCAGGCGGCACCCTGTGCGGGTCCCAGCCAGCAGCAGCAGTCTCCTGTCATCAGGCAGGCAGATAGGAGGCCCACACCCCCGGGAAGAGTCCAGCATAGCCCCGCAGCCCTCCCAGGGTGCAGGCAGGGCCTGATCTGCCTGTCGTGTGACAGGAGGCTGCTGCTGCTGGCTGGGACCGGTGCTGAAGACAAGTAAGCCTGGCTTTGAAACTTCAAATGTTTGAAACTTGTGAAACATTTCAAGTGCCTTTGTTTTATTTTGAAGCTGTTTTGAAGGCTTTTGTTTAATTTCAATTTTGCTATTTCAAGCTTGAAACTCATTGCAGCATCTTCAAAACGAAACATGGGGCAAAATTTCGCACAGCCCTACTGCCCACTCTTTCCCTGTGTTCCTGCTTACACAGCTCCAGTCCCTCTGCCTCAGGGGGGAGCAGGGGCTGAGTCTCTGCCCCCTCTCCAGCCTGGTGTTGATCTCCTCCAGCTTCTCCCCCTCTGCTTTTTATGGCTCCATAGTAGTCAATCAGAGTCTGGGGTTTGCAATGGTGCTCTGGTCACAGTTCAAATGCTCCAGTAAAAAGCATGCATTTAGCACAGCATAGCCTCTGCTTGGAAAAGCTATTCCAGCCTCTACAAACTTTTTGCTGCCTTTCTTGCAAAGGTTGTTAGGCACAGGTCACCCATTCAGCTTGCAGCCAAGCAAGCCTTTGCAGCTATTACGCATAGAAAGAGAAGAGACCTAGTCATAGACCAGGCTTACTTCTTAGTGCTGCAATGACTTTTTCAAATCTATGATGGCTGAGGCAATTTGGAATGAGCCAAAGAGAGTCAAGGCCAATTCCTCCATTTGCTGACGGTATTGCATCAAACTCAGTTACAAAGTGTCCATGCCGCTTCCTTCCTGTCTGATTGTTTGAAAAAGTTCCAGCCAACTGTTTTCAGTAAACCGATCATTTTCAGGAAGGACAGATCAGAGTCAGCTATATCACTTGTCAGTCTGAATACAATGCTGAACAATTTAGATTTTTTTCAAGATGAGTGTGCCTGAGAAGGGGGAAGGGAGTACACTTTATACACTTGCTACTGATGGGACCTGGCAATGGCTCCTAAGCATGGGCTGATTATTCCTTTTTAGAAGGAGTAACTTGAACAAGTACAGCACCATGTTACATTTATACTATGAAAGCTAAGTATATGCAAAGTGTTAGAGTGACACTTATTGCCTCCTATCACTACCCCCAAAATGGGCACTTATGTATGCATACCTACAGTTTCTACCATGGCAAGTAGAAAACATCTGTTTAAGCTACTTCTGTGAAGGAGGAAAATCAATAGGGTGGGTGGGTTGTGGTTAGGAGCCACTGCTGGGTCCTAGCGTCAAAGCTAAATTTGTGGACTCTGTCCCTGGCATCAAGAGCCTGCTCTAAAATATCTTTGGGTAGGTTTTGTAAAGCAGTTATGCCAAGTGAATTTGCTTTGACTTAACTTGAAAGTCAGAAAAGCCAGCCCTGCCACTGCCTGTCATTCCTGACCCCCTGGCCTTCCTGGATATATTTGTTTGTTCATCCTTCACAAGCAAAGATGACCACATCCAGTGGGGTGGTTGGGAAGAGAAGCGAGAAAGGAAGTGGGAAAGAAAAAGGGAGGGAGAAAAGAGAAAGGGAAAAAGAGAGGAAAAAGGAGAAAGAAGAGAGAGGAGGGGGGTAGACACTAGGTCGCATGGGTATGCAGGTGATTTGTAAGCCCAATCTTTGCCCACAACAATCTGCTGCAGCAGGGGCAGGAGAGTGATGAGGATTGGACATGAGATGTCCTTCTTTTCCTGGCCATGCACTTCCTCACTGCCTCTGCCATGTGCCGCTGCTCGAAGGCCAGTGCTCCACTCTGGACTGATGACCTCCAGGGCGGTCCATGATTGCCACTGCTGCCACTACTGGTGGTGTCTGCAGGTTGTCGCCAACCATTGGGTGGCGCTCACCCCCCCCCTCCCCCCTTGCTGCTGATAGTGCTGTGGTTGCTTGCAGCAGCTCCCCACTTGCCTCTGCCACACTCCCAGTGCTGACAGCGCTGCCATGGGCACGTATCATTCATATCAGTAATAGAAATAGAAGATAGACTTATGTGCTATTAGCTGACATCAACAGCAATATTACTCTGCTCTTCTGAAGACTAGAAACATTTGGTTTTTTCTAGGACTTTATTGCCTTAATTTCAAAATAGAGATGAAAAAGCATATTTGCTAATTAAATTTCCTTAGCATCACAGGGCAGGCACGTGGCAGGGCAGCTGGCCTGGCTGATGATGAGCATGGTTCCTGGTTTTCTTTGTTAAAAATTTGCAGTTTTTCTATGATTAAAATGAAACTATATATATATATATATATATATATATATATATAT
>NW_017729022.1:15560181-15566817 GCF_001723915.1 Gavialis gangeticus
TTTGGGGTGCTGAGCAGCCCTGATATGCTGGTGCCCTGCCCAAGCCACAGCCCCCCAGCCCTGCCAGTGCTCCTAGCTCCTCACCCACAGCCCCCTGGCCCTGCTGGTGCCCCTCACTCCCAACCAACAGGCCCCCATTCCTCTGGCCCTGGAGGTGTCCCTCACTACTAACCCACAGCCTACCATCTATCGCAGGTGCCCCTTACTCCCCACCCCTAGCCCTGCCAGTGCCCATCATTCCTGACCCACAGACCCCCAACCCTACTGGTACCCCTTATATCTGACTCACAGCTTTCTGGCTGTGCCAGTGCCCCGTGCTCCTAAATGGAAGACCCTTGGCCCTGTCACTGCCCCTCACTCTCCAACCACAGCCTACCTCACTCCCAACCTACAGCCCCCCACCTCCTCCAAGTGCCCCTCATTCCTAACCCACAACCCCCCAGTCCTGATGGTGCTCCTCACTCCCTACCCCCAGCCCCTCAGCCCGGCCAGTGCCCCTAACCCCTGACCCCAGCTCCCCCTGCCCTACTGGTGCCCCTTACTCCCATCCTGCAGCCCCCCACCTCCCCCAGGTGCCCCTTACTCCCAACCCACTGTGCCACCACCCCTGCTGGTGCCCCTCACTCACAGCACACAGCCCCATGCCCCTCCCAGCCCTTCCAGAAGGGTCCTCTAGCTGCCAGGGCTATGGGGCTTGTGACTCAAGTACAGTTACTGGCTCCCTTCAGCAGTGCCCAAGCCCTGGCTGCTGCCATTGCAGGGGAGGGAGGTGTGGGACACGGATGTGGGCTGGCTGCTGCAGGTTTGGGGCTCCCCATCCTGCTGCTCTGCCCCCAGGGGCCTCCATGGCCCAGCAGGTGAGACTTAGTGTGGGAGGCAAGAGCGGAATGGTGGGGCTCAGTGCCATCACTGGGAGCCATAAGTTGCCATGGCAAGGCACTCCCTGCCCACCTGGCAGCAGGGGCAGGGATGCAATTCTGTGCTACCACCCCTGCTGCTGTAGGGGGCACCTCACCATGGCAGTGTGGGGCTCCCAGCAGTGGCACTGAGCCTCCCTGCACTGTTCTGCCCTGTTGAGCCGGGTTCCACCTGCTGAGCTGTGGAGACCCTGGGAGGAGGGCAGCTGGGTGGGGATCCCTGAGCCCACTGTGGGCAGCCTGCATCTGCCCCCACCCCATGCACAAACCTGGGGGCATGTGCCCCCCATGCCCACCCTGGGAGTGCATGCAGTCATGGGGACCTGGCCCCCTGCTGCCCCTGGGATGAGCTACCCGCAGTGCTGTTCCACTCCATGCCTGGGCCCTGTGGCCATGCATTCCTGCTGTGGCCCCAGACGCCATGCATCACCCTGGCTGGGCAGTGCTCCCAGGCTCAGCCCCAGCCCAGTCTCAGGTCCAACCCTGCCTAACTCCCTCCCTCCTTCACTATGGGGTCCTCAATCTGTGCATGCTGGTTGGGGCTCGTGCTAGGGCAGTGCTGTCAGTGGGTGTGGGGTGGGTATGGGTGGGAGCACAGCGTGGGCTGCCCTGGGTGACAATGTGAAGGCTCTGCTTCATGTGGATCACCACAGAGACAGCTGTGGGCTGGATGGTGGTGGGGAGGTGCATCACACCTGCACCTGCACCACACTGCCCAGGTGAACTGTGCTGCACATGGCCCCTTCCCCTCTCTCCCTCCCTCCTGCCACCACCCCCGGCCAGCTCCCAGGTCCTAGCATGTGGGCAGTCCCTGCCCCACAGTATGCCTCCCCCCCACACAAGAGACTTTATTTTTAGCTATTATGCAAAAGAAAACATAAATACACTACTCAAAAAGCATAAATCAGAACAAAAATATCTTTTAAATAAAATGTGTTATAGTAGATGTTTGATTTTTAGAATACAATTTGTGTTTTTATCTGTAATTTTTTAAAACGATATCTTCTGAAAGATTTTGTATGTGCAGCCCTTGACAGCTCACCAAAATTCATTAAGTGACCCTCCAGGCAAAATAATTGTCCAGCCCTGGAGCAGATGACCTGTGGAGGTCCCTTTCAGCTTTTCTTCTCTGTGATTCCTCTTTCTTTGGTTCATACATTTGTTTTCATAGGCAGATCCAGGATTTTGAAAAGGTCTTTGAAAAGGGCTGCCAGTGTGGCTCCTCCTGCTCCCAGCTTCTGCCCCCATGGCAGGCAGACCATGCTGCAGGAGCAACAGCAAGAGACTTTTTGAAGTTCCTGAATCAGGTAAGGATCTCCCACTTCCTGTTCTTAGCACCCCCTTCCTTCCCTCTGTGCTCAGTGGCCCCTCCCTTCCCCTCTCCTGCCCTCTTCTCCCCTCCCATTCCCCCATTACCCTCTCTAGTTACACAGGAAGGGGAGACCTACCAACTGCTATTGCTCTTGCCCTGCTTCGGCCAGGAAAGCAAGCAGTGGCTATACAGGGAGTTGGGCTTGGCCAAAGACAGCAACAATGGATAGGTTCCCCCTCCCTGTGCATGATCCTGGGGAACTCACCTGCCACCCCTGCTGCTGCAGTCCCCAGATGAGTCTGGCTTCATACACAGACACTCCCTGAGGCTCCCCCCACCCCTAGGTCAACCAGGAACATTGTGTTCTCCATCCTGTGTCCAGAGGTGTAAGTAAAGCAGGGGCGGGGGTAAATATATAACTCCCCCTCCGCTTTACTTGCATATAAACATATAAACACTTATATGTTTATATATACCTTTTAGGCAATAATCCCTGGACAAGTCCTCAGAATTTCTCCCACTTTTTAAAAATCACCCAGCACCTATTTCATGTTCAGCACTCCTCTACCTTTTAGACTTAATATCCTTTTTTGTTAAAGCTCACTTATTCTTTTTGTCATTTAGTTGCCCTCTCCAATCTCAAAGGTAAGTCAGAGTTCAGTAACATATTCACATCTGCTAGGGTGTCATACTTATTACAAGAACGTTGCTGCATCTATCACACTTTGATTGCCTATGCTTTAAGACCAGATATTTTTATTTCTAAAACAATGACAACCCATTCTTCCCTGTCAAAAGCTTTATCTGGATCTAGGAAAATTTAATTTTAATTTCTGGTTTTGTTTCATTAGTAAGTATTCATGAAGATTAGTCTTTACATGAGGTAATTGCCTGCTGGCATTATATGCCATTTAAAAAAAAGATTCCCACCTTGCATCACTTCATCAACTGTGTTATGATATCATTAAACAGAAAAACTGGGCAAGAAAATATTTAAAAATATATGTTACAATATATTGGAAGAGCTGGTTAATTTTTCCTGCTTTGTGGGCCTGTCAGTAGGAGAGGGGGGAGGAGGGGGAGGGAGCAGCCAGCTTGGAGCTGCCAGCTGCTTTGCCTGGACTGACCTAGTGGGGACAAGGTGAAACTATGGAGTGGAGCCTGCTCACCTCATGCCCCCCCCATCCTCCTCCCCACTATCATGGCTGGGAAGCCAGGCCTGCTGTGGTGAGAGTGGAGGGGTTCCTTCTCCTACTCCCCATGCCAGGCCTCTTGAGTGGCAGCACAGAGCTGCCAGCTGTTTTGCCTGGCCAGAGCTGGGGGTGGGGTGTGGAACAGAGCCCCCTTGCCTCACACCCCCTCCCCTCCTCAGCTACCCCTCTGGACCCAACAGGCAAACATCTATGTAAAGCACTGTGTGGCAGGGCACTGCGGGTGTCTGCCACTTTAAGGGCCTGGAGCTGGCAGCTGCCAGGTGCCTGATGAGGGCAGCCATTTTGAATCTGGGATTGCCCATATAAACAGGGCAGTTTTGCTGCTGGAGGCCAGCCAACAACATTGCCTGGCTGTAGGTATCATCTGGAGGAGCTGTAGGGGATAGTCAGGAGGCTCCTGGCCTTGGGTATGACTTAAAACTGCACCTTGCTGGGAGTGGGTGGCCTGGTAGGGCTCTCTGTGGTGTGGGAGCACCTAGGAAATGTCAGGCCAGTTACCACCCTGGTGAAAGGTGGGTTGGGGTTCTTTAACCCCTAGCCCCCACAACTGGGTGGGTTACCCCTTGTTGGAGGGTGGACCCCCAGAGAAAGAGCATGAGGCCATAGACTTATGCCTGTCTGAGCCTCCCCTGGCTGGCCCATGCTGGGGCCAGGACCGGAAGGGTCAAAGGGCCAGGGGCCCACTGCAAGGAATGCCCAAGAGCTAAGGGCCTGGGGTTCTGACTGGCCTGGAGGTGGGCCAGGGCTAGTAACCAAAGGTCCTGTGGGGACCACACCCAAAGGGGAAGCAGTTCCTGGAGCTATGTTGCCCAGGATGAAGGTGGATTAGGCTTCTGGAATGGAGGGATCACAGAGGGGTTCAACACTAGGATTATGGGGCCGGTGATTGTGAGAACATCTGGATGCCATCTGTGAGGCTTGGGCTGTGGTGTAGGGGAGGAATGGAGCTGCAGATAGCGCCCCCTGGCATTGGGGCAAGAAATGGGCAACCTCCTGCTTATTAAGATCAATTAAACTATTAACAACAAGGTGTGGCAGGCAAGAAGGTGGGTGGTTAGCACAGAAACAGGTGGGTGTGCCCCTGGGAAGTCAGCCCTGAGAGGCCCCCCTGTTACACACTAAGTTAAAGCCAGGCCCTGTATGTCTGTAACCATCCTTAAAGATTGGTTTTAACTTATCCTGAAAGCCCTTAACTCAGGGGCTAGCAATTATTTTGGGCAGAGGGCTGCTTACTGAGTTTTGGCAAGCTATTGAGGGCCGCATGACAGGTAGCCCAGGGGAGATTAATATTAATTTTCAAAAATTTTTAGGGGTTCCGTGGGCTGGATAGAATGGCTTGGCGGGCCACATTTTGCCCACCTGTAACCTAACTGGTGGGACCAACAGCTGTAAGCCTACAGCCTGGCAACCTCCTTAGATCTCTTTTTACTCGTATGTCTGGGCCTTTTTCCTTATTCGCTACCATCAAAAAAAGCATTAAAATTTCTGCTGTATAAGGTTTCTTATGCCTGGATTGTATTACAGAAATATAAGACAGAATAAAATAATTCATCAAGGTCAAGGAGCACGATTTCCTGCTAAACTGAAGGCTGAAAGGGTAAATAAAATGGATATTTTCACTGGAAAAGAATGTACGCTGAAGTATGCTGAATGTTACCAATTCAATAATAATAACAAACATCACAAGTCTCTTGCCTTAGATTGTTTCATTTCACAGGAACTGATAGATAAGTAAAGTAGAACTTATAAATGGCATTTTTAAAGATCTTGCTAGGCTCTGGGGTGAGGTATGAAACCAAAAGCAGGAAACCAACTCTCTTAAAAGCAGTGGTGTTGAATGGCTGCATTCTGCCTATCAACTTAGTTAGCCTGTGGCAGCAAAGATCTTTGGTAATGTTAAGTGTTTGACTCAGAAAGCTTTTAAACGGTCTGTTCACAGATGGGACCTAGCTAGGGCTGTGAGTTTTATTTTCTTTGCTAGTTCAGAATTGTTTACTGCAAAGTTTGAGACTGTAGTCATGGAAAGGGGAAGGCAGATGTGTTTCTGTGAACTAATATATGCAAAGGTGTGTTCTGCATTCTCAGTTCTCCAGAAGTTATATAAATAGAGTATGAGGTGTCAGAACTGAATGTTCAGCCAGCATTGAGACAAGTTAAAAAGTAAAAGCCAGTATGAGGTGTTAACTGGTGACCACAGTGAGTAGGGACATAAGGAGAACAATGCTGCAGTAGGAGAGTGGGTAGAGTTCTGGATAATTGAATAGAATGGAAAGAATAAGGAAGTAAGAGACCTGTCACCCTCACAAGAAGGGTCACCTCCCCATGCCTCGAGGTAGGTCCCTCTTCCCCTGGAGAGGGAGTGGGGTCACTGCATAGATCTCACTCTGTTTCACCTCACTTTTGTAACCCGGCCGGTACTCAGATGTACCGCCATCTCCAGATGAAGGGATTTTTAGTGGGTGCAGGTGTGCTGTGGGAGGTGTAGCTGCTTACAGTGAGCAGATCCCATCCATGTGGGGGTATGTCTCTGAGATTTGTTTCATACTGGTTTATGAAACATCTGTCCTGGACCACTTCCTGGTTTAAATTAAATTGGAGTTTCCCAAGATGCTTTCTAGCCCTGGGCTGTGCTGTGCTGTCTGCTCCAGCAGAGACGGGTTGAGTTTGGGGGGAGAGGCAGGAACTGACCCCCACCCCAAGCAAACTCAGGCTGGGGTCTGGGGCTAGGGAGGGGGGTTAAACCTCCCTTCCCCAAAGTACAGAGCTGCCCTGCCCTGCTAAACTTACTGAAAATTACTGCTGGCTGTGACTGTGGGCTACAAATACCAGAGGCACGTGGAAGCAGGAAGAGGAAGTGACGAGCAACCCTGTAGGGTGCATCCACACATGCAAGCACGTGCACTTGCAGCAGCTCAAATAGAAGCAGTGCAAATTTGAGCCGGGGATTTTTTGCCTCCATGCATGTGCTTGGATATGCACTTTGTTGTGGAGCGAACTGTGCTGCTTGGGGCAAAATAACCCTGCCTGGCTCCTCCTGGATCTTCAGCCAGGGGGGGCTACAGCCCGGGGCCAGCACCTGTCCTAGCCCCAGCAGTATAAAAAGCCACTCTGGCAAGTAGCTCAGGGCTACTGGCTCTCAGGAGCTTCTGGGGCCCAGCCAATTGGTACCTGGGGACACTACCTCTTGTGTCAG
>NW_017729022.1:15567545-15567873 GCF_001723915.1 Gavialis gangeticus
TCAGCCACAGCCAGATGGGTCCAAGGTGCCAGGTCTGAGCAAGCAGGGTCCTGCCACTGGCCTCCTTAGCAGGAATTCTGGTGTTTCCTATTGGAAAACTGAAAAATCCCTGATTTAAAAATAAATAAATAAATAAATAAAAAATCCCCAAATCCATGTTCCTCCACAAGTAAAACAAAAGACCACTATAAAGAGAGAGAGGGAGTGAGACGGAGACAGCAATCAGTTGGACAATGTTTTATTGATATATGTACAGTGTTAAATCAAGTCTTTTATCATAATAGGGTCAGCAGGGGGCTTGGGGGACTGGCGGGGGCAGAGGCCTCGG
>NW_017729022.1:15568061-15571475 GCF_001723915.1 Gavialis gangeticus
GAAACACACGGCCTAGCTGGCTGTGTGTTTCGGCACCAGGGCAAGGAGGAACCATAGAGACGCTCTGGCAGCCAGAGTATCTCTGTGGAGGACCCAGCCTCTGGTTGCCTCAGGGCACAGTCCTGCCCTGCTTTTTTATACTTCATTTTTTTTAGACCCCTGGATATCCAGGGGTCTAATTTTCTCCCCATGCTGCAAGTTTGCAGCATGGGGAACTTTTTTTTTGTTCCTGCGTGTTCCTGTTGCCCCGCCTCAAAGGGGTTTCAGGTGGGGCAAGAGGCATGTGCACACTCATGAGGATGCACCCGTAGAGTCCTGCTGCTGTGATTCTGGACTGCAAATCCCAGAGACCTTGGGGGCAGCAGGAAGAAGTGAATGCATAGCCCAAGCTGGTGGTGCTCTAGTGCACCCCAGTTTCTGGCCTGAGCCACTGCAGGTATGTGGCTCCATCTCCTGAATCAAAAGTGAATGTGTATCCAGTTGTTTCTCAATTTCATCTCTGCAGCTTAGACTAACCTACAAAGACTTAATCGATTCAACCTTGGGCTTTTTGACTATCTGTACTTAGCCACAAGCACAGAGCTAACCAGTTTTTGCCCCAAACTATAAATCACTGCCTGAAAGAAGCATGAATAATTCACTACTGTGTGCTTCCTGGAAGACTAATGGCTTTAATAATGTGATTGGAAGAACATGAATCCTGTTTGTCCTCAGTAACTTGAATATCAATATTGCAATATGGGAAGAGGTCATGTCCTAAGAAACTTCTAAGTGATCAGATCTTTGAAGTCCATAAATCCTCTAACTTAGATAATGTTTCCAGTTTAATTAATAGAATACTCCCTTACATGGCACACCTCATCAATATGGACCCTAGAGGGAATTGCTAGAGAGTTAGGGAATAAGTTTTACTATACATTTTCCTGGGGGGACTCCCCAAAAAACAAAACAAGCAAACAAGCAGAAAATACCCAAATCTAACTGAAGTAAAAAATAAAATGGAATTAAGGAGGAGCAGGTCAAAGAGGATATAAAGAGAGAACACTAGTTTTAAATACCTAAACTTGAGAAAACCAGGAAGTGTAAGATTTCAAACAAATCACAAGCATGGACATTAAAGCCAATAGATGTTATTAAGATTGACACATCCCATTCAAGAACCTTATTTTTCATTGTTTATCTTCTTTTGTATGGCATCATACATCAGCTCTCAAAGTTTTGAGCCACTGTTTAGTATTATCACTCAATGTGCAGATTCCATTTACCTGGTCTGGATATTTGTAAAGATTACAGCTTCCAATTAAGTGCCATGCTGCTTATTGGACACTACATTTACACAGCGGGCTATCCAAGATGTTCAGCTTATAAAGTGTCATTTTGAAGTGATAATGACTACCCTCTTATAGTGCCTCCTGTAAGTAGGTGTAAAGTGAAACTAAAAGTTACTCCTAAGGCATTTGGACTTTTGATTTTCTATTGCTTATAATTTTGCCAAACTGTTTGGGCTGAACTTCTTTTACGGGACACCCACCTCAGAGTGAATTTCTGGGTGAAAGGAAGGATAGAGGGAAATGGCAAACACAATTTTCAAGATTGACACTTGACAAAAACACATTGTTTTGCCCATATTACAAAATTCTGACAGCTTGTTTTTCTTGAAAAGCTTCAGTGTTCCAGTCATTGGGAGTACAAGGGGGTGTTGTGAGATACCTTTTCATATTTGTTTTCCCAACTGTGGCCATGTTTAAGCTTTTGTAAAGTCACAGCTTGCATATGCTCAGCACAGATATTTTAGCTGTAAGATACCTTGAAAAGTCCATCTGTAGTTGCCATGCTCCAGGCCAGGCTGAGCTGAATTTTTTCTACAATTTAGTTTTAGGATGTTCCAGACCATACTAAAACTTGGATCAAGGCACCGATGGCAGCATGGAACTTGTCTCTATTGTGGCTTTAGTGACCCTTTGCTGCTTCCAGGCAGTGTGGAGAAAGAAGCTGCCTTATTTGAGTGCACAGAAAAAAAAGTCAAGGAGGAAATGGAGAAAGTAGGTTGGGACAGGATCAGGTCATCTACCTCTCTCGAGTCTGGCACCTCTAGTGGCCAGACTGGTCTGTCCATGTTCCCCAACCTCCTATTATCTCTCACCTGCATGACTTGTTGTTAGATACATAAAAGGGCAGGTTGCCCGCAGAAGGCAGGGCGGCTTACTCCTGTTACCTTCCTTTCCTCACCCCACAGGTGTACACCTTTTTTAAGAAGGCCAAGGTCACCTTGGGGTCTAGAATCATGTCCTTCAGCTGCACCATACCCATACCTCACAGATGACTCTTAGTGGTCCCTTCATAGCAAACCTCTATGTCCAACTCTATACTGGGTCCCTCAGGCTCCCAGCTGCCTGGCTTCAGCCCTTTTTATCTGACTGAGACTCTTCAGCCCAGATCCACTGCCTCAGATCCTAGCTTCCTAGGTCTCAGCTCCAGTAGCTAAGAATGGCCCTCAAGCACCCTGCCTATGGCCTCCTCCACCCCTGCAGCCAAAACCCAGTCCTCCAGTGTTAAGCACTGTCAAAACATAAACACAAGCAAACCACTTTCCAAAAAAAAGTCAACTTGTTTACCACATATCCTAAGCTCCCCTTGTCTTTCTCTTTGCACCCCAAAGGGACTGCTTAGGTATTAGCCAGTCCATCTCCCAAGGTTCTCTACTTCAAGAGATCTACTCCTTGCCGCATGTGGAGTCAGACTACCTGGCTAGTTCCCAGGACCTGTTTTTATGTGCCCTAGAGCTCCACCCCACCTTCCTGTCAGCTGGCTTTCCAGCCACACACAGGGGTTTCCACTCTGATTATCAGCCTATTCCTCCCCACCCTGCCTGTTCTGATCTGCTGCAGTTTAGCTCAGCAACCTCTATGGGTGCATCCAGACAAGCCCTCATGTGCCTCTTGCGGCATCTCAGACTCCTGTGAGATGCCACAAGAGGCACATATGGGAATGAGAAAATGTTCCCTGAGCTGCAAATTTGCAATGTGAGGGCAAAATTAAACCCCTGGATATCCACGGGTCAAAAAACCCCTCAGACAAAAAATGTGGGGCAGGGCATAGTCCCAGATGGTGCTCTGAGGCAACAGGAGGCTGGGTCCTCCACAGAGACTCTCTGGCTGCTAGACACTCTGGTTGGCCCTCACCCTGGTGCTGAAGCATGCTGTCTGCCCATGCAGGGCAGGCAGTGTGCCAGCAGCAGGGAGCTGGACCAGGGACCAGTGCCGGTAAGGGAGCTGGACCAGGGACCAGTGTCAGGGGGATTGGAGGGGGGGGAGGGGACCATGGGGGGAACCCCTGCCCATTCTCTCAGCCCCCTCTGATCCCTGCCCTGCCTGGCCCTAACCCCTGCCTGCCCCCTGAGCCCCCCCCAATCCC
>NW_017729022.1:15571663-15587172 GCF_001723915.1 Gavialis gangeticus
CCTGGCCCCATCCCCCTGAGCCTCTGATTGCTGTCCCCCCACTGCAGCATCCCAGCAAGACAAAAAACCTGCAGACAAAAAATGCGGCACTTACTGGCCGTTGCAGCTGCCGTTGGGGGTCATTGGGGCCCTCTCCTGCACAGCGGGGCTGGGTGACAGCCCTAGCAGCCTCAGCCTGGGCCCTACTGCTCCCCCTGCCCCTTGCTGCACAGGGGAGGCTCTGCCACGAGGCCCCGGAGCCCCCGCAACCCCTGCTCCTGGGGTGAGGAGACTAGGCCAGGAGACTAGCAGACTGACAGACTGATCCTGGGGCAGAAGTAGTAAGTTGAGGAGGAAAGGGGAGACTGGTATGACAAAGAGCCAGGGTGTGATGAGAGACTGGGACTTGAGCAAGGTGTTGGCAAGGAAGACAGAGGCTGAAATTGTTTGAGGACCTGGATGAGGAAGAATTCTAAGGGAGGGAGACGGGGCCTGAAATCCAGTGGGACAAGGAATACCAACTGAGAGGCCAGAGTGGAAGAAAATGACAGATTGGATGAGGAGATGGGACAGGGGGATAAGGCTGATCAAGGAGACTGGGACTAGGATGAGAAGCCTGTGGAGTAAAGACAAAGTATGTGAGAAAAATGGGCTTGGATTGAGAAGCCTGGGATTGGACTGGGGCTGGGACAGGTTGAAGAGGAATAGAGCAGGAGGTATTACGCTTAGTGGGAATAAGCAGATGAGTATGTGCCCACTAAAGCACATTCCTTTCCAGATGTTGGAATGGAATTTAACATCCCCAAGTCTTATGTTTCCTCTGTTGTCAGTAAATACTTGTGAAACCTACACAGATGGGCAAGTGACCCATTCCTTATTAGTGACAGTCCTCCTAAAAGGTAACTCTCTACTGCTATTGATCACTTTCCTACATCAAGTGACAGAGTCCTTATATGGTAGATTTGACTTTGATGATGGATCACACCCATACTAATATGATGCCACATGATGAAATTGCTGTTCTTCAACTTTTTTTACTCTCTAGGGGATTACTAGTACACACAAAATACATTAAAAGTACATTATTAAGGTTACAAAGTCAAGCATTCAGAAAGTGTAAAATGACAATTAAGGTTGCCTGTGCAACCCCTGTAGACACTGGAAGGAACAGTGAATGGAAGCAAATTTCAGGAACAGAAAGGAGGGACTCATGAACAAAGAAAGGGAATGCTGCCCTGGAGAAATGGATTAAACACTGAGACATAGTTCCTATGTTGTGTCAAGAAAAGCATGCCAACCAAACTTACATTTGGTCAGTAATTCCTCATTTCCTGGGTGCCTACCTTGATGTGCTATAATCTGATTTGTACTGAGAAAAATCCAAACCAAAACATTTTATATTAGTGGGTACTTCTAAGGTCAAAGAATAGGGGGACCTCGGTTCCTTATCTATATAGTGGGAGTAATACCATCCTGCCATCTCACAGTGGTCTTATGAAAATTATTTTTTAAGCACTTAGATACTCTGGTGCTGATCACCATAGAAAAGGAAGAGGGAACTAATAACTGGGTCTTCAGGACATGTTTTGAATAATGTGCCATAAATAATGCATAGGGAAACTGCACAAGATTAAACAAAATACAGGCAGTCCTCACACTTATGGCGGGTTATGTTCCTGGAAAGGGCACTATAAGTAGAAATGATGTAAGTCATATCTGATTTTCCCATAGAAACGATGTTATAATAGGGGGTTCAGTCTTGACCAAGGGCCTGATGCCCAACTTTTTATAGAAATGACCATAAACACCATATTTAAATCAACTATTTAATTAACTATAAATGATATACACTGTACAATACAAAGCTTTCTAAAATGCAATGCAGTAACTAATCACATAACATTTTATTTAATCAGAAGGCCATGGGCCGGACACAGTTGATTGATAGAACTGGAAGGGAGGCACTGGGGCAGCATGGAACACTTACCGAAGGCAAGCTCCTCAATCCTCATGCAGGGCAGGAAGTGGCGAGGCGAGGCGAGGCAAGGGCAGGGCTGGAGGCTGGCATGGGCTCCACCGGCTCCAGGAAACTGCTCCACTTCCCAGGCCTGATGCCACACGCCTCCTCACTCTCTGGGGTGATGGAGTTCCTGGGAGCTGGCAGAGTTCGTGCCAACCCCCAGAACCCTGTCCCTGCCTTGCTATGCCTCTGGGCGCAGAGGCACGTAGCCTTGGGGGTTGGGAGCAGTTCCCTGGCGCTGGCCCCAGCCCCTGTCCCCATCTTGCCTCCAGGAGACCATGGCCTTGGGGAGGAGCTGCTGCCTGAGCTTACTTCCATTAAGTGTCCTGTGCCGGCCCCGGTGCCTCCACCACGTTCTGTGCCCAAGTCATTGCCTGCTGTAAGTGTGAGGATCTGGCACCATAAATAATGACAGGGGTGTAAATGGCAGAGTGCCACAAGTATGAATCGCCGCAAGTTGAGGACTGCCTGTACTGAATAGCTGTTGATGACCATATTTGCTTGTATGCCCTATATCCCCAAATAATATGTACTTTGTTTAGGGAAGACAGAATGAAAAAGTTTTTTCCAGTCATAGCTGAATTCTGGCCGCAAGGAGCAGGGGCAGAGTTCACTCATCAGCCTTACTCACCCTCCCATTTCTGCTCAGCTAAAAGCAAGAGTTTAACTAAATTGGCAGCAGTTTTAAGCTGAGCCATTAAATTTAGCAGCATCTGAGACAAGGGCTATGTACATGTATTCAAATAATGTAAGATAATTCTCCCTGGTTTGTTCTCTTGGTAAAAACACTTACCCACCACAGCACGTACAGACATTCACCTTCCCATGAGAAACTCCTGGAAGTGATTTAACCCTGGTTTTTCCCAGGTTATTTTTCTCAAGTGGCCATTTTTACTCTGAGAGAAAAAACCTGAACATCCATATATTTAGGATTTCTCTTGGGAGAGCAGTAACTCTCCCAGGAAAAACTGAATATCTGTACAAAGCCAAGGGTAAATAGCTTGGCTGAGCTGCAGACTCTCCCTTCCTGCATGCGGCCCTCTCCTGGAAGACCTTCCAGTGCCCCATGCCTCTATTCCCGTATAACTACCAGCTTCTTCAATTCAAACAGGGGTGTCAAACATATGGCTCACGGGCTGTGTCCAGCCTGCCTAGATACTTGTGGGCCATGAAAGTTCAAGGTAGGGCCTGCTGCAGAATTTGGGGCCCTAGTAGAAATACCTATATGTAGTAGGGGACTGAGTGAAGGCTATGCAATGCAGCCCTGCAGCTGCTTGCATTCCCCTCCTATGGCAAGCTTCCACTTGGCCTGCTGCTTGGTACACTGCTATGGCAGTTGCTGCTGCCATTGCTGCAGTAACTATAGTTGCTGCCCTGTGACCCAGAACAAATTCAGTTTACAAGAAGTGCCTGCAGTCCAGATCTGGCGCTGGACCCAAGGTAAAATTAACACCTTGCTTAAAACTGTCACATACTTATGCACAAAATTGAGGTGTATACATAGTGCATGTGAAGAGCATGCATTAATGCAGGGGTTGTCAACCAGGGGTACCCATACCCCTGGGGGTACCCAAGACAACCCTAGGGGATACATGGGGGCGGGCAGGGACAGAGTACTGCCATGCAGCATCCTGTGCTGCTGTTGCCTGCCCAGCTGGACATGGGGGAAGCTCGCACGGAGTAGCTGCTGCCACTCTGCATCTGGCCACTTTCCCCTTCCACCTCCTGCTTGGCATCCAGCTGCGTGCCACCTCCCTTGCTCAGTGGCCAGGGGTATACTGCTCCACATCTGGCTGTTGGCGGGGGGGGGGGGACTATGATGCAAAAAGGTTGAAAACCCATGTTAATGGATTGAAGCCAGCTTCCAGTCTGCCATGTTTGTTTGACTGAACCCAGTTTCTAAAATATGTAAAAACTTGTATCGAGGGCTTTGCCCAAGCACAAGATTCTGCTTAATTAGGTCCAATTGCAAGACTAAAACTAAATTGCAAGTTCTTTAATAGCAGTCTGGGATATCAGCACTTGATACACTAAGTACTTCAACCAGAACAATTGTGGCATCAGACATATGGTACGATTCTTGCAGCACTCCCTCATTTGGCTTTAACGTCCAATTTAGAGCTGGCTATTTTGGAGAGTCAATATATAGTTATATATTACTATGTATTAAGCACTATAAACTGTTAATTCATTCTTAAACACATTAAACATTTTAGATAGTATAAACACGTCTGCAGGGGGAAAAAAAAAAAAAAAAAAAAAAAAAAATCACACAATGCCAAAAAATGAAGAGCCCCTTAATTAAAGCCCCTACTTTTCTGTAATTTACTATGAATTAAAGCAGCACCTTCTTTCCAGAAAGGACACATACACAACTCCTAAGGATTATCTATTTATTTTAGTTCAGTTAAAACAAACATACAATGTTTCATTGAAACTGTGTAGCACTCTGCCAACAATTGTAGTTGCATTGTTGTTTTCTAACAATACAGTGGATATATACAATATATACAAACATGTACCGTAGGATACCTGCATATGAAGTAGCTAATGCATTTGGGAAATTGTTTTATCTGAGAAGAATCAGAATTATGCATTTTTATGGACCAAAATGACTCCTGTGTTTATTGCAACATATACACTCATAATAAATAAAATCTTTGATGCTAGCATACTCTTACACACCTTGTATAATACAATTTTCCATTTTTAAAGCATGTATCTTCTGTAAAAAAAAAACCACCAAAAAAACCAACTAACTTTCCTTTGACAGTTCTTACACAGATGTAAAATGGGAGTAGTTCATTGAAGCAAATGTGATGATCAGTGATGACAGAGGAATATATACATAAACCCAGAGTCCCAAACCTATTATATACAGTATGCTTACAGTATATACACACACACACACACACACAATTTATTTACATAGACTATCATAAATATTGAAAAATAGGTTTAGCTTTAACAGATTAATGCTCTATAAATAACATGTTACAGTTATGACTGAAATATCATGGAAGACAGCAATGAAAAATGAGGTGATGAAACAGTGGTTTAATACTGAAGCTGCTCATTTTAGGTTGTTTGTTGTTAATGAACCTTTAAGCACACAGATTTACAAAACCAAAAAACAAACAAACAAACAAACAAACCATATATCAGAAAAAAATCTAGCCAAGTGGTACTCAACTGTAATAGCTGGAGAACTATTTAGTCACTGAATAGTTTCAGAGCAATGTATAATGTAATGTCAGACACTAGCTGCATTAGGACTCAAAGTATTGATACAACATGTTAAGATGCTATCATGAAAACATCTACATCTCGTCTCCCCTCTGGCTGCTACGGGGAACTGAGAGATCTCTCTCTTTTACCCTCTTGCTCTTTTATTATTATTTTTTATCAAAGGGAGTGAAAAATGTCAATTTTTCACTCCCTTTGATGTTGGATATGTAATCTCTTCATTCCCTGCACCCTACAAGTTACATGGAGGGAGGGCATTTTAAGTCTTCCTCCATATTTCCATGTTTATGGGGAGGAGGAGGAGGAAGAAAAGCATTCTTAGCACCAAGACATTTGCTCAGCACTCTTGCACAGGCATATCAGGCAGCATGGATAATTGATGAGAGTCTGATGTCCACTCTGACAGTAGGAGAAGCATTGATCAGGTCTGACATTGCAGGCTGAGAACCACTGGACTAATCATACAAGCAAGATAAGAGAAATGAAGCTTATTATACTTGTATGCTATGGATGTGGTCATTAGTTGTTGTAGTCATGTACAAGTATAAATAGACTACAACATCTGCAATTTTTCCATAAAAGGCTGGACAAAGATGAACATAATCTGTCAAACAGTGATTATTACCTGGAATTAATCCTGGTTAATTTTATGAGACTAGATCTTCAGTGCTGCTAATTCAACTGATTATATGCCATTATTTGTTCCCTCTGTCAACTCTAAACGGAATTTTGTTGATCATATTTTAAAAACATCATGCCAGATAAAAATAGCTAAACAGTCTCATGACTATTTCTTTAATAAGCTCTGTCTGGGTTTTCAAATCCATCACAGTGGTGCTTGAAAACCTGTTGGTAAGTCAAGCGTGCTTTAAATGCAAGTACCATTTCTCTTCAATCTGGGATAAGACAGAAAGCAAACATGCAAGAGAAACAAAACAGCTAATCGCAACCATACAGCACCTATTTCCTTAGCTACCTGATTAGGTTCCAAAAATGTATCTATTTCTGAAGCAAAGTGTATGAGATGATAACCCAGTCCATGAGGAAATTTAATACTACTGGACAGCATGTTGCATGAGATATCCCAGTGGCCTATGTGAAGAGAATTTGTACTGAGCACCAAGTACTGGTGCAGTTTGCAGATTAGACTTTTAGTATGGACAAAAACAGGAACAAAAATTATCAAGTAATTAAAAATCCAATACTGGATGAATAATTTGAGAAATACTGTACAGTTTGTAAATACTGTACAATTAGTAAACTATAGCAGGACCTCTTTATAATAGTGTACATTTGGTGGTCAAAGGTTGACCAAAAACAAAAACAGCCCACAAAACCCAAAGCACAGCCATAATTGACAATACCATTATTAAGCAGTACCCCCCATTAAACTCAATGAAGAGTTCTGTCTATCAATGACATGATATGACCCAGTATGATTTAGTAAACAGCTATAGCTGAAAAGAAAACAAAACAAAAAACAAGCAAACCCTGTTTTACCCAATTGCACTATTGAGTACCTCAAGAAGGGAAATAAAGATCTTTACCAAAAAAAATTTCTCTATATTCATTTTAGAAAAAGAAAAAGTTTCTAGCGCCATCCATTTCCAAAAGCCTAATTTAAAAAAATAAAAGCCTGAAAATTTGAGATACATTACCATTTTTTGAAAATATAAATAGTATATTTAAATTTGGTATGCTGACTTAGGACATCAAGAATGACTTGTTTAATTAACTGTTTTAATAACTGAATTTCACTGACAAAGCTGTTTCTAGTCAATGATAGTGGACTGACAAAAAAGGTGGGACACTCATTAATTTAACAAGTTATTTCTAATGGCCAAAATAAGCAAAAAAACCAAATCAAAACAAAATAAAAACTAAATTATGCCCCTATAGAAAGGCAAGTTGTATTAAATTTAGAATGCAGATTAAATAGCTTTATATGGTTTTGTAAATTTTTGGGATAAAGTTTTATTTTTTTAAAAAAATGTTTTCTTAAAGTCAAAATAGTGCTTTGAGGTCCATAAGAATTTTTGGTACAAAAAAATAATAGTGTTTTCTCTCTCTCTCTCATTGGTTATTTAAAACACTTTGCTGTAAATTAACAGTTATTTCTCACATCAAATAGTTCCATTAGGCACATTCAAGTAAAATAAAATATCCAAGTAACAATGACAAAAGCCAAACATGGCTTGATAGAAGTCTACAGAGAGTTCTGTCCATTCTCTGGAATGGAATAATATTGTCACTTCCCTCAGCCAGAGACTCATGTGGTTTGGTGTTAAATTTTCCATCATGCAGAATAGTTTCTTTAAAAGAGTTCACTTATTCTACAGTCAGAAGAACCAGCATCGAAGAATCTGCATTTTAAAGGAAGCAAACTTGCAAACATAGGTGATTTTCATTCTCAGATATTTGAGTGAACACTGGCATCTGAAGTGGAGTATTTGATATTAAATCAAGCCAGTTAATGTCCATCAGATCCAAAATTGTGGGTCCAATCTAGAATAATCAAGGTCATACATCCAGTCATCACAAGTATGCCAGCAAGCAGGAACAGTATAGCCTGTAAAGAGAAAATACAAAAATGTATTTCAGCTTTTTCTCTTTAATTTCCATGGAGCATTAGTTATATGTTATAAACTGGTAAATAAATACTTGCCCCAAGGAGCTTAAGATTTAAAATATTTAAGGAATGTTACACTATGTAGTGAGATAAACTAATTATTTTCATATGATTTGGTCCTGTTTTAAAGCCAATCACACTCTCAGTTGATATCTAGTACTCATATGAATGGAACTGTGCAAACCAGCCTGATTCTGGGCCAGAACATCTAAGATCACAGGCAACAAGAATCAAGTGTAGAAGCCCATATTATCAAGTAGAGGTCAGCTCGTGCTTCACTCAATTTTTGTACCAGTTTTGAAGAAGCTTTTGAGGGTAGACATTGAGGCTATAGTGTAAACACTGAACAGATGTTCTCTGGTGAACACAATTAACTAAATACTGTTTGCAATGAGATGTTTGTGTATTTACGTTGTTCCTGCCAAGATAGAGAAAATGTGCTCCATTGCTACTAATGGGTGCTGGCAGACATGAAAAAAAACCCCAACTAACCAGCGCTTTACCAGAAAAGGAAGAGCATTATTTTGACTCAGTTCCATAGCACCTGTATAGATCAGGTGCGTCAGCAGGGCTTTTTGATGCTTCTATCTAAATCTGATTCAATCAGCTATTTAGCTGAAGCACCCAATCTATAGATGTTGGGCAAGCTGGGTCCAATTAACACAATGTCTCTTTTGGGCATGTGTTGTGCTCTGTGTGGTGGCACACCAAGTTTAAAGCAAAGCACTTTTTTTTTTTTTTTTTTTTTTTTTACATCTGTAAGCAGCCAGTGTGGCTGGTCAGTAATGGTGCAACTAAAATAGCTTAAATTTGGTATAGCTCTTGTTCCAAGTTAGTGGATATATTAGTATAATATGTTACCTAAACTGCAATATCTATACAATATGATAGGTAACATATTATACTAATATACAACAGATAGATAGGTAACATACTAGATAGAGGCAAAACACATGGCATTAACTGCCTCTCAGCCATTCAGTAGCAAGGGGAGAGAGAAGCAGGGTGGGAAGCACAGCAAAAAGCAAGACTAAAAGGAGCCACTGTGCCATGAACTTCTGCTTAGATTTACACAGGTCTCTAACAATTCGTTCTCATCAGCACGGTGACCAAAAATGGAGCACGATCACTCTAAGCAAAAGGAAAAAAAAAAAGTGGAGAGAGTCACCAGGATGCTCTGCATAGACTTCCATGGTGGTTCTCTTTTCAATTACAACCGCCTATGAGGCTACAGTTTGTTAATAAAAAATAGTGGAAACAGCTCTTGACTGCCAATTAAAAACAAAAAGTTACCAAAATTCTGAAATCTTTAGATTATATAGAAACAAACTAAAACCCTTGCTCTTAGAGAATGACTAAACATTAACATGAATGTACTTTTTGATACATACCCCAATCTTCTGGACTGATTTAATTGGTTCTTTCTTGACAAGTTTAATATAGAATGCAGAAGGAAGTATAAAGATCAGCATGGCAGCAGCTGAGGCACCTGTAGTTTAAAATATTCAAAGTTTATAGAAATAAGTGAATCTTGTTTCCTTAAGTCATTTAAATAATTTTTTCGATTATTTTGAAAGGGGGAGGGAGAAACTCAGAAGCAATATAAGTATTCTTACCAATGAATCCAAATATATCTCTAATTGTTGGGACAAAGATGACAAGGACATTGGTAAACACCAAAAGAGAGACAGTAATCAAACAGTGGCGCACCCAACTGAACTCTTTGCTGGCACATAGCAACTGGGTGATTGAACTGCGGATCTATAATAATAAAAATTTAAAAAATTGTCACAAAAAAGTCCTTAAAATGAAGTTTTCAGCTTAACTGTTTGACAATAATTATCAAATGTTGCCCAACCACCTGAATATTACTAGAACTAAAAGATATTAAGAGAATAATACTGTTTTCCCCACTTTTCTTTATCCATTTGATAGCTCTTTATGCATATTTAATTTAAGGTTTGTATATTACTTATTTAGGTTTCAACACAGCAACACATGGAAGAAAAATACTATATGAACAAACAAAATATAATGATGGGGACTATGAGCAGATAAAGTACCCACTTCTTATATAATTTTTGAAGTCAATGGTGTAAATTCTGAATAAAATAGTTAATGTATACCAACCAATAAAAAAATAAATACATTTGCAAACACTTTCAAATGGGTAGTTCTCCCACCTCAGTTTCACAATTAATCAGTCTATGTAACACTGAAAAATTATATAGGAAAATGAGGGATTACTGTAACTGATGCCTACTATCCATGGGTCTTATTCTTTTTCAGTTAAATGTATACAAAATTATAAATATAAAAACTTGTTACATAGAATAGAATAAGTCACTTTTAAAAGTTAAAGAAAACAAAAACAACTAAGGAATAAGTGAGAAAAAAATGGCAGTTGCTTTTCTTTTTAAAACAATTATTATGTACCTGTAGCAGGAGGAGAGCGAAAGGATAGCCAATTATTAACTTAAATAAAAGTACAAAATGCATTCTTATTGTAGTAAAAAAAAAATTACTTACTGGGAAGATAACTACAGGAACAGTGAGAGTCACAGCTAAAAGCACAGCTAGACGCACAATAAGAAGAACAACATCTGTACCTAGGACTTCAGAGTAAGTATGAAGCAATTCTGGCTCTACATTTTCTGTAGAGAAAAAAATAGCATTTTAAATAAACTGTAATGAATACACTCCAGGAAAAAAGACTCACTGCATACAACAGGGATAGAATTCCTTAGAAATGAAGCAAAACAATTCCCTTCCCTCATCAATCTAATCTGAATTCAAGCTTCAAATGGTGTTGCATCAGCTTATTTCTGTGTGGGGTTGTGAAATAAGCAGCAACAGAAGAACAAGACCTTCCTTCCCCCACCATTTTACTCACAGGAGTACTCTCCAATTAGGCCAAATGGTGTTTAGTTACCTCCTGACCTTCACTGATTTTGCATAGTTTAAAACAAATTAAGTCCCCAGTTATCAGAATCAGACAATGTTAAGAAAACTCTTAAAGCCACATTTTGTTTGTATTTATTAATTTCTGGGAGTCTACACTGATATGGTGACATATGTAAATAAGGGCTGAATTAAGGATAAAAAAAAGAGTACAGGGAAATTAGTAGAAAAAAAAAAAAAGAAGGTAAAATAGTGAGAGAGACCAGGAAGATTTGTGAACAAAATTAGTGGCTAGCGAGACATCAGAAAGCTCATTCTCTTACTGAGACCATATTTCTGCTTGGAATCATAAGTTCCCTTTTATAAAATGTATCTTTTATATAAAACTCAAAGCCTTTTACATACACATATGAATAATCAACAGGTCTCAGCCACTAAAAGTTTTTCTGCATTTTTTTTTTTATATGGATAAAACTTAGGCACAAAAAATAAAGGATTTGTCCAAGATAAAGCATGTGTTGAACAGAATTAAATTCTTGAATTCCAGGCTTGTGCTTTAGCCAAAATCTACGAGTTTATTTTTATTATGCACATACATATAACATGTTCAGTAAATAACAAATTTGCTTAATTAAAAAATTTAAAAAACCCACATTTGTTTCTTATTTCTAGAGACATGTTTCTTTTAAAAATAAAATAGGGGAGATAAATGCTCACCATAAAATGTCAGGTATCCAAAAAGAGCAGCCAATAAATACATGAGAAACATGGCAAAGAAGGAAACATTGGATACTTTCATCATTCTTCTTCGGCTTCGGCTAGTAAAAGCAGCAAAATCAAATATTAATACCAGTGAAAACAGTTAAAAAAAGTTACGTACAGTAAATTTCTGTAACCATATGCAACATTTACCCTTTCAGTTCTTCATAAATAGGAAGAATGGCAGGATGGCAGACAAACGAAAATGTCAAGATTGGTATAGCATAGACAGTCTGAAAAACAAATATACTTCATGAACATCTTGGTAGAGATGACAAATTTATCTTCACAATATTTATTAGTAAGTTCCTACTTTGTATGTTTGCTCTGTTTATCACAAAGTTTGTTTCACCTCAATGTACTGATTAAAACCCCCATATACTTTAAGACTCTCTTTCATTAACATTATTAAAACCAAATCTCAGTTTTCACTTTGTTCTTTACGACTCCAATTCTGAGAGGTCTGGACCATCCTCAAATCTCACTGAAATAGGCACTGTATTCTTCATCTTTCAAGAAGTGCTAAACACCATTTAGGATTAAACATTTAGTGTGTGATCTTGAATACTTTTATTTACAAGAGAATTCTCTCAAATGGGTAGTTCTAGTGAAGTTGTGGGAAAATTCATACTACAGTAAAAGCTTTGTTATCTGTCACCCATGGGGAATGGAGGGATGCCGGGTAACAAAATATGCCTGTTAATTGAGGCCTGAACAGGCATCTTCGCCTGTTCAGGCTGCCGCTTCTCCCGCCATGTCCAGGATGTCACTGCCCCTCCTGCAGGTGCAGAGGGACAGGCAGGCAGGCCCCGTGCAGGCTGCTTTGGCCCGGACCGTGGGGGCTCAGCAAAACCAGAAGTGCTATGGTGGGCACTTCTAGTTTCGCTTTACCTTACAAGCTGGCATGCCAGTTAATAGAATGTGCCAGCTTGTAAGGTGCTGGTTAAACAGAGCTTTTACTGTATTACAGATTTTGAAGTCAGCGGGAGATTTCCATCAGCGGAGTTCTGTAAGCCTCCCTAGCAAGTGGTATAAGACCAACTTGCTGGGGAGGTTCACAAAAAAACTGCAACTTAATCTTGTAAATTTAATCTATAAATGCTTTCCTGAACAGAGACAGGATTGCTTATAGGCCTAATCATGTTGAGTGCTTTCCTAATTTGGGGCCTTAACAATGAGTGATACTACTATCTCTCAATAAAGGCTGGACCCCTCCAGCTCTCTTTGAACTCAACAGGAAATTTGGAAGAAGTTCAGTACCCTGCAGAACAGGGCATATGTCCCCTCAGAACTGGGGGTGGAGGTAGAAACTACCCCATCTCTATTTAAACGTGTATGCGTTTAAGAAGAGTGAAATTAATTTGTAGTTACCTGCGAGTTGAAGATGAAGTATTTTGGTGTACACATGTCATCACTAGTGAAGTTCTGAACAACTGCAGTTGCAACAGTTGCAGCAATTGCTGAATGTGTCACTGTGCCATTCAGTGTTGTGTTTACCAGGTCATGGTCCATAGGACAAGAGATCTGAAACTTTTTCCAAATTACCTAAAAGGAAGACCATATTACATTGTGTTACATTAATTGATACAATACAATAAAGCTTTCCAGACACCATATGTAATCCTGTTTGGAAGTATAGTATAAGTGTTGCACAACTATAGAGAAATTATACTTACAACAATAAGAAAGAAGACCATACACAGTAAGGAAAAGCCACTTGTATATCCTAAATATCCTGTATTCAAGAAAAAGAAAACAACATCTTAACTTTGGTATAAGTATGCATGTTTTTGCAAATGCAATGCATTTCAACCCTTGGCCTGCAGACCCATGTAATCTGGCCTACGGGTCTCCCCATGCATTGGGAAATTCAATGGTGGGGGAGTGGTAGTGGCAATTAACACTACCAATGCTCCCCTGCTGCCAAATATGCAAGACCCATTGGTTGGATGGGCCCCATTTCCCTGTGGCTTGATCAAGTTGGGGCCCAATGCAATCACATGAAAAAACAGCCAGGTAGGGCCTGATGTAGCTATACTGGGTCCATGGATCGGATCTGGCCCACAGACCAGATCAGGCCTGTAGATGAACCTGGCACTCCCTATCTTGTTCTCAGGCTGAAAAAGGTCAGGCACCACTGGTCTAAGAACATTATTAAAACAAAGTTCTCACAAGCTTGTTTTTAAACTGAGAAAAAAATGGCAGTCCAAAAGAGTTAGATGTAGTAGGGACATAATTCATATTCTCCATTTTCTCAATCCACCTACCAAAATTTTACATTCAAAACAGTGGTCTCTTTCCACTGTTTAAAGATTTTATAATCAAATGCCGTGAGGGCTCACAATTTTTATAAAAGTCAAAACTTAACTAACATATTAGAAATAATTATGGGACTATACTTAAGGAAATAAAGTGCAATTTGTGATGCTTTAGCCTTTCTTTCTTAATATTTGGTTCATGTGCTTACCAACACACAAAGCTGTGTAGTTTACTGTGAGTGAGCATCTCAGTCATAAGCAAAGTTCTAATTTATTTTTATTCATCTAAATATCATGAAAGTCAAACCAACCCACAACCTGCCCTTTACTGAACCATACACACCCACATACTCATCACTGAAATGCAGGCACTTGTGAAAGGCTGTAGATAGACAGCAATACTGTTTAAGACACAGCATGAAAAAGACCATTTCCAATTTAAACTGCTGGCAGAATTTAGCTAACTAAGTGGAATTTGCCCACAACACTAGGGCTCCCATCCACATCTTGCTGGAGTGCCATGTGATTACTGATGGTAACAGAAGGAAACAGAATTCTGCCCCATGTGCCCAAACGGTAGTTACTCAGCCATGTAATGGACATTTTTTGCAGCACAGCAGTTTGTGATCCTACTCCATATAGTGTGAGAATGCAAGCATCCACATGGCCATGTAGGCATGTGGCTGTGCATGCAAAACAATTAAGTGAACAAACTGTGACCCACCTGGGTTTTTCCCTTGCTTAGCAAGGCCTCTCTACCCACCACGCTGTTCAGTCAAAACATGGAAAGAAGGAACTGCCTCCTTTAGCATCTAACACCTGCTAGTCATGGGTTTTTTGCCAGGTGGAATTTCATGACTTCCGCTTGTCCAGGGCATGTGCAGATAGAACTAGATACCTGTCCAGTCAGAGTATAGCCTACAGCCGCAGGCATCCACATTGCATGTGGAGTAGGACTGCCAACTATGCATGTGCCATAAATGGCAGTTATGTGGCTGGGTAACTGACATTTGGGCATGTAAAGTGAAATAGGACTCTGTCCAAGGAGTTTAATTTAATGCACATTATCCTGCTTCCATTGAAGTCAATGAGAATTTTCCTACTGACTTCAGCTGAAACAAGACTAAGTCTTATAATGTATCTGAAAGATGAGGACTCCAGTTAGCTGCAGTTCCCCATTCCACTGCAATGGAATACTGAGTCAGTACAGGTTCAACAACATGACACCAGCTATTTATTCAGTACTAATAGGAAGCGTGCTACCAACCTAATCTTGAGCAGCACTACATTCACATTTTCCTCCGTTGCCCTAACAAGTACAATGAGTATGCCACCTCACGTAAAACTGAGAGACCTGACAAGATCACAGTTAAAGGTGGCAGAACTGAAAATCCTGCCTCAAATCCCCATTCACTGTACTTTATATTCCACGTGCACTTAATTCTGTAGCCTGAAACTACTTCCTAGTTATTGCTCTTAAGGACTACTCTTCTTAAGAGCAATAAGAAGTGTTCATAGCCCTTAAGGACTATGAACACAAACTGCATACTTTTCTAAACTTCCATGAGTTGAGGAATCAGGACTATGGACTATCATAGCAATACCCTGGACTCTCACATGGAAGGTCTAAATAGCCAGCCAACCATACTTTTCCAAAAGTTAACTACGTGAATTGTTCTAAAAGTGAATTATTCTCTTACCTAGATTTTTTAGCAGT
>NW_017729022.1:15592172-15595335 GCF_001723915.1 Gavialis gangeticus
CTCAAATCCCCATTCACTGTACTTTATATTCCACGTGCACTTAATTCTGTAGCCTGAAACTACTTCCTAGTTATTGCTCTTAAGGACTACTCTTCTTAAGAGCAATAAGAAGTGTTCATAGCCCTTAAGGACTATGAACACAAACTGCATACTTTTCTAAACTTCCATGAGTTGAGGAATCAGGACTATGGACTATCATAGCAATACCCTGGACTCTCACATGGAAGGTCTAAATAGCCAGCCAACCATACTTTTCCAAAAGTTAACTACGTGAATTGTTCTAAAAGTGAATTATTCTCTTACCTAGATTTTTTAGCAGCGACAAAGGAAGAATGAGCAGTAAAGACACCAGTATAACCAAATAGTCACCATTTAGGTACCATTCACTGTAGCAGAAAATAAAATTACATTTATTAAACATTATGTTATAGTGATGACATGTAAGGTCTAGTCCTCATTTATCTTTCTAACATGCTGTTCTATATAAATCAAAAGCACCAACGTAAATACCCTGCAATGCTACCAAAATACAAAGACTGCTTTGTGCTAAAATTTCATACAAACTGAAGATAATGCCTTCAAGATATTTGAGAATATTTTAGCTAGTTACAGAAAAGCCTTTAGGAAAAAAGGTAGTTCTAGCATACACTTTAATGGAATTTCACTCATTTCAGTTGAATACTATCTGAGTCAGGTAGAAGCAATATTCTACTCGCTACTACCATGCTTCCCAGTTCTGTAACAGGAAGATCCTCCGCTCTTTTCGGGGAAGAAAAAAAAAAAAAAAAGAACCGCATAAAAAAACCAAACCCTTTATGTTGCCTCATTGCTCTCCAACCATACATACAGAGAAAGCTGATACAGCTTCTGGGGTATCTATCACCCCACTGAGATAGCTTTGCAAGGTCAGGGAAACCATTTGGTAATTTGGCTTCACTGAGATTTGTTAGCAGGTTGGGGAAAAGCTGCTGAGGGCCATATTTGAAGTTGAAACCCAAGACCTCTACCTAGTTTACTTCTTCCACTTTGTTCTGTAATCTTTTACGTTCTATGAATGCTGGAAATAGTACCATTAGATTCACAGAAGGACATACTATTATTACTATTTAGATAAAAACAACAACAACGAAAAAAGATATATTGTTGACTTTGGCTGGACGTTTAAACACCGAAAGCCGTATCTGGCTTTCTTGTAAAATGGGGTAAATAAGGAGTCATTTGAAGTCACCTAAGATATAACTGAATTTAACTGAAGCAATGGGGCCAACTTCTCTCACTCTTTTACCTGGGATACCTACACTTAAAAACATGCGTAAGAAATTCTCAAATTAGTGCAATTCAGATGCGTGTAAGATAAAGCTGAAGTACTTGTTTTGTTATTTTTTTGGGAAAAAAGACAACATTATGATGGGTAACTTAAAAATAAACCAGATGACACCGAGCTTTAGCACTGGTCATAAGGATGCATATTGTTGCTGACTATGGACAAGTAGTAACAGACTTTCACATGTTAATGTAGAATGCAGATGCATACTTTGAATGTATGCTGCATAGCTTAAATTAGAAAGCACGGTGGAATAAATGAATTGGTATTTTTTTAAAATCGCCACATATTTTCTCCTTCAGTGCTGGCATATAATGAAATCTAATAAAGAATTGAGGGAGTGGGACCCAGAACTCTTGTGTTCAGAATGGTTTATGGCTGTGCAGGTGGGAACGCTTTTGTAAAAGGTGAGAAATGGGGATTTGCAGCCCTTCAGGTGGGGAGGCAGTTGCCCAAGTAGTGGAAGACCCAAGGTTAAGACTCCCTTTCTATAGCATTTTTTGGACTTGCACATCTAAATTCTGCCCAAGTTGGCACCAACTTTTTTTTTTAATCTAACCCTAAAGTATTAGAATCTCTAGAAATTCATTTATCCCTCAGGTAATACATATTTTCCATTCCACATGTTAATGTTTGAAAATCATCTCATCAGTTCATACTTCCTGAAATACATTAGGAAATAATAACTGTGACCAAATTTACTTTTCAGGATTAAATAATATATTGGCTGGCATGTCTGGTAACACTTACCAGATATTCTTACGTAACTTTTTCCATAATATGATGCAAGATACATATATAATTTTAAAAACATCTTTCCTAGTAGAGGCTGGATCCAGGGCAAGTGAACCACTCGGGATAGGACAATATCAAGTAAACAAGAAAATCCTCACTGGAAGCTCAGCAATGAGCTCTGTATCTGATTCAGAAGCTATATTAAGGTGTTCCAGAGGAGGTTTTTGTATAAAATATATACAGCATCCATTTTTGTTTCTACTAATAGTTTGTCTGATGTGGAGTTCTAACACCTACCCTGTGCTTTCTTCGATGTTCATAAATGCCTTGATGACCAATGGTAACTCATATTTCACTATGAAGAGGTAGCTTGACATAGCTGTAGGTGAAAAACATTACAGAACATTACAAATATAGAATATGATACATGATGCAAGAGAGCCACAAAACATGTTTCTCAGCTTTACTTGAACACAAGTAGTTAAAGAAAACATGTTATGTGAAACAAATAGTCTGAGAATAAAAAAGGAACATTTATCACTGAAATAACAGGTATTTGTAAAAAGCCCTCACCTCCAATGTTTTGCATTGTAATTGATCCAGAAGCTGCAAGTTTTCCAGCTAAACCAAATGCCTTCAG
This sequence comes from Gavialis gangeticus, assembly GCF_001723915.1. Classification (NCBI taxonomy): domain Eukaryota; kingdom Metazoa; phylum Chordata; order Crocodylia; family Gavialidae; genus Gavialis; species Gavialis gangeticus. The sequence continues at coordinate 15,594,872 of NW_017729022.1, forward strand.
TCCTAATTGTTCATATAATAAAGACCCTACAAAAGACAGTCAATTAGAAATGCTTATGTTACTAAAAAAAAAAGTATTAAGTCAGGAATATCTAGCTGTAAAAATATTAAGAATGTACTATACCTCCTTCATTGGCTGTCTTCAAGAGGAGGTGAACTGAATACAAAGAAAACATTGACACAAATATCAAGAGAATCCTGGGGAAAGAGGGAGAAGGAACAAATCCCAGTAAGTTTTAGATAGTCTTAATTCATTTAATGTAGCCCTATTTAATTAAGGATATTATTCAAACGAAGGGAAATTGAGCTAGAACAACCCTTCACCCCTGCAATGATATCAAATACCATGCAATCCAATCCAGACAACAATTTAAACAAAAATAAGTGCAAGTTCTTACGCTAGCTAAATGTTTTGAGGAGGGTGCAATCAACTACTGTCTGATCTAGAAATATCATACTAAAAAT
>NW_017729022.1:15600335-15603568 GCF_001723915.1 Gavialis gangeticus
GGTGCAATCAACTACTGTCTGATCTAGAAATATCATACTAAAAATCCATATCTGAATAACTAAAATAGTATAATCCCATGTTTAGACCCGGTTTAAGGAATAAATGGCATCAGTACAAGCATCCCTTTTTACTGCAAGTAATGTGTATAGTAGTTTAAACTTAAAATGTGAACCAATTCCATTGTATTGTGATTGATCCAAGACATTAAATGCATTTAAAACATCCCTCTGTGTATTGTTGTGAGTTGCTCTAAGCAGCTGTTTTACTATTCTCTTATAGATCACCGTGTTCAGCCCCACAGAAAATTATGAAACGAATAGTATAGCGGACCAGGTACTTAGGTACACAGAATGGCCACCTGGAATGGTGATGAGGTAGTTCAGGCTCAATGCCCACTTGGTTTCTGGCTTGTATGCTGAAGTTGCCACCAAATATGCCAATGCTTATGTGAATACCAATTTACTAAGAACTCTATTGAGACTACATCTTGCACAATCTGTTTAATAGCAATCATATATTAAGAAGCTACAATCACTATTATAACCAGGGCCAGATTTTAACAACTTTGCTATTAAAAGCTATTTGTAGTGTTATTAATCCTCTGAGCTGTGAACTCTCATTATCAGCTTAGTGATTACAAATCTTCTGGTACCTTAACTCCTAATTGTACTGTATTTTGTAATAGTATGTGAATTAGTTTAGACTTCTCTCAGCAGTAATCCAAACCTGCTTCAAATAAATAATTTTGAGGGGGAAAGTAATTACTTAAAAAAGCTAAATATCAGGATTTTGTGCTGAATTATTCAAATAACTGACTTATAACTTGCTTCTATCCACCCTTTCTTTATCAACTCCTATGAGATATCCTAGCATGCATTTTTCTGGTGACCTCATAACCACTGCAGAACCTCTCCAGAGCATGAAATTGGCATATAAAAGGTTTGCCAATTTTTTTTTTTTTAATTCCTGGAGTTTTATGAAATAATTAAAGTTCTCAGCAAAACAATAAGTTTATCATGCCATATGTTAACAACCCCCCTTAAGCCAGCTTCACACACCAGTGGGTTTCTGTGCTAATTGTAATATTAGCAGCTAGTGCATGCTGGGACTTCTTCTAATGGAAATCAGTGATCTATAACCTTGAGGAATCTGATAAGACAAAAAAGATAAGCTTGAAGTCAGCTAGGTGATGAATATAGCTGACCCCCTTGCTTTTTTAGGGCTTTCAGTGTGACACTATATTTAGGGTAAATACTTCTCTTAACAGAGACCTACAACTATTTTTAAGACTACTGTTCAATCACTTGATGACACATTGTATTAGGCTGTACCAAAGCCAAGATTTAAAAAAAAAAAATCTTCTTTGAAGTTCTCTAACTCATTTCATCATACCATGTGCAATTATGTTACTGTACAAAGGCTGTGTCTACTTTTGGTATAGATATAAAAAATTGGGAGAGGTACCCTGCCAACACCCTCTAGTGGAGAGACCAGCAATAGGCTCCTTTGCTACTATGGCTTAAACCAGTTTCCAAACAGAGGAATTGAAAAATTACACTTTTGCTGATGCAATTGTGTCAATGCTGGGGCTTTTACTGGCACAACTATGTTAGCTCAGGGAGGAAGGATCACATATTGACTGGCTTAACTATATCAGCAAAACTTTTCTGAGTATAGACCAGGACTAATGTGCAGGAAACCCCCCTCAAAACTATTCTTAGCTATCCTGCTCTATTAGCTGAACTAAATTTTGAGACTATAAACTTGAGCTCCCACTGAAGGTATCAGGAGAAATCCTGGCCCAGTATTAAATTGACAGCAAAAGTCATATGAATTTCTAGGATTCTTTCTAATAATCTTTAAATGAAAAAGAATGTAGAATTGGGTCCTTGAAGTGTATCTCCTTCCATTATATAATACAGTTTAAAATCATTGCAATGATTTTAATACCAGGCCATAGCTTATCAAATAAAAAGGAAATCGACTTTACCAAAAGAACAATACAACTCATTTTTATAGATCTGTTAAAAGCTTAAATCTTTGAAGTTTCAGAATAGGCCAAAACTGCTACTGCTAATTGCTAAAGCAGCCAGTAAGTCCTCAAATGAATCCTTACATTACTGAATTCAGTGGCAGTTTTGCTGTCTACCTCCATGAGGTAAGGATTTCAGCACTACTGCTTGTCTAATAATAATTACCGGACAAATTAACACTTTTGATTTATCAAATATACTTACACAAAGAGAGCCATTCCAGTGTTAGCCATGGCATAAGAAAGTGCAAGAATGCCACTACCCACAATTGCATTGCTCAGATTAAATACTGACATTCCAAACGAAGTAGTACCCGGATGCTGTGGAAGAAGAGGAGGCAACTATTAACAGAGAACCAGTTATTTTCCTTTTAAGTGAAAATTACTATCTGTCCACCAAATTGTTAGTGTACTAACTACAAAAACACCATTAACACATACTTACATATTCCGTTTCATATTTCTTCTTTCCAAGATTGGATTCAAGTAAAAAATTTTGATTTTCTGGATCCATATCTACATAATGGCTGTAAAAACCAAACAAATAACAAAAATCCAACTTTAATCATCATCATCACTAATGTCTTTTATTTTCACTGCTTTTAAAATTTATCAGTGCTTTTTACTCCTTTTCGTGGGAAATCCAATCAATCAAAATTATCTATTAAATAAATATATACCACTGTATATTCAAATTTTTGTATTTGTAAGATATGTAAACATTCACAGTCTTAAGGTCTAATGCACATTTTATGATGCTGTACAAAACCTTACGTGTGGAAACAAAAAACAGATGCAAACAAACAAACAGAAAAACGCAAACCCTCTGACCTCTTCATAGCAGTTGGTTTGGTTGGGTATGAATAGCTGAAGTCATTGCTATTGGAGCTATAGCTGCTGCTGTCCTCATCTGGAGAGATGTTAAACTTGCCCATTTCTGCTTTGGTCCACGCGGAGATATTCAATACGCTTTCCTCAGTTATCAAATGAAATAAACACCCTTGAGGCCGATGCCCCTTCAGCAGTGGCAGCCGAGGCTCCGCTCCCTCTTTTGTCCTTGGCTGCTGGACTTGCCTTGTCTGTGAAGGTAAAAAGGAAACGTCAATACTGCAGTGGTCTCTCGAGCTAGGTCACGTGAAGAGCTTCTGCTGCTGCTCGTCGGGGCTGATTCATCCCCAGCCAGGCGAGTGGAAAAGTACT
>NW_017729022.1:15608568-15614982 GCF_001723915.1 Gavialis gangeticus
GGGGGGGGGGGGGAGAAGAGGGGGACGAGAAGGAAAAGTACAAGACACTGGCTCAGGCGTAGAACAAAGATAATCTCCAACTACAACACACAAGCACACGCCAGGAGATGTGATCTGAATAAGCAAGGCTCTGCCTTTGTGTGCTTGTATGTGGGGTTATCCCAGATGTGCCCTCTGGCTCAGGCAACAGCCCATTAAAAAAAACAAACAAACAAAAAACAACAACAACAACAAAAACACCAAACATAGAAATCCAATGTACTGGGGCTGCTTGGAAGGCATTTGCCTCCAAAAGCAAATCCATCTTTGTGCGAAGCCAGTGAGGCTGCAGGACAAACACTGCAATATTCAGATTTTATAAGAAAAATAAAGGTACCCAGGTAACATGCTTTTTTTTTTTTTGCTACAGTATTTTTTTTTGCTACAGCGATCGAGACAGAGAGCAGGCGCCTAGAAGGGCAGCACCTCCACCCGGGGCCCCTCCTATACATACCAGGAACGAAAAACTGATGCAACACTAATGTGCGATTATCACACCGCCGGCTCCCTATTAACCTTCCTTGCAAACATTTCCGTGCTGCTCTCTCGTCTGTTTACCTCCCACTCCTCCCTCCCTCCACACGGGATCCTCGCATTTTAAATGGGAGAAAAATGCAGATCAGTCACAAGACTGCACCAGCAGCGCCCGGGCCCGCATTTTCCCTCTCCCTTCGCACGGAAACGAACAGCGGCGGGACTCGACACCCGCCTTCCCCACGCAGCCCTGCAGCCTCCCCGCGGGGCCCAGTAGCGGCTCCCGAACAGGAGCAGGGCACGGCCAGTGGCGTCGCCCAGCCCAGCCCAGCCCTCCCGCGCCTCGCCTCACCTCACCTCGGCCGGCGATGCCGCCCCGCGCGGGGCTTCCCTGATCACTGCGGCGCGGGGACACGAGTTCACAAGGCGCTTTTCAAGGGCAGGGAAAACAAAATCCTTGAATGGCTTTTGTTGTTGTTGTAGAAAAAAAAGGCAGCAGAGACAGACGAGCGCGCCCCGGGAGGGGCGAGGCGAGAGCTGTAGCTAGCCACGGTACGCGCTGTCGGAGACACCGCTCGAACTGTGACTACGGCGGCAGCCGCCGGGACTTTTTAGACTGGAATGCGGAGACGTCACCGGGGGGTCGGGGCCAGGCAATGTGCTGCCGCCTCGCCTTTGTGTACCAACACGGCGCAGCGCCCCGCCCCCGGCCGCGCGCGCGCCGCACAAAGGGAGAAGCGCTTCGTGTTCGCGCTGCCCCCGGCAGCAACAATAACGATAACACCGCTGCAGGGATCCCAAACGGCGCGCCCGGGTGATGCTGGTGGTGGGGAAGCGCTTCCTCCCGCCGGTTCCCCGAAGCCGGACGCTCGCGCTCCGCTCGGGGCCTCTCTGCGTTCAATGAGCGCCCGCTCCCCCCGGCCACGCGCGCACGGCGGGAAGCCAGGCCCGCGCTGCCCTACGTCACGTTTCATACGAACTGACACCGAGAGCCTACAGGCCGCAGGGGTGGTGGGCCCGTGAGGCGGCTCCCGGTCCCCGGGGGGATTGCGGGAAGGGCCGTCACTGCGGGGGCGATTCCGGACTAGCCACGGGGATTCCCGCCCCCCCAGGAGAGCGGGGCGCTCGAGCTCCTCCTGCGCCGGCGCAGAAGGTTCTAGAGCGGCGCTGCGCGGGGGGTGACTGCGCGCGCACAGCGCCCGGCTCTGAAAATTTTCCACAGCTGCAGCTGCCTCACAAGCCCCGCCTGTGGCCCCCCCCCCTTGCGTGACGCGGGAGTCACTGTCCTCCTCCCCTCCCCCAACCTGGGGCGGGGCTCGGTTCCCATGGGAGCGAGGTGCGGGCCGTTGGGGGGGCATTAGGCGTGTGGGAGCAGGTCTGCAGCGCCTGGGGCCTCTGCACGTGCCCGTGTGGTCAGGGGCCCCAGCCAGGGCAGGGAAGAGGGAGTACCCAGCCGCCCTCCCCGGCCGGCCAGGTGCCCTGCTGGCACCAGGGAGCAGCCACAGCGGGTGCATGGGATCCCAGCCCCCCAGAGAAGGGGAGCAGCATACATGCCCAGCACCCTACCTACACTCCTGGTGGCCCTGGCAAACTTTTAGTATCGGCTCCCCTTTGCCAGAGATAGTGATAATAATACAAAATTACCATTTTGGGATCCCCTTTCTGCTCGCCCCTGCCTTACCATTGGGTTGCCCCCCACCTCAGCAGCAGCAGCAGCAGTAGTGACAGCTGGGGCCAAACAGCGCTGCGGAGGGCCTGCCTGTTAGTGAGGCTGGCACCAATGCCCCGTCACAAGTGGAGGCTGGGGAGCAGCAATATTGTTTTTCAGGGCTGCCCACAGACAACTGGCCCAACTGTACGAAAAACCGTGTCCACAACTGAACTTTAAAATCAGGTGTGAGTTTGTTTCTTAAATTCATTCCAAGCGAGGCTGGAAACTGGAGCAATTGGGCAAGCGCCTGTTTTGTGTCCATTGCAAATCAGCTGACCAGGCCAGGCCGGCACCTATGTGGAGTACTTGCAAAGGCAGCCTATGGCAGGATTTGTTCCCATATTTTCAACTGAAAAAAAAAATTAGTTATGTAAATGCTAGGATGATGTATCTTTAAATTACGTCCAGAGCATCTACAGTATGCAAGGTGTTCTTTATCAGTTTGTATATGAAATCCAGCTAAATAGTGGTAAAACTACTTGCAAAGCCAGCCAGGAAAACCAAATCAGAGCAAGCCTGCATTTGCAACTTGTGTTACTGGGGGGGAAATAAGAAATGCAATACTGCAGATGAAGGGAACATGTCAGTTTAATTTTGGAGAAGAAATGCATACCTTTTGACCTGGATTTACAAATGCAGTATAATATAGCTTTTGTGTCAAAGGCATCCTTATGAGCACTTATAAAGCAATTAGATTTTAAATGAGATGGGTTAAGTTCACCTGTTCATTTCAACTCTCAGCTTTTGGTGCCACTTTTATGTGTGTGGGTATGTTTGTGCATAGGTAGGGGGTGTGCAGAAGTAGCCACTGACTGATCACATAGCTGCAATCACTACAGTGGGACGGGTGCTGCCCTGTGCCTTGGTACTGCCCTCCTATGCCTCTGGGTCCTGTTCATGACAATCATCTAGTTTTGGCAGGTTGCAATAATAATTTTTTCCCCCCTTTTAATATTCTTTTACCTAATTTGGTTTATTTGTTTCACCTCTCCTTTACCAGGCTTGCAGCGGCTTCTGATAACTTCTCTGCTCCACAAGTTTATTGATCTCTTGCCTTTCTTTAAATGATCTTCATTTACATAATGGAGTTAGACAAAAGTTATTGTTTTTACCTGGTATTTAGTATAGGCTGTATCTGTTTCTTTCCCAGGCCTGAAGAAGGTTGATAAATAATATTAATCTAGAAAGAAAATATTATATTAGAGCAGAGCATAGGGCCCTCAGGGAAGGCTTCACTGTACATACATGTTGCAGATAAATGTCCTGCTCTGAAAAATTTACAATTTCTGCAATCCTTCTTTTGTCAAAAAGCTTTTCGATTCAATAAAATATATCACATTTTTACCTTGTTCTTTTTCTTTTCTCCAGGATTGATGATGCAGCTGCAAATAATTCCTGGCAGTTTGAATTTTAAGATTTTGTATTTAATTTTTTTTGTAACTGCAAACACATCAAATATATTTGTTGCTCTTCTGATTATTGAAATATATTTTGAGACAGAATAATAAATGTAATTAGTCGTCAGTTCTTTCTTACAATTACTCTACCATATTATTCTTTTGCTTCTCATTTAGCCTTGTTCTTTTTTCTACTTGCTTCAACCTCCTCCTTTCCCCCTTTTCCTCCCCTTGTCTCTAGGCTTTTCTTCTCATTCCCTTTATCCCTTACCCTCCCCCATCTCTGTATCTTAAACTTTGTTCTGTACCTGCCTTCTCTACTTTTCACTTTGTTCCTTGTGTGCAGTCTTCACTCGCTTCCCACTTTCTTAGAGCTTTGTTATTAAAGACATTTTCTGTCTGAAGATTCTGTATCTACTAGGCCAGGGGTATAAAACTCATCCAGCCCCCTGGGCTGGATGAAGGGTGTGGGGCTGGTCTGCAATCTGAATGGAGCATGCAGACTGGCCGCACATACCAAATCAGCCCACAGGGCTGCTCTGGCATGAGCATGCATGCAGCATGCACTGAGGACCAGCTGCATGTGTTGCTTGCAGTCAGTGTGCTGGTTCAAGCCCTGTGCGGCACTATGCAGCATGCAGTGTATGGGACTGGAAGTGATCCAGGGCATGCTCTACACAGTGCACGGAGCCAGTATGTGGCACCCTTGCCAGACCAGCCCTATACATGGGGTCTGGCACATGGGACTGCTCTGTGAGCCAGATCCAGCCCATTGGCTTTAGGTTGCTGACCCCTGCTTTAAAATATTCTATAATAGAAGCCTCATATGCTAGTAGTGTTATTGTAGCCTGCAATGAACTCTGCACATGTATTTCCTATTATGATTATAGTCTCACATTCCAGACTGCTATAGTTTAAGGGTCCATCAACTTTGCACTCTTGGATCTCTGTTTTCAGGCCTATATTTTTTGGCTGTGACAATTCACCCCCTGCTGTAACTTGCTCTACAAGTTCTCAGCCTGAGAACAATTTATTTTTAAATTGGATTAGTGGGTTTTAAGCTAGGTAAGAATAGTATTTATCATGTTCTTGTGATAAATTAGCCTTGATTTTTAATAAGTGAGATTTTTCTCACTTATTAATTCTTCGTATCTTCTTTTTCACTTCATATTAATTCTTAATTAAGATACATATTGTTTTAAAAAAAAGTTTTGGAGTATTATCTGTACCACATGTGGACTACAGTAGTTTATTTTATAACTTTGTTACCTACATTGTAAATTATATGCATCGTAACATTGTAAAAGTCAAATCTAACCACTGGATTTTGGAATGATACTTCATAAATTGCCCAAAGGTGCATAATTAAGTAAAGTAATATATTATTGCAAAACAAATAATTTTTACAGTTTCATATGATTAATTATGCCTGTGTTTAGTAAGAGTATGAAACCCTTTAAACTTATAATGTATATAAGGTGAAATCTAATGCATTGTTGAGGGGTTGTGGAAGGCACATAATACAAAGTCATGGCAGTGTGCTAAGAAGCCACAGAACTCTGTGCAGAAAACAGTGGCACCTAACATATGATGGTACTAACTTACATAGCTAGTCCATGGTATTGTAAAGGAAGGATGAGATACTTGAGAATATGTAAAGTGTCATACTTCATGGGTTTATGAGTGTGTAGATCCACCTGTTCACAAAATTTAAATAGGACAGAGGTTTCTGGACTCTTCCAAAGTTCTGATTGCTGCTCTTAGCACACATGTACAGCTAGTGGTATTCTGTTCTGGGCTCTGATCATGTATTCTTTTCTCATACAGAATTTCTACTGAAGCCAAGAGAAATTGTGGCCATATAAGGAGTACAGGATTTTTATGCTGCCCATTGAGACTCATGATAAGTTGTGTATGAGGAATATCATTCAAATGTTATTTAATTCTATATACATAAAAGTCTTAGTCTTTATTTACACTCTGATTGTCTGACTGAAGCAACCAATCAGAGAACTCCAAGAGCGTTCAGACAGGAGATGGCGTTGCAGAGTGCCGCCATGATGGTGGGGGGGCCAGGCCAGCTGTGCTGGCCTGCCCCACCCCCAGCCCTGCTCCCTGTATGCAGCATCAACGGAATGGGGGGGAAGAAGGGGAGCAGGTCTGTTCCCCCCTCCCCCAACCAGAAGAGAAGAGGGGATGGGGCTGGACATGATAGGATGCGAAGCTGTTGGGCCCCAACAAAAGCCGGCAGGGAGCAGGAGGGAGGAAGGGGAGGGGGAGGGGGGCATGGTGATGGCATGCTGCTGCTGGACCCCGCCAACAGTGGGGAGGGGAGGGAGAGGAGCGGGGAGGGGAGGCAGGCAGAAATGGACCTTAGCGCGGGGGTGGCCCTGGACCCAGAGGACAGTCTATATAGAAGGCTTAGTCTGTCCGTCCATAACACTTTATTTGCACTTTGATTGGTTGTCTGAAAACCAATCAGATTGCTCCAAGAGCATTCCTGACAGGAGGCAGCAGTGGTGGCACACCATCATGACAGCAGGGACACAGAGAACGGAGTGCTCGTCCTCCTGGCCCTGCTCCCTGCAGGCAGCGGTGAAAGAGTGGACAGAGTGAGGGTAAGGCCAGCGGTGTTGGCCTTGCCCCCTCCTTTGTACCCTGCTGCCGCCAGGGGAGGGAGGTTCACAGTGGTGGCGCGCCAGCAGCCAGAAGGGAGGGGGAGCCGAGAGGGGAGACAGGCGGATGCAGGTCCAGAGGAGGGGGGTGGGGGGGAACGGTGCTGGACCTGAAGTG
>NW_017729022.1:15615246-15630273 GCF_001723915.1 Gavialis gangeticus
CTGGGACTGGAGGCAGTGGCAGGGGAAGCAAGCCTGGACTGGAAGTGGCGGGGGAAAGCAGGGAAGCAGGACCAGGCCCTAAGTGCAGGGGTAGTGCGGGGGCAGGAGCCGGACATGGGCCTTTGTCCTCACCCCCCACATCATTCTTGACAGGCAATTTGCTAGTCCTGAAATATTTTTCCTGTGTTTATTCTAGCCTAGCAGCACTTTTTAAAACCATATTTACTGTACCTTAACATTCAGACTTATATGAAAGTCAGGGATAAATCTTGACCCTCTGTTTTCAGTTAACCAGTTGTGTAATTGTGTTGCAGTAGGCTCAGGACAGGAAGTGCTGCATGTAATGAACAGAAGAATACCTACCCCCAAAATTAATTTAGTCTTAAAGGGGCACTGCTAGATGCTATAAAAATACTTTATGTTTCCCACCTCTGGGCATGTATATAAATGCTATTATGGCACATGGGTGTGTTTTGCTCCTTGGCATGCTGTTTGAACGGAGCAATAAGCTCTGGAGTTTATTCGTGGATATCACATTGAGCCAGGGTAGAGCAGCCCTGGCTGGCAGGAGGTACCAGGGGTCAGCCTGCCAGCCTGAGGCAGCTCCCCCTGGCTCAGCGGCTGCACAGAGGCTGGTGGGGGCATGAGGGTGCTTCAGCACAGGGCTAGCCAGCTGGCAACCCCTGCATGGAAGCACCCTCATGCCCAGCCAGCTGAGGCAGCATCTACATGTGCGCTGCTGTGGTCTTTTTTACTCCACAGCAGGATAGTATTTGTATTTACAAGTACTGTCCTGCTGCACAGTAAATTAGTTTACTCCAGCCTAATAGATGTGCACATGTAGCTGATGAGATATTTACTCAGCAGCTAAAAAGTCAACTGAACAGTAAATGTCTCATGTAGATGCACCCTATAACACTTTCTTCAGAGGTTTAAATATAGTACTCTCTCCCCATTCATTCTGATTGTTTCCACTTGGAACACTTTTTTCCTGAGAGATTTATATATATATATTTGTATGTACATGTATAGTTACATATATGTGTGTACCTGTATGTATATTCATACTTCTGAGAATAGTATTTGTTAACCTGAAACACCTCACTCTCAAAACCTAAATATTTTTGTCTATATACTACAGCTATTATTGTACTCATTGTCACAGAGCACTTAGGTGCCCTGCTTCTGGTAAAGAGCAGTGAGTGAAGAGGCACAGGTGCTGGTTGCCAGGGTAACCGGTAGAAGTCAGCTGATTGGAAGGGGCAGGGCCTGGCATATATAAACCCCAGGGCAGAGGCCAGGATGGCAGTTTCCTGCTGGCAGCTGATGGGGTAGGAACTCTGCCGGAGTAAGGACAGAGAAGTGGCCAAGATGCATGAGCAGTTGGTATGGGTAAAGGAGGGAGCACCCTTGGGGGTGGCTTGAATAATGGTGTAGCCAAATTGGCTTAGATTTATGTTATAGCCTAGGGGCTTGAATTTTTTGTTTGCAGTTTATGACCGGTGGTTTGGGTGAGGCTATTAGCGGTTGGAGGAGGCCTTGGGGTCCCATGGTAGTGTGGGGACCCTGGCACCAGAGTGGGTGCAGCATTTTGGGGTGTGCAGACCGCAGCCCTAGAGCAAAGGGACCAGGCATGGCTACAGCCACCTGAGCCCATCTGCGTGGGTTCAAGACCCTGAGGAGGAGATTTGGGGCCAGGCATGGCTACAGTCACCTGAGCCCCAAGGCGGTGAGAAGCCCCAGAGCCAAGGGGGCAGCGAGAGAGAGATAAGGGCTATGGCTAAGACCTAACAACGTTCAGGTACATCTGTGAGGCTTGGGGCGTGGTACTGGGGTGGTTGGAGCCACGCATAGCCCATAAGGCTGGGGGCATCAAGACACACGGTACAGAACAGGGCCAGGATACAACAGAGCACCGTGTCCAAGGGGACGAAAGGCAGCCTCCCTTTACTATATACAAGATCAAGACGTGGCGGGTGAGAACAAGGGTGCTTTAACGCAAACTTGGCATGGAAGGGGGCGCTAGGGGAGATCATGGCCACCCCTAAGACCCTGCGCCATGACACTCCATTATGAACAATACATTTGGAAATACATATTTAGAGGAGCCCAGAGATATGTATTTACATGGTATTAATGTAGTTTGAAAGCAGTATGCCTTCGGCAAATCAGGATGTGTCACACAGCACAGGGAAACTCACCCAGAATCACTGTAGGCACAAACACTTCATTCATGTTCTTACTGTCTAGTGGTAGCAAAATACCTGCCTGTGCACTCTTGACAAGCCTGGAATTCCTGAATACCTCCTTATCATACACTTTTCTGGTTCATCTAAAGTATGTATTTATGAATCTCCCAAATAATTTAGCAAGGTCTGCATTGCAAAGCAGCAACAGTCCTCCTTACTTTTTTGTTCTTTGGTAAAGGATGGAGATGTGGCAGTTTACAAGCTGATTGGAGCCATCTGTGCCTCTGGTACAATTGTGGGAAACCTAAATCTCAAAGTCTTCAGTCAGCTCAGGGTATTGACTGTCTTTACTATGTATACATGTAGCATAGCAGTTACAGCTTCACAAACTTTTATTATCACAGCATCCACAATAGACCTGCCAATCCCAGTGGTCCTCTGTGGCCATGTTTATGTTCCAGGGGTAGCCGTGATGTTTCCTGGTGGCCCCACAAGCCTTGCCCTGCTCTGGCTCTAGGGAACCCTCTCCTCCTTGTCTGCCATGCCTTGATCTAACTATCGAATGTTAAAAAGGGAGGCTGCCTAAGCATCCTAGAGCAAGACTTCAGTTCTTCTGACAGCCAGCACCTGAACCCCACTGGTCTTAGTCCCGCTTTGCTCCTGATAAGCCCTCTTGGCCTGCTTGTGCCCCTCAGGTACTTTCAGCCTTCAGGGCTATTCATGGCTTCCGAATCTCCCCTACTTCTGTTCCCATGCCTTGCAGGTGTTACTGGACAATTGCTCCCTTGTTGGGGCCTCTGCTCCTTTTCTCTAGCTGGGCCTTCTAGCCCAGGCCCACTGTACTGGACTTGGCTTCTGAGCACTACTCTTATCTTGATTACTTACATCCTGGGCCCCCTGGCCCTGTTTCAGGCCTGCTCTGGGTCTCCAGAGATGATCTGATGGCCATCTATAAGTTTATCAGGGGTGACCACCAGTACTTGGGGGAATGTTTGTTCACCAGAGCGCCCCAAGGGATGACGAGGTCGAACAGTTATAAACTACTGCAAGACCATTTCAGGCTGGACATAAGGAAAAATTTCTTTACTAGTCTGAGCCCCCAAGGTCTGGAACAGCCTGCCATCGGAGGTGGTTCAAGCTGAACCGTTGAACACCTTCAAGAGTAAATTGGATGCTTATCTTGCTGGGATCCTATGACACCAGCTGACTTCCTGCCCTTGGGCAGGGGGCTGGACTCTTCCGAGGTCCCTTCCAGCCCTAATGTCTATGAAATCTATGAAATCTTCCCTGCTGTGGGCAATGCGCCTGTTTTGGCCCTGTCTTCACCCTGCTCTGGGCACTGAGTTAGTTTTAGCTCTTTCTGAGCCCCTGGTCCAGTCTCCACTCTGCTTTGGACACTGAGCCTGCTTTGGATCTGTCTGTACCCCCTGGCCTATCTTATCTGCACCCCTTCCACCTGCCCTGCCCTGCCCCCCAGCCCCATCTGTCTTGAGTTGCACTTGGCTGCAGTCCTTTCCTAGGCTGCCACCCTATAAGGCTCAAGCCTGGTCTGTGTCTTGAGCCTATAGTACCTGGCAGGGCTCCTAACACACTTGTACCTTCAGGCATGGCTGGGACCTTCATACCACCACTACTAGTCCCAGTCCCAAATCACCAGCAAACTATAACAAAGGAATGAGCCCTCTGACTATAATACCAAGTAACCGGCTCTGGGTCCAAATGTAAGAAATGGCTATCTGTCTGTACAACAAGGCTTCCCCTTATTCTGGGTCATTCCTCTGCAAGGCAGCAGCATTTTGTTTGCTTCCCCCAAGGTAGCACTGGTGCCAGCTAAAAGCTCTCCTGGCTTCTCGTGATCTGGAGCTCGTTTTCTCTGGATCCTCCAGGGCCAGACTGACCATATAGAATCAGTCTTGAGCTTATACATACATTAAGCCCTTCCTGCTTCCGGTCAGGTGACTTAGCAGCCATCACAGGAGTGTTCATTTTGACCCTAAATGCCTGCCTGCCTGACTTAGTGGCTGCTTAGCTACTGTTTGCAGCTCTTAGCCCCTGAGCAGCCTGGCTGTCTGTCCCTTGTGCCTCCTACATCCAGATTTTGGCCACAACTCAGCTAGCAGGTGGGTAGCTATTTCCTTAGCTGCTAGCTTCCCCTGAGTCAGCTTCCCCTGTTGCAGTTTCTTCTTAAGTAACAGGAGCCTTCTGGCTCCATGTTACATTCCCATAAAACCTGTAATATTCAGGGGTTGCCAGTTTTCACAGGCACTGGACATATGTTTCTGGATTGCCTTTTTTATAGATTTCATAGACATTAGGGCTGGAAGGGACCTTGGAAGATCACTGAGTCCAGCCCTCTGCCCCAGGGGCAGGAAGTCAGCTGGGGTCACAGGATCCCGGCAAGATAAATGTCCAAATGTCTCTTAAAGGAGTCCAGAATAGGTGCTTGCACCACCTCTGGAGGCAGTCTGTTCCAGGCCTTGGGGGCTCGGATAGTAAAGAAGTTCTTCCTTATGTCAGGCCTGAAATGGTCTTGGAGGAGTTTGTGAGTGTTTGACCTTGTCATCCCCTGGGGCACCCTGGTGAACAGGCATTCCCCCAGATCCTGATGTACACCCCTCATAAACTTATAGGCAGCCACCAAGTCACCCCTGAGCCTCTGCTTTTCCAGGCTGAAGAGACCCATAGCTCTCAGCCTCTCATCATAAAGCTATCACCTTTCTAATTAATAATTGCTATCACTTTTCTAATCCTAATTCTGCTATTCTGGGGATGGGATGAACTCATCAGACAGTTGTAGAAATACAGCCTTATTATCCTGAGGTTCTAGGTCAAATGATAATTATTTGGAACAAGATCCATCACTGAAATGAATTCTCTTCATACACCATGAGAAACAGCATCCATTTCCTTGCTGATAAAAGAGTTTCCACCTCTAGTTCTACCTGCAGTTGGTGAGTTCTTAGCAAATCCTCATGCAATAGCATTGGCAAAGGGAAAACTCATAGAATTTCTAAGGCTGGGACATTTGCTCACAAATTTCTCAGTGAAGAGGGGTAGGCAAGTTCTTTCAGAGTACAAAGTGTGATCACATCCAGAATACTTGTAGCTGTACTGGGAGCCATGACATGGATGTCCAGAAATTACTCTGTCCAACACACTTGAGGACAATATTAGTATAAAAGGAGGAGTGTACGAGTAACTTCACTGTACTATATGAGTACATGTTTGGATGCACTGTCTTCTTTTGGCTAGCATCCAGATAAGTTAATTGATATAGAGTGTGTCTACATGTGCTTGAATGCACCTTTTCTAATGCACATTAAATTTAGTACCTCCAATATGAGGTACTAAATTAATATACATTAGGCTATGCTAATGCACAGTAGTGCTTTTGAATGCTTTTTTAGTGTTGCTTAATTCACAGTAGACTTTTTTACTGTGCATTAGCATAATGTCACTGTTTTGTATATGATGCACAATAAAATAGTTTACTGCACATTAAAGGGTATGTGTAGACGTGCCCATAGACTAAAACTAAAGTGATATCGTCTGTAGCATAGATAGATGTTCTATGTACTTCAGTGCTCATATACTGGAAAGATATCTGTGCAGCTGTGTTGTAGTCTTGTATTTTATCTACAGGATGTGGCTTTATTCTGGAGTCGGAAGGTATTCATGAGAATTTCACTTCCTCAGCGTAGTCATCTGTAACTCTCATATAGCCTATTTACATATGCTTTCCTTTGGTTAACTGTATTCCACTGATGGTGAATACACATTATTCTGATTACTTGTTGGATGTATAAAGACAGAGGTATGGAGCAATAGAAAAAATGTTTGTAAATTCACTTGTAACTTTCAGACTAGGCATAGATGTTACACTTAATGTGCTTTAAGCACACAGAAAGCGCTTTACAGCCATAACAGAACAGATGTTCAAGGCACATAAAGCACTTCTAAAAAATGGCAGCTCCTGCTCTAAATTAATCAAGGATGGATGTAACTTAAAGTGCTTTCTGTTAGAGTGCTTTATCAAATGTCTGTGCCAGATCTCAGTTTCATTTTGGAAACAGAGAACAGATTTGAGAACAGAGATCTTGTGGAATGTGCATCTTTTTGAGCACTGCATTTACATTTTAGTAAAGGATATAAATAATCTAAGGTGCAAATTAGAAGAAGGTTTTTAAATGCCAGAGGAGTGAGATTCTGAAACCGTTTTTTTTTTCCACTACTCCAATTGAAAGGCTAAGTGGTTTTAAGATGAAGCTTTATAAAGTTGTGAACAGGATTCTGTGATATGGTTTTCCTGTAACAGCAAAACACTAGACTTTACCCAGGAGGGTCCACCCAGGAGGGTCCTTCCATTTGTATAGTCCTGATTTTACTTAGAATTTAGCAGGCAAATATTATGGCTTTAAATATAGGAGGCAAATTATGAAGCAGACAAATATTTGGTCTTAAATATAGTTATAGTTTTTTTTACATGGAATTCTCCAGCTATACATCAGTTTTAATTTAAATATTTTTTCTATTTTTTTTTGTTTTACTTCTTTTCATATAATTAATGTAACTATTTCTATAGAAGTGTTGTTGGTAAATTCCGTTGCATTACTTATATTTTGGAGCTTGAAGTATGTAAAGCACTATAACCAGAAGATTGTTTTTTCTGTGATTAATTTTAAAATGATGGCGGAAAACTTAGACTTGTTTTATGTTTATAAGCCTGTTTTTGGCAGACTTTACCTGAATACTAATGGCTTTATGAATGTGGTGAAGAAGTGCAAGATCAGTCCTTAATTTTGTATTTCCTGCAAAAAAATATCTCAATAGAGACAGCACAGATAAATAAACTAATAATAAGGTCCCCATTCCACTAACATTTCTGCATGTAATTAACTTAAGGCAGATGAGTTGTTCTGTCTGTGTAACCTCCAAAATTTCCTATGTTGAACATACAACTGCATTTTCACTTATAGGTTGTTACTTAGGCTCCCTCTACATGTTACATTTATTATGCAATTAACTGGTTAATTGCACAATTAATTTAGATCAGCTACAGGTGCAAAGCAACTATCACACCATAAAAAGGTTCAACCAGCTATAAAATTAGAGCTTGGAAATGTGGAATAACGTTATTGCTAGTTGCTATTCAGGTTTAATTTGCACCTGTAGCTGGGGCTGGGAGTCCTGCAGCTGAAGGATCTCTCAGCCCTGACAGCTCCCCATGACTGCAAGCTACCCCTGTACCAGCAATAAGGCATGATAGGAGCTGATGCTGGATCCCACAATCATGCCTCCTGCCACGTGCATGTCTATCATGCCTTTACCTGAACGTCTAGGGGGGGTCCTTATAATATTAAGTCTACTTTTGGAGGGTAATTTTTATTTTCTTTTAAGAACTAAGGTCTATTTTAAGGCCTTATATATAAATATAGTAAATAGACCTATCCTTTTCTTCTAATGATGTTTATTATTTTCTCCATTCATTGTTCCGTGTAGATATGCATGCAGCATACTCTAGATTCACCAGACTGTTTTCTGGAGCCTGTTTGACAGCACAGTTTGGTGCTGAGTAACAAGTATTAGATCAGGCTTTTACTACAGATCTGGGCTTTTTAAATTCTTTAATGGCTAAAACACTTCTAACTTTTAGTTATAGTTTTGAAAGTATGCAGTTGAAAATGCCAATTATTAATTTAAAGCATTGTGTGCAAACACAATTAAATACTTTGTATATGGTGGGAAGTACCTTTTATCCAGTGAGTTTTCAGGGCCTTTATATGTGAATGCCAACACCAGTATAATATATGGTATGTGTAGATGAAACAAAATATTGGTTTCATGTGCTGATGTAAGTTATATCCATAGTACGCATTACTACAGAGGGGGAAAAAGAGCTGGTAATAGCCTTTTGGCATTGATCAAATGGCTACCCTAGAATAGGTGAATAGTTGGTCTAATAAAAGATATTATACCTGCCACGAGTTTTGATTCCTTTTACCCTTGAATAAAAGCAGGCAGGCAGTACCTTCAGTTCTGTAATTTGTACCAGTGTAGATTTTTTTTTCCAAGGTAAACCCACATCAGATTCTGGTCAAGTTATACTGGTATAGGATTGTATGTTGGGTGCTTGCTTCTTAAAGGTAAGCTAGTATTAATATGTTCCATGCCCTGGTCCTCAGGTGCTTTAGTTGGATAAAACAAGAGTATTCATTAATTTTTATTAGTTTAAAGCTCTAGCTCCCTGACAGAAAATACCAAAAGTTCTAAAATTAAGTTGTCACAAATACAAAGCAAAACAATTTTACATTATAAATATGAATTCAGAACAATGGAAAATATTATTCTATTTCTTTATTCTGCTTGTTTTATTTAAATACTACATTAAAAACAGCATTAATTGAAATCTAGTGTCAGTAAACACTGACTACTTAAACGGCTACTTTGGCTATCTATGTTTATGTACAGAAGTTACTGAATTTATCTGAAATGGCTGAGTCATGCTTTTGCAATGATCCAGGGCATTTTTACTTGGAATCAGCGGACTGCCTGCTATCAGGAAGGCAGTCCTGTCCTCCTGTCGCAAGCAACAGAAGCATGACTCATCAGTTACGGAAAATAGGAAAAGTGCTATAAACGAAGGAACACAGCTAACCGTGTGTGTTTATGCTGGCATGTAAAATGAATCCAAACCATCTATGGTAAATCATTTCCTGATGTCAATGACTGTTCAATATTTAAATAAAAATAATGAAATTATTTTCTTCCGATTGTGATGAATTAGTAGTACTATCATACAGCTATTCGGTGGGAGTTTTGTCTGACTATGTGTAGCATGAGAACCCAGAAGAGATGCGTAGCTGTTTTTAGTTAGGGTTTCTAAAGAGAGACACAAGTATGTGCATGCATCTGTGAATGTACATGTGTACACATACACGCAACACGCACACATACACGATTGGAATGGTGAGACCTCAGCCTATATACAGATTATGAAACAAGTCTGTAAACTGTACTGAGTAGTTTATGATGCTGTAAAACTAGCCTTCTTTTTCACAGAATGTAAAAAGTTTTATTGTGAAACCATAAATCCATCC
The DNA here is from genome assembly GCF_001723915.1 of Gavialis gangeticus. Lineage (NCBI taxonomy): Eukaryota > Metazoa > Chordata > Crocodylia > Gavialidae > Gavialis > Gavialis gangeticus. The sequence continues at coordinate 15,624,533 of NW_017729022.1, forward strand.
ATCCATCTGTTCTTTTAACAGAAGTTTTAAAATTCCTTCACTTGAATTCTTAGACAAATATTGAATTGTGACAAACAGCACCCTAGTTTCAATCAATATAAATATTTAGTATTTTTTCTGTTTCTAAAATATTTTAAAATGTTACTTAATGCAGATAGTAGAGGCATAATTCTCTAAGAAGATGTATTACCTTTATGCATCTTTTTTCATATAGTAGGGGTGGAATTCTATTTCTCTTTGTGCACTTCAGTGTTAGTTTTCTAGCTGTCAACCTGGCCATTTTTTCCCATTGCTTTTACATTTTGGCTGCATAAGCCTGTGTGTCTGCTGAGCATGCACAGTAGGGCTATATACTGGTCAGAATATGTCACTATATATGTATTCATAGCCTCAGTATATGCACATCTGGAAAAAAATGACAGAAGCTGAGGCGGAAGGTGCCCTGCTGAAGATTTTAGTCCCAGGCACTAGGTGGCTAGAACACTTACCCAGGGAAAAGTCCTAGGTTCTATGCTTCCCCTTGCCCAGAGGTGACTAGAACCTCTGTGGGTGCATCTATACATGCTATTAAGGCTCAGCAATAAACTCTGATGCAATCTGTGCTAGAGTCAGCTGCTGCCAAGAGCAGTGGCTGCACATGTGCCTAGGACCACAGCACTTTGGGTTGGAGTGGAGGAGCCCTAGGCTGGCAGCAGGCTTGGGGGGATGGGGGCAGCCCCAGGCTCTGGGTGGTGGAAATTGGGTGGTGTCAGGGATGGCTGGGGCACGAGGGTGCTAAAGTGCAAGGCTAGGTGACAGGTAGCCCCCGCACTTTAGTACCCTTGTGTCCCAGCCAGCCCTTGTCACTATCTACACATGTGTCTCGGTGGGGTAAGTAACTGTGTCATAAGGTAATACTGTCCCTGACAGTATTATCTTACAGTGGAGTTAATTTACTGCACCCTAATACTGGTGCGCATGTAGACAGTGACACTTTACTGCAGCACTAATTAGTCAACTCCACAGTAAAGCCCGTGTGTAGATGCACCCTGTGTCTCGAACTTCCTAGCAGAGTGTTCTAATAACTACACTAAAAGTTAAAAGTTAATCAAAGACTTTCCAGTGTTCTATTTGAAGTTGAGTCACTTTCCCTTACATTTAATAATCATTGCATAAAATGGATTAAACTCAGTGCAGAGGGGAAACTTGCTCCAGAAGAAGCAAGGGCCTAGTTCTGCTCCCTTCTGGAAGGACAGCCATCTCACTGAGTCATGTACTCTTTAGATTGCACTAGAATGAAATCTGACATATCAGATTGGCCTTACATATCTCCTTTTCTTGGCTGCCTAGGAGGTCAACTTTAAAAGGAGTGCTGGGTATTCAGGTTAGATCATGCCAGACCTCTCATATGGAGGTAAGAGCACTGTGTTGCAAAGTCAGACTACAAACATATCATACTTGTCCTGGGATAAACAATTTTATCCCAGGACCAAGTACAGTCATTCAGACATCTGTATCCATTGTCCTGGGATAAATCCAAAAAAGGTTTATGGGCTAAAAAGTACCTTCAAATTATCCTGAGACATCACAAAGTGCATCTGAATGATTATCCCAGGATTGCATCATTGAATCAATGGCAGAAAAGTGTCAATGCATTCAGCTGCTTACAAACCACTGATTAGAAGAGCAATTTGTGTACATGCCAATCCCAGGATATTTCTATTCCAGGAGTAATGTAGACACAACCTATCTAAGGACAAAATGCAATGTCTGTTCCCTGCCTCAGATATATAGGTCCATAGCTTTTTTTGGGGAGGGAGGATTAGAACCCTCAGATCTGGCTTCTCAGACAAGTACAAGAATCACTCAGTTTTGAGAGCTAAAGCATGGGAAAACCTTTTCTTCCACCTCTGTTTAACTTGTTTGCTATAGGTTTCTGGCTGCCTACGTATTTGGGACTTAGACACAGGTACATGTCCACAAGCATATATGTCTACAGAGCTGTATGTGTTCCTCACCAATGTGTAGCTTATTGCACATGTTAAATCATTACATGCCCATAGTGCAAGAAAATGGAACCATGACCTATGCATAAATGGTATTTCTGGCATAGAATTCCACCCTAGATGTGTGTAACCTTCTAATTGAGAATCATATCCACTTAAGACAGGGGTCAGCAACATATGGCCTATAGAACTGCTGGATCCAGCCCATGGAGTGGGGCTGTAACAGGGTACAAAGCATTGCCTCACTCCCCATGATGACAGGGGTGAGCTCAACAAGCTAAGCCCATGGAGCCAGAGGTGGGAGATGATTGTCACCAGGAGACAGTAGTAGATCAGAGGCTAGTGGGGGTACTTGGTCTGTTTCTCATGTGGCCAGCCTGGACACTGGGGCCAAGATTGTCCCCTCATGGACTGTGATTGCATTCAATCTGTTTTTACAGAGGTGTTTTTACACAGGCTTCAAGGGTGGGGTGATGGGTGTTTTTAATTAGAGCAGCTCTTGGAGCCGTTCTAATTAAAACACCCACAGCATCTCATGTATTTGCATCCCTGAGCTTCAAAATGGCAGCAGGGACACTAACTAAAGCTTGTCGAAAAAGCTTCCATTAAAGCACCTTTGACACCACTTTGAAGCACAGGGATGCTGATACACGAGATGTGGAGGCTGCTGGAGGTGCACTAATTAGCATGATCCGGCATATGAGATTGAGTCTGCTCCGATGCACTGTAAATTAAAACACATTGGCTCACCCTTACCACACATCTACAGGCACCCTAAGGTCCTGGGAGCATTTTCTGGGCAGACAGCATATATCTTCCCCAAATGGGCAGGAGATATCCAAATTCTGGGCCTTGTTGATTCAGGCTCAGTCCAAACATTTGGGCATGAATATTTAAGTCTCTGAATGTGGCTCTGTGATTTGTATACATAGAGATACCATGCCTTATCCTATTGCCAAGGTGTACCTGATGATTGAGGCCTGGATGGCCAAGTTGACAACAGCTGTGGCCCACCATCTTTCCCACCCAGTTATAGTGGATTAAGACTGGGGCCCACTAGCTAAATTCTTGCACCTAGCCGCAAAGAGTAGATTGGATCAGAAAACACAAGCTCCTCTCCAGGGCTGACTCAGGGACGTGCCCCGCTTCACTCCTGCGATCTTTGGGCCCTGAACCCTCCCACAACGTAAATGCCAGAGGACCCAAAGGGAAGCCCCTGCAACAGAAAGGGAGCTGAGTAAGAGGTCTGGAAAGGGAATCAGGGTTCAATATGAGGTCGGTGGACCTGAGGAAGGCTGCTGTGAATGCAGGCCCCTCTGGAAACAACCACCCCGATTGGGAGAGAGTGCCCATCAGAGGGGGACCTGATTTTGTTCAGAGATAGAGAGAAGATCCAGTATTTGCTTGTCTCTATTGCCAGCTGGCCAGAGTGAATATAAAAATAGAATATTAAAACCCAGAATACAGGGACCTGTAAACCCCAATTTTTGGTGCCCAAGTTGCACTGAAATCAAGTATGAAAACTGGCATGTGATGTGCCCTGGACAGGCCACCTGGGAGTAGAGAGAACTCTGGAGAGAGCGGCCACCCAGTTCTTCTGGCCAGGGATCTATGAAGAATTTAAGAGGTACTGCCAATCCTGTCCAGGTTGTCAGTTGATGGCCCTGTGTTCCAGATATTGGTCCCTCCTGGTACCTTCACTGCTGGTCAAAAGACCCTTTGAACATATGGCAGTAGACACTGTAAGGCCTTTGGAGCTGAGCACCAGTGGGGGCTGCCTCATCATTATACTAGTAGATTATGTGACCCACTGTCTGGATGTGGTACTTATTCAGAATAGCTCAGCCTCAATAGTGGCAACTGAATTGTGAAGATATTTTCCTGGGTGTGGCTACTACGGGAGGTATGGTCCCTCTTCTGAGTCCACTCAGCCCGATTCCTCAGTCTACCACATAGAGATGAACAGGTTAGTGGAATGGTTTAATCAGACTCTATAGGGGAGGTTAAAAATGTTTGTGGGGGCAGAAACCCCAAAAGTGAGATATGTTGTTACCATATTTGCTATTTACAATTCAAGATGTTCCCTAGTCCTCAACAGGCTTCTCCTTGTTCAAATTATTGTATGGGAGACAACCCAAGGGCATACTAGACCCTCTCCAGGAGGCCTGGCAAACACAGGGTCTACAGCTTCAAAATATTTTCCAGTATATTCTTTAGCTCCAGGAATGGCTGGATCTGGTAGGAAGATTTGCACAGGAGAATATAATGCACAACAGGCCCAGGAACAACACTATAACAGAAATACCTGACTCAAAGTATAACAACTAGCAGACAGGGTCCTGTATTACTCCCTCTGACAGATATAAAGCTATTAGCCAAGGGTCAGGGGTCTTACAAGGTTGTGAGATGAGTTGGGGAGGTGGATTATGAAGTTCACTTGGCAGGGAGATGACAGGGAACCCAGTTGTACCATGTGAACCTTCTGAAGCTCTGGAGGGCTTGAGAAGGCCTCCAGGTGTCCATATGTCTAATCACAGAAAAGGGGGAGGAGATGGATACTCCTCAAAACCCAAATGGTATGGATGCTCAGCAAGGGGAGGCAAGACACTCAGAGAGGACTTCCCAGATATCTTCATGACTAAATCTGGGAGGAACCCTTTAATCACCCACCATACTGTGTAGAAGCCTGGATGCCCACTACATAAGAGGGTCTCCAGGATTCCTGGGTGGTTGTGGGAGACTATGAGAAAAGAGATACAAAGTATGCTTGTGATGGGGGTGACTGAGGAATCCCCCAGTGAGTGGAGTAGCTCCATCACCCTACTGCCCAAAAGGGACAGGACAATCAGGTTCTGTATAGACTTTTGAAAACCAAGTGTGGTGTCAACATTTAATGCTTGCCCCATGCCTCAAATTAACAATTTATTTCAGCGGCTGGGGGAAGGCTAAGTGCAATACTACATTATATTTAACAAAGGGGTATTGGCAGATTCCCCTAACCCCAGAATTCTTGGAGCTGATGGCATATGCAACCTTGTGGGGACTATATCAGTTCCAGACCCTCCCTTTCAGACCTCACAGTGTCCCAGCCACCTTCCAGAGGCTCATGGATAGTAGTGCCACATCGTGAATGTGCTGTTGTATATCTGGATAATGTAGTTATATTTATAAGCATGTGGAAAAACATTTCCAACAAATTAGGGCAGTTCTACAATCACTTTGAACTGTAGGCCTTATGGCCAACCCAACAAAGTGCAGGCTTGGCTGTGCAGAGGCAAAATATTTAGGCTACACTTTGGGCAATGGGGAGATCAAACCACTTATTAATAAGGTCCTTAATAGAAGTCCTGGTGCCCAAGACAAAACAGCAATTGAAGTTGATTGATTAGTTACTATCAACCTTTCTTTGTACACTTCTCCACTATAATGACCCTGTGACAGATAAACTGTAACACAGCATCTCAGATGGTACACTGGATCCCGGTGTGTGCAGAATCATTTAAGGAGGAATTAAAAGGATATTATGCACTGCACCAGTATTGCACAGCCTGGATTTGGAACACTGGTTAATCGTACAGAGAGATGCCTTGGAGAGAGGCTCTGGAGCTGTTCTTTTGCAGAACTTTGAGGATGAGGAACGCCCAATCCTTTATATGAGCTGAAAACTCTTAGGTTTCTTTGCCTCCACTTTTTTGAGCAGGGACCGGGTCATCCCCCCTACCCCCCCCCCGGACCCCTGTAGGTCCCAGGGGAGGC
>NW_017729022.1:15630591-15630886 GCF_001723915.1 Gavialis gangeticus
GACAAGTGCAAGGTGATGTACCTGGGGAGGAAGAACCAGCACCATACGTACAGGCTGGGGAACTCCTTTCTTGTCAGTACAGAGGTAGAAAAGGATCTTGGAGTCATTACTGATGCCAAGATGGGCTGACGGTGTGGGGATGCAGTCAGGAAGGCCAACTGTACCTTGTCATGCATCCACAGATGCATCTCAAGCAGGTCCATGGAGGTGATCCTCCCCCTCAGTGTGACAGTGGTCAGGCCGCAGTTGGAGTACTGCGTCCAGTTCTGGGCGCCACACTTCAGGAGGGATGTAG
>NW_017729022.1:15635886-15639088 GCF_001723915.1 Gavialis gangeticus
TGAGGCCACTCGCATGATCAGGGGGCAGCAGGGCAGGCCCTACGAGGAGAGGCTACGGGACCTGAACCTGTTCAGCCTCCAAAAGAGAAGGCTGAGGGGGGATCTAGTGGCTGTTTACAAACTAGTCAGAGGGGACCAGCAGGCATTGGAGGAGTCCCTGTTCCCCCAAGTACTACCAAGAGTGACAAGAAATAATGATCACAAGCCAGCAGAGGGTAGATTCAGACTAGATATCAGGAGGCGCTACTTCATGGTCAGGGCAGCTGGGATCTGGAACCAACTTCCAAGAGAAGTGGTGCAGGCTCCTACCCTGGGGGTCTTTAAGAGGAGGCTGGATGAACACCTTGCCGGGGTCGTTTGACGCCAGTACTCTTTCCTACCATGGCAGGGGGTTGGACTTGATGATCTGCTCAGGTCCCTTCCGACCCTACTAACTATGAAACTATCTAGAGAGCAAAAGTATTCAGTCATTAAAAAGTATACCTCACTATAAAATGGGCAGTTGAGGCTCTTTGCTACTACTTTCTAGGGGTCCCCTTCACACTGATGGTTGATCATGAATGTTTTAAATTAATTGAAGTAATGTGGGACATCAACTCTAGACTCTTGCATTGGTATCTGGGTTTACAGTCATATGCATTTGAGATATGTCATCAACCTAGGACTGTATATATGAATGTGAACTTCTCCTGTGAAGGAGGGGTGGGGGTTAAGTGCAGAAGAGTGAATCTCTGACTTCACTCTTGAGGAGAAGGGTAGCTTGCCCCTGTTAGAGAAGGCAGTTGCCTGGTTAAAGGGCTGCAGATGTGGGAAGGCTAATGAGTGTATGACTCACTGGGAAGCAAAAACCACAGCAGGCAAAACCAGTGGGAGGAGTGGAGGAGAAGCACCAGAGGCAGAAGACCTCTGGGTTATGAGGAGGACAAACCTGGGAAAGGAAGCTTGAAGCTACAGCAGACCCATTCTGGGATCTAAGACAATACAGTTTCTTGTTTTCTTACTTTAGTTGATAAAAGACTGTATATGACTGGGGCATGCTGAGAGGTCCTCCAGGCAGCAAACTTTAGCAGGGTGAAAGACTGAATATTACAGAGAGATGCTAGAGGAAAGGGGCAAAAGCCTGACTGAAAAGGTCCCAAGGCAGCAACCTGCTACAGGGGCATTCAGAGGCTTTGGTGACAGGAGCTTCCTCTGTGCTGTGCTGTGCTGTGTTGTGGGTGGGTGGTTGGGAACTTCACCCTTGCTGTGCAATGGGTGGGCAGCAGGGAGAAGTGATGGTTGTGGTAGCTGGGTCCTAGCGCTGCCCAATTTTTATCCCAAGCTCTGTCACTCCATGATGCTGCTGGAAAATGTTGAAACCCCTAACCTATAAGCATTAAGAATTTCATATTTTTATTTGCAGAGTTTTTGGTTGTAGCCACATTGGCCTATGGACATAGGCAAGCAAGGTTCTTTGGGTAGATGCAATATCTTTTATTAGATCAATTAGTTTATTAATTGGTCTAATAAAAGAGATCACATCTCCCTAAAGAACCTTGCCTGTCCATATTTTTATTTAGAATTTATTCACTTATTATTGAAGCCTGTGAGAAGTCAATGGTAGCAGTATTGGGCCATTTTTAGTGTGCAGTTCTTGTGAGATTCTTGTTTGGATTTGTAGTAATTTTGATATAGGCTCCAGGGATTTTAGATTTCTTATGCAACTTACCCAGCCAGCCTGAAATGAGCCTGGGGAATACACAACTAACCATGTGTGTAACAACACATCTGTTTGCCCCCTCAAAACATCAGAAGTATTACTCACATGCATAACTTTAGGCATGTACTAAACTTTTTGCAGGACTGGACATCAAGGAATCTCTGTATTACAACACGCTTAACATATTGTATTCAAAGAATATCATGGGGATAGACTACTGTTCTCTTTCCATGGTACTAATACAACTTAATTATACCAGTGAATAATACAAATGCTACATGTTTTTAATAGCAAACATTTCTAAAAGTGTGTACAGAATACATAGTGTTTAATAAAATTATTGTTTGATCACCATTCATTTGGGACTAATAACATAATTCACTTGTGGTTTTGCTAATTTTGCTAATGCAGCAATTTCTAAAGCATTTATAAATGTTTTTAAAACACATATACCACAACACATTATCTTGTATTTTAAATCTCCCCTGCACATGTTTAATTAAAACTATACACTTACCCATGATTAGCTGTTGATAGGTTAAACACAATTTGTTTCTGCCTATTCTGATTACAAAAATTATGTTCATCCAGTTAGTTGACAAGATGTTTCAGGTCATAGACTCACAGAAATTAAGGGCTGGAAGGAACCTCAAAAGATCACAGAGTCCAACCCGCCCACTTTGGGCAGGAATATTGCTGAGATTAAATGATTCCAGCAAGGTGTCTGTCTGGTCTCCCCTTGTCATGTTTTGATGTGACCCAATTTTCGTGTAAAGACAAGTTCCAAATAGAAAAGGGACACAAAGCATGATGAGCAAGTCCTGATGGGTGCGCACGTGTGGTTTGTAGTGCTGCAAAACCATTTGAGGCACCACAAACTGCATGTTGTTTACGTGCTCCCATTCACTGCACAGCTGATCTGCAGTGTGGTGGGTTTCTTTGACACTGGGAGATCCCAGTTCGAAAAAACCCACCGCTATGAAAAGTGGTACAGTGCACATGGCAGCAGTGTGCGCTGCCAGAAATGGGAGCCTGGTTAGCCAGAACCACACTCTGGCTGCAGCCAGGCTCCCAGCAGCTGGCTTGACGCTGCTGCTGCCCTTGGAGGCCCCCAAGATCCCAGGTAAGACTGCTGAGGCCAGCCTCCACTACCCCACTGAGGTCACTTTGCTGCACACTGGAGTGTGTGTACTAGGGTGTGACTTGGCACAAATAGCATGTACTGCTGCTATTTGTCCTGTGGGAAATATATGTCCCTACATGTGCACACTCATTGGGATGCTGCCCTCTAGGGTGAATTAATAATAAGATAAGATAATTTCAAGGTAAATTATACCATAATAAAAGGAAGTTATATGCAATATCTGTTATAATATTAATGAATTTGATTTGCCTATCATTCTGGTTTTTTTCTTGTTTTTGAGATTTTATTCATTTTAGTTTTGTTGGGATTGTAATTAGCTAGTGTAATTTCCTATATATAAGTAAGTACTACGCATTTCC
>NW_017729022.1:15644088-15669138 GCF_001723915.1 Gavialis gangeticus
CCATAATAAAAGGAAGTTATATGCAATATCTGTTATAATATTAATGAATTTGATTTGCCTATCATTCTGGTTTTTTTCTTGTTTTTGAGATTTTATTCATTTTAGTTTTGTTGGGATTGTAATTAGCTAGTGTAATTTCCTATATATAAGTAAGTACTAAGCATTTCCTACAAATATTAACTTACACAATACAGAATTATGTTTGTCATATCTCGTGGAAGAATATCATGTAGTAATAATTACTACCCTGGACTAAAATATACAATACTGATTAATACAAATATTGACTGTGTCCATAGTTTTCTGTATTGGTGCTATATCACTTTACAAGTTAACACTACTTTTCTGTTCATATTTTTCAAGTGTCCACACTGTACAGAGACAAGACAACTATTGTCTTTTTTTTTAAAGCTGCTCCCTTAGCCATTTACTTGGTTTCACACTAGTTTTCTTGTGTTATGGCTGATGCCCTTAATCCTCAAGTCTGACTGGCCCGTTCTTACAACTTCAGTGACAAGCAGAATAATTTTTTGCAGTGCTTGATCATGTGCAAAGTGTTAGGATGAACCAAGATTAAAACTTTATTAAAAATAAAGAAAATGGAGCCAGAAGAGCAAGGTAAACTAAGGAAAAGATGGCAGAGAGATGAAGGATAAAGGGCTGATGAGGTACAAGTCTTTTTTTCTTTTGCATTTAATTGGGTACATCTGAATTTATGTCTTGGCTTAGCTTTCTCTCTACACCTTATCACATCCACTTTTTCCTGTTTCATCATTGCTGTGTACCTTGCAAAATTCTCTTCACAGGGGGCCAGATTTTGTCCTACATTTGGGGAGCTTTGTTGTCACTCCACTACCAAAAATAGTCCTACCGAATCTTGGCCAGCTACAGGTAGGTCTTCTTAGAGTAGCGGCATCCTTCTGCCTCAGTGACCCTTGGCTGTTGTAGCTATGAGTAGATCCAAGGGATGGCTTGTATATGTTAGCACTGAGACTGGCCTTGAGCAGGGCAACATTGTACTTTGGTGGGTTGCTTTGCATAGCATCATCTTTATTGGTATACAGTAGATTTTTCCTTCTGAATACGACAGATTTTTGTGTTTTCATTTTGGTTGCCGTTGGAAATTCTGCTTATAAACTATGATGAAGATAAGAATATGTTGGATTATGATGATCTATTCTTGAATGAAAATTTATAGTTAATCTGTACCTGAGACCACACAAATGTGGCATTCAGGGTCAGCTTCCTATTTTTAAACATAGCTTTTCTGCCAAGTGTAAATCCAGCATCTAAAAATATTGTGGAACAGTAAGTTTTTATATTAGTTTAGACAGAGTAAAATGTGCCAGTTCATTTATTATTTATTAGAGAATCTGCACTCAAGTTTTAACATAGATTATTAAATGTTTCTCCAAGCAAAATAATACTTCTATAAATTAAAATGCAGTATGAAAAACATACTTATTTAATTTGGGTTCAATAAAATATAGTATCACATGGCAGTGTGTTTTCTTCTTCCATACAGAATATAGGGTTCAAGTCCTTCAAACCTTTTACTCATGTGAGTAATCTGATTAAAATCACTTGCTACTTGTCACTTATTTCTCGCAAATAGATCCACTATTGTAAAGTGCTGTGCCGATGTGACTCCTATGAAGCCAATGAAATTCCTTGACATATGTTGGCAGGCCTGGGACAGAGATAGTAAGGCATACATGACTGATGTCCAGTAAATGTATAGAAGGTGTCAATGTTACTGAAAAGTGAGTTACTTGGGACTCCTAGAAACACTTTCAACAAGAGGAAATAGTTTTGATTTAAGAATAAGAGGTAGGTTACAGCAAGCATTTACCTAAGCATACAGGATTGAACAACCAGAAAGGAGTACCTTCCCCTCTTGTGCAACTCACGTGGAAAGGCACAGTGGATATGAAAGCCTTATCAGAGAGGAGTAAAAGTAACAAATATATTCCAATACTTTTGTAGCCTGGGTACACCCGGGGGGGCGGGGGTGTCCTGTCTTCTAATGACAGTGGTGGTGGTCAGGCAGGGTGCTGAGGAGGGAGTCAGCTACTAGAGCAGCTTCCTCCCCTCTCTACAGAGCTAGGCCGAAACCAAGTACTTAACTATGTACCATTTATTACAAGAATAAATACAGACTCTTTAATATAAAACGTAGAATATTTACAAGCCTTAACATATACACTACTACATATAATATTTCACAGTTCACATATAATACCACATATGAACCAAATAACTTACAACCTATACAACACAGTTAACACCTAGGGATATTATTAACCTATATAACCCAAGTAAATTAACAATAATATTTTTTTAAACCTTCACAAATAACAATACCAATATACACATTGAGGCATTAAAACACAGAAACCATATAAACCCCTTTAAAGAATACACCTAGCTATACAGCCCTTAACACAATGACAACCTCAAAATAGGGAATGAGCTCAGCACCTCCCTGAGGGGTTTCCCTGAAGCCCCTTCCCTTTAGGGCCCTGGGATGTGGGCATGTCCCTCCTGCAATGGAGGGTGGAGGCGGCAGGGCCCGCTTCCCCAGTAATTCATGCTTCCTCTCTGGAGAAGTTAAGGCTCGTCCTCTGGTGGCTGATCCTGCAAGAGCCTTTCCCCAAGGGCACCTTCGGCTCTCCTTGATGTTCTGGCACCCTGCACTCAGGGCTCTCTCCCTCTCGTGGGAGCCAAGCCCTTGCAGGCTCCAACTCCCCAATCTCACACTGGGTTCTGCCCTTTCCTGGGCCCTGCTCTGGGTACTGGGGCTCTTTCAGTTAAAGGTGGAGCCACACTGCAGGGCTCTGGTCACTTGGCCTAGGGCCGGGACTAACGTGAGCAGCTGTGAGCTGCTTCCAAGGCGGCTCTCCATGCGCTGACCTGCGCACTGTGTGGGGCCTGAGCAGCCTCAAGCTGCTCTCAGGGCCAGCTCTCCGTGTGCCAATCTGCACACCGACTGCCAAGCCACTTCCTGGTTTGCAGGCTCAAGCCGCCTCGAATGGCTCCTAGAGCCTGATCTCCATGTGCCGATTCGCACACTGCTGAAGCTCAAGCAAGGTCCTAAGGATGGCCATCTCCAGAGCTCCTCTTTCCTTGCTGTCTCTCATTGTCTCTCCCCAGTGTGCCGAGCACGCTCCCCTTTTATACTCTTCAGGGGCTTCACCCCTGAAGTTCTCCAGACCTGGCTGGAGCAGTTCTGATTCAGGTCCAGCTGCTCCTTGCCCCTCCCTTCGGAAAAGGGCAGCGCATTGCTTCCCTTGTGCTGCCTCCAGATTGGTGCGTGGGCTCCACCAATCAAACAGCAGACCCTTGATCCTGGGACTCAACCCAACCCTCAAAAAAGGTAAGCCTGCTACACTTTACTTTCCCATGGCTATTTTTGATAGAGTTATCATTTACATACCTCCAATCTATACATTATGCTGTTAAACGTAAGACCAATTTGAGGTCATAAGACCAGCCTGACAGCTTGAATTTTCATGAATACTTCCAACAAAATTTTTCCTAGTAATTCCTTACTTAACCTACCTCTTAAAATGTGTAATAATGGGAGCATGGCTGCCTTTTAATAGTTTATTCCATCCAATTGCCTAGCAAATACAGGCAAAATGAAGTGATTCCATTTACTTATACCATTTACCTGGTGCAGAGAGACTAATCTTTTCCTGCCTCTGCTTCAGTGCAGAATAGTTTCCTGGGTTTTATGTTGAGAAAAATCAGAGGAAAGTAATTTTACTTCACTTAATGTATACATTATCTTGAATTGGGAGCTGTGCTTGACTGCAACAGTACTACATCTTCAAAAACTGTAACTAGTGAGAAGTGAAATCCTGCTATGTGCCCACACAGATTTATGCAACCAACTACATTATCAGTCAAGTGTTTCCTGTGTGTCTCATTCTTACAGGAATTTCCAAGTATTTATAGGGGGGTGATTTAATCATGCCTGGGAAAGAAACATCCTAGCTGCTCTTCATCTGTCCTATGCTATAAATAATACATACAAGGTGCAGTGGTTCAAGAGGAGGGCTGAAGCACTGACTGGCCGAAGATCAGCATGTGGCTGTGTGGTTTGTGTACTGTGCTAGGAAGTCAGAGTCAGTTTAAGCTTTTTCTGTGTATGGGAGGCCTAGAACCTGGATTTAATATTTCCTGAGCAAAGGCCCTGACTACTGAACTAAATTATGGAAAGATTATTTTCCTCCTTGCCTTTGGGAACCACAATTTTGGGACTTACTCAGGTCTGTATGCACAAAACTTCGTACCAGCCCAGCCACAGTGCAGCCTTCCATGAACTCTCAGTAGCTACGTAGACAATTGCATATCCAGGCTGCATGTGGACATGAACTGCGTAAGTGCCAAAGATGACAGTTACATGGCTGGGAGACTACCATTTGGTCACCTGCCAGGCTGAGGAGGGGGTGGGTGGGGAAAAAGGTAGCAGCACTGAACTCATAAAAGCTTAAACAAGAATAGTTCTTCTTCTGAAGTGAGCATGTATTAAATAGAAGGGAGTCCTGCGGAGTCCTGCTGGCTGTGATCATAGACTACAAATCCCAGAGGCACCTGGAAGCAGGAAGAAGAAGTAATGAGCAACACTGCAGAGTCAATGCTTCAGAGTGCAAATCCCAGAGACCTCATGGGCGGCAGGACACACAGCCTATGATGGGATGCTGGGGGACTATGATTTAACTTGAACTGGGAAGGGGTCTGGGACAGAAGTTTCATAAACCAGTTTGACCTAAATCATTTAAGTCTGATACTGCATTCAACCAGTTTTATCTTAAACCAGTTTCAGCCACTGTGAAACTGATTTACGTGCACTGAGCTTCTGTTTTGTTAGAGGTTTAAATGAGTTTCTGAAGACTTAAACTGGTTTATGTGTAACTTCTGTCCCTAGCCTAGGTGCCCATAAATAGGATTCTGTCCAAACTGTTGTTACATACATAAGACACTTGTATACATGGAACTGACTCATAGATATATACATGACAGACCTACAGAGTGTGTGTGTGCATATGTACACCCACACAGGGGTGGATCGGGGGGAGGGTGCAGTGGTACAGTTGCGCTCCGCTTTGATTTCTGCTCCACCCAAAGTTTAACTGCCTGGCAGTGGCAGCAGCACTTTTATTCAGGCAGCATTTAGAGAGTTGATTGACTTAATGCCTCATAATCAACCTGCCTGCTTCTAAACTATTTGTTCCATGGATGTTAGTGACACTATTCTTTTTAATGGTCTCTATGGTTCTAGTAATCAAGCTAGCCTTTCTTCTATAATTCTGCTGTTTGTTAGCCGCTCCTGATAATGTAGCTCCTATTTCACAGCTCTGTAGACTGTTTTTGACTCCTGCTAGAAATATTAACTTGGTGTAGAAATAACTTTCAGTGGAGCACTGGAAGCACTATCAAGATGCTCAAGAAGGCTAGATTTTTGTTTTATGAATCTGAAAAAAGATGTACATTTGATTCCAATGACTACAGGATTAATGAGCAAACAACAACTTTCGATTATTTTGTCTAGTATGTTGTGGAATGTGTGTTAAATACATGGTCCAATGTTTTTTCTTTTGCTGCAGTCTTAAACTTAAAAGTATAGCCCTAGACTTCTAGCATATTAGTAATGCTTCTAGTGTTGTGTATGTGTGTATTTTTAACTGGAGAAAAATCTGTTGTGTACATATGTGATGGTGCAACACATTATCTAGACTGTTCTCAGTGGTGGCAGATGACTGAACAAGGAGCACCGTCTCAAGTTGCAGCAGGGGAAGTTTAAATATTAGGAAAAACTCTCTCATTAGGGAGTTAGTAAACACTGGAACAGGTTACCCAGAGAGGTTGTGGAATCTCCATCCCTGGAGGTTTTTGAAGACCTGGTTAGACAAAGCCTTGGCTGGGATGACATAGTTGGTCCTTTTCTGAGCAGGGGGTTTGACTAGACCACCTGCTGAGGTCCCTTCCAATCCTAAATTTCTATGATTCTATGTTCTGCACCCCACCAAATCCTACATCTGGCATGCGCACACACCCACACCCACATATGTGGGCAGAGTAAAAATGAGATAGGATGGTATGAAATAGTATGAAATATTTATTGGCCTAAGCTCTCATTTGTAGTGGCATATATAAATTTCAACCCTGATAAAATCAGCGGTATCAAAGGATTGGAGCCATCTCAGGGCAAAAATAGTAAGTTTTAATTGCTCTGTATAACTTACTACATGGTGTCCCCTGTATAAATAATTCAATAAAAATGACCACAGTATTTTTGAGTAGTAAAGCTGTAAGAGTTAAGCAGGTTATTCAAAGTGAATGCTAATAAAAACTGTCCTACATCAAACCATTATATGAGATGCATCCTATGTAATTTAGAGAAAGTTATTTACAAAATTAAAACCTTTAAAAAATTTGTGTTATCATTTTTTATTTTCTTTCATTTATAAAACTAGGCCCCTTTAGTATCATGTGTCCATACTTGGAAGTCTAATTTTATTTTTAGAATTATAAGTGTCCCAAATATCTCTCTGTCTCTGTCTCTCTCTCTCTCACACACACACACGAATAGTTTTAATGATTTTGAAGTGTAATATTGCAGCATCTGTGAGGGCTAGAAACAAAGAGTTCCATGATTTTTAAATGTTATTCTTGACTTTCTATTTATAAAAAGCTTCTATTTTTCAACCCAGATAGAAAACAAAATAACTTGGACATCTCTGTGATGTAAAATTGAACATTTGCTCTTTTGGGCACTAGCACAGTGTAATTTTAGGGAAGAAATACCACATTTGGAAGAAAAGATGATTTTTTTTTCTGGCTGTTTTTAATATTTGCTGTTTAAAGCCACACAGGGGTTTGAATGCTTTAAGATTTCAGCAGGAATGGATTAGTTAGCATAATGCAGCTGAAATGATCAAAGATACAACAGTGTTTTTCTGGATAGCTGCTTTTATCACATGATTCTCATTACTACACATGTGGTTATTTTATATAACAAAGGTTCAACGAATTTAACCATATGACAACGTTGCTAAATTAAGTTTTTATACCCCACTCACACACTCTATATACACAAACTTTGGCTAAATTCTGACTTGTATAACTGTACTCTACTTACTGTCCTTCTCTAATTTGAGTTAGGTATAATGATATTCCTTTTAACTTTTCTGTAATGCTGCTTTTTGCTGTTAAAGAGATGTCCCGTTTTAGTGCCAGCATGGCTGCCATTGAATATTGGGTGAAATGATTGCTGTATGTTATTTATCCTGCCTATAGGTACAAAAAGACAGATTCTTTAGTTTAAATTAGCATAATTCTCAAAGACATCTGTGACAGATGGATACTTCTGTCCACACAGGATAAATTTGACCTGAAATATGCTCTTTCCTCTTACCACCATAGACCATATGATCCTTGAACTACATATGTGCTCATTGTTCTTGGGTTATGGAAAATTTGGTGTGCAGTGTAAAGGTAATTCCAAGTGCACTTAGTGCTTCTCTACACAGGAAAACTGATCTGAAGAGTTATATCACAATAACCATGTCAATATCTCTTTATAGATGCACCTTCCCCTTGGAACTACTATGCTGAGATAAAATTGACTATTTTAGAAAAAAAATAAAGTAGTTTGTTTTTGAATGGCATATCTTCATGAGGGACGTGCAAGAAGTAAGGGATTTTTGTTTGGTGATGCCTTTGATTAGACAAGCTGTATAGATAAGCTTTCAGGCACAAAGTGCCCTTCTTCATTCTGTGGGCACATCTACACATGCTTAAATGTGTAGTAGGCTACTCTACTGTGCATTAAAACATCATGTCAAAAACAGTGCCAATGTGCTGATGTACTGTAGAAATAGGCTACTGTGCATTAAGCATCACTAAAAAGGTGTGCACTTTTGATACTGTGCATTAGGGAAGCAAAGCTTTGGCCACTGATTCAGTTTGGCAGAGCTTTGTCCCAATCCGATGGCTGAATCTCCAACTCTGAATCAAATCAGGAGACCCTTTAATCTCCTCAAATTGAATCAGAACCCTCCAAATCGATTCGGAGAGATTCAGAAAGATTTACTGATTCAGACAGACACAGCTTTAAATGTTTTTTCTACATACCTCAAGGTAGCAGGTGGCTTGTGAATGCTGCGATGCTGGGGCAGATGGAGCATCCCACAGAAGGGTGTTCCTAGCGTGCTCGGCAACAGACCTGGAAGTGGATCAGAAGCACTTCCGGTCCACTTCCAGGTCCACTGGGGAGTGTACTGGGAGCCCCTCCCCGCCCCCCTGGCTCGGCTACTGGTGCCTCCTGTGTCTGGGGGGGGCACCTGGGGTTCCCCTGCGGCCGATTGCTAAGCTGAGGGGGGCACAGGGGGGCCCCCAGTGTGCTCCCCGGTGGACCCGGAAGTAGACTAGAAGTACTTCTGAGTTCACCACCATGCATGAAGGGGGCCTGCCATGCTCCTGTGGGATGCTCCACCTGCCCCAGCATCGCAGCATTCATGAGCCACACCTGGTACCTCGAGGTATGTGGAAAAAACATTTAAAGCTGTGTCTATGGCTGAATCACTGATTCTCTGAATCAGCATTGAATCTTCAGATTTGGATTCGGTCAGATCGAATCGGGGACAGTGATCCGAATCAACAAACCGAATCAATGTCCCTGATTTGGGCCAAATCCAAATCAAATAGGGCCCGTTTCATACACCCCTATTATGTACTACCTTCATATTAGAGGTACTAAACAATGTGCAGTAGCAAAAGTGCATTCATATATGTGTAGATGAACCCTGTAACAGCTTTGCTGATCAGTCTCCCCATGCAGATAAGTCATTATAATAAGTCTGCAACTTGATATAAAGCTGATAACCATTAGAGAAGACATAAATGCTTTGAAGGTATTGAGCACCATTGTTAATGTAACTTTATGTCACCTTTTCTGTCAGTGGCTTTGGTCCAAGGTACATAGTCACTAAGGGTACAGCTGCATTAGCTCCTGAACAGGATGCAGGGTGTTTTCTGGTGCACAGGCTAAGCAGCTCTGCTTTTCAGAAGAACTTATTGGTGTTTGAATAGTGTTACATTTATGTGTCTACTAGAGGTGCACTGATACATCGGTTCAATATCAGATCGGTACCGATATAAAGAAAACAGGCTGTATCGGATATCAGCCTCATGGAGCTGATAATTTGGCTGATAAATGCCTGTGCTGTGTGCAGTACTCAGGCAGTGAGGAGCAGAGCCAGCAGCATGAAGAGTTGCCTCCAGCTCGTCAGCCCATTGTGGTGGAAGGGAAGGGGAGAAGGAAGGGACTTTGGGGGGCTGATCAATGTCCCCCGTGGTGAGGGAGGGGGCAGGGGCAAGTGCTGCCCAGGCAGGGCGGGGTGGGGGTGGAACCACAGCTCATGGTGGGGGAAGGTGGTTCCTACCGCTGCTTGCACCCCAGGAGGGCATGTGCCCCCTGGATCTGTGTGGGGTAGGGTGGGCTGCAGCCAGGGCTGCATGGAGCTCTTCTTGGTGGGGGCTGGGCTTGAAGCGGGTGCTGGCAGCACGAGGAGGATGCTGCATCCATTCCAAATTTCACTGCCACTCATGGATCAAACATGGATTCATTAGGGGAAGGTCCTGTCAGACCAACCTGGTTGCCCTCTATGACCAGATCACAAAATCCTTAGACACAGGTGTTGCGGTGGATGTAGTCTTTCTGGACTTTAGGAAGGCCTTCGACACTGTCTCTCACCCCATTCTCATTAATAAATTAGGCATCTGTGGCGTCGATGCCGACACAGTCAGATGGGTCACCAATTGGCTGGAGGGCCACACCCAGAGAATGGTGGTGGATGGGTCATTTTTGGCCTGGAGGGACATGGGAAGTGGGGTCCCCCAGGGCTCGGTTCTTGGGCCTGCACTGTTTAACATTTTCATCAGCGACTTGGACAAGGGGGTGAAAAGCACCTTGTTCAAATTCGTGCATGACACTAAGATGTGGGGAGAGGTAGGCATGCTAGAAGAGAGGGACAGGCTACAACTAGATCTGGACAGGTTACTGGGGTTGGCAGATGAGAATAGGATGGGATTCAATACTGACAAGTGTGAGGTACTTCACCTATGGTGAAAGAACCAGAAGCATACCTATAGGCTGGGGAACTCCCTTCTCATCAGCACAGAGGCAGAAAAGGATCTTGGAATCATTATTGATTCAAAGATGAATATGGGCTGCCAGTTTGAGGACGTGATCAGTAAGGCTAACCACACCTTGTCATGCATCCACAGATGCATCACGAGCAGGTTCAAGGAGGTGATCCTCCCCCTCTATGCAACATTGGTTAGGCCGAAGTTAGATTACTGCATCTAATTCTGGGCACCACACTTCAGAAGGGATGTGGACAGCATTGAGAGGGTCCAGAGGAGGGCCACTCACATGGTCAGGGAGCGGTAGAGTAAGCCCTATGAGAAGAGGCTAAGGGACCTGTTCAGCCTCCACAAGAGAAGGCTGAGAGGGGATCTGCTGGCTGTCTATAAACTTACCAGGTGGGACCAGTGGGAAACGGGAGAGTCCCTGTTCCCCTGAGCACTACTAGGAATAACTAGGAATAACGGTCACAAATTGACTGAGAGTAGGTTCAGACTAGACATCAGGAAGCTCTACTTCACGGTCAGGGTGGTTAGGATCTGGAACCAACTTACAAGGGATGTGGTGCTCACTCCTACCCTGGGGGTCTTCAAAAGGAGGCTGGTTAATCACCTAGCTGGGGTCGTTTGACCCCAGCATTCATTCCTGCCCATGGCAGGGGGTCAGACTTGATGACCTGCTCAGGTCCCTTCCTACCCTACCAACTATGAATATATGAAGGAAGCTGTTGCTTAAGAAAGCTTCTACATATCTTGATTTAGTTATTCTGTAAGGTACATCTCTACCCTGTCTCCTGTCAAAGATAAAGAATTAGGTCTTGATGCCCAAATATGACATATGTAGGATCTCTTCCCCCGCCCCTTCCTGACCTAGAGCATGAAAGGTATTCCAGAAGGACATTCTTGAGGCCATTGTATTGACCAAGGGGCAAGTGATAGTTCTGTTTGGTGATGATATTTTTGTTGTGGCAGCAACAAGCACTAGTGAGGTTAATGGCAAAAATTCCACAGTGCACAGGGTCTGCATAGCAGGAAGTTCAGGATTAAATAGCTCAACAGTCTGCAAAAGAAAATATGATGAAGGCCATTTTTTTTTATTTGAAGGATTGATGGCTCCTAGGCATGACACATCTGGATGGATGAAACATTGATCCATTTCTGGTAATGAAAAAATGGAGAAGCATTTAGTACTGATATTGAGATCTTCATCTCAAGATAACATTTTAAAGGTAAGCCATGACGTGATCAAATAAGAAACAAGGGCTGTATCCTTCATATGGTGCCACATGGGTTTTTGGGTTTCATTGTGAATGCCTGTAGCCGCACCGAATTTATAGTACATCCTCTGTGTGACTATCTTGTGCCAGGAGAAGCAGGCTCTCAAAAGGATCATAATATTATGATCATAATATTAAAAAAACTAGTAGAGCATTATCTATCTCCTACAGAAACAGAATATTCCTACGCTGGATAGATTTCACTCCTTTTTTTAATAGAGGAAACCATAGGGCAGGCCTAGGTGGGACTGAGGACACCTCACAGGAATAAATCCATTTAGCTGGAAAGTTTTAGTAGCTCTGG
The DNA here is from genome assembly GCF_001723915.1 of Gavialis gangeticus. NCBI lineage: Eukaryota > Metazoa > Chordata > Crocodylia > Gavialidae > Gavialis > Gavialis gangeticus. Next base: position 15,655,825 of record NW_017729022.1, read on the forward strand.
AAAAGCAACTTGTCCAATCCAATAGCCCCAGCTGATCTCTGAGTAAGAAAAATAGCTAGAGAAAGTACTCTGCTCTTAGGTGCTCTTTCAGCATCTCTATTGACTTGCTTGCAGGAACTGACTTGGAAAAAATGAGAGAACGGGGAAGAGAGTGCCTCCAAAACTCAGAATGGCTCCTTCCACTATTATTGTCAATTGAAGGTCATGATGAGTGTGTCTACATGTGATACTACTTTGTCATAGCAACACACTACAGCGATGTAGTGTCCATGGGTATCTACACATGACCAACAGCTACTTCACTGTTGCAGCACGTTTCCTATTATAGCACACCACTACAGTGAAGTAGCTGCTAAAAATAACCATGCACTGCATGTACAGCACAGTATGGGCGGTTACTGCATCATGCTTTAGTACTTCTAAAAGGAAGTACTAAAGCACAGCAGAGTAACATTGCCATAGGGGAATGCCTAGACGTGCCCCATGAGGTCCAAAGATGAGAGAGGGAGAATGACCTGGAGACAGCACTGCCATTCCTTCTACAAGACTAGGTTACATCCAGTTGTTACAGTCCTAATCAGTTGTGTATATGGAAATATAAATCAGACTTAAATAATCATGTTAGGATTTAATTTACTATTTCACAGCACAGAAATGAAAATCTCCAAATTATGTTTAACTTTCACTTAAAAAAAAGGCAGTATTTCTTTCCTGAATTCTAGAGATAGTTGAGCCAGTCAGGAAATTAGGTCAAAAGGATATTCTTATATTTAATCAAAAAAGACAAAAAATAGGAAAATTAATTTTTCCTTTATCTGAAAATTCAATTTCTGTTAGAAAAAAACATTTAGAGAAATAAAGCATAGGACATTCTAATAAATAAGGAACTTGACAATAAAAGCCTCTTTTATGTGTTTGTATAAAGAACAGTATTGGTAAAAGTATTTTTTCATTAATAATTCCCATGGAAAATAATAAAATAACTATTATTAAGAACAGCAAATTTATCTTCAGCAGGAGTGGGGGTGACATGTTAAGAGATTTCATAAGAAATTACAGAAGAATAAAAGCTATTTTTTCAAAACTATTTATCTATTACCTATATTAAAAAAAATAGATTGACAAGCAAACTTTCAAACTTTCAAAAGTTTTTAGACCTGTTCAATAACCTGACATTGGTTGCAAAATGAACACAAACTTATACGTGTTTCCTATGCAATAAATACAATGGTACAGATTTTTGAATACGATAAAAAGGAAGTATTTTAAAGGCATTGTGACATATATGACAAATGACATCAATATGAGAGATTGAAAACCAATAATTAAGGGGAAAAAGGAATATAATCGGACTAGTTAAGCCTATGTTTGTTTTTTCACAACACCTACTTAACTTCAATAACAAAATAACTTTTTGAATTAAAGAACAGTTTGTTAAAGATTCGACACCTTCTCTCTTTCAATTAAAAGGAAAAGGAGGAGCTTGCAGTAAAATTCTTTACAACTCTGTCAATGGTTGTCTGAAGGTTGAAGAGTAATGAAAAAAACATATATTCCTGATAGTTCTCAAGTAAAACCAAGCAGAAAACAGAACAGAGCAAACAAGATCTTGAAGAAATCTTGCAGGTTTCTGTTATATATATCTATATAGTTATATATTTATATAGAGAGAGATTATTGTAACAGAGCACAGGGTCTGCTCTGTTACTTGCAGGGGCCTGAGCAGCAGCAAGGCAGCCTGCAGCTCAATCCTAATTGGGCACAACTGCCTGAGTGGGAGCAGGGCCCAGCTGTGCCCTATAAGAACAGGGGCTCTGAACAGCAAAGGTGCAGCAGTCTGTTGCTAGGAGCTGGGAGAACACCACCCAGCTGGAGTTGCTGCTGCTTGTGATACCTTGGAAGTAAGGTCAGGAGCTATGGGGATGGCTGGTGGCTCCTGGTCCTGGGGCATGAACTAACACTACACCCTGCTGGGGCTAGGTGGTGTAGTGGGGCTGCTTGTGGCAGGACAGCTTCCAGGAAGTGCCACACCTAGGGCCTCCCCAGTGATGGTATGGGGCACCAGAAAGCCTCAGACCCTGCTGCCTTGCAGGTGACCCCGTGGAGGGGAAAGGCTAGGGGAGCATACCCTGAAGGACAAAGCAAGAGCCCAGACTCATGGCGAATTCTGAGGCAGGGCCCCAGGTCAGGAAGGGACCTGGGGCAGTGCCTAGACTCACTGTGAGCTCGGAGGTTGCACATAGGAGCCAGGAGTGAGGCTCCAGGGGGGTGGGGCCCTGAGCCTTCAGGGAGCTATACAAGAAGCTCCTGGGGTAAAGAGATTAGGGATGGTTGAGGCCCAGTGTAGGGCAGGGAATAAGTTTGGAGATACTGAGAAGTCCAGTGTGGGGCATATGGGGCTTGGAACCCTAAAAGAGAATGGGGCTTGGAGCCCAGAGTTACTGGAGGGTCTTGGAGCCCTGAATTGATAGGGGGCTGGGAGCCGAAGTGATTGAGTGGCTGGGGTTTAGGCTAGACAAGCAGGTCAAATGCTAGGCCAAACAGACCAAGGCTGGGTGTGAGGCCATGAATGTCATCTGTGAGGCACGGGACATGGTACAGGGACGGTCGGAACCATATATATAAGCCCTTGATACCAGGGCAAGTAAATGGGCAGCCTCTCACCCTGTTAAGATCTATCAATCATTATCATCGAGGCAAGTGAGGTAGGCAGGCGGTTTGCCCAGAGACAAGTGGCCTATGCTTAGACTAGCCCTGGGAGGCCCACTTGTTACAATTATCTAGATATATCTTACAGACAAAATTAATGCATCTCTGCCCTGCCTTTTGCCTGACTTCAGACTGACACAACTAGCTACCTCTGTTTGCTCATAGATATAGCTATCAATCATAATTGTATTTCTCATGAAGAGAGAGAGCTGGTGATGGCACAAACTGATCACTGGCAAGAACCAAGAAAGTAAAAGAGGAACCCGCACTTCTAGAGCACCTGCTCAATGAAGCTAGAGCAGCCCCAGACGGAGAGGAAAAGAGCCCCAGATGAAAACAAAGGGAGAGGCATGGCACACCAGAATGAGAGAAGAGCTGATTGGAAAGGCGGGGGTGAAGAGGAGTCGGGTGTCAGCTGGCTGGGAAAGATGGAGAACTGCATTGAGCTGGGGGATACCGACTAAAGAATCATTGCCTGGAGTGCAATCCAGGAGACAACGCGACTTCGGGGAACAGAGGATCAGCCAAGAAGAGGTGGCAGAGCCCCACACTGTCAAGTAAAACTTTTCTTAAATTCTTTGTTTACAAGGTCGGGTCGGGCTGGAGCACCATTGTAAAGAAGAAACATAAATACAACAAGCTTGACACCACTTTGGATACTTAAAGGGGAAGGTACCCTGTTTTGTGAGACTCATACGCTTGAAGAAAACAAGAAGGGAAATTAGGCTAGGTGAGCTGAAAAGACAGGATCTTATCTTTGTTTATACTATCTGAGTTTATTTTTTTTGATGTTTAAAGAGGGTAATGGACATGATACTTAACGCTTTCTCCAGTCGAGGTAATCAGTAGCTTGGGGAACAGGCTTCTGTAATTTCTTTCAGCCCAGGAGATGGTGATACCTAAGAAACAATGTAAGAAAATTAGATAGCTATCTAATTAAAGAACCTTATCACTGTGAGTCTTCATTTTACTGGTCATCCAGATTGTTTTTTGATAGTTCAAAACCTCAAGGGAATAGATCAGTACTTCATTGCCCAGTGGTGTTTAAATTGCATCCTCCCAGAAAAAAACCTGTTAACAACAAGACATGGCAGGTGAGATCTGGGGTCACCACTGAAAAGAAAAACAAAAAAAACAAAACGAGAAATAATCTGATAATTTGAGACTTAAGATGGGCGACTGTAATTTACAAATGACAAGAGACTAGACACAATCCACTGCAGTGCTATTCCACTTTAAAAGAATTTTTGAAAGTTGGCTTTTGTTCTTTGTGTGTGTGTGTGTGTGTGTGTGTGTGTGCGCGTGCATTCTCTTCGTTTTTTATATATATTTTTACAAGGGACCTTGAAAGATTGAGTCCAACCCCCCTGCTCTGGGCAGGAATACTGCTGAGATCAAATGACCTAAGAAGGTATTTGTCCAGTCTCCTCTTAAAGACTTCCAGGGCTGGGGACTGCACCACCTCCTTGGGAAGTCTATTTCAGATTCTGATCACCCTTACTGTAAAGAAGCTCTTCCTTACATCCAACCTGATACCATCCTCTAACAGTTTATGGCCATTGCTCCTTGTCCTCCCCTGGGGTGCTCTTGTGAACAACTATTCTCCCAGCTCCCAGTATTCACCCCCTATATATGTATAGACAGCCACCAAGTCCCACCTCAATCTTGTCAGGCTGAACAGTTTGTCTTTCCTCATAAGGTTTGTCTTCCAAGCTGTTAATCATTCTTGTGGCCCTTCTCTTGACCCTTGCAAGATCCTCCATGTCGTTTTTTAAGTGCGACACCTAGAACTGGACACAGGACTCCAGCTGGGGTCTCACCAATGCTGAAGAGAGAGGAAGTATCATTTCCTTAGCCATGCTTGTGACACGCGGTTAATGCATCCCAGTATGCTGTTAGCTCTGATTACAGCGTTGCATTAGCGGCTTAGGTTTATCCTGTGATCAACCATAACCCCAAGGTCTCTGTCAGCCATCATGCTGGCCAGGCCATCTCCTTCTAACCTGTATTTATGTTGCTGGTTACTTCTCCCCAGATGAAGCACTCTGCATAGGTTCTTCTTGAACTACATCCGGTTTTGCTCCACCCACCTTTTCAGCTTGTCCAGGTCTGTTTGGATCCACATCCTATCCTCTAGTGTGACTGGTTTTTCCCCATAACTTAGTACTGTCCACAAACTTGGCCAGTGTGCTTTCCACATCCTCATCTAAATTGTTGATCAAGATGTTGAACAGCATGGGGCCAAAAACCAACCCTGCAGGACATCACTGGCCACCTCCTGCCAAGATGATACAGACCCATCCACTAACACTGTCTGGGTTCAACACCTTAGCCAGTTCCCAACCCACCTGACCGTGGGCTCTGCCAGCCCACAATCCACCTATACCTATAAACAACAAAGAACAAAATAGTCTGAAGTCAAGTAGAAGGCAGGGTAGAGATTGGTTAGTCTGTAAGGTGTACCTCTATCATGCATTGACATTTTTAAAAAATGTATATTAACATTGGTTACATGACTGTTACAATTTATTATATAGCATGCAATTTGTTCATGGCAGTAAAGACAATTTTTGCTGATCTGCAACATGAAGAACCTACTAGCAAAGTAAATACTGACAAGATGACATACCATCATCAATAAAATATCTCAGGATTAGTGTCAAAAGGAAACATGTCCAATGGGGGACTGATTTATTATATGTCAAAATAATTTTAATACAAGCTTACTTTTTGTATGTTTTTTTTGATAAAATTCACCCTGCTGTGGAGGGATTTTTCTGTGTAAGTTTTTTTTATAAGCATGTCACTTGCATCATTTTTTTCCAAGGAAAAAAATCTGATAAAATATGAGCTTCGTATTGTGACCTGCCAGTCAAATGTTTGAACTATGCCAGACCAACAAAAAGAAACACGTTTTGGAGCAGAACATTTATAACTGCTGCCTAACTATTACTTTGAGTACCTTAGCTAATTGGTGAGACCTTTGTGGAGAGCCCAGCACTTGAAACATATAGGAGTTTATAGGTTTAAACCAACTCTCTTTAACCTGTAAATTGATTGCAAGACAGTGTGGAAAGGATGAAGCACAAGTGTGAGGTTTTCTGTGAACTTCTTATTGCAAATATTCCAAGAATATATATGGGCACAATTGTTCTCAACCAGGAACCAAATATTTTCGTTTTCTAAAGAATCACATTTTTTTCCCTGAAGAATCGAGGGTTTCTTTTTAACAAATACTTTATTTCTTATGGCTATAAGGGGATTTTTTTCAAATGTAAATGGCTGCAACATTTAGATGTACTAAGCATTATTACTGCATTGTACTCTAGACCTTTCAACCAAACCGAAACTGGTTGTTGCGGCCATTTCAAGCTGAGCAAAGGAACAACCACAGTTTCCTTTAGAAAAAGAAAATATTTGGTTCCCAGTTGAGAACAATTGTGCTAGACCCACATTAATTGGGTAAATTAACTTTAATTTAATCAAAAGCAGAAAACCCCCAAACTGACAAACAAACCTTCCTGTATCATCTTGGTAACAGCTATTTGCTTGGGACAGGGACTTCTACGTGTGTACAGCACTTGCTGCAACAGGATCCCAGTCATTTTGACTCCACAGCACTATAAATAATAACTGTAGCTAAACTGTTATGAAACATTTTTGTAGTGAAATTAACAACTAGCAACAAACTAAAATACTCAGTGGACATTAAAAATGATTTTGAGAAAATTTTACTACTTCATACAGAAGTATACTACTTCATACAGAATATACAATATTAATAAACATGCATGGAGGTTGTTGGGCAGATCAGGCTGACGCAGTTCCTGGCAGGCTGACACAGGAAGCTTTATACCACTATTTGTCAGTGGTAGAAAGCTAATATAGACTTGTTCAGTTGAAGCCAGAACGGAAATTGGAGTAAGAAACAACACTGTGCCATAGAGATGACAACTCTATTTACACTGGGGAAATGATTCACAAATATAATTTTTACCTATAAGCACAAAAAGTTCTTATAAATCATGGAAAGCAGAAGAGGGTTAGTAATCCTGTTATGTTTGCATTACAGACAAATCTGCTTTCTCTCCACATTACGATGATCAAGAAGATCAAACCCAGTTAAACAAAGCATATGTTAGATCACATTAATCTCAAAGTGATCTTCAAATAATTATGAGATCCAAGTAGCATGTCAATGTATTATTTTCATAGTTAGGCATCTATTTTATTTAGTAGTCTCAAATATATACCTGTGAGAGAAGCCATTTAGCAACTGGTCAAACTTTGTTTGTTTTTTATGCAGAGGAAATCGTTGATTATAACAGCTAAAAAATAATATTGAGGTCACCTTCATAATTTTAGAAGACAAAGAAGCACAAGAAGCTTAGTTCTGCGAGGGACTGAACTCTCCAATCCTGAAGTAGCAACGCACTAAAGGGCATTCTTAACTTTAAGCACATGAGTATTCTGAAGTTGTTGGAAATCAAAGATACTCAACTTGCAGGCTGGGGTCCCTGGACATGTCTGTTACTTTGAACACTTATGCTATTTCTCTTACAGCAGCGTGTCTCAACCCATGGGTACTGACCCAAAAGGGAGTCAACAAGAATATATGAAAGGGTGGTGAACAAATTTAAAAAATGGATTCTCCTTTGAAAGGAGAAAAATGTGGGAAATGTGGCTTTTCCTTTGCAGGCTGGCAGAGCTCCAGCCTGCAAGGGGCTGCTTGAGGCCTCCCATACCCCACACACTGGGGGGCTGGGACCTGGGGGCAGTGAGTAGCAGGTCAGGAGTGAGGGGCACTGGGTTGGGACTGGCCATTGATGTCTACAAATGGGTCCTTGTACAAAAAAGGTTGAGAACCACTCTCCTGTAGCAACAGAGGAAGTTGCAGCATGTTGTCCCTTTAACAGTGGGTATGGAGGAATTTACAATATAAGCATTTTGTAATATATTTTGTGGAAGTCATGCCATTACCTCAAGACTGTCTATAGATAGATTCACTGTAGCTCAGAAACGTTGTTAAACCAGGACACAGTCAATGGTGAAGGATGGTAAATGTGACTTTTTTATCATAGAAAAGGTTGATGTGAAAGGAGAGTTCATCATGCAAGAGCCATGCGCACAGGATTATAACTGCACATGTGAACTGATTAACAAAAACAGTATTATATTCTTTTCACTGGCATGCTAGTACTTTGTACAGAACAAGAACTTCATGTAAAGTAACAAGGAAGAAGCTTGGCCTTTACCATTTCTATAGAAGATAATTTGCTTTCCTTTCTCAAGTGTCAAAGACCCTTAAGATAATATGCATTAAGACCTTGTGTATAAAGTACATAGTCTAATTATAGCATCATGCAGTTTTCCCAGTTCTTTGTTTTACAGAGGAAAAGCAAAGGCTTTCAGTAGTACAAGTGACTACAGTCATTTCTATGCCAAGGGTACACTCTCCTTATGTTCTGAAGCAGTGTTTCTCTTTTATTCTGGGTTTGGTTAATGATTTTTGTGGTACAGTCAGCTACTTATCTGCCATTGTTTTATTTCCATTGGGCTCCTGTACCAGTAGAGGAAGGCTGTAATTCCAGCCCATCGGAGCAGACCCAATTAACTGTGGTTTATTAATTGAGTGGTCAATTAATTGAGTCTGCTGGAGTGTTGAAGTTATTGTGCTCCAGCAGACTCCAGCGTCATGTATATCAGCATCCCTGTGCTGAAAAATGGCAGTAGGGTGCTTTGAACTAAAGCTCATTTTTCAGCACAGGGATGCTGATACATGTAACACTCAATGCGCTTTTAATTATCATGGATCTCAAAGCTAATTAAAGCACCTCCCCACTTCAACACCGCCCCCCCCTCCCCGGTCTCCTGGAACACATCTATAAATGCTCATTGTGTTGTGTATGTTTGACAAGGGGCAAAGACCTCTTGTTATAAGTGAAAATTAGGTATCAGATTTTCAAACCTCAAGAATAACCTAAGCTACTACCACAGATGCATACAAGATTTAATGTTTGGATATGGTCCTAGAATTTCTCAAATTTTAAGATTGTTTGTTTGTGTCTTGAGTTTGGACTCATCTCTGATCATTTGGACTATTCTCACTTTAGTCACCCGAGTCTTTTTATAAAGCACCTTGCATAGTGGAGTCCTGGTTCCTGGGTGGGGCTTCCAAACGATATGGTAATAAAAATAACAAATACTAATGCTTGTACTCATTCCACTTGGTCTTCTACTGTATATTAAAAGACAGGGAGCTGGATGTCCTACCCTAATAAATATATGCAAAAATAAAATGTTGATCCTAATTCTACATAACTTGTTCTCATGACCAGCTCTATTTACATAGTTATTTTTAGTTTACTACATTTTATAGGTTGATGAAATCAAAAGTACTTATAATCTAGTCGGTACTCCCTCTTCTTTCAGTTACTGATCGAGCCACAATTGGGACTCCTATATAATCCTGCCTGCACTTTGTGCAAGTGTAAAAATATTCACTGGGGTAGAAAATAAGGATTTTAGTTTGTGTTGTGGTGAAGCAGTTACAATAATGTATAATGTGGAAATTTTGTATGCACTAAAAGTTTTATAGTGCTAAAAAAATGAAGGTGAACAAATAAACCACAACCTCCTGTACAAAGCAGGCCTGGGAGCAAAAGCAGATGCTAATGTGAGAATGCACCTTTTATCTAAACGGTATATAAAAAAAATAAACAAAAAATGTGCTTCTGATAGGCTGTTAAGAGCTCATAGCTAGTTGTTCTGCCTGATACTGTTCCCAGACCACCTTCCTTTGATCACTTGCTTTTCTTGGCAAAATTGGCATTCAGTGTTTTTTTAGTAGCTGCTTGTTTCTCCAATGAAGCTGGTAGTCTCAGGCTGGGCTGGCACAGGAATTAAAATGAGAAAGCTGGTGTGTGTTGTTTGAGTTTATTTGGTGGAGTCTCTTTTACCGTCTTTCAGCAGAACATCATTTTCCAGACTGGCTTCAGATTTGAATTTCTTTAGATACTTTTCTTTTTCATGTTGATTTTGGTTCCCAAATGACATTAAGCAAACCTCTTAGAGAACAATGGTAGATTTTAAACTATCTGCAGCTGTGGAAAGAAGCCAGTCTGCAAGCAGTGGCTTGTGAGACACATTCCCACAGGCCATATTATCCATGACTTCAGTGAAGATAACCTCTAAATAAAGCCTTAATTCTTTTATAATCTGTGAACAGATAATACAATAATTTATCAAAAACCTTCCAAAAGACTAGAGAATATTTCTGATAAAAGGATCTAGACTAGCGCTTGCAGATCTGGAGAGCAGAACTGGAATGTATAGTTAACTTTGGTAAAACCAATAATGAAAGAAGACATTTAATGATATTTCAGATATAAGTCCTTTGAAAACAGTACTACTGCAAGGAGAAATTGGAGGGTCCTAGGCCCCTCAAGTGGAAAGTAAAGGTGTAACCTCCATAGAATGGTAGAAGCTCTAAGTCTATATTAACTGAGGTCAATGAAGCCTATCACATTTCATCTAACCACCTAATGATCAGATTTTCAAAAATTGATTAGTGATGCCAGATTCAGTTTTTGGTACTTGGGATTTTTTAAGAGGACATAATGTAGCTAATTTTTTAAAAATTATAAATTCAGATGTTTCCAGTGGTATATCAAGTTTGGTGCATTCAGCTTGAAGCTCTTAAAATCACTAGGCACTTCAAAAAAAACAACCCTCAAATTTAGAGATTATGGTAATTAGAGATCTGTCTTGAAGGGAGGATGGATAAGGTCATTGGTATAAGATATTGCCTTCTGATTTTCCATCCACTTTAACAGAAATGGGCTCAGCCCTAAAGTTCCTCTTAAAGTAACATTAATATATGGTGATACTGGAAACTAGATTTGTATCAAGAAGTAGCTGAATGATCCAACGACTCTGCTTAGTCTCTGCTGAAGAGGAACATACCACATTTTCTTGCATACAACAGCCCCAAGAATAAAATATGCACCTTGTTTTTGGCAAAGCAAAATGAAGGAAACAGATTTTTACAGAACTGTGGTTTCATAGAGCAGGGACACAGCTAGTCTGCAAGGCTATAAAATAGGAGGAGAGAAAGCAAGAGTAGCTAGTTGAGTGCTACATTGCTTGAAGAAAGGTTAGCTGGATTACTGGAACATCAAGATTATTAAAAAGGAGAGATGATTGCTAACATCTGTGGAGTGTAGTGGAGAGTAACAAGCCATTATGTCAAATGTCTCAGCTGCCTAAACAGAAATTCCCCTGTTGCCCCTGGGCAGTTGGTTTTGCAGCAGGAATCAAAGCAGGGGGTTTCTATTCCAGGCAGAAAAAATAGCTTTCTGATTTAAGATGTGCACTCCAATTTTGTGGGGCTGATTTTGAGGATTGAATGTCAGGGACCCTGATCAGGCAGGCCAGCCTGGGTCAAGTAGTTAAGCAGCCACATGTACAGTAAGTTACCAGCTAATGAACTTTACCCCAGTTAAGGAACAGCAAGTGCTCCAGTTGGCTCCTGGGAGTGCTGCCTATCTATAAGGGCTAAGTACAGATAGTCAAAAAACCTGAGGCTGAATTGATTCAGTCTTTGCAGGTTTGTCTAAGCTGCAAAGATTGAACTGAGAAACAGCTGGGCACACATTTACCTTTGATGCAGGAAATACAGCCACATGCCTACAATGGCTCAGGCCAGAAGCATGGGGGGGCATTAGAATACAGCTCTTTGGCAGCTCTTCTTCCTGTTACCCCCAAGGTCTCTGGGATTTGCAGTCCAGCATTACAGGAGCTAGACTCTGCAGGGTGGTTCATCACTTCCTTTTCCGGCTTCCAGGTGCCTCTGGGATTTGTAGTTCACAGTCACAGCCAGCAGTAACTTTCAAAAAGTTTAGCAAGGCAGCTCTGTACTGGGGAAGTCGGGTTTAACCCCCCTCCCTGGCCCCAGACCCTACCCAGGATTTGCCTGGTGGGGCACTGCCCCCTCCCCCACAAATCCTTTTCCACTGGAGTAGATAGCCCAGCCCAGCCCAGCCTAGGGCTGGAAAGCATGCTGGGGGACTCTGATTTAACTTGAACCAGGATGGACTCTGGGACAGAAGTTTCATAAATTGGTTTGACCCAAATCGGTTAAGTCTAATACTACATTCAACCAGGTTTATCTTAAGTCACTTTCAGCCATTTTGAAACTGGTTTATGTACACTGAGCTTCTGTTGTGTTACAGGTTTAAACCAGTTTCTGATGACTTAAAATGGTTTATGTGTAACTTCTGTCCCTAGCCTTATACCCAGCTGGAGGTATGGATTTCCAGGCTAGTCAATAATTGTGACTTTGCTGTGGCAAGCCTCCTGATTTGTGCTATCTGATTTTCCTGGTTCTTAGCTCTGGCTTTCAGCTTTTCTTTACACTTTAGCTTTGGATTTCCCTAAAGATCTGTGTTTTATGGTTCTTGGCCCCCAGCCTGGCTCTGCATTAAGACTTTGACCCATGAATTTCTGCTTTGCTTCTGACCTCCTAGATTCTGCCTCTGGCCTGTGCAGTGGATGCTACTTTGGGATTTCCCTCTACACTTGGTAATTCAGCTCCAGGATTCTGTCCCAGACCCTAGCATCTCCCTTCTCCCCTCCCCTCCCCAAGTCAGGACCAGATTAACCCTTTAGTAGACCCTAAGCAAACATGGGCCCCTAGTTTTTTCACTCAATTATAATATGTAAAATAAGCACAATTGGGCCCCTTCTTCACTTAGGGCACTAGGCTTAGTTTGCTTATGTGTTAATCCAGCCCTGATCACAGTACCCAGATCTTTAAGCTTGGCTGCCTACGACCTGGCCTGTAACATGGACAGTGCATGTTATATATGAGAAAATATGGTAGTTAATTCAATATTTGTGCTGAAAGAGTTATTAACAATAATTTATGGAGTTTAGTTTAATTTTTCTCCTATTAACTTGTCTACTATCAGGCTACAGTTTTCTCGTATTTATTTTTAATTCAAAATTGTTTGTTGGATAATGTTTATGAATGATGTTTGGTTTGTGGATCATTCCCAATCAGCTGGAAATATTTTCTGCTGTTTGCTTAAAATTTGTTGCTGACCATGAGCATCCTTGTCAGTAACCTCATTCACTAGGCCTTTCATGGGAAGTGAACACAAAAGGGGTATAAACACAAGTAAACAAATTCAAATTTGAGTGACTCTCCATGGAAGTTTTTTTGAAGACTTGACCCAAGTCTATTAAGAATGCAGCACTTTTAAATCAGAGGCGATAAACTCACAAGGGAGAGAGAGCTGGAAATAATCCATGGACGTTCTGTTCTTATTAGCAATGGGCTAAAATGTTCTGACAGATTTCAAACTTGCTGAAATGTACCATGTGTTACAAATTTTGACTTTCACTTGGCTATTATTGGGAGCACAGCTACTTGAGTGACTGTGGAAAAAATGAAGAGAATGAAATATATACAGTGAAAAAAATAGATTGAGAGAGATGCCTGAGATCTGGCTGAGTGAAAGAGGGAAAGACTCTGGGGGGAGGAGCAGAGAAGAGGAAGAGAATTTTTTAAAAATTCTATTTTTAGGATAGATATTGTGCCAA
>NW_017729022.1:15669354-15689229 GCF_001723915.1 Gavialis gangeticus
TGTAATGGCAGCACCAAACTTAAGATTTTTCTTTGACAATGCAAACTTTGATGCTCATGGATCCCTAGTGCCTGATCCAAAGGCCATCAAGGACAATGAAAAGAGCCCTGTTTACTTCAACAAACTTTCCATTAGGCTCTTACTGCTTTGCAGGCCTGATTCTCAGGCCATATCTTCTGTAAGAGTGCTTTACCAGTAAAAGTATGTTGATATCCTAGACTGGCAAAGTGCTTTTAGTATAGACATAGATGAGGTCTATACTGGCAAAGCTGTGCTTTTATTAATATAATTTATTTTACAGTCCATGGGCGCATCAACACCAGATGCTTTACTGTGCAGTAGAGCAAATTACTGCACAGTAAGCATCACCATCTACACCTGCAGACTTTTACTGCACAGTAATTTGCTCTATTCTGCAGTTAATTTGCTACCCGTAAATGTTGGTAGCAAATTAACTGCCGAGTAGTTACCATGCAGTACGGCACGTGTAGATGGCTGAATAGGGACAAATGTGGTCCAGGCCTGCTGGGTAGCAGGGGGTGGGAAATTGCTGCTGTGGCAGGCTCCAGTGCTGGGGCCTGGATGGGGACAACATTCTCTACAATCACAGAGCTGCGGCTGGGACCTCCCTGCCTGGGGAGAGTTCCCTGCCTAGCCTGGAGCTGGCTGGGAACAGTTCTCAGCCAACCCTGGGCTGCATGTGGAAGTTTGCATGTGCAGCCAAGAGCTGGCTGGGAACTGCCTGAAATGGGACAGCTTCTAGTCAGTTTCAGGCTGCACGTGCAGACTTCCCCATGCAGCCCAGGGCTGGCTGGGAACTGTCTCAGTCTGGGTCAGGTCCCAGCCCTACAGGTCTTTCCTAGCCCTGTACCCCAGCTGGGCTATTGGGGCACAGGACTCAGAGCTGTGGGGGAGGGGTAGATCCCAGCTCCCTGCCCCAAGTTGCTGGTGGGGCAGCTAGCAGCAAGCCCTCAGCTGGGCAGATTGTGTGCCCATTGCCAGTACACAGGTCCCACCGCCCAATCCTGGCAGGAGGGGGCAGTGCCAGATTGGGGTGGGGGTGACCTGCCCCTCCCCTGCAGCTCTTTCCAAGTCCTGTGCCCTGGTCAGGGAGCTGGGCTGGGAGCAATCTGCTGCTGGGGCAGGGGGATATTTTCCCAGCCTGGGCTCTTCCACCAGAGCCTGCCCTGGCAGCAGGCAGCTCCTAGGGGCAGGGAGTAATGTCTCAGCCCCTCCAGGAGACAGCTGTCTCTTGGCCCCTGCTCCCTGTCAGGTGCTAGGCTAGCACCCAGGGAGAGCTTGGAATGACCCCTGGTGGCTGGAGCAGGGCAGAGCAGGGTGGGATCAAATCTGCTCTCAAATGGCCGCTTGTGTAGATGCCTGTCTAGGGTGGGTTTAGGCTGGAGTAAATTAATCCAAAGTAAATCCATCATCAGCATTTGCACATACAGATGCACCCCTCATGGGGGTGGGGGGGGGAACAACTCCCAACAAAACTATGTATACCAGTGGTGCTCAATATCTTTTGGCCCTGTGGCTCAGATGAGTGGAACAGGGCTAGTATATGGGATGGGTGGAGCCCTACACACCAGGATTTGGCCCTGGGGCCTAGCACCACACCTTTCCCTGCTCTATGTCCTGGGGCTCGGCCCCAGGGGCCTGGCACTGCCCACTCCTGCCAGGATTGGGTGGTGGGGCTTGGCATCATCCCCCTGCTGGGACCGGTGTGCTGGCAATGGGCGCCCAATCCAGTATGTAGGACCCAGGGTTCTCTACAGGTCTAGGAATCTGGCAGCAGGGGAGCAGGACAACTGCTCCCCCACTGCCAAATTTCTGGACTTGAGGGGAGTCTTATGGGCTGAATGACATGGTACCATGGGCCACATCTGGCCTGTGGGCCAGGAGTTAAGCATCTCTGATATACAAGCAAACCTGTACTTTTGTTTATAACTGCATTCAGAGTGGCACAATGCTAGTCAAGGATCACATCTCTTCCCACCCTTGAACAATACAGCTATGCTGGAAACCCTCTGTAGTTTACAGAGTTATAATGCTACAAAGCTTGTGTGACTGATAAAAGGATATTTCTTCCATAACCTTGGAAAAACAAACTTAGTTTGTCATACGAGTACCCACATATCAATTACACACTATACTATTTCATTATAAGTCCATTATTTTCAAACTTCAACACAAATAACTTATACAAGTTTATCTCTGATTATTAAAAAAACACCCCTCCTTTGTTAAATTGCTACATGTAGAGCTCTAGTGTTTCTTTAGTTTTGGTTTTGTATGATGTTTGTTCTGCACACAAACAACATGGATAGCTTGAGGGCCAGCTCCATGATTTTTCCAGGAACTGAGGTGAGGCTGACCAGTCTGTCATTCCCTGGATCCTCCTTCTTTCCCTTCTTAAAGATAGGCACTATATTTGCCCTTTTCTAATCATCTGGGATTTCTTCCAATCACCATGAGTTTTCAAAGATAATGGCCAGCAGCTCTGAAATCACATCAACCAACTCCCTCACCACCTGCAGGTGCATCCTGTCCAGCCCCATGGACTTGCACACATCCAGCTTTTCTAAATAGTACTTAAGCTGTTTTTTTGCCACTGTTGGCTGCCTATCTCCTCCCTAAACTGTGCTGCCAGGTGCAGTAGTCTGGGAGCCAACCTTGCCTGTGAAACCTGAGGTGAAAAAGGCATTAAGTATTTCAGTCTTTTCTGCATCATTTGTCACTAAGTTGCCTCCCCAATTTAGTAAAGGACCCATACTTTCCCTGATCCTCCTCTTGTTGTTGACATACTTATAGAAACCCTCCTGGTCACCTTTCACATTCCTTGCTAGCTGCAACTCCAACTATGCTTTGGCCTTCCTGAATTCATCCCTGCATACTCCTCCCTAGTTTGTCCAAGTTTCCATTCATAAGCTTCCTTTTTGTGATTTAGCTTAGTGAAGAGTTCCTTGCTAAGACAAGCAGGTCTTCTGCCATATTTGCTAGTCTTCCTGCACATCAGGATGGTTTGTTCCTGTGCCCTCAGTAAGGTTTATTTAAAGTACAGCCAACTCTTCTAGACTCCTCTCTTCCTCAGACTGGTTTCCCAGGGGATCCTGCCCATGAGTTCCCTGAGTGAGATGAAGTCTGCTTTTCTGAAGTCTAGGGTTTGTAATTTGCTGCTCTCCTTCCTTCCTTTCCTCAGGATCCTGAACTCAATCATCTCGTGGTCATTGCTGCCCACGTTGCCATCCACTACTACATTCCCCACCAATTCTTCCTTCTTTGTGAGCATAAGGTCAAGAAGCACGCAGTCCCTAGTTGGTCTCTCCAGCACTTGCATCACAAAGGTGTCCCTAACTCTCTCCAAAAACTTTCTTGATTGCCTCCGCACTGCTGTATTGCCCTCCCAGCAGATGTCAGGGTGATTTGAAGTCCCCTATGAGAACCAGGGTTTGTGTTCCGGAAAGTTCTGCTAGCTGTTTGAAGAAAGCTTCATCCACCACTTCCTCCTGGTCTGGTGGTCTATAGAAGACCTCCACCATGACATCACCCTTGTTGCTCTCCCCTCTGACCCTAACCCAGAGACTTTCAACAGACCTATCTCCAGTTTGATACTGGAGCTCTGAGCAAGCGTATGGCTCTTTTACATAAAGTACATGTCCTTCTCCTCTGCCTGTCCTTCCTGAACAGTTTGTACCCATTCATGACAGTTCTGCAGTCATGTGAGTTATCCCACCAAGTCTGTTATTCCAGTCGTGTCTTGCAGATGAAAGGATGCCATTGATTCATAGTTCCATGACTGTGCGAGGACTTCCAATTCTTCCTGCTCATTTCCCAGGCTCCGTGCATTCATGTACAGGGACCTGAGGTAACTAGCCAATTGCCCTGTTTCTCAGGAAGAGTGAGAAGGCATCCCCTGTTGCCCCCTCCTGCTTGTTCTTCCTCCAGGTCACCCACTTCCCCTCTTATCTCAGGGCTTTGGACTCCATCCCCCAGTGAACCTAGCTTAAAGCCTTTCTAATTAGGTTAGTGAGCCTGTCTGTGAAGATGCTCTTCCCTCTCTTTGTCAGGTGTATCCTGTCTTTTCTTAGCAATCCTTCTTCTTGGAACAACATCCTGTGGTTAAAGAGGCCAAAGCCCTGCTGGCCAAACCACCTGCACAGCCATGCATTGATCTGCAGGATGCATCCCCTCTTGCCCAGAAGGACTGAGAACTACCTGAGCCCCTGTCCCCTTCAGCCTTGCACCAAGAGCCCTGTAGTCACTTTTGATTCGCTCAGGGTCTCCCCTGGCAGTATCGTTGATGCCCACATAGATGAGCAGCATAGGGTGGTAGTCAGAGGGCTGAGTGAGTCTTGGTAATCCTTTCGTGACATCCAGGCTCAGATCCAGGCTCCGGGCAGGCACCAGACCTCTGGAGACAACAGGTTAGGGGGGCAGATGGATGCCTCCATCCCTCTCAAAAGGGAATCTTCTTGGTGGCAGTGGTCTCGGTCCTGCCAACCTTGATGGTGCTTGACCTGTGGGAGTCAGCAATGCCCATTGGAAGGAGCATTTTGAAGACCTTCTCAGTTGATATTGCTGTTGATGACAGTGTTCTCAACTCCATCCCACACCACCCAGTCAGAGATGATCTTGGAATCCCTCCAACCCTTGATGAGGTGAGGAAAACCATCAAGCAGATGAAGAACAACGAGGTACCTGGAGCAGATGGAATCTCCACTGAAATCTTAAAACAGTGAGGACAGAAGCTCACATCACAGCTTTATGCCCTCATCTTAAGGATCTGGAATTATGAAGAAATCCCAGATGACCTCAGGGATACCATGATTGTGACAATCTTGAAGAAGGGAGAGAAGTCTGGCTGTGAAAACTACAGAGGGATTGCTATGCTGTCCACCACAGGAAAGATCATTGTGAGAACCCTTCTGAAGCATCTTCTTCCACTTGCTGAAGAGGTCCTCCTGGAATCTCACTGTGGGTGTGAGACTTCAAGAGGCACAACTGACACGATCTTCACAGCTTGCCAGCTGCAGGACAAATGTTGGGAACAACATAAGCCTCTCTACATGACCTTCTTTGACCTCACAATAGCCTTCAACTCTGTCAGCTGAGAAGTATTGTGGAGGATCCTTCTGAAGTACGGTTGCCCAACAAAATTTGTCACCACTTTCTGCTTGCTCCATGATGGTATGCGAGCAGTGGTTCTCAGTAATGGATCTATCACAAATCCCTTTGAGGTTAAAACAGGAGTTAAGCAAGGCTGCGTCATCACTCCAACACTCTTCTCAATATTCCTTGCCATGATCTGACCACCAACAAGCTTCCAGCTGGAGTGGAGCTAAATTAGTGAATGGATGGTAAGCTGTTTTGCCTAAGTCGACTCCAAGCCACAACCAAGACCATTGTGTCCACAATGATTGAGCTCCAGTATGCTGATGATGCCACTCAAAAACAGACCTTCAGGCAATCATCAATACTGAGGCATAAAGGAAAGTGGGACTGACCCTTAACATTCAGAAGACTAGGAGGAAGACATAGAAAGCACTTCAGGGATGTCCTGAAGGCCAACTTAAAAAAATGCAACATCAGTATCAACTCATGGGAGACTATCGTCCAGAACCACCACAAGTGGAGGATGAGTCTGTTGCAGGGATCTCAGTACTTTGAAATCTCACAACAACAGCAAGTGATGTAAAAGCAGGAGCAGCAGAAACAGCATGTTGTGGAGCAACTCAAGAATCCAGCGTCACCCACCCTTCACAGAAACACATGGAGCTACAGTAGAGTCTGTTGATCCCAGATAGGTCTCATCAGCCATTTTCAGATACTCAGATTATACAATCATGGAAGACGATCATCCTCAACTGTGAAGAATTTCAGAAGAAGAAGAAAGACAATGTAGTATATGATGAAGTATGTACACAATGATGTGCCCTCATCACTGTTGCTCCCCCTGCCACTGCCAATGGGGAAAGCATGAAGGAGCATGACTGCAATCTAGGATGAGCATGGGGAAGATCCCCTTCCCTGGTTATTTCCTCATTGATGGACTTTCTCATTTGCTCTTCTTACTCTCTACTCTCATGATTCCTGAATTCCTGACTGTGGAATGGCACAGCTTCAACAACAGGGGTTGAGAGTGCTCCCACACCACTGTTTTGTATGGTGGAAGATGTTGGTTTGGATTTGGACCTCTAACTTTCTTGGTGAGTGCTTTAAACTGGGTTATTATAGAAGGCGAGCATCACTACCACCTCAGTTTTGTCCATACAGATGAAGAGCTTAGACATGTAGTTGCAAGAGCGAGTTTCAGGCTCTCTCAAAGGTGCCTAATAGGCCTGTGAGAAGCAGCAAGTATTTGTTTTGGATTTGGATTTGGCCAATTTGGAGGGACAGTGATTTGATTTGGTGATTCAAATCACTGTCCCGATTCAATTCATAGATTTCATAGACAATGACTGACTTCCATCAACCACCACCCTCTGGTCCGACCAATTCCCCAGCCAGCAAATCGTGGTGAAGCTGAGGTCGCAGTTGACCAGTTTTGCTAAGAGGTGATCATGGGATACCAGATTGAAGGCATTTCTAAAGTTAAGATATATGCCATCAATCTCTTCTCCCTTGTCCAGGTGATAGGTCACCTGGTCATAAAAGGAAATAAGATTGGTCAAGCAAGACCTACCCACAACAACAGGATGTTGCCATCAGCCAGTCAGTTAAGAATGGTATCTTTGATAATCTTCTC
Source organism: Gavialis gangeticus (assembly GCF_001723915.1). Lineage (NCBI taxonomy): Eukaryota > Metazoa > Chordata > Crocodylia > Gavialidae > Gavialis > Gavialis gangeticus. Next base: position 15,676,103 of record NW_017729022.1, read on the forward strand.
TAAGATCTTCCCCGGGATAGAGGTCAGGCTGATGGGCCTGTAGTTTGCTGGATCCACTTTCCTCCCTTTCGTGAAGATAGATACCACATTGGTCTTCTTCCAGTCTTCAGGCACTTCACCAGATTGCTAGGAGTCCTTGAAGATCTGTGCCAGGGGCTGAGCTATGATGCAGGCCAGCTCCTTGAGTACCCTGGGGTGTAGATTGTCAGGGCCAGCTGACTTGAAGGTGTCCAGCCTCTCAAGGTGTTCCTTCACAAGGTCAGCATTGAAGGAGGGTAAAGAATCTCGTTTACTTGGGCCTTTCCATCCCATAATGGGCAGGGGCATCCCTTGGGACTGGTGAAAAAACAATGCAAAGTACCCATTTAGCAAGTTGGTTTTTTCCTGGGTGCTGGTTGTCAATTGTCCCATCTGGTTTAGCAGGGGTCCAGTGTTGCTGTTGCTTTTCCTCCTGCTCCCCACATATGTGAAAAAGGACTTTTTATTGTCCTTGATACTTGTAGCTAGTTGGAGTTCAGTTGCAGCCTTGGCTTTCCTGGTTCACTCCCTGCAGGTCTGAACCAGTGCAGAATATTTCTCCTTGGAGGTGGATCTAGTAATCCATCCTTTGTAGGTCTTTCTTTTTAGACACAGAAGGTCTGCTAGTTCCCTGCAGAGCCAAGGGGGCTGCTGTGCCCTTTTGCTGCCTTTCCTCCGAGATGGGATAGACTTTGCTTGTGCATCCAGTATTGCTTCCTTGAGGAGCAACCACTCTTCCTGAACTCCCCTCCCCTTTGGGTCATGGTCCCTCATGGCCTCCCTGACAAGCCTCCTGAGCTTGTCAAAGTCAGCTTTCCTGAAGTCAAGGACTTCTGTATTGCTGACTGACTTGCCAGCTTTACAGTGGATAGTGAAGGTGTTCAGCTCGTGGTCACGGTAACCTAGCTTCCCTTCAATCATTAGGTCGCTGATTAGGTCGTCTGCCATTGCCAGTACCAGGTTGAGCAGCGCTTTACCTCTCGTCAGCTCGTAGACTTCTTGAATCAGATAGAGCTCATCCACGCATGAGAGACAGCTTTGCGACTTTGGATTTGGCTGAGCTCTCTTCCCATGAGATGTCTGGGATGTGGCAATCAGGGACATAGATTGATTCCAATTTGCCTAAGCCAGGTTACTCAGAGAGTCTCTCTCAGAGCCAAGAACTGAAAGCTATTCTTCTGGATCCTAAGCCAGAGATTTAACAAGAGGACAAGGCCATCCTTCCTTTATTAATCTTTCACATTTAATAACATTGTTTTGAATACTTTTCCCTGGAAATAAAGAAAGCTGAAGAATTCTGAGAGGGCTGTTGCTAGTGGTGGATGATTGTTCCACGACTGTTTCTGTCATTCCTAATTCCCCTTAAGTGCTCCCAAATCTCACTTCTGAGTTGAGGGCAGTCTTGAAAGAAATTGGCCAGTTGTATTAACTTTTCAGTGAATACAAAAGGCTAGTGTTTGGTGTTCAGCTGAAGAGGAAATAACTGGATTCTCACATCCCTATTCAGAAAAATCTGGTTCAAGACATACATAATTAAAAGCTGACTTCATTGAAATATATGTGTTCATTTCAGAAGTGAACATTAAGACTGAAATGTATGCCCACAAGAGAAGAAAATTCAGAGGTAAGCCTGAATCTCAACAGCTTCTCATATGAACTTGGGCAATAGGACACTTTGATATCTGTTTACATATTTATATAACAATGTAGATTATGCAGGACAAAAATACTATAGTGAAGTAATAGCAGTATAAGGATCTATTGGAATATACAATGTAATTGGCCAACAAGAGGTTTTCTATCAGCTTATCCTTTCACAGGGCTTGGTTATATCGTCCTGTGGGTAAAACCATGAGAGGGAGCTAACAGGGAAGAAATTTATAGCCATTTTATGGGAATGCAAAAGTTGTCCCTCCCAGTTCAGATGAGATCCCTTGGATCTGGTTTGCAGGTCCCCAGAGATCTGAGCAGACCGTGAAAAGACAAAAGAAAGGACAGAGGCTTACATGCACCGGCTTTGTATCTCTCTGTTAGTTCTGTGACCTAAACAATTCCTCCATGTCTGTGATCTATGGTTTTCCAAGGGGATGACTGTCGCAGGAAACCCCATAAGGGGGCTCAGTCTCACTGTGGGTCCATGTAGTGAGGCAGACACAAAAATGTAATTCACTAGAGTTAAGTTTCTATGACGAGTTTCTGGGACTCACGGGATGATGATATACGTTCTGTCTATTCTGCCCATTGTTTAGTCTACCTGCTTCATACAGTTTAGGGCCTGTGAGGAGAATATTATCAAGGAGGCAATTTGCCTTACTTTCTGCACGAGTCCACTGTAACTCACTCGTGGAGGTCCCCCCCTCTGTGCAGGCAAGGAAATACGGATAAAAATGCAAAATAGAAAAGAAAGAAGGAGCCAGATTTAGGGTGGAGGCAAGGACATCTGATATCTTAAATGTAATGAATCATTAATAGAGTGTTTTTATTAAATTACTTTCATTTTATATGAAAGAAAATGTCGGTGAGGGAAGGGGGGAGTAGAATAGAGTTACAAAAGGGGCCTCCCAAGTCTTCTATGCAGCTTAAAGTTTAATTCCTCCTGAATCCTGTTACCATCCCCGGGACATGGTGGTACAGTATTTAAAGTGGTCCTACTTTAGAGGTATGAGTGTAACCCCCACTTCAGGCACATGCTGAAAGTTGCCCCTAAGGTGTTCAAAGTGTAAAAAGGTACCTGATCATTTAGGTCTGGGAGTAAAAAATGGTTAGATATAATGACACCCATATTGCTCCCATGTGTGCTGTTGGCCATAGAAGCCAGTGGTCTTAACCATGCTAGGCTATGGACCAGGGGTAGGCAATTATTTTGGGCAGAGGGCCACTTACTGAGTTTTGGCAAGCCATTGAGGGCTGCATGACAGGTTGCCAGGGACAGATAAATATTAATTTTCTAAATTTTTTAGGGGCCTTGTGGGCCAAATAGAATGGCCTGGTGGGCCACATCCTGCTCGTGGGTCGTATTTTGCCCTCCCCTGCTATGGACTGTTTAGTTTGGGCATACATTTATTTTTACTGTTATATTACTGTATCTGTGCAATATCAGTATTGTTTTGCACAACTGCTTAGAAATTTGAAGAGCTCTTAATAAAAAAAAAAGCTGATGAATATATTGCCATCATGCAAGCATATTCCCTCAGGGATGCCTAGTGAGAAGTAGGATATCAGTTGCTGCTGCTCTTCAGGACATAAGGCAACCAAGTGAGTAAATATTGCATGAAAGATTATCCTCATTTAACCTTTCGTAGCACTGTATCAATCTATAAAAATGTGAAAAGCAAGATTTTGGTTCTTTGATATTTCTTCACTCTATTCCAAGTGGGATGGATTCATCACAGGGGATCTACTCCAGAAACCTAGACGTTCTCAGGAAACAGATTTAAATAGTTAGCCAAAAGAGAATAAAACAACAGTTTGCACTTCATTTGGGGATGAGAAGTGTGTTTCAAATATATATAATTTCCAAACATATCCCTCTGGGGAACATTTTACCTATTATACAGAGGCAAAGAGCTTTTTTATGGCACATTCCTGTGTTTGTGTGCAAGATTGTGTGTGTGCATACATGCACAAACAGAACAAAATCTTATTTTCTTTTCAAAGAATAAAAGGCTCCTACCCTAATGAATGCACGAAATCAATGCTGTTAGCTCCAGCCATTCTAAAGGAGACAGGTGGTGGTTGCGATGAGTTGATGGTCATAATAGCTTTCCTGTGTTGGCAAGAAGGTCTGGTTAGCCACACACAGAGGTGCTCATGGCACCATCTTAAGTTGTGGTGCAATGGCTGTTCTCTTGCAGCATGTTGTTTAGGAGTGTGGCAGAGCACTTGCAGTGCCTGCCACTTTAAGGGCTGAGCTGAGCAGCCAGCTTGATTGCAGCAGCCATTTTAAAACACTGGCTGCCTATGTAAATACAGCAGTTTGCTGCTGGCAGTGAAGGCAGAAACACCGCCTAGCTAAGCTGCAGCAGGAACAACCAGGAGGTAAGGGCAAGAGCTTATGGGGATGGCTAGGAGGCTGTTGGTCCTGGGCATGACCTAAACCTGCACCCTGCCAGGGATGGGTGGCCTGGTGGTGCTCTTGGTAGTGTGGGAGCCCCCAGGAAATGCCAGGCCAGTTATCTCCCCGCTGAAAGGTGGGTAGGGGCCCCTTAACCCCAGCCCTCACATCCTAGTGGGTAACCCAGCAAGGAGGTCAGCAGGACCAAAGGGAGTCCAGAATGGGGCAAAGTGCCCAGAGCAAATGAGGGGCAAGGAGCCCAGAGTTTGGGAAAGGGCACGGAGCCTAGCAAGTGGCATGAAGCCTAGTGAAGAGGCAAGGAACCCAAAGGCTAGGAGTCCTGACTGTGTGTGTGGGGCAAGAAGCTCAGTATGAGTGAGGGGCATGGTGCCTGATGAAAGAGGCCCGAGTTAGGGGCTGGGATATGGTTACAACATGTGGATGCCATCTGTGAGGCATGGGTTGCAGTGTAGGGAAGGTTCGGAGCCACAGAGAGTGCCCCCTGGCATTGGGGCATGTAATGGGCACTCTCCCACATTTTAGTACCCACCTGAGAACAGCAAAGGCATAGCAGGTGAGACTGGGTGGACTGCCCCATAGAGACAGGTGGGTGGGCCAGCATGAGACCCGGCCCTGAGGATGATCCCCTGTCACAGGGAGGTGAAAAAGATAGTATGCCTCTCTGAGACACTGCTTTCCCAATCTCAACCTCAGGTGGTGTTCCTTTGCTGCCTTTTTCCAACAACATTTAGCAAGAGAATGGGAGACTGCTTATTATAATCACCTTCACTCCTAGATGCTTTGTTTTACTGCTTGATACATTTCCTCAACTTAGTCTACACTAGATTGTCCACTAATTATTGCCATTGTTTTTCAACAGTTCATTCTCACAGTGAAATTTCAGTTTTCCTTAAGTTATGAGCCATAAGCCACCACATCTTGATATTGAAACTCATTTTGTTTAAAATACAGGATGTGGGTGTGAACACTAGGGCTGTGTAAAACTTCAGCAGCTGTTTCATTTTGGAGGTGTTTTGGCCCTTTTTGGCACCCAAAACACCGAATCTGAAATGAAAAGGAAGGCTCTGAAACATCTCCGAAACAAAACAAAAACATCCCCAAAGTTTCAAAGTATGTTTGAGTTTTGGAGCTTGGCAAGCAAGGAAACAGAAACTAGGAAGAGGGAGGGGAAGCAGGGTGGTGGGTGGAGGACCGCTCTGATATTGACATCTGTAGCTCGCCAGTGTCTGCAAATTGTTCCTGGGGTCCCTTCCAATCCCAGTGCTCTGGGGAGAGATGGCAGCCTGCTGTCATCCCGCACGCAGATCCAGGGTCCTGTGGCCCCCAGGAGGAGTCTGGCACATCCCTTCATCCCTCCTGGGGGGCACAGGCCCCCAGATCTGTGTGCGGGTTGACAGCATGCTGCTGCTGCCGGCTGGGGCCAGCGCCAGCACCCAGGTCTGGTTGGCACAGCCCACTCTGAGTGCCAGAAAGAACCTTGCATGCAGATCTGGGGGGTCCATGCCCTCTGGGAGGAGTCTGGCACTGCCCTTCAGGCACACCTGGGGGGTGTGGGCCCCTGGATCTGCATGTGGGATGACAGTATGCTGTTGCTGCTGGCAAGTGATATGAGTTTTGCTTTGAACAGTTTGAGGTGCAGTTTCACAGACCTCCCTGCATCTACCTCCTTGAAACATGGCAAGCTTCATGCCCTCAAAAGGGGCTACCATATCTACAATTTTCACCTGAATCAGGCAAGAAATGACAAAGTTATAGGCATGTTAGTGACTCCCCATTATAACCTATGGCCAAATCACCGAAACTGCGTCAAAACTCCAAAACAGATTCCGCCAAATTGAAACAGAACAGTGATCCAAAACGCCAGAACAAATCACTGTCCCTCCGAAGCAGCTGAATCCGAAACTGAATCAAACAGCTGTTTCGCAAAGCCCTAGGAACATCATATGTAGGTACTCTGGTCATTTTTAAGAGATCATTTTAAAGACCGAATTTCAAGCAAAAACTTTAAGGGACAGCATCATATTAAATAATACATATTCATTTTGAACTTTTAAAGCTACTAATATTAAAATCCTGCACACAGCTTTTTGTGTAACTGGAACAGAAGACTGTGAAACTACAAAAAATGCAGAGAAACTCAGGAGAGGGTGTATATCCTGAAATGATTTTCAGATGTTTTTCTTTTGAAAAAATCAGACTGGTTTCAAGTTGAGGGGAACTGTGGAACTACCTTAACTTTTATGAAATTGAACACATTGCATTCATGTTTAGTGATTGGCTATTTTCTAGTACAGACATTTGTCTGAACATAAATGTACAGCTCATTGATCAGAATAATTTCAGTGCATTCTGGTCAGAACTATAAATTGCTTGAATGTAACTACAACAAGACAAATTGTGGAATATATGTTTTCACTTTTGTTTTAGTAACACTCTCAGCTTATTGATATTTATATTATTTAAATGAATGCTATGTTATAAGTATACAACGGCATATACTTTTATATATTATTTATATTTATATAATAGAACTTAATCAAAATTGTGTGTAAAGCATCACTGAATCAGATTAGGGACTAAGAATTTTTCTAGAGTAATTTTAAATTTATCAGATAATGATTATCTCCCTTTAATTTTGTGCCTTAAACTATTATTACTGCTTGTTTTTCAGAGACATTGCTTTACAGTGCTGATTATTTTATTGCTACATCAACATAAGATATCTGATAAGCAGAAACTTTACAGAGATGACCATTCTGACAAAAAGGCATGAAAAATTAACTGCCTTTAGGTTATAACATGTAACATCATACAAGAAGTAGTTAAGGGGGTAGATTTACCTATTCATCCAAATGCACTGAGAAGCAGCAAAGACAAAGCTTGTTTTCCTGATGCTATCCATTTGAGGCAATGAGGCTGTGAACGAATATGTGGTAAAAAGAAACAAAGTCTGAAAGTTAATACCCCAGGCGCCAAACACATGTCTGTGAAAGAGGAATGTAACCAGACATTTCTATATGCAGTACATTAGTTACTAATAGGCTTATTCTCTTCTATGGTGGGTCAGATTATTATCATAAAACAGAATCCAGTTGAATACAATGCACAGCTCATTTTAACGTGTACAGTTAACTGCAAATTTTTATTTCCTCCTTGTAACGTTAACACAATGAATATTAACTAATCAGCATGACAGCCTAACAAACAGGGATGATTTGACATTTTAAACAACCCAAAACTGTCTACATACAAATCTGGCTGCTTATTATTACTAAATTTCTTCCCTTTGGGATGGCTCCTGCAAAGCGTCAAGTGCCCATTGCATGGTGGTGCCCTTCCCTCACACAGAGTGGGTATTGAGTAGGCCTGGTACCAGACAGGTAGCACTTAGCATTTTCCAGAATCAGGTCTTTTCTGTGCATGCTCTGGAGCTTTGCTCTAAATAGTAGGGTTTTTTTCTTCTTTTGAAACTGCTGCTAAAAGATACTATTTGACAGCCCCAGAGACTGAAATGCCTGGTTGACATCCTGGGCCCTTTGTAGTCAGTGAGAGTTCTCCCACTGTTTCTAGGGGAGTTGGTATTTTGCTGTGTTTTTCCATGGTACAGGCAGAAGCATGCTAGATTCCCGGCACCACTCCATAATGGGAGGAAAACTACCAGAGGGGACTGAGTAGTCTTCCCTGTCTCTGTCTCCATTCCCATCCACTCTTATTCTCTGCTGAACAAGTGCCCTAATTAGTGCCAGCTGTGTTGACAGTGTCTGGTTGTGGCCAGCTGTCCAATAGAGAACTGAAAGGAGACCGTCAGCGTAATTCACTGAATAGTTGAAAGACTGTAACAATTATGCTCATTGCCAACAACATATGGATTTGCAGAGGAGACCTAGCATTAAAAAGACTCGTATATTACCAGGTCCCTGAGTTATACTTTCACTTTTTATGTCAGTGGGTGCGTCTACATGTCGCCATCTGGCAACACTGATACAGTATGGGCGGTTACTGCACTGTGGGCATGGCACACTTAATTTTTCCAGCTACGTTGCTGTAGCGGCGTGCTATACTGGGGAGCATGCCATTATGGTGGTGTAGCTGATGATTACCTGTAGACCCACATGATTGCTACATCACCATAGCACACCATATGGCGACATAGTGCATTGCTACATTGCCATAAAGTGGCATGTAGATGCACCCAGTATTCCCTATTTAGAGTTTGGATTAAGCTATTTATTTAGAGAGCTTCTTTCTGATGCAAACATTCAATTGTACAGCCAAATTTGTAGTCCTGACTCATCAAGATGACTTTTGGCTTCAAAGGGAATTTTGCTCAGAAAACTACACAATTTGGTCATAAAATACTGAATTATGCAGGATTTAAACTGCACTCCATATACATATTATTATTGTACTTATTTAGGTCAATGGGAGATGGATGCAAGAATGGAGAAGAGTACAGGCTGGTCTATCATAGCCTCTACTATCCTATGTACTGGAAATATAACAAAAATGTATATTTTTTAGTAGTAATGTACTTCTTCAGTAAGCAAAGACATAACATACAATATTCCTTTAGTTTTTTATAACATTTGACTAACAGATTTGTTTTGGATATGTGATTAATAAATACACTTGATTTGAATTTTGTAGATTTCATATTGTTTTTATGATTGTAATTTCTATTTTTCCCTTTAAATGCTTTTTGACATTTTAGAATGATTTGGGAATCCTCAGTGGCTAATTTTAATAGCTGTATGTTCAGATGATTCATACAATGTAATGAGAGCATGACAGATGTGAAGAATATCTAACACAAATATAATCCTACCACAAGATTTGAAGTTGTCTGAGTTCTGCTTCTAGGCTTAATTTACAGGGATGTGAGAGACAATGTTGAAGCCGCTACCTGATGTTCATGTTTTTCTTACTTCTGTCCCCCACTTTAGAAAGAAACAGAAGTGCAGCTTTACAAACAGGTAGGATATAATATCTCCAAACTAACTGGAACTGAAGAAGTCACAGGAAGACTAGTTTTAATTTTGCAGATTCCAATCCATCTGAAGGAAGTTCTTACCTCTTCAGTCTTTTTTTTACCTGCCTTGGAACATTGATTTCTGACTGCTCCTCCTGATTAAACCTATAGCCTAATACCTTATCAGAGCAGTGGCCCCTTGGGTTATATGTGTAGGATAAGCCATGATCAATGCCTAGGCAAGGGAAAGTAGACATTATAGTTAGTTTGGATTACAAACTGTAGAAAATGACAGAAGATGGGAGAAAAGTTCTGCTACTGCTTCCTAGCTACTGTGGAAACATAAATGGAGCCAGATTATATATGGTATAGCTCCATTTCTTTCAGAGGAGTTGCACCAGAGATCAATTTCCTTGTAGAGTTCAAAGAAATCTGTTCCATTATTTATACCATGAACTTATCTACCTTCTGAGCAGACTTAACATATTACATCTGCAATTCTTCTGTAATTAAATGTGAAGAATACCTTATTAATATTATTTCTATTCCTTTATAGCAACCCAGTGGATTTCATTCCTTACTGTTCACACTTTTCAAATCCTTTAAGAGCATTATCAGTTTTCTCCTTTCCCTTTCAGCTGTGTAATGCTTTTTACTCTTCCAATATTCACTAATCTTTCTAGCTCTTTTTCTCTTCACTCTGTCTTCTGAATTCCTTGCAATGTGTTAATATCTTTCTGGTACAGCGGTATTTAGATCTCTGCACAATGCCATGCATTCTTGGACCAGAAGCCCCACATTGTTAATATTTAGTTCATAAACATTTGCTATCCACTCTCAAATCAGGGCTTTTATTATTATTTTTGGCATTGCTGCTCTTTCCCACTGGATTTGGGATTATTCCCCAGATGCTTTTTTCCAGACTGAAGCTCATTTTTATTATTTCCTGCCCATATTTGTTATCCCTTCAGCACTGTGTTTTATGATTCTGTTTTACAACAACCGTCTTCAAGTTCGCAGATACCAAGTTATGGGGAAAGTTAACACACTGGAGGACAGGGACCAGATACAGGTCAAACTGGACAGGTTGGATCAACAGGCAGAACGAAATAGGATGCAATTCAACAAAGATAAATGTGAGGTACTCCACCTAGGGAGGAGGAATCCCCAGCACACCTATAGGTTGACCTCCTCAGTAGCTCAGAGGCTGAGAGAGATCTTGGAGTCATAGTTGACTTCAAGATGAACATGAGCTGGCAGTGTAACGAGGCCATCAACAAAGCCAACCCCACTTTGTCATGCATTAGCAGATGCATGACCAACAGATCGAGGGAGGTGATGCTCCCTCTCTATGTGGCACTGGTCAGGCCTCAGTTGGGGTACTGTGTCCAGTTTTGGGTGCTGCACTTCAAGAGGGACACAGAGAATCTAGAGAGGGTTCAGTGGAGAGCCACTTGCATGATTAGTGGGCTCCGTGAAAGACCCTACGAGGAGAGGTTGAGGGATCTGGAGCTCTTCAGCCTTTACAAAAGACGGCTGAGGGGTGACCTTGTGGCCATCTACAAGTTTATCAGGGGAGGACAGCAGGGAATTGGGGATGCGCTGTTTACCAGAGCGCCCCAGGGAGTAACTAGGAATAATGGGTGCAAATTAGTGGAGAGTAGATTTAGGTTAGACATTAGGAAGAAATTTTTTACAGTAAGGGTGGCCAGAGTCTGGAATGGGCTTCCAAGAGAGGTGGGCTGTCACCTAATTTGGAGGTCTTCAAGAGGAGGCTTGACAATCACTTGGCTGGGGTCGTCTGACCTCGGTCCTCTTTCCTGCCAGGGGGTCGGACATGATGATCCGTTGCGTCCCTTCTGACTCTATAATCTATGAATCTATGAACCCCTCGTTCAGGCTCTGATCCTGGTTCAGGCTCTTTGCAGATGTAGCAGTCCACTGGAATGGAGACAATGAAAACTTCTCACCCTTTGCCATCTCCAAGCTGTATTCGTGTGTGGTTGACCTCTTTCTTCCTCATTTTATTAAGGTGGCTAAATTAAATATGACTTTTGCTTGTGTCCTGGTATATATGGATACTTCCTTCTGATCTGATACATAACTGTTCAGGATTTCTGACCCCTCAGGAAGTTTACAATACAGAGAAGAGTGCTTAGGTAGAAACCAAATCAGGATGCTGCAGAAGTAAATAAAGGAGAGTAGCTGCCCCAGTTGTTTAACTGTATGGTTGTCATAGCACATATTCCTTCCATTCATAGAAGGAGAGGTCATGGAAACACTGATGCAGTCAGGGGCTGCCACCTGAAACTCTGACCCCTGTTCTTTCCAAAGGCTGAAAAAACTAGAAAATACCTTTTATGTTGCTAAAAGAGATGTCAACACCTGCTTTGAGGAAGGAGTCTCTGTCCCTCTGGAGCAGTATATCTGTTGACCAATAGAAGTGAGACTCTGAGCACATGAGAGAGAACTTTCCCTGGAGCTGCAGCTGCACTCTTGCTCTTTCCCAAGAGATAAGAATGACCATGAACCTCTCAACTTCAGAACTAAATGCAAAGCTCATTTTTAAAAAGTTTAGCTTTAATCTAATACATTTTTCTCACATGAAGCAGACACATCTTGCTATTTCTCCTGAATATTGGGAAGAGCGGTTATTCTTGTTGAATTGTTAAATATATAGGTAGCGTTCCATATTTATGAGGATGAGGGCCATAAAGATAATTAGACAGAAATTTCCAAAGCAATAACCTTAGTTAATTGGCCAATTTAATTAGCCTTTCAATATAGATTTAATTAGCTCGAGTGACTAGTACTTCCTTTTATAAATGAAACATCCCAGTGTAGTTACTGTAATGGCATTAAATTACTGGAGCATCCTGAGATCTGACTGAACTGTGCTTACTAAGTGGTGTGGGCATGATGTGGAACACAACTAAATCTATGCACACCATTTGTGTGCTCCCCTGAAACCTCTGGCTGTTGGGAACTGGATTAACAGTGCAAATTAGAGCAGCCTTGGCGCTCAAGATCATAGGAATGTAGCAGGGTCCCACCCTCACTTCCTCTCTCTGGTGTGCCCTGCCTATGAAGAGACAAGAGGATGAATTCTTATTTTGCTGAAGGAGGCAGATTTATGGTCCCTTTATGCTGCTGGACTGCACAAAGGGCCTTATATGTAATTTTTTCCATGCATCATACCCAGGTAATTATTTCCTGATCATGGCTGATGCTTATTTTATCAAAAGAAATAACAAAGAGTTCCTAATGCAGTTGCCCTATACTATTTTAACAAAAAAACCTGCAACCCATTTATTTATTTCATTTTTAAGTAAACGCTTCCTCTTTTTGTTCACGGACTGCTATTCAAGTACTTGGAGTCTTTGGTAATCATTCATTAGTTCAAGTTACTCAAGCTGTTCTGTTTATTCAGTAACAATAATTATTCTTTTCAAGGTAGTGATGTGACTCCAGGCAGAAACAGTTCTAGATTAAACTATGAGGTGGGGCAATGCAGGACTACTTAGGTGCCAATATGGTAATAAATTTAGTGTGTAGCTTTCTCCCAGATCAGCTGTGGCTCTTGAGCTTTTCCATTAAATACAGTCTCTCTTGGAGTCATATTGGAGATGTTGTTTTAAAATTTCCTATCAGAACACAGATTGGGTGTGTGATGTTATTATGTGGATAGCTGTCAATCACTCAGGACTTGGGGAGTGAGATAGGCACACAAGAGATCTATTTTTACTTTGTTATGTTTCTGATTGGAAAAGTGCCTTGCTAGCAGACAGCCTGTGAAGGAACAAGTATTTCTAAAGCAAGTGAAAAAGAAGTGGGTACTAGATTTCTCTTGAAGGGCATGGATATATGTTGCAGTGTGTGTCTATTTTAATTGTTTAAAATGTCATTCACTACTGTTAAATGCAACAGAATTAGCTGTGTTTTAATACAAGGGTGAAACACACTATGATTCTTTATGTCCCATGATTAAGGAACTGTGCTCACAAATACCTTCCAGCCCTGTCAGCACCAAGCATTCATAAATTACTTAAATCATCTGAAGCTTTT
>NW_017729022.1:15694229-15706607 GCF_001723915.1 Gavialis gangeticus
TGCATCTAACTTGTGATTTCTGAGTTTGCTGAATGCATTCATATCATGTTGTTAAGTTCCCCCACCCACAGCCTCAAGGGCTAGAAACTTTTTTGTTTTGCTTTGGTAAATGAAATATGAGATTCTTGTGAAATCACTTGTCCCCACTTCACTGGGGATTTAAAGAAGATACACTGTGGGTGCATCTATATGTGTCCCTATGATGCCTACATTACTGGGCCATCATTTAGTACTTCCAAAAGACTTAAGTACTTTGGAAGTACTCAATGACAGCACAGTAACAGCCTGTTTTCAGATGCTATGTCACTGTAGCAACACGTGATAACGAGGAAGCGCATTGCAATGGTGATGGTTTGAGACTGCCGATGCTACGTTGCTGTAGTGCATTGCTGTGCTGATGTAGTGTCGTGTAGCTGCGCCCTGTAGCATGTGACTTCAAATTATGAGAGCTGGCAGCAGAACTGGGCATTTTAAGATTTCTGTTTTATTCTAGGCCATGGGGTTCCAGCATGCAGGAAGTGTTAACAAGTCAGGTTAGTGGGGTCTACTGGGGAGGTTTCTGGGTCTGTTTCTGGGGAAGTGCAGTATTATAACTGGGGAAGGATGAGAAGGGGGTACCAGGAGCGTGTTCCAGAATTGCCCCTCAAGAAGTCTTTGCCCTTTCAGGGGCAGCCCTGCAGTGCCCTGCCTGGCCATGGGAGGCAGACAGAGCACTCCCACATCAAGCAGTATATCTGGTGGGGGGAGAAAGGGGAGTAGAGTGAACAGAATGATGTTTCTCTGCTCCCTTGCCCCTGGGGAACCTTTGCCAGACCAGGTATAACACTGCACCCCATATATATGTATGGAGGGTGGGGGACACACACCAGGGTTGGCCACAGGGCTGCAGCAGCAGCATCCTGCCCTGCTCCCCTTTCCTGTCTGCAGTGGTTGGCTACCCCTGGGTCCCCTCTTCCCCCCTCTGTGGGGTAAAGTCTGACCAGGCATCCCCCGAAAGGGATGGAGGAAGCAAACTAGCTTATCTTATAGCAAGCTGAGTATAGGGAGACTAAAACCAGCTAACTTGCCATCTGGTAATGCTGAAAGAAGCTGTGTTACCAGGAGGTTGAAGTGTGCCAGCCTCTAAGAAAATGGGATAGTCTGGGTATCCCACCAAACCTGCAAAGCTAGGTAGGTGGAGGAGAGAAACTAGGACTGATTTTATGTGTTTGGACAAGTATCTAAAGTTCAGATACTCCATCCTTCTACCCACAGGCAGGGCGGCTGTGAGAGCGGCAAGATGGGGTACAGTTGTACCAGGCCCCCAAGCTTGCCTTTCTTCCAAAAATTATGAAAATTTTCTTTCATAATAGAAATTAAAATATAAAGAGTAAAATAACATTTGCAATGAGTGTATAAGTAAAGTAGAAGTATGAGCTTTAGTGATGCATTTCAAAACCCATGAGTTTGGATTTTAAATAGAATTCCTGTTTCCTCTGCCCAAAGTGGGAGGAGGGGCCTTATCAGGATTTGCTGAGTCTTCACTTTTCTCCCACAGATCCTGCCCACAAGATCTGTCATCCCTTGTTAATTTAACTATGCCTTTATGCCTATGTGTGCAAAGTTACTGCCACCTAAACTCCCTGCTTCCTGACACTTTCACTTTAACTCACAGACAGACTAATGGCAGTGGAATGCTTGCAGAAGGGTTGGGCAACCTCATTTACATCTGACTCACGGCTACATGCAGGTTCATGAAGCTGCAAGATTCCTCTATCAGACATGTGTGGAATAAAGCCTCTATCATGTCAGGACAATGCTGGCATTTTAGTGCCAAGGGAAGGTCAGTCATTCTGTTTAGACTCCATTTTAATTGGTATTCTCATATATGATGTAGCATTCTTTACCTGCAGCAAAGTTGTGTAATACCCTGAGAACATTGTTCTGCTTTCCTGTCCACGACCTAATGAGAAAAAAATTCATCTTTTTAAAGAAGCTTTCCCAGGTGATACATGGCATGCTAAAGCCCAGTGCATGCTAAAGAAGGAGATGGGAAGTATAATCAGTACCATGTAGACACACAGACAATGGAAATATAGTTGATTACACTGATGGATAGCTAAACATCTAGTCTTTTTACTCTGATTCAAAGTGTTTCCAATCACCTGGAATAAAAGGGGTTCTGAGAAGGATGTGCAGTTCTTCTCTAACCCTGAAAACATCAACAAGAACTTGTGGTATCTGGATGCTCCCTCATCTGTCTAAATGACAGGAAAATATAGTTGCACCAGGGTAAAATTGTTTTTTGGAAAATTAGTTGTCATCCATATCAGTTGGAAGTTCACTCCAAAGAGTAATGAGAAAAATTAAAATTTACTGTATTCATTCCTCTTTTTTTTAGAAATACTCTACCTTCTTTGTTAATTGTTATGTAGGAAAGTTAATCCCACTTAGTTCTCTGCATTAATGAGCATTACATTTTCACATACTGAAGTGATTTATTTTTATAGCATCAAATGTAATAGACCTGGAGAAGTGATTCTAAATCGGGGCTACTTGGAAATTTCTTATGGAAAACTGTTCTCAACAAAGCAAACTTTTTGGAGAAAAGTATAAGCTTTCTTCAGAATTTTTTTTCATTGAAATTTTTTGCTAAATTCTTTATTGTTTTTGTTATTATTATATTATTCTTCAGCTCAGAATTAAACATATTCTTGGGAGAAAAAATAAGATAAGTTTTACTCTGAGAACAACCTTTTACCTGAATTTGTTTTGCAATAGTCATGGGAATAGAAGTGTAAACTGAAACAATTATGGAAAAGGTGTGGTTTAGTCAATGATTATGAATGAATGAAGAATAAAATGTGTTGCAATGGAATATTTAAACTAGGTATAGTGTTTGGTAGCTGTAAAAGATTTGGCAAGATACATTTATTGACATCCTACTATATTCAGCTGTTTTCAGTTATGCATTTGTTTTCCTTCAGTCAAGTTCAGTGGAAAAGCTGGTTTTCAAATGCAACATATTGCCTTGAGTTTTGCTTGGATTTCCTGGATTATGATGTTAAACATAATATTTACATTTGGATTTAATTTTTTCTGATGTAGTGGCTGAAGGGGAGGTGTGCAAGGAATTCACATGCATCTTAAACAAAGAGAGGACAGAAACAACTGAATTATACAGAAAAGTTAGGATTTTTATTAATGGATTTTATGTAACTTTATTGCAACTGTGGTGCTTTGCAGACCATAATTTCCACAGCTGTCATGAACTAAAGCTCAGCAGAACAGTTTGTTTTGTAGAAGGCTGAACAACAAACCTTGGTTTTATGTAACTAGAAAGTTGTGTAATTTATTTTATACTACCAGGCGATCAAAGCTGCCATTGCCTTCATGCTAATGGAGTTACAGCTGCATAAAACTGGATGAATGCAATGATGAATCAGTCCTGCCAACTGCATGGAATTGGAAAAAATCATGTGCTTCTGAAGAGAAGGATATTTGATAGCCTATGGGGATAGCAGATCTTTTGTTCTTTTCTATATATGGGCACCACCTTTTTAATATACATTTATTAGGTGTGGAAGAACCACACCTTAAGCATTTGCAAATCAGCAGTGTAATACAATGATTGACTGTCACTTCAGTAGGCTTCTGGAAGTAGAATTCTAATATCAAATTGTGAATTGACATCACTCCACATACATAGGAGCTCTTGTTGTTTCGGTCTCAAATGTGTGACTGCAAACTTTAATTTAGTTTCTGTTAAACTCCCTCGTGTTCACTAATGCATAGGGGACCCCACTGTCTCAGAAATTTTGGTGGGCATACGACCTTCAGTGTTACTAATTATCTACAACATTCTGCCTTCTTTTTATGTGATAAGGTGAATTCCTGCTAACGTTGATGTAACTTTTCTTCATCTTAACACAAGAGAATATAGGAAGGATGAAATTCTGCAGTCAATGGCAAGGTTCCAGTTGGCTTGTAAGGAATTTTTCAGTGCTCAATTTCCCTTTATTGTGAATCATTAACAAGTCACTCTGCCTGTTCTGTTTCTAATATACCTTATTCCTTCTAGGTCAGGGGAACCTACAAGCAGGCTTCGACTTTTGGTTGGTTCTTTTGGTCCTACCTATGGTCTTGCAGGCAAGCTCTTCCCTGAGCTTATCTCCCAGCCATCTGTCTGGACTAGGTGCAATTCAAATATGCAACAGCTATGTCGTAAATCACATCCAGTTCACTCCTTGCATTAAACTGTTTTGTTCCGTTATTAAATGAATTAGAAATAAGCTGTGATCTGGTTGACTGGAAAGTTCAAAGCTGCCTATTTCCCAACAAAGGCATGTGCATGGATTAGAAGGCTATTGTATTGAGCAGATTCTCTGTGCCTGTTCATTTAAGATTCTCCCAGACAAATCTGAGTAGCTTTGAATTGCTCCCAGTCATTTAAAAATGAACTCTCTTATATTCTCCTGATCCCAGTAGCTGATGTTGGGAATTACTCTGCTGCTGCTGCCATTAGCTGTGCTCCATGAAGGTGGTTTGGAGATAGAAAAAAAAAAAAAAGAACTGTCCCTCTAAGTCTACATGGTCAATAGGTTAAAGCACACCAGTTTCTGCAGCCAACAATATTTAATGGCACAAGGTGGATAGTATTGTACCTAGCTACCTTTGACTTCATAAACCAAATGACCAGGTACCCATTTATGGTTGGGTCAGCTGTGGGTTGCCTTGGGTGTGAGGCTCAAACATGCACCTTTGGATTAACAGCAAGATGCCTTAATCAACTTTGCCATCATATCCCATGGTGTGGAGAGGTTCTCAGGTGCTGTTTCTCTACTCACTTAAATTAGGGAAGAAGGGAGTTAAAATAATGGTGCGGGGTTGGGAATAATTCTTGTTTTTTGTGGTGGCAAGAAACAAGGACAGTCCCTGAGTACCTGCTTCTTCCAAACTATTCCAACTTGGGGAAGGAGTTAAGAAGGGGGGGGGTGTCAATGATGGGTTCATCATGAAAGAATTTTACAGCTTTCTTTTGCCAGACCCTACTGCCCATTAGAAAGACTCAGCTGCATGAATGTTCTATAAATTTCTAATTTAAAATATTATTTTTAGCTAAAAAGGATAGAATAGCATCAATCTAGGACAAAGCCAATATATACACATGAGGGTGTGTGAAGGATTCCTACTGTGCCGTATGCCCAAACTATGCATATTTTGTGTGAGAAAAAACACACCCAGTCCAACTATGTAGAAAATGGTCATGACCCACGCCATAATCCTAGAAATACTTGAACACTCTTAACTTTATGCCTATGGGTAGTAATCAATGCATAAACTATCCATATGTGCTTACATATTTGCAGGCTTGAGGCCTTAGGTTGCAGCAAGACGCCTAACTAACAAAGGACCCAAGATATGGTGTTATAGGATGAGAATCACATAGCGTGGCTCTGTTTAGCACTCTTCTGCCCTATCATGTACAAAAAACCCAATAGGTAGATTTCTAAGTGGAAGAACTTACTTCAGGGATTGTGATTGAGATCTTCCCTGTGCTTTCTAGGTCCCAGAGGCAATTATCTTTTGGCCTCTTCCCTTCCAGTATGCTCACTGAATATGGTGCTCTCACAACAACCACATACCTCTGAGATATTCCTTACATAACTCCCAAAGAAATGAAAACAGAGTATTTAATTTTCACAGGCAATGAGATTGCTTGCTCTATTATTTCCAGTTAAATACACTGGGTCAAATTCCACTGAGATGAGGAATTAGTCCACTCCCTTCTAACAGAATTAGATTAGCTCTGTGCATCATTTAGATGATAGATACAGACATGAACAAGTTCATAGGATTAGGTGTTTCTTGTGTAGTATAGTGGCTGTCTTTTCATGACTCACTGTTTTCAAATAAGGAACCTCGTATTGAACTCCTTTTTTGTATGTGGTGGCTTCTATACTGTACTATATCATAACATCCTGAGATTTTTCATAATGTATATGATCCAAAGCCTACTGACTTCAGCTTTGGACTGAATTCTGCAAAGCTACACCAGCCATAAGACAGTTACTTTTCCTTTCAGTTCTACAGAAGTATGTTTTCAATTCTATTTCGGCAATGCATTCCTTTCATGCCCTATGCAGTCTTTGCGGTTTTGGAACAGATTAAAATGGGGGGTGGGCGGGAATATAGTTTGATAAAGCACAATTCATGGCACCAAATAACTGTAATTACAAACTTGCCCCAAAAGAAACGTCATCTGAATGCAGACTGAAAAGGAATCACCATTGCACCCATCCTCAGATTAGCAGATATAGTTTTCTCGCTACCTGAAATTATGCAGGTTTTCAGTAACACTTTTTTCATATGATGTGCAGTGGGACTGAGCTACTTATAAAATAGCCACTGGATATCATTAGGGCCAAGAACATGGCATGAATCAAGGAGGGGCTATATGAATATTCATATTGATAAGTATATGCCCAAAGATATGAAAGTTAACACTGGCAAAGAGTACTGGAAGAGAGATAAAACCTTCAGTTTCAAGACTTAAATCTGAGGGGTTAGCATGGCAGGTTGTGTTGGGGAAAGATTCTTTATGTCTGCTTGTTGTAGCATCCTCCACTGAAGCAGCTGCAGGTGGCCACAATCAGAAATAGGATACTGAACTAGATGGATTACAGGGTGGCAGTTCTTGTACCCCCTCTATATATAGAAATAAATGAATTCACCTCTGTGGAGGTGAAGGGACTCCTAGTATTGAGCATATTTCATAAAAAATTATTCCTAGGTATGACTTCCCAAACCTGCAGATGAATTAGTGGGGAAGAGAGGCAACTGTAACTCTTTATTACTTTTGCGAAAGAAGACAAAACAGAAATGACAATGTTTGTAATTTTGTCTTTAATTGTACTGTATGTATTTTTACTGTAACTCAGACAGATGAAAAGTTGTTGGACCAGATTACAAACTACATGGAAAAATGGCGGCCAAGTTAGAGCCTTGTGAAATATTACCTTTAATGTTGAACTTTTCAAGGGACTTTGATATTCTTCCTAAAGTATTTTCTCTGTGATACTGCATTTATAGTCCTAAGGCAGTTTTTTAACGTAACTATTTTAATGACATCACTCTAAGTAAACCAAAGTCTGCTTTGGTTTGGTTCAAATACTACAGCTTCCTTAAAAATAGAGAGAATCTTAAGGGATTCTCACAAACAGTGTTTTAAAGATGGAAGTTCAGTTAAATCCCCATGAAACTGGTGGGTGTAACAGTCACCTTTCTTTAGGACAAATGTAAGAAAACTGTAACAAAGTTATGGCTACCTACATTACAAACAATGAGCCAGAGTTGGTCAGGAGCTGAGCTATGTGGGCAGAGGAGTTTTATAGAGAGATGAATGCAAATGCAGAGGACTGGATATTGCTTTCTAGAGCTCTGTCTGGTGGCAACTGCACAAACAAACACTGCAGAAGCAGAATATAAAGAGAAACTTGTAGTGTGACCCTGAGGAAAAGTTAAAAGTGAGCTTTTTTTGTAGAGGGGAAATAGAGGTCTGGAATATTGAACAAGGACATTGCTGCTGTTCATCCCTGCTGCGTTGAGGAAATAGAACTTTTTATGCACCTAGTGAACAAACACTATTGCATCTAGGAAATATTTGTTTCTATCACTATTTTCTTGCTTCTAAGAAGTTACAAGACCTTGAATATTGGATAACTACTTGGGTCAAAAAGGGCAGAAGGTTGTGATTTTTTTCAGGCCTTTTTATAGTGATGAGTTAAGCAGAGATCAACCTCTAAGACAGTGTCTAGCATGCTGATATCTGTTTATTTGGACTCTTTTTATGATGGGCCCAATTCCAACACCTATTGAATTCAGATTAATTTTATTTAACCCAGAAGACTAATAATATATTGTTACTCTTCTCTCCTATAAAAGTTTGAACTCCAAAATGTTGAGTGTTTTTTCAGGCATTAATGAATGAAGTCTCACAGGACCCTTTTGGTACCTGACCTCTGTGCCTCAATGGCAAAATTATTGTGTTTTCCCCTAGTCAGCATTGGGGAAAAAAGCCCCTCATCTTAGATTAGCATATAAGGAAACTTCATTAAATACATTGTCTATCTTTGAAGTGCTGCTGAAAGCAGTATGTGCTTAGTAATGAAAACCAACTATGAAGTTGATTAAATGCAGCCAAGAGAGCATGACTATGAAGTACATGGCCCATATTGGGCAAGTATGCTGATGCAAGTGTGTGTGTGTGTGTGTGTGTGTGTGTGTGTGTGTGTAGTCTTTAAAAAAATGGGAAGTTGCTCTTCCAGCCCCAGGTCTGGAGGTACTGCAATACCAGATTGGCACTTGGAGAGGCTGGATCAAGCTCCAACACCCTCCCCTGCTACCAAAAATGCTTATGGGAACCTACTTTTTGCAAAAATATTTATTTCTATAGGCTAGTGTAGCCCATCTGATTAACATATATAGTAGTGCCTGTTAAGTGTCGTCCCACTCAGCACCAACACTTTTTAAAGTCATAGTGAGCCACTATATTGAATACATTTAAACTTCTTTTTCACTTCCACAGCTGAGCTGTGACTTTCCTTCCCATTTCCAGTGATTCCTGTTTCTTTACCAGTCATAACTGTCTGGAAAACATCACTAAATTAGGCCCCAAACCATTAACCCAGAATCCCTTTGTCAGCTCTCTCTCCACCTGCTACATATGGTTAATGTGGATCTGCCCTCCATGAGGTGAATCCAGACCAGGTTGCTCTATACCTCATCTGCATATAGTTTTTTGGAAGATCCCAGGACTCATGACAAGAACATGTGGTTCCAGTCATGAGTGTGTGTGTGTGTGTGTGGGCGGGGATGTGTGCTAACTGTGGACCCTTTGTTGGGGTATCTGAAGTATATACACATGCTGAGCAGTACTGTGCTATGGGGTCACCATGGATTGATATCATGTTGATGCTGCTGGTACCAACAAACTCTATGGTAAATCATGAGCCTTTTGGCTTGGACTGATGCCACGCATCATTTATTCTATACCAGTCCTTTAGGACTGCCGTTTGGGTAGGTGAGGGTGGAAGGTGGATGTGCAGGAGCGCAGGGGAATGGGTGCATTTATTGTAATGGGAAGTGTGGGTTTCTTAATGTGGTTTTAAGATGTGCGATGGAAAGTTTATGATAGAGGATGTCTATAAATAACTCTCTCTATATAGAAATATATTTTAATAAAAAAATCATCATTTATTCTATACAAGTAGGTGCTAAATATGTTTATGGAGTACCTGTGTTAAAACTTGCAGCAGTTTCAAAAAAGGTAAAATATGTCATTTTTGGATTAACTAAGTCTATGGATGCTATATGCAAATTATTACAGCTATGTTTATTTTAAGGTCAGTTATTTCACATTTGCTCCACACTTCCGTCTGCTTAGGGAGAACAGAGTCTGACAGTAAGGAGAGGGGGAAGGAGCTGCAGGGGAAAGAAGTGGGGGGAGAGGGGGCAGAGGGCAAATAGGCTACCTAGCCCCCTTGAATTTATTTTCCCTGCAGTAGCACTGGGAGGGGGACAAATTCAAGACAAACCTCCAAAAATTAGACTCTATAGCTGGAAAGTTATATCAAATTTATAAATGTTTTATATATAGAATCTAATTATTAGGGGGTCATCTTCTAATCAGGGTTGTCATATATGCGAGTAAATATGGTACCCTGTTGGGAGGTATGTGGTCAGGAACAGTTTTGGGCTGACAAGATTTTGCTCAATATTTACAAGAGTATTTCAGAATTTAGCTTGGGTGCCCATGTTCTGTGTGAGAACCATAATATTGTGTTTTCTTTTATCACTGTTAACAAGGAAAAGATATTTTTTAATTTTTAAAAAACCATGATAGTCATTTTATATTATTTCTTAGTTGTATTATAGTATCATATAGGATTTCTCATTGAGGATCAGAGCCTCACTCTGCTAATCCCAGTATAGTTATATAACAGACAGTTTCTATCTCAGAGAGTTTACATTGTACTTTTATCTAATATATCAGCCTGATAAAATTATTTTTGCTGATGTCACATGTAATTTAGCTGGCTGCTATGATTAGTTTTGTAATGTAAACCATTCCATCAAACTACTGGGCTAATTTGAATTTTTCAGGTTTGTATAGCTTCTATGTAGTTAATCTCTCTCTAATTTTAGTAAAACAAGACAGACAAGTTTAGTATTAAAAGGCAAAATAAATATTCTGATTTGCTCCTCATCAGGTGTAATCCAGTATAGCTTCACTGGAGTTTATACTGCCATGTCAGTTTTTATCAATTGAAGATTTGGCTCTTAAGAGTATTGGTACAAGGCTTTCATTAATTTTAGTTTTCAGATTATAAAAATAGGTATCATACATATGTGTATACATTGCAGTTCTCTAGTATGCCAAGAGATTATCATGTTTTGATGCAGCAGGTAGCAACAACTGCAGTGAAAGATGCTTAAGCATTTCTATTTTACAGGACTGTTTAGTTCCTTAAATCTTACTTAGACTTTGACTTTTGGCGTTAAAATTTTCCAAATCTCATCACTGCCAAAGAGTGAATATTTTTGGAAAATTTGCACAAAAATGGTTCAAATACATTGAATGTGGAAACAGTGGAAAAGTTCAATATGTTAAAAGTGTCTCAACTTTTTTGAACAGCTTGAAGCTTTATTTACATGCAAACATTACATCAATTTAACTAAACTAATTTGGCGGTATTAGTCCCACTGACTTGCAGTAGGACTCAGGCTCCTGCATTATCTTTAAATGTTCTTGAAAACTTTAACAGTAAAGTTTTACACCTGAAGGCTGAAATAAGACACAGAGAGACCTTATAGCTCAGATGCGACTTTCAGTGACTTAATTCAATTTGTTTTGATTTGATAGTGCTATACAGATTTAAAATGCAGACTTTTGGCTGGAAGACCAGCTTTATTAGTATTATAAAATGAAAACAAACAATTTCTCTTGGCACTTTGCATGTAAACTGAGAAAACCTCTGTCTCCAAAGAGATACCTGGAACAGCTATACAATGTCTGAAGGAACAAATTGCCTTATATATCTGTGGACTTGATATATTAGGCTTCACAATTTTTCCACGTTGCTTATGAAAAGGGACAGATCTGTGTGCAGGTGCTTCTGTGCACAGTTCTTATTTGGCTGAGCTCTAGAACAGGAGGAGATTAATGCTGGAGATTGGAAGGGGGAGAGAGAGTTTGCTTTACATGTAGAAAAAGAGTTGCTTCTAGGTGTGCTGCTTGCCATGAACAAAGGCAGCACAGAATTCTGAGTAGAAGAAGACAAAGGGAGTATTAAGAAGTGAAAGCCAGACTCAGCACAGGGTGGGGAGGAGGAATCGGATATCTGCCTCTCAAAGCCATGAAATCTGTAAAATAAACCATAGGACTGTAGAAATATGGAAGTGAAAAATGCAAAAGTGGCGTCAAGTCATTTAAGAGCAGCACTGCTCCAAGAACGCTTGGGATGTTGTTAGTTAACAGACTAGGGTCAAGATAGTTATAAAATAATGTGTGGTGTCAATGGGTCACATTCTTTGCTAATATAAGTAAGGAAAACTCTATCAAAGTGAATTGAGCTGTTCCTAGACATACCACTAGAGAAGTTATCCAGTATATTCTACCTCTTGTGTTATCAGCTCCCTCAGCTGAATTAGACTGATCACAAATAAGTAGTAGGTGCTGAGTTAATGAAGACAGTGAGACAACAGGATAATCTGGAGTGCCAGGCAAGAGTGTACTGTATGTAGCGATGTTTCAAACACAATGTCTGGATATCAAATTAAGATATAGCCAGATCCCTTTTTAGAATTCAGGACTATTTTTGTAATCTTTCTTATAGCTGTACTGTAAGAATAGATCCCACTTCTCAAAACAGGATGCTTTCAAAAGCTGCTTAGCACATGTAATAATACTGGATTTTTTTTAATGTATTCCAGGCCAGATTAGTCAAAACAAATTCCAAATCCAAGAGCCCAGAACCATAAGTGTCCTTACTACTGGCAAACATCTTCCACCCCCATCTGGGGCTTCATATGTTTCCAAAACCTTTGGTGGGCATCCTGCTTGGGGTTTGGATGCCCCTGAGTTTTGCTTGCCCTCAGCTGTAAGGCCCCAGGGGCAAGCCAGGGAGGAGTCTCCTATTTGCATAAAGTGGGCTTAAAGCCAAGATCTTCCCACTCCAGCAGCTAAGTGGGAGGTTTACTATACATTACCTTGGCAGGTACTATCCACATGCCAGGAGAGTGGTCTTCCCCGGGAGTGACTAGGAAGACCACCTTCATGGTCACGGTGTTTCCCTTGCTAGGCAAACATAGATTACGCTTGATCTGAGCCTTCAAGAG
>NW_017729022.1:15711607-15713668 GCF_001723915.1 Gavialis gangeticus
ACATGCCAGGAGAGTGGTCTTCCCCGGGAGTGACTAGGAAGACCACCTTCATGGTCACGGTGTTTCCCTTGCTAGGCAAACATAGATTACGCTTGATCTGAGCCTTCAAGAGGCCAAGACTATGCGTGATCTTAGCCTACAAGAGATGTAGAGCAAAGCCACACCTCTCAAGGCATGTTGAAACAGTTGTATAGAAGTCGATACATAATTGCCTTCCCTGTCAGTAGGTTGGGGTAGGCAATTTTTGCTGTTGGAGGACCCCTTTGGTGAGCTGTTGAGGACCAGAGACACACACACAAGCTCCATACAGCTCTCCCTGCACCTACTCCCCTGCCCCAAGTCCCTGGCACATGGCTGGGTTGGGTAGGAGCTGCTCCAGCTGCACCCACATGGCCTGAAGAAGCATGCTGGGGACTCAGGGCAGCAACTGCGGGTTATCCAGGCCTGGCCAGGCTGGTGCTGTGCCGTGTTCCCCCCTTCTCCCTGAACCACCTACCCCACCCTAAGTCCCTGGCATATGACCAGGCCAGTGACACACTATGTTCCTGATTGCCGCTTTTGGCCATGTAGGTAAAAATGGAGCAGCTGGTGTGGCTCCTGCCTGACCCAGCTGCATCTCAGGGACTTGGGGTGGGCAGGAACCATGCTAGGGTCAGGCAGGAGCTGCATTAGGTGCTCCAGCTGCACCCATGTGGCGCAGCTTGAAGTGACACATGGGAAGACAGCACAGCACCACTGGTGGGGGTGTGCAGAGCAGGCCAGGCTGGGGAGGGGAGTGGCTGCCTGCCCACTGGAGCTAGAGCTGCTGCTGTTGCTGCTGCCACGGAAGTGAGAAAGGCAAGAGGTGCCAAGAGCCAGGGCAGTTGTGGGCCAGGTTCAATTCTCCTTCTGAGGAGCAGCCATGGGCAGGACAGAATCATTTGTTGGGCTGGATCTGGCTTGTGAGCAGTATTTGCCCATCCCTGTAGTAGGTACAGCATGAATCATCATTATTCTAGGTGACCATATTTCTTTACCAGCTGCTAGCAGATAAGCGTAAATCAGTTGATCGTATCAGTGATTGGAGAATTTCAGCAAGGGAAAACAAAAGAACCAAAGAGATGAAGATTCAATTTATTTTAGGTGTTCAGTCCCATCACCAGTACTTACCATGTTGTATGACATTGGTTTTATTCAGCAATTTGTACAACTCCAATAGTTTTATAGAATGATGCCTGCGGTATAAAGGAACAAATGTATAACTGCATTAAAAGGACACTATGGGTGTGTCCCTATGAGCGGGAATGTGAATTCCCTGGGGACAAATCCCTTGCATGCACGCTCTGGCGCATGGTGAGTTGCACTGGGTGGGGTAAAGGAGGCTGTGGCCAGCACCTTGGCTAGCCCCAGCGGCCTTACCTAGGGTCTTGGGGGCCTCCTGGGGCAGCAGTAGCAGCGATCTCAGTGTGCAGAGCCTGGCCGGCAGCTGGAGCATGACTCTGGCCAGCCAGGCTTTTGTTTCGGGCAGTGTATGCTTCTACCATGTGTGCAGTGCTACTTTTTTCTGGCATGTGTTTTTTTTGACACCAGTAGATCCCTTTTTGACAGGGAAGGCCATATGCCAGTCACCGTGCTGCAAATTAGTAGCGTGATAAATTCCTGCATGTACGGTGCATGAAGTTTGTGGCACTGCAGATGGGTCTGTGGTGCTACAAATTGCATGTGCATGCTCATCTGGTCATGCCCTATATGTTTATGAATATACATTTTTTTCCCTTAGTAATGCGTATGAAATTAGCAAGTCAGCAAACAAGTAAAAGATATGATGGGCAAAGTCTGTGGTAGAAACTTTCATATATTAGTTTTGTAAAGGTATGGCATCACCTGCAGCAGGGATGGCTAACATGTGGCATGCATGCCACAGATGACATGGGCAGCCTATGTGTGTGGCATGCAGCAGACTAGGGAGGGGACAGGCGGTACAGCAGCAGATAAAGCAGGAAGCAGAATGCAGAGCAGCAGAACGGCAGGGAGATCAGGGCAGGAGAGAGCAGAAGGGACAGTACCTAGAATCAAGGCAAG
>NW_017729022.1:15713841-15727779 GCF_001723915.1 Gavialis gangeticus
TTTTTAATAAGTAATAGATTGAATACTGCTTAGACAACTGAGCTGTTCTAAACCATGGTTTTAAATTTAATTATGTTTTAAGAAGTTTATAAAGAGAGCTACAATGTACAATGTATCTAATCTTATTTGTTCCAGCTATAAAAATGATATTTCTATAGATTGTTTTTCCTTTAAGCTATAGAAATTAATGATATTATTTAACATCATAAGTAACATAAAATTAATGACATCATTAGGATTGTTTGTTACTGTATGCTCTACAGGCATTTGAGCATTGGATAATATTTTACACGAAACTGATTATTTCTCCATTTTTATTGGAACTGAATGAAAAGTTTAGTAAACTCAAGGGGAAAAACATCTGTAATTTTAAAGAAAATTTCATTATTTCTGATCTTTGCCTATCTTGATCAGTTCAACATGTCACTTAAATTGTTACTTTAGATCTGAATCAGTCCTATGAATCATGATACATGATGGCAGTTTGGATGAAGTGTCTGAAAGTCTGTCTTGAGACTTTTATTGTTGATTATTTAAAAGCAAACTTTCATTTTGTTGTTGTTTTTTTTTAATGCTGTCAAAAATAGAGTAAGAACCCTTATTTTTTCAGACATAATTTTATGGCATTCTTTTTAACATTTACCATTTTAAAAAATCTAAAAATATTTGTAATTTTCCCCACCACCAAACTCCAGATTCTGCTCTCTTTCTGTAAGAGTCTAACTAATACAGATGAATCAAATGGATTAAATAGAAACTAACCACTGAAATGCGTTTCACTCCTTGTGAGTATTTGGCATTCCTTGGCTTCCAGGTTTTTATTAATATAGCTGTTTAAGTATCCCTGAAGTTCCGTGAATTTTACCTCAAATATTTATCAGCAAATTTATAATGTAAATGAATTATTCAGAAGTTTC
Organism: Gavialis gangeticus; assembly: GCF_001723915.1. Classification (NCBI taxonomy): domain Eukaryota; kingdom Metazoa; phylum Chordata; order Crocodylia; family Gavialidae; genus Gavialis; species Gavialis gangeticus. The sequence continues at coordinate 15,714,759 of NW_017729022.1, forward strand.
TAGTTATTGGTTGCATATAATCCTTCTGTTTTTTAAAAATGTCTGATGTCTCATCAGAGTGTAGAAGCAATGTCATGGGACTTAGGTGACCAGTAACACCATGAGCAAGGATCAGATAACATAAACAGTTGGTTTAAAAAAAAAAGCTATTTGTTCTCAATTGCTTGGTGATTATTTAAGAATAAGATAGAAATTAGGATTTGTTCCTGATTGTTTTGTAAATGGAAAAAATAAAATTCCAGTAAGTAATATTTAAAATGAGAAATTTGATTGGATTTTTATATAAATGGGAAAAGACCTTCCTGTGACTTTTTTCCACTCATGTTTAGTGACTTGGTATAAGATATCAATGACTTCCTATATTTTTATTCCTAGCACCACCATCTTTTTCTCTCTCATTAGTCACTGTTGAGTCAAATATCAAAACTGCTCTGCCAATGCATAGAAGAGACAATCCACGCCATGCACTTACAGTCTCCAAATTGCTCCCTCAGACACTACCAAGCTCAGCTCCTCATCTGTCCTCATCTCTTCCCTGTGTTGTATGTGCTCACTTTGGCTTAGAACATGGTGACCTAGAAAAAAAAGTCCAGTTTTGATCTGGTTTGAGTTACTGCCCTAGATTTCAAGGGGAGTCATGCCCAGCTATGGCAGCCAGATTTTGGGTAAGGTTGTTCTTCCCCTCCCTCTCTTTAAATCTGAATCAGTCCTATGATATGTGATGACATTTTGGATGAGGTGTTTGAAAGAGTCTGTCATGAGATGAAACAGCATGCTCTTTCAAACAACATAATTTCTTTTCCAATGCAGGCAAGCAGCTTATTGCATATCTCCCATATCTCCCCCAACTCCCTTTCCAAAGCAAATTTATTGCTTGTGAAATTGCTTGATAGCTTCAGAGAATGAAATTTGCAGTGACGTATCACGCTACTATTGCAAGGTCCCTGGTGAGGTCCTGCCAGTGCATTTCATACACTTTAATACAGTGAGTCCTTGTAGGGAAGAAAAAAATGCTTCATTTTCCATGAACATTAACCTCTAATCTCTGCTCAGTGGTATTTGGTGTAAATTGTTGTGGTCCTTCCTCCTTCCTCACCCCCCACTATATATGGAGGTGTCCATTAGAAGTTTGACTGAGACCATCTAATTTGGCTACCAACAAATTGCTGCTCATGACTTTGGGCTATATGTAAATCAAGAAACTAAAAGAAAACTAAAGGCTCATATGCTATTAGCAATCCCCCTGTGCCATCCAGTCTCCTTCTGATATAAAGTAGTGGATACTTACCTGTAGCAATGTTGCATAAGTAGTCTCTATTGTTGATTTGTATTGTGCATTTTAACTGTGGGGCAAAGTGGGAGGAACACAGAATGAGTATCAAAGGCTGGATCTGCCTCTTTTGCAGTCTTTTATACATCTACAGAACTAATCGTCCATTTTTCATTCCAACTTGTTAGCCTTCAGTATTATTTAATACAGCAAAGGAAAGGAAAACAAAGAACTGTTTCATATCAAAATGATTGTATCAAGGATGTATCACAAATGAAAACAAAGTGTTGTCTTTGAGAATCGGTAGTTGCTGGGACACTTTGTTCTCAAACATTTACAGTCTATGTCATAACCAAACCATTGAAATGGGAAAGTATCAACACGTTGTACAAAATCATTAACTTTCTTTTGAAATAGCAAGTTTAAAACATAAATGCAAAGGAAAATATAGTTTTTCTTGAAAATACTTAAGAATCTATTTGTGAGAGAACCGCTGTACTTGCATTATAGTCACTTCAGTCAGTTGTAAAAGTATCTTAAATTTTTATTTTATGTAAAAATCAGATGTCTTTCTAACCTCGTCATTCCAAGTCCTTTACATTTGCAGCATGTGAAACTGAACAGGGGATTAACAAAGTATCTGACTAAAAGGCCATTATTTAACTGTCTGTGATAGTGCTGTGTTTACACAGTAATGTAAGACTAGTCAATAGACAACTTTTAGGCAGGGAAATTGCACAATGACAGAATCGGTTTGTGGAAATGTCCATCACTCATATTTCTGATGGTTTGTCAAGGACAGAATTGTGTCTTGAGGAGATTCTGTTGAATTTTTGGCATTCTTGTATTATCTCTCTCTGGTAAAGGAATGTAAACAGTGCTCAGTTTGCCTGCTACATCTGAGTATGGATTGGGATTTTTTTCCCTTTCCCTCTATAAAAATGCACAGAGTGTAGTGCTCATGAAATAGTTTTTCTTGAAAATACTTAAAATTTATTTGTGAGAGAACCTCTGTACGTACTTTGAAGAATAGTCACTTCAGTCAGTTGTAAAAGGGTGCGTCCATACATTGCCCTACATTGCCATAGCAACGTGCTACGTCGCCACGTGGCACACTATCCAATGTAGCAATCACGTGAGTCTACATGTGATTGGCAGCTACTTGGCCGTAGTGGTATGTTCCCTTATTTTAGCACGTTGCAATAGTGAAGTAGCATATAACTGTGCGCCATGCGCGTGGCATAGCACAGGTGATTACTACGCTGTGCTTTAGTATTTCCAAAAGGAAGTACTAATGCATGGGACAGTAGAAACATAGCGATATGTTGATGTGTAGACGTACCCAAAGTATCTTAAATCTTTATGCCCAGTTGTCAGCTCTGGAGAATAAAATCCTCCATAGAAAACATGTGGCAAAAGCAGCTGCATTTTTTTGCATTGCATCCTTGATTTCCCTCTACCACAACGTATGGGAGAACTAGCTCTGGGGACAAGTGCATAATTAAGAATTGATGCCAGATTTGGTTTTTTTTTGGTTTTTTTGTTTTTAACTGAAGCTGCCAAGAAGGATGCAGTTGTTTGCATGTGTGATGGGAAATGGCTATCCAGCAAATATTTGAATATGAACTACTAGCTGTTTCAGACATGGCACTAAATGCTAATAATTTACCTTTATTACCAAATGCCTAGCTAAAAATACATGCTTCCAATCCTATTCCCAATCTCCTAAACTCTGCATTTCTTTTAAAGCCAGCAGTGTAACAATGCTGTGATAATTAACGCTGGATGAGGCTGAAGCTGGAACTAAAATAATTGCAGTATTGACTTTGGGCTATATTTTCTAAAAGTGTCAATAATATTACTAACAGTTAATAGAGAACTTGGACCTTTCCTTGACGTCCACAGCAGTGAAATTAAGTGAATCAAAATTTTGTCCCATAAGTATATCTCGTTTGTCATCAACTAGTATATGTTCTTTAGAAAAACAGATTTCAACAAGCATACATGTTAAAAACTCTTCTATAATTAGCATCCATTGTCAGTTGAACTAGTCTTGATATTTTGGAAAAGTGAATGAGAAACAATTATGCTGAAGCACAGCAAATTTTAACTATAATTTTGATGCCCACAATTTATATAACTCAAAAGGAGAAAACTTATTTCAGGCTATACCAGAAAAAAGTAATTATTAGTGGAGGAAAAGTAATGAACATCCTCTTTATCAAATCTAGACTGTGAAGGAGCTAGTTTGAGATCTGTCATACTCAGAGAACAGTGCTCTTATGTTACCTAATCTGTAAACCAACTTTTAAAAACTGAGCTGGCTAAATATGTATCTTGTTGCCTGAGTTAGAATGACCAGATTTTCAAAGCTGTTAAGTACCTGCCATTTCCTTTAACTTAATAGAATTTGTAGGACTCAGCATGTCTGCAAATCCGGCCTCTGAACTCGTGGCTCTTTTTGTGTCTTCAACTCAAGAATGGATGGCTTTCTGGAAAATATATTTTAGCTACAGAAAGATTATTGGGTTCAACATAGGGGTAAGTGGGTAGAGTTTTAAGGGCTGTATCATAGAACTAGATGATTTAATAGTCCCCTCTAGCCCCAAACTCTTTTGCGTCTCCTGTCACTGAGGGGATTTGGAAAACTGGTCTACTAGTTTAGGGTCCTGGCTTGGGACTGGGGAGTCCTGACTTCAAATCCTTGCTCTGGCACAGATTTCCAAGGTTTGGACAAGTTGGTTAGATCCATGTCCTCTAAGGTGTTTAAGCATCTAATTCCAACTGTAATCAATGGGATGTAGGTGTCTAAATACCTTTTTGTATGCGACCTCTAGCATCTCAGCCTCAAAAATAAGTAAAATTGCCTCCTAGAGATTTTGTGTGGAAAAATACATTAAAGTTTACACAATGGTCAGCTATTATGATAGCAGGGGTCTTATAAATACCCAGGATTGATAACAAGTATTTTACTTAACCAATACAGCGAGATACTAGAACAGCATAATGAATCGTATTCATTGTTCTCTTCCTTTTCTTTGGTTGTCTTCTGTGTTTTAGTAATCAGTGATAAAATACAGAATTATGAGTTTTTTCTATGCATGCTGAACTAAATTCTGCTCTGACTTGTGCTCATTGCAAATCCTGATCTTAAATTTGATGTCAGTTTTGAATGTGATAAGATTAAGAATAAAACAGTTTTGTGTCTTGCTGCAAATACCAATATTTATGTGGAAGTAGATATTTTTCATAAGATAATAGGAATATGTATGCACGTATATGCTGCATGCATGTATATGTAAGATAAGCAGAGAATTGTTTGTTTTTTCACTTAAACTTAGCAGGTGCATAACCAAATTCTGCCAGTGTTCAGCACACAAGTACTAGGACACAGCAAGCACCTGGACATATATCACATGATAACAGTCATATACATGGAGCAGCAAAAAAAGCTGTTGAGTGAAACATTCAGATTACCTATCTAGATTCATAGAAAAGAGGATACACTCTCTGTATTCTCACTGTGTGAATCACTTAAAGAACAAAGGACCAAATTCAGCTTTGGTGTAACAGTCACAGCCTTCTGTGGGAGTCATGTCCATCAATAGTAGGCCTGAATGCACAGTAAGAATCTTCTTTCAAAATTTTCTTAATCCAGCCATGTTTGTTGTTTAGCTATAAAAAAACAAAACAGCAAACATGATTTCTTTTAATAACTATTGCACTGAAAATGCTGACAGAACTTCAGCTATAATGCATGAATGCAAGCACTGTAATTTTACAACAGTAGCTGTTCTTAATAAACGTCAAAGTACATTTAATTATCATGTGAGCTTGTTTCTTTATTCCCACAATATTACATTAAATCCTGACAGCACCTAATAATACCTACAGTAGCTTAACTCTTCCTGTGATAAAGCAAAAACTAGATGCCTAAGATTGTTCCACACTCAAACTTTCCTCCATGTGTCAGCTTCATATTGGATCTTCATTCCTCTGTCTAGAGTGAGGACTTGGAGTGGCTGAATGGCACCATTCTCTGTAGACTACTCTGTGTGCATTTTGGGCAAGGAAGTCAGGGTAAGTGGTGAGTGGAATGGGTGAGTGGCATGATACATATCCCACTCTCATCAAATGTACCTTAACAGGTACCAAGTACCCCCAAACATTAGGCCGTACTATTTCTTTTTTTTGGTGGCTTCCCCACGCCTCCCAGAAATGTACAATTCCTCTGTTTTTGAAAGAGAAGAATGAGTATATAAAGGGCAGAATTCATCATTTTAGTCTTTGTGCATCTAATAGAAGGTGAAAACACTGACATAATAGAAAACAAGAGTGAGTATTCTGTGCTGATAATTGGAAAATATACTGCCCATTTTCAGAATGTATCTAGCATAGGAGGCCACAGTGCTGCAGGTGGGTTGTTTGGTTTTTCTTGAGAAGGAATGGTTCTTCTGCACCTCTTAAAGCTGTTTATGGTAGAGATTCTGAAAGCTGCCTTAGTCATCTAAACTTGACTTCTTCGATGTAAAATAAAGAATTGTCACAAATCCATCATGGATGAATGGTAGCCGGGGGGTTACTGCGTACTTGTGGGCTAATCTTGTTCTTTGTCAAATGAACAGCAAAACTCTTCCGCTGGAGCACAATTAAGGCCTTACTAATTTACTCTGTGGAAAGGTTGAAGCTGAACTATAATGACTCAATTCTGAACTGCTGATTTGGGTAAAACTCCTATGGCCTTCAAGGTAACAATGATAGAATTAGGCTGTATGTGTCAAGGTACATAAATACAGACCAGGCCGTTCTCCCCATCATCTCTCTTTACATGCTGTTTAAGACTTCTTAGGTTGTTTTGAAAGGGAGTGTTGTCATTTTCCCTTTTGAGAAAACATTTTAGAGCATGATCAATGATCACTCAGATTATAGACCATGGAATATACTAAAAACAAAATAGAGATGCTCTTGAAGTAAGCAGTTGTGGAATTCCATGTAACAAACTAAGAGAATCATGTTAATATTGGCTGTTTTACTGAACGGAACCATATTTTATTTGATTTTTGTCTTTGGTGGCAAGCACAGTCACACTACACAAAGAAAACTATATTGCTTAAAATTCTTTACCTAGAGCAGAAACAAATGGTTACATATTTTTGGAATATATATATAACAAAATGAAGTGTTCCTGCCAGATGCTTCATCCTTGTAAGAATGCACAGATAGGATCCTGAATGATATGCCTGAGTTATTTATTTCATCCCTGGGGAAAGAGGTGAATGACATTGGTATTGACACTAGTAGTGAGGTGCTTTCAGCTGGTGACTGGAAGATAGAAGGTAAAAACAGCAAGTAAAGTAGGTTAGATGTACTCTGGAACAGCTTTATGTATGGGAACTATTTGCCTCTCCTGACATAAGTAAATGCTAATTTGGGGCAACTTGGTCCATTTTGTTCAGGGGTACGCTTTCTTAGTTTGGCTTTCACTTAGGACAGTCACTCCATGGCAGCTCCTTTGCAGTAAGTTCCAACCCAGGGGTTGGCAACATTTTTGGGCAGAGTGCCAAAACCACGCACAACTTCAGCTTGGTAGCTGTTGGCATGCTGGGGCGGACAGTGGGGGAGCCAAGAGGGGCTGCCAGGAATGAGCCAGGCCGGGGATTCATGGACCCTGGTGTAGGCACTTGCAGCTTCCTAGCTGCCTGCTGGCTTGGGCTCTAGGCAGGCCCCTCATGCCCACCACAGAGCCCAGGCTGCTTGTAGCAGGCAGTGGGGAGGCTGCAAACAGCTGCACCAAGGTCTGCAGACCCCTGGCCCAACTTGTTGCTGGAGGCGGGTACACATGTGCATCAAGGCAGACAGTAGGGAAGGGGCTGAGGTTGCGCTGCCACAAGAAGGACGAGGCCCCTCAGCTCCCCTACCGTCTGTCCTGAGGTGCATGTGCCAAGCAAAATTCCTTTGTGTGCACACATACCAGGGGTTGCCTACCCTTGTTCTAACCCTTTAGCTCACTTTAATTTGATTATTTGTCCATCCCCTGAGAGAGGTTCTTGTTTTGAATCCATTTTCTTTACCCACTTTATATTTTACAACAATTTTTAAAAAGTAAACTTGAAAACATGCAACTCTGGAAGGCTGAATAATATTCTGTGCTCTGCTTGTTAAATTATACATCTAGCAGGTAGGAAAGTTGCATTTGCATTTATCATGAATTAAGTGATCTTTAAAATGGGTCCCCTAGTTTTTTAGATCTGATGTTGCTATTGTCACAATGATTTTATAGTTAAATGTACAAATGCAGTAAATTTTACCATCCAGGCTAGTCAATGTAAAACTACAGAGTTGACTCAAATTCTTCCCTCACTTATGCAAGAGTAAATGAAGAACAACACCATTCAATAGCTCTATTCTAGGTTTAAGCACAAGCAGAATTTTGCTCTGTGGCATACAGTATAATAATTCATCAAAGGCTAGATTTTTCTACCATGGCCATGTAGAATAGTAACTACTCCATGGGTACATCTACATATGCCACTATGATGCCATTGTTACTGTGCTGTCATTTAGTATTTCCTTTTGGAAATACTAAAAGATGGTGCAGTAAAGCCGGTACTGCACCATGTGCACTGTACACAGTTATTTTAAGGCACTACGTCATCGTAACGATGCACTACAACTATGATGATGGAGCTGCAGCATCACAGGTTTTGCCTGCGGGTGCTACGTCACCATAGTGCATTGCTATGGTGATGTAGCATCATATGTAGACACTCCCCATGAGTAGGAACTACCTGCAGAGTAAAGGTATTGCTCAGTGTAAGAAAGGGTAGCAGTAAGTCAGCTTTGCAGCTTATTTCTCTTGAGACAATAGTGAATGCTCTGGTCTGTACCATTAACAGGACAATTTAGGATATCTAGACAATTCACTACATGGTAAAAGGGGGCAGAAATCTGTTGTGTTATCAGAAGCTCTATATCCATGTATATCCTTTTGATAAGTGGAAGCTAAATTAATATAGCCTAGCTTTAAATGAAAGAGGTGAAAGTTACTGTGGTTTTGCTTCCACTTGCAATAGGGTAATAGCAGGCTTGTGGGCAGTGACTGTAAAGCAGACAGTAGGTGAAAGGGGAACCAAGTTAGGAGGGGCAGTGGGATCACACTACTCCCGTAGAGTCCGTGCCCTGGCGGCAAGAGCAGCCCCATGGCTTACCCAAGTTGGGGCTCAAAAACAATCCCTGGCTGCTGCTGCTGCTTTAACAGCAATAGTCAGGGTGGGCAGAGCATGTGGCAGCAGCCGCTCAGTTGCGGACTGTTTAGGAATTCCTGGCATGGGTAAATTTACTACACTCCCTTTTTCTCTGCTTTCCTCCCATTTTCAGTACCTGCACACCCCTCAGCTTCCTTTTTTGGAACTCCTTTTAGTTTGAGGTAAATCCTTTGTATGTTCATAATGTCACCGTAGCCATGTTTTACACTGGTGTGTTTATTTTATACACCTTGGAGCACCAGCCTAGCATGACATAAAGCTGCATTTTATATGATGCTGATAGTTAAAATCTTCCCAATGTGTATGATGAACTTCATTTAAGCAGAAGGATTCTTCTGAACTCCTCAGTCCTCCCACTTTACTAAATAATCACCAAATTGTGTATCACAGCTTTTCTTCTAGGAGAGAAGAAGGCGACGTGTAGGGGTGCTAGACGGGGGGGCATGTGCCCCCCCTGGGATTGGCCACCGCCAGCTTCTGTTAGATTCGGTGATTCGGCCAATCTGGTGGCAGCCAAATCAATTCTGGATAGTGATTCAAATCACTGAATCGAATCACTACCCCCCCAAATCAGCTGAATCCAAATTTGAAGTGACTACTAGCTGCTTTGCACAGGCCTATTATTTACCGGTAAATTACCCCACAATATTATTGATCACTATAGAATAACAAAGGGGAATGCATAATAATTCTACAGATATAGTAACAAGCTCTAGAAAATCAGTAAAATGGTATACGCTACATAATTTTATCTATTTTCTGCACAATAAGTCAAATTTTGCTCAGTTATACGATTTATCTTCTTAAAGTCAAATGAGCCACTGGCACTTACCTCCATCCTAATAAGTATATTTGACCCAATATAATTTTGAAGGGAAAGACTCCTATTGAGTTCAGTGGGAATTCAATCAGGACCTATCTGAATATGTACATCGTACAGAACAGACCTTTCATACCCTTTACAATATCTCCATGAAAAAACGCATCAAAAGATTTAGCTGTTATCACTTTCTCATGATTAAAGAAAATAAGGGTTGCTGCCTTCAGGGCTTTGTGGATAATTGTAGTTTATTTGAAGTATTAGTGACAGATGTCCCGTCTTGAACTAGGTGGAAGAGATTAAGATTAAAAAATAGGTTGTGGGGGAGTGGGTAAATTGGTAAAGCATCTTTTGCTTTCTTTTTGGATTTATCTGTTCCAGAGAAGTTAACTTTAAACGAGGCAAGAAAAGTTCACTTGCTGTGTCAAAGCGTTTTGTGCAGGAAATCACCCTGGCTAAGTGCTATTGTCGGGGGGGGAGGGATTTTCAAAAGCTGTCAGCACTGGCCTCTCATTCATCTTTTATAAGATTTCCCTTGGTTTCACAAGGAACTGTTAGGCCACAGATGAGGATCTTTGAAAAAGCTCACTCTGTGATCCTAAGTCAAGCTTTTTTTGCAGTTGTTTGTTTCTTAGTAACAGGGCTGGTATAATATCTTAAGTTGATGTATTTGAAAGAGTTCTGTACTACTAAAGTTTATGCCAGAGTCTGAAGGCGCTCCTTAAGAAAATGTGTAGAACACATATATTGTAGCTGGGACCTTTTCTCCCAACCCCAAGCATTTAGTCCCAGGCAGACTGCTGTGTCCTTAGTCTGTACTTTGGGGAATGACAATAAAGGTTAGCTTGGAACATCTCACATGAATACTATGAGAGCATTAGTTTTGGGAACTTGCACAGATCCAGTAAGCTCTTCTTACATAACTCTTGGTCATTGCATGTAATGGAATTTGGCTGAGTGCCTCTGTGGGCCACAGACCAGTCTGCTGTGAGGGATCCCAGCTGCTGGAGCCCTTGGTATTTTAAGCCCCTGGAATTTGAGCAGAACTGAGGCACTGTCCCTACCGTGTAGCCTCTAGGCTTACTCTCAGGTTACAAGCCATCTTGTCTAGTATCCTTCCCAATGAGTTGGAAACCACACTCCAGCTGCTGGCTTGAGGGTCCTGATTGATCAGTCTTTGACTGAAGTAGTCCTTTCTTAAAATCCTGCTAAAGATTTGAGCATTCTTGTGTACAGTTGAAAACTCCAGGAGGTACTTACTAGATGTAAGTGAACATATACAGGCATAGACAGGGTTTACATTGAACTTCTGATCACATCTAAAAACTTCCTAACTGTAAGGATAATAATACAATGGAACAAACTGTCTAGGGAAGTCATAGAATCTCTTTCCTTGGAAATGTTCAAGCAGAGACTGGATAGGCATCTGTCTGGGATGGTTTTGGAATAGCAAATCCTGCAGCTGTGAAGTGGGGTAGACTAGATGACCATTGAGGTCTGTTCCAATCCTATGAATCTGTGATTCACCATTACTTTATTTCAGGACAAACACAGGAGTTTTCAGATCTTTAGAGAAACAAACTTCCTAAATGGAATTTTCCCCCTCCAGCTCAATCTACCCTAGGAAATTCCTGAGAATCCTGAACTCACACAACCAGGATTTTCCCTGGTCTCATTGGGCTCCTGTTATAGATGGCTCCAACTGTCTATCAACAGTAGCCAGTGAAAGATGGCTGAAAAGATCAAATGTCTCAGTTCCTCCTTCTTTTATAACTGCTCAGTCTCTCTGTAAATTGACTCCTTGATTAGTCCCCCTAAGGTGATGATCAGACACTTGGCAGGTGACTTTGCCATGGTAGACTGTCTGCAGACGAACTATTTCCGGCTCATTTGTTATGGTGATTACACGTCTATAGACTAGCATTTAATTGAAAAACCCTCAAGTTTTATGTCTCTGCTACCCCTCTTTGGGTGGATGGGGGCATTAAAAGAAAACAAAGGAGGCAAAAGGCTGCACACCCATAACAGAGCTGGCAGTTTAGTAAAGAGGCATACAGCAGTTTTGTAACCTGAAAAATAATTCATAAATGGCACTAACTGATTGCCTAAATCATCACACCACATCCAATGGATCCATACAACTTACCATATTTGCTTATTAACAATATGTTAGTGGAGCATTTTTGCTTTCTTCTGTAATTCAGAATATTGTGAACAAAATGGCTTTCAAACACATTAAATAGAATTAAGGCTGGAAGGGACATCAGGGGATTATCTTGAAAGAATTCATCCTGTGACCTTACTTGATATTAGCACCACTCTCTAACCAAGATCTAACAAAGTAAGCTAAATCACCACTTCAATTCATTCTACTTCTGTTTTTATTTCTTTCCCTCCACCTATCTTCCTGTCAACAGCACACAAATTCTTACAGTTGTGCTAAGCATCCAAACACTAAGTTCATGGTCTTAAGCAAGTCTTGACAGAAGCCAAGGAAGTCCTTCAGATCATTTACCATATTGTTTTCTATAAAATACAAAATAAAATAAAACCTGTTCTAGCAGGTTGCCTTATCAGTTTATAAACCTAAACTTGCAATATTTATTTTTCTTCTATTTTAAAAAGCATTTCTCTCTAAAGGGATGCACCTCTTAGTGCTCTGTACTAGTGTAAGCCCTTAGGTATAAGCCCATGAGAAGAAAGAAATTATTGCTGATACCTGTTGATGACCATGGAGAAAATCAGCCCAGAGCTGTCTGAGACTCCAGATGGACTGAGGCTCCAAAGAGGAAGAATACTCTCTGTTGGTATCTGTTAGAGACTGGTAGGAAAAAAGTACTGAAATGCAAACAAGCCCTGGTCTGATCAGTTATGTAAGTTTGAGGCATTTTGGTTTAAATAAGTTTCCTCCTGAATTTATGGGTCATAAATACTATTAACTGTGTTGGGTAATAAAAAGATGCAAATATTGACTCCTGGGGTTCAGGAGTCATCCTGGCCAAAGTCACAGTCCAGACTAAGAGAGGACATGTCTACATGAGATGCTTAACTGCACAGTAGCGTAATTTACAATGAAGTAAGCACGTGCATCTACATCTGCACTACGCAGGGAACCTTGCTAATCATGAGTAAATTTGCTACCTGCAAATGCAAGTAGGAAATATCCTTTTGATTACTAACAGCGCAGTAGTGCTCATGTAGATGGCTGACCAGGAGCCACTGCTGCCGGTCAGCCATCGACTAGGAGGTGGGAGATTTCTCCCTGCTGCCAGGGTGAGCTCCACCACTGGAGTCCAGGCGGGGTCTACTTGCTCCTGCCTCAGCAACAGGGAGCTCCAAGCTGCTCACTCCAAGATCACAATAGAGGAGTGGGAATTGGGAGATTATTATCTCCCAGGCCCAGCTCCACCATTGTGATTGGGGAGCAGGGGGTTTGGAGATCCTTACCTCCCAGTGCTGGCCCTATGGTCACAGAGCTAGAGACATAAGGGTCTCCCAGCGCCAGCCCTGCTGTGTGAAGCTGGCACCGGGAGCTTCCTGCTGGTGGGAGCTGGGGAGCCTGTTCCCTGCTCAGCTCCACAAGTGCAGAGCCGGGTGGGGAGCAAGATAGGGAGCTTGTTCCCTGCTCAGCTCCCCAGCTTGTTCCCCACCCAGCTCTGCACTCAT